>NC_051855.1:8690142-9338894 GCF_905115235.1 Hermetia illucens | reverse complement strand
CATCAAAAAATCAAAGGCTATAGCCTTGCTTTTTTACTCTGATACCCTAAAATTTCAAAATCGAAAATTGGATTTTTTTTTCATTATTTGGAACGTACTAAACGAGAAATTAACGTCTAAATCCTCGAAAAATGATTTTTCAGCTTTTACCCATTTTCGTCATCAAAAAATCAAAGGCTATAGCCTTGCTTTTTTACTCTGATACCCTAAATTTCAAAATCGAAAATTGGATTTTTTTTTCATTATTTGGAACGTACTAAACGAGAAATTAACGTCTAAATCCTCGAAAAATGATTTTTCAGCTTTTACCCATTTTCGTCATCAAAAAATCAAAGGCTATAGCCTTGCTTTTTTACTCTGATACCCTAAAATTTCAAAATCGAAAATTGGATTTTTTTTTCATTATTTGGAACGTACTAAACGAGAAATTAACGTCTAAATCCTCGAAAAATGATTTTTCAGCTTTTACCCATTTTCGTCATCAAAAAATCAAAGGCTATAGCCTTGCTTTTTTACTCTGATACCCTAAAATTTCAAAATCGAAAATTGGATTTTTTTTTCATTATTTGGAACGTACTAAACGAGAAATTAACGTCTAAATCCTCGAAAAATGATTTTTCAGCTTTTACCCATTTTCGTCATCAAAAAATCAAAGGCTATAGCCTTGCTTTTTTACTCTGATACCCTAAAATTTCAAAATCGAAAATTGGATTTTTTTTTCATTATTTGGAACGTACTAAACGAGAAATTAACGTCTAAATCCTCGAAAAATGATTTTTCAGCTTTTACCCATTTTCGTCATCAAAAAATCAAAGGCTATAGCCTTGCTTTTTTACTCTGATACCCTAAAATTTCAAAATCGAAAATTGGATTTTTTTTTCATTATTTGGAACGTACTAAACGAGAAATTAACGTCTAAATCCTCGAAAAATGATTTTTCAGCTTTTACCCATTTTCGTCATCAAAAAATCAAAGGCTATAGCCTTGCTTTTTTACTCTGATACCCTAAAATTTCAAAATCGAAAATTGGATTTTTTTTTCATTATTTGGAACGTACTAAACGAGAAATTAACGTCTAAATCCTCGAAAAATGATTTTTCAGCTTTTACCCATTTTCGTCATCAAAAAATCAAAGGCTATAGCCTTGCTTTTTTACTCTGATACCCTAAAATTTCAAAATCGAAATTGGATTTTTTTTTCATTATTTGGAACGTACTAAACGAGAAATTAACGTCTAAATCCTCGAAAAATGATTTTTCAGCTTTTACCCATTTTCGTCATCAAAAAATCAAAGGCTATAGCCTTGCTTTTTTACTCTGATACCCTAAAATTTCAAAATCGAAAATTGGATTTTTTTTTCATTATTTGGAACGTACTAAACGAGAAATTAACGTCTAAATCCTCGAAAAATGATTTTTCAGCTTTTACCCATTTTCGTCATCAAAAAATCAAAGGCTATAGCCTTGCTTTTTTACTCTGATACCCTAAAATTTCAAAATCGAAAATTGGATTTTTTTTTCATTATTTGGAACGTACTAAACGAGAAATTAACGTCTAAATCCTCGAAAAATGATTTTTCAGCTTTTACCCATTTTCGTCATCAAAAAATCAAAGGCTATAGCCTTGCTTTTTTACTCTGATACCCTAAAATTTCAAAATCGAAAATTGGATTTTTTTTTCATTATTTGGAACGTACTAAACGAGAAATTAACGTCTAAATCCTCGAAAAATGATTTTTCAGCTTTTACCCATTTTCGTCATCAAAAAATCAAAGGCTATAGCCTTGCTTTTTTACTCTGATACCCTAAAATTTCAAAATCGAAAATTGGATTTTTTTTTCATTATTTGGAACGTACTAAACGAGAAATTAACGTCTAAATCCTCGAAAAATGATTTTTCAGCTTTTACCCATTTTCGTCATCAAAAAATCAAAGGCTATAGCCTTGCTTTTTTACTCTGATACCCTAAAATTTCAAAATCGAAAATTGGATTTTTTTTTCATTATTTGGAACGTACTAAACGAGAAATTAACGTCTAAATCCTCGAAAAATGATTTTTCAGCTTTTACCCATTTTCGTCATCAAAAAATCAAAGGCTATAGCCTTGCTTTTTTACTCTGATACCCTAAAATTTCAAAATCGAAAATTGGATTTTTTTTTCATTATTTGGAACGTACTAAACGAGAAATTAACGTCTAAATCCTCGAAAAATGATTTTTCAGCTTTTACCCATTTTCGTCATCAAAAAATCAAAGGCTATAGCCTTGCTTTTTTACTCTGATACCCTAAAATTTCAAAATCGAAAATTGGATTTTTTTTTCATTATTTGGAACGTACTAAACGAGAAATTAACGTCTAAATCCTCGAAAAATGATTTTTCAGCTTTTACCCATTTTCGTCATCAAAAAATCAAAGGCTATAGCCTTGCTTTTTTACTCTGATACCCTAAAATTTCGAAATCGAAAATTGGATTTTTTTTTTCATTATTTGGAACGTACTAAACGAGAAATTAACGTCTAAATCCTCGAAAAATGATTTTTCAGCTTTTACCCATTTTCGTCATCAAAAAATCAAAGGCTATAGCCTTGCTTTTTTACTCTGATACCCTAAAATTTCAAAATCGAAAATTGGATTTTTTTTTCATTATTTGGAACGTACTAAACGAGAAATTAACGTCTAAATCCTCGAAAAATGATTTTTCAGCTTTTACCCATTTTCGTCATCAAAAAATCAAAGGCTATAGCCTTGCTTTTTTACTCTGATACCCTAAAATTTCAAAATCGAAAATTGGATTTTTTTTTCATTATTTGGAACGTACTAAACGAGAAATTAACGTCTAAATCCTCGAAAAATGATTTTTCAGCTTTTACCCATTTTCGTCATCAAAAAATCAAAGGCTATAGCCTTGCTTTTTTACTCTGATACCCTAAAATTTCAAAATCGAAAATTGGATTTTTTTTTCATTATTTGGAACGTACTAAACGAGAAATTAACGTCTAAATCCTCGAAAAATGATTTTTTCAGCTTTTACCCATTTTCGTCATCAAAAAATCAAAGGCTATAGCCTTGCTTTTTTACTCTGATACCCTAAAATTTCAAAATCGAAAATTGGATTTTTTTTTCATTATTTGGAACGTACTAAACGAGAAATTAACGTCTAAATCCTCGAAAAATGATTTTTCAGCTTTTACCCATTTTCGTCATCAAAAAATCAAAGGCTATAGCCTTGCTTTTTTACTCTGATACCCTAAAATTTCAAAATCGAAAATTGGATTTTTTTTTCATTATTTGGAACGTACTAAACGAGAAATTAACGTCTAAATCCTCGAAAAATGATTTTTCAGCTTTTACCCATTTTCGTCATCAAAAAATCAAAGGCTATAGCCTTGCTTTTTTACTCTGATACCCTAAAATTTCAAAATCGAAAATTGGATTTTTTTTTCATTATTTGGAACGTACTAAACGAGAAATTAACGTCTAAATCCTCGAAAAATGATTTTTCAGCTTTTACCCATTTTCGTCATCAAAAAATCAAAGGCTATAGCCTTGCTTTTTTACTCTGATACCCTAAAATTTCAAAATCGAAAATTGGATTTTTTTTTCATTATTTGGAACGTACTAAACGAGAAATTAACGTCTAAATCCTCGAAAAATGATTTTTCAGCTTTTACCCATTTTCGTCATCAAAAAATCAAAGGCTATAGCCTTGCTTTTTTACTCTGATACCCTAAAATTTCAAAATCGAAAATTGGATTTTTTTTTCATTATTTGGAACGTACTAAACGAGAAATTAACGTCTAAATCCTCGAAAAATGATTTTTCAGCTTTTACCCATTTTCGTCATCAAAAAATCAAAGGCTATAGCCTTGCTTTTTTACTCTGATACCCTAAAATTTCAAAATCGAAAATTGGATTTTTTTTTCATTATTTGGAACGTACTAAACGAGAAATTAACGTCTAAATCCTCGAAAAATGATTTTTCAGCTTTTACCCATTTTCGTCATCAAAAAATCAAAGGCTATAGCCTTGCTTTTTTACTCTGATACCCTAAAATTTCGAAATCGAAAATTGGATTTTTTTTTCATTATTTGGAACGTACTAAACGAGAAATTAACGTCTAAATCCTCGAAAAATGATTTTTCAGCTTTTACCCATTTTCGTCATCAAAAAATCAAAGGCTATAGCCTTGCTTTTTTACTCTGATACCCTAAAATTTCGAAATCGAAAATTGGATTTTTTTTTCATTATTTGGAACGTACTAAACGAGAAATTAACGTCTAAATCCTCGAAAAATGATTTTTCAGCTTTTACCCATTTTCGTCATCAAAAAATCAAAGGCTATAGCCTTGCTTTTTTACTCTGATACCCTAAAATTTCGAAATCGAAAATTGGATTTTTTTTTCATTATTGGAACGTACTAAACGAGAAATTAACGTCTAAATCCTCGAAAAATGATTTTTCAGCTTTTACCCATTTTCGTCATCAAAAAATCAAAGGCTATAGCCTTGCTTTTTTACTCTGATACCCTAAAATTTCAAAATCGAAAATTGGATTTTTTTTTCATTATTTGGAACGTACTAAACGAGAAATTAACGTCTAAATCCTCGAAAAATGATTTTTCAGCTTTTACCCATTTTCGTCATCAAAAAATCAAAGGCTATAGCCTTGCTTTTTTACTCTGATACCCTAAAATTTCGAAATCGAAAATTGGATTTTTTTTTCATTATTTGGAACGTACTAAACGAGAAATTAACGTCTAAATCCTCGAAAAATGATTTTTCAGCTTTTACCCATTTTCGTCATCAAAAAATCAAAGGCTATAGCCTTGCTTTTTTACTCTGATACCCTAAAATTTCAAATCGAAAATTGGATTTTTTTTTCATTATTTGGAACGTACTAAACGAGAAATTAACGTCTAAATCCTCGAAAAATGATTTTTCAGCTTTTACCCATTTTCGTCATCAAAAAATCAAAGGCTATAGCCTTGCTTTTTTACTCTGATACCCTAAAATTTCAAAATCGAAAATTGGATTTTTTTTTCATTATTTGGAACGTACTAAACGAGAAATTAACGTCTAAATCCTCGAAAAATGATTTTTCAGCTTTTACCCATTTTCGTCATCAAAAAATCAAAGGCTATAGCCTTGCTTTTTTACTCTGATACCCTAAAATTTCGAAATCGAAAATTGGATTTTTTTTTCATTATTTGGAACGTACTAAACGAGAAATTAACGTCTAAATCCTCGAAAAATGATTTTTCAGCTTTTACCCATTTTCGTCATCAAAAAATCAAAGGCTATAGCCTTGCTTTTTTACTCTGATACCCTAAAATTTCGAAATCGAAAATTGGATTTTTTTTTCATTATTTGGAACGTACTAAACGAGAAATTAACGTCTAAATCCTCGAAAAATGATTTTTCAGCTTTTACCCATTTTCGTCATCAAAAAATCAAAGGCTATAGCCTTGCTTTTTTACTCTGATACCCTAAAATTTCAAAATCGAAAATTGGATTTTTTTTCATTATTTGGAACGTACTAAACGAGAAATTAACGTCTAAATCCTCGAAAAATGATTTTTCAGCTTTTACCCATTTTCGTCATCAAAAAATCAAAGGCTATAGCCTTGCTTTTTTACTCTGATACCCTAAAATTTCAAAATCGAAAATTGGATTTTTTTTTCATTATTTGGAACGTACTAAACGAGAAATTAACGTCTAAATCCTCGAAAAATGATTTTTCAGCTTTTACCCATTTTCGTCATCAAAAAATCAAAGGCTATAGCCTTGCTTTTTTACTCTGATACCCTAAAATTTCGAAATCGAAAATTGGATTTTTTTTTCATTATTTGGAACGTACTAAACGAGAAATTAACGTCTAAATCCTCGAAAAATGATTTTTCAGCTTTTACCCATTTTCGTCATCAAAAAATCAAAGGCTATAGCCTTGCTTTTTTACTCTGATACCCTAAAATTTCAAAATCGAAAATTGGATTTTTTTTTCATTATTTGGAACGTACTAAACGAGAAATTAACGTCTAAATCCTCGAAAAATGATTTTTCAGCTTTTACCCATTTTCGTCATCAAAAAATCAAAGGCTATAGCCTTGCTTTTTTACTCTGATACCCTAAAATTTCAAAATCGAAAATTGGATTTTTTTTTCATTATTTGGAACGTACTAAACGAGAAATTAACGTCTAAATCCTCGAAAAATGATTTTTCAGCTTTTACCCATTTTCGTCATCAAAAAATCAAAGGCTATAGCCTTGCTTTTTTACTCTGATACCCTAAAATTTCAAAATCGAAAATTGGATTTTTTTTTCATTATTTGGAACGTACTAAACGAGAAATTAACGTCTAAATCCTCGAAAAATGATTTTTCAGCTTTTACCCATTTTCGTCATCAAAAAATCAAAGGCTATAGCCTTGCTTTTTTACTCTGATACCCTAAAATTTCGAAATCGAAAATTGGATTTTTTTTTCATTATTTGGAACGTACTAAACGAGAAATTAACGTCTAAATCCTCGAAAAATGATTTTTCAGCTTTTACCCATTTTCGTCATCAAAAAATCAAAGGCTATAGCCTTGCTTTTTTACTCTGATACCCTAAAATTTCAAAATCGAAAATTGGATTTTTTTTTCATTATTTGGAACGTACTAAACGAGAAATTAACGTCTAAATCCTCGAAAAATGATTTTTCAGCTTTTACCCATTTTCGTCATCAAAAAATCAAAGGCTATAGCCTTGCTTTTTTACTCTGATACCCTAAAATTTCAAAATCGAAAATTGGATTTTTTTTTCATTATTTGGAACGTACTAAACGAGAAATTAACGTCTAAATCCTCGAAAAATGATTTTTCAGCTTTTACCCATTTTCGTCATCAAAAAATCAAAGGCTATAGCCTTGCTTTTTTACTCTGATACCCTAAAATTTCAAAATCGAAAATTGGATTTTTTTTTCATTATTTGGAACGTACTAAACGAGAAATTAACGTCTAAATCCTCGAAAAATGATTTTTCAGCTTTTACCCATTTTCGTCATCAAAAAATCAAAGGCTATAGCCTTGCTTTTTTACTCTGATACCCTAAAATTTCAAAATCGAAAATTGGATTTTTTTTTCATTATTTGGAACGTACTAAACGAGAAATTAACGTCTAAATCCTCGAAAAATGATTTTTCAGCTTTTACCCATTTTCGTCATCAAAAAATCAAAGGCTATAGCCTTG
This sequence comes from Hermetia illucens, assembly GCF_905115235.1. Lineage (NCBI taxonomy): Eukaryota > Metazoa > Arthropoda > Insecta > Diptera > Stratiomyidae > Hermetia > Hermetia illucens. Next base: position 9,331,669 of record NC_051855.1, on the reverse strand, counting down.
CTTTTTTACTCTGATACCCTAAAATTTCGAAATCGAAAATTGGATTTTTTTTTCATTATTTGGAACGTACTAAACGAGAAATTAACGTCTAAATCCTCGAAAAATGATTTTTCAGCTTTTACCCATTTTCGTCATCAAAAAATCAAAGGCTATAGCCTTGCTTTTTTACTCTGATACCCTAAAATTTCAAAATCGAAAATTGGATTTTTTTTTCATTATTTGGAACGTACTAAACGAGAAATTAACGTCTAAATCCTCGAAAAATGATTTTTCAGCTTTTACCCATTTTCGTCATCAAAAAATCAAAGGCTATAGCCTTGCTTTTTTACTCTGATACCCTAAAATTTCAAAATCGAAAATTGGATTTTTTTTTCATTATTTGGAACGTACTAAACGAGAAATTAACGTCTAAATCCTCGAAAAATGATTTTTCAGCTTTTACCCATTTTCGTCATCAAAAAATCAAAGGCTATAGCCTTGCTTTTTTACTCTGATACCCTAAAATTTCGAAATCGAAAATTGGATTTTTTTTTCATTATTTGGAACGTACTAAACGAGAAATTAACGTCTAAATCCTCGAAAAATGATTTTTCAGCTTTTACCCATTTTCGTCATCAAAAAATCAAAGGCTATAGCCTTGCTTTTTTACTCTGATACCCTAAAATTTCAAAATCGAAAATTGGATTTTTTTTTCATTATTTGGAACGTACTAAACGAGAAATTAACGTCTAAATCCTCGAAAAATGATTTTTCAGCTTTCACCCATTTTCGTCATCAAAAAATCAAAGGCTATAGCCTTGCTTTTTTACTCTGATACCCTAAAATTTCAAAATCGAAAATTGGATTTTTTTTTCATTATTTGGAACGTACTAAACGAGAAATTAACGTCTAAATCCTCGAAAAATGATTTTTCAGCTTTTACCCATTTTCGTCATCAAAAAATCAAAGGCTATAGCCTTGCTTTTTTACTCTGATACCCTAAAATTTCAAAATCGAAAATTGGATTTTTTTTTCATTATTTGGAACGTACTAAACGAGAAATTAACGTCTAAATCCTCGAAAAATGATTTTTCAGCTTTTACCCATTTTCGTCATCAAAAAATCAAAGGCTATAGCCTTGCTTTTTTACTCTGATACCCTAAAATTTCAAAATCGAAAATTGGATTTTTTTTTCATTATTTGGAACGTACTAAACGAGAAATTAACGTCTAAATCCTCGAAAAATGATTTTTCAGCTTTCACCCATTTTCGTCATCAAAAAATCAAAGGCTATAGCCTTGCTTTTTTACTCTGATACCCTAAAATTTCAAAATCGAAAATTGGATTTTTTTTTCATTATTTGCAACGTACTAAACGAGAAATTAACGTCTAAATCCTCGAAAAATGATTTTTCAGCTTTTACCCATTTTCGTCATCAAAAAATCAAAGGCTATAGCCTTGCTTTTTTACTCTGATACCCTAAAATTTCAAAATCGAAAATTGGATTTTTTTTTCATTATTTGGAACGTACTAAACGAGAAATTAACGTCTAAATCCTCGAAAAATGATTTTTCAGCTTTCACCCATTTTCGTCATCAAAAAATCAAAGGCTATAGCCTTGCTTTTTTACTCTGATACCCTAAAATTTCGAAATCGAAAATTGGATTTTTTTTTCATTATTTGGAACGTACTAAACGAGAAATTAACGTCTAAATCCTCGAAAAATGATTTTTCAGCTTTTACCCATTTTCGTCATCAAAAAATCAAAGGCTATAGCCTTGCTTTTTTACTCTGATACCCTAAAATTTCAAAATCGAAAATTGGATTTTTTTTTCATTATTTGGAACGTACTAAACGAGAAATTAACGTCTAAATCCTCGAAAAATGATTTTTCAGCTTTTACCCATTTTCGTCATCAAAAAATCAAAGGCTATAGCCTTGCTTTTTTACTCTGATACCCTAAAATTTCAAAATCGAAAATTGGATTTTTTTTTTCATTATTTGGAACGTACTAAACGAGAAATTAACGTCTAAATCCTCGAAAAATGATTTTTCAGCTTTTACCCATTTTCGGCATCAAAAAATCAAAGGCTATACACTTGCTCTTTGACTCTGATACCCTAAAATTTCAAAATCGAAAATTGGGTTTTTTTTTCATTATTTGGAACGTACTAAACGAGAAATTAACGTCTAAATCCTCGAAAAATGATTTATCAGCTTTTACCCATTTTCGTCATCAAAAAATCAAAGGCTATACACTTGCCTTTTGACTCTGATACCCTAAAATTTCAAAATCGAAAATTGGGTTTTTTTTTCATTATTTGGAACGTACTAAACGAGAAATTAACGTCTAAATCCTCGAAAAATGATTTTTCAGCTTTTACCCATTTTCGGCATCAAAAAATCAAAGGCTATACACTTGCTCTTTGACTCTGATACCCTAAAATTTCAAAATCGAAAATTGGGTTTTTTTTTCATTATTTGAAACGTACTAAACGAGAAATTAACGTCTAAATCCTCGAAAAATGATTTTTCAGCTTTCACCCATTTTCGTCATCAAAAAATCAAAGGCTATAGCCTTGCTTTTTTACTCTGATACCCTAAAATTTCAAAATCGAAAATTGGATTTTTTTTTCATTATTTGGAACGTACTAAACGAGAAATTAACGTCTAAATCCTCGAAAAATGATTTTTCAGCTTTTACCCATTTTCGTCATCAAAAAATCAAAGGCTATAGCCTTGCTTTTTTACTCTGATACCCTAAAATTTCGAAATCGAAAATTGGATTTTTTTTTCATTATTTGGAACGTACTAAACGAGAAATTAACGTCTAAATCCTCGAAAAATGATTTTTCAGCTTTTACCCATTTTCGTCATCAAAAAATCAAAGGCTATAGCCTTGCTTTTTTACTCTGATACCCTAAAATTTCAAAATCGAAAATTGGATTTTTTTTTCATTATTTGGAACGTACTAAACGAGAAATTAACGTCTAAATCCTCGAAAAATGATTTTTCAGCTTTCACCCATTTTCGTCATCAAAAAATCAAAGGCTATAGCCTTGCTTTTTTACTCTGATACCCTAAAATTTCAAAATCGAAAATTGGGTTTTTTTTTCATTATTTGGAACGTACTAAACGAGAAATTAACGTCTAAATCCTCGAAAAATGATTTTTCAGCTTTTACCCATTTTCGGCATCAAAAAATCAAAGGCTATACACTTGCTCTTTGACTCTGATACCCTAAAATTTCAAAATCGAAAATTGGGTTTTTTTTTCATTATTTGGAACGTACTAAACGAGAAATTAACGTCTAAATCCTCGAAAAATGATTTTTCAGCTTTTACCCATTTTCGTCATCAAAAAATCAAAGGCTATACACTTGCTTTTTTCAAAATCGAAAATTGGGTTTTTTTTTCATTATTTGGAACGTACTAAACGAGAAATTAACGTCTAAATCCTCGAAAAATGATTTTTCGGCTTTTACCCATTTTCGTCATCAAAAAATCAAAGGCTATACACTTGCCTTTTGACTCTGATACCCTAAAATTTCAAAATCGAAAATTGGGTTTTTTTTTCATTATTTGGAACGTACTAAACGAGAAATTAACGTCTAAATCCTCGAAAAATGATTTTTCAGCTTTTACCCATTTTCGGCATCAAAAAATCAAAGGCTATACACTTGCTCTTTGACTCTGATACCCTAAAATTTCAAAATCGAAAATTGGGTTTTTTTTTCATTATTTGGAACGTACTAAACGAGAAATTAACGTCTAAATCCTCGAAAAATGATTTTTCAGCTTTTACCCATTTTCGTCATCAAAAAATCAAAGGCTATACACTTGCCTTTTGACTCTGATACCCTAAAATTTCAAAATCGAAAATTGGGTTTTTTTTTCATTATTTGGAACGTACTAAACGAGAAATTAACGTCTAAATCCTCGAAAAATGATTTTTCAGCTTTTACCCATTTTCGGCATCAAAAAATCAAAGGCTATACACTTGCTCTTTGACTCTGATACCCTAAAATTTCAAAATCGAAAATTGGGTTTTTTTTTCATTATTTGAAACGTACTAAACGAGAAATTAACGTCTAAATCCTCGAAAAATGATTTTTCAGCTTTTACCCATTTTCGTCATCAAAAAATCAAAGGCTATAGCCTTGCTTTTTTACTCTGATACCCTAAAATTTCGAAATCGAAAATTGGATTTTTTTTTCATTATTTGGAACGTACTAAACGAGAAATTAACGTCTAAATCCTCGAAAAATGATTTTTCAGCTTTTACCCATTTTCGTCATCAAAAAATCAAAGGCTATAGCCTTGCTTTTTTACTCTGATACCCTAAAATTTCAAAATCGAAAATTGGATTTTTTTTTCATTATTTGGAACGTACTAAACGAGAAATTAACGTCTAAATCCTCGAAAAATGATTTTTCAGCTTTTACCCATTTTCGTCATCAAAAAATCAAAGGCTATAGCCTTGCTTTTTTACTCTGATACCCTAAAATTTCAAAATCGAAAATTGGATTTTTTTTTCATTATTTGGAACGTACTAAACGAGAAATTAACGTCTAAATCCTCGAAAAATGATTTTTCAGCTTTTACCCATTTTCGTCATCAAAAAATCAAAGGCTATAGCCTTGCTTTTTTACTCTGATACCCTAAAATTTCGAAATCGAAAATTGGATTTTTTTTTCATTATTTGGAACGTACTAAACGAGAAATTAACGTCTAAATCCTCGAAAAATGATTTTTCAGCTTTTACCCATTTTCGTCATCAAAAAATCAAAGGCTATAGCCTTGCTTTTTTACTCTGATACCCTAAAATTTCAAAATCGAAAATTGGATTTTTTTTTCATTATTTGGAACGTACTAAACGAGAAATTAACGTCTAAATCCTCGAAAAATGATTTTTCAGCTTTTACCCATTTTCGTCATCAAAAAATCAAAGGCTATAGCCTTGCTTTTTTACTCTGATACCCTAAAATTTCAAAATCGAAAATTGGATTTTTTTTTCATTATTTGGAACGTACTAAACGAGAAATTAACGTCTAAATCCTCGAAAAATGATTTTTCAGCTTTTACCCATTTTCGTCATCAAAAAATCAAAGGCTATAGCCTTGCTTTTTTACTCTGATACCCTAAAATTTCAAAATCGAAAATTGGATTTTTTTTTCATTATTTGGAACGTACTAAACGAGAAATTAACGTCTAAATCCTCGAAAAATGATTTTTCAGCTTTCACCCATTTTCGTCATCAAAAAATCAAAGGCTATAGCCTTGCTTTTTTACTCTGATACCCTAAAATTTCAAAATCGAAAATTGGATTTTTTTTTCATTATTTGCAACGTACTAAACGAGAAATTAACGTCTAAACCCTCGAAAAATGATTTTTCAGCTTTTACCCATTTTCGTCATCAAAAAATCAAAGGCTATAGCCTTGCTTTTTTACTCTGATACCCTAAAATTTCAAAATCGAAAATTGGATTTTTTTTTCATTATTTGCAACGTACTAAACGAGAAATTAACGTCTAAACCCTCGAAAAATGATTTTTCAGCTTTTACCCATTTTCGTCATCAAAAAATCAAAGGCTATAGCCTTGCTTTTTTACTCTGATACCCTAAAATTTCAAAATCGAAAATTGGATTTTTTTTTCATTATTTGGAACGTACTAAACGAGAAATTAACGTCTAAATCCTCGAAAAATGATTTTTCAGCTTTTACCCATTTTCGTCATCAAAAAATCAAAGGCTATAGCCTTGCTTTTTTACTCTGATACCCTAAAATTTCAAAATCGAAAATTGGATTTTTTTTTCATTATTTGGAACGTACTAAACGAGAAATTAACGTCTAAATCCTCGAAAAATGATTTTTCAGCTTTCACCCATTTTCGTCATCAAAAAATCAAAGGCTATAGCCTTGCTTTTTTACTCTGATACCCTAAAATTTCAAAATCGAAAATTGGATTTTTTTTTCATTATTTGCAACGTACTAAACGAGAAATTAACGTCTAAACCCTCGAAAAATGATTTTTCAGCTTTTACCCATTTTCGTCATCAAAAAATCAAAGGCTATAGCCTTGCTTTTTTACTCTGATACCCTAAAATTTCAAAATCGAAAATTGGATTTTTTTTTCATTATTTGGAACGTACTAAACGAGAAATTAACGTCTAAATCCTCGAAAAATGATTTTTCAGCTTTTACCCATTTTCGTCATCAAAAAATCAAAGGCTATAGCCTTGCTTTTTTACTCTGATACCCTAAAATTTCAAAATCGAAAATTGGATTTTTTTTTCATTATTTGCAACGTACTAAACGAGAAATTAACGTCTAAACCCTCGAAAAATGATTTTTCAGCTTTTACCCATTTTCGTCATCAAAAAATCAAAGGCTATAGCCTTGCTTTTTTACTCTGATACCCTAAAATTTCAAAATCGAAAATTGGATTTTTTTTTCATTATTTGGAACGTACTAAACGAGAAATTAACGTCTAAATCCTCGAAAAATGATTTTTCAGCTTTCACCCATTTTCGTCATCAAAAAATCAAAGGCTATAGCCTTGCTTTTTTACTCTGATACCCTAAAATTTCAAAATCGAAAATTGGGTTTTTTTTTCATTATTTGGAACGTACTAAACGAGAAATTAACGTCTAAATCCTCGAAAAATGATTTTTCAGCTTTTACCCATTTTCGGCATCAAAAAATCAAAGGCTATACACTTGCTCTTTGACTCTGATACCCTAAAATTTCAAAATCGAAAATTGGGTTTTTTTTTCATTATTTGGAACGTACTAAACGAGAAATTAACGTCTAAATCCTCGAAAAATGATTTTTCAGCTTTTACCCATTTTCGTCATCAAAAAATCAAAGGCTATACACTTGCCTTTTGACTCTGATACCCTAAAATTTCAAAATCGAAAATTGGGTTTTTTTTTTCATTATTTGGAACGTACTAAACGAGAAATTAACGTCTAAATCCTCGAAAAATGATTTTTCAGCTTTTACCCATTTTCGGCATCAAAAAATCAAAGGCTATACACTTGCTCTTTGACTCTGATACCCTAAAATTTCAAAATCGAAAATTGGGTTTTTTTTTCATTATTTGAAACGTACTAAACGAGAAATTAACGTCTAAATCCTCGAAAAATGATTTTTCAGCTTTCACCCATTTTCGTCATCAAAAAATCAAAGGCTATAGCCTTGCTTTTTTACTCTGATACCCTAAAATTTCAAAATCGAAAATTGGATTTTTTTTTCATTATTTGGAACGTACTAAACGAGAAATTAACGTCTAAATCCTCGAAAAATGATTTTTCAGCTTTTACCCATTTTCGTCATCAAAAAATCAAAGGCTATAGCCTTGCTTTTTTACTCTGATACCCTAAAATTTCGAAATCGAAAATTGGATTTTTTTTTCATTATTTGGAACGTACTAAACGAGAAATTAACGTCTAAATCCTCGAAAAATGATTTTTCAGCTTTTACCCATTTTCGTCATCAAAAAATCAAAGGCTATAGCCTTGCTTTTTTACTCTGATACCCTAAAATTTCAAAATCGAAAATTGGATTTTTTTTTCATTATTTGGAACGTACTAAACGAGAAATTAACGTCTAAATCCTCGAAAAATGATTTTTCAGCTTTCACCCATTTTCGTCATCAAAAAATCAAAGGCTATACACTTGCTTTTTGACTGTGATACCCTAAAATTTCAAAATCGAAAATTGGGTTTTTTTTCATTATTTGGAACGTACTAAACGAGAAATTAACGTCTAAATCCTCGAAAAATGATTTTTCAGCTTTTACCCATTTTCGTCATCAAAAAATCAAAGGCTATAGCCTTGCTTTTTTACTCTGATACCCTAAAATTTCAAAATCGAAAATTGGATTTTTTTTTCATTATTTGGAACGTACTAAACGAGAAATTAACGTCTAAATCCTCGAAAAATGATTTTTCAGCTTTCACCCATTTTCGTCATCAAAAAATCAAAGGCTATAGCCTTGCTTTTTTACTCTGATACCCTAAAATTTCAAAATCGAAAATTGGATTTTTTTTTCATTATTTGGAACGTACTAAACGAGAAATTAACGTCTAAATCCTCGAAAAATGATTTTTCAGCTTTTACCCATTTTCGTCATCAAAAAATCAAAGGCTATACACCTGCCTTTTGACTCTGATACCCTAAAATTTCAAAATCGAAAATTGGGTTTTTTTTTCATTATTTGGAACGTACTAAACGAGAAATTAACGTCTAAATCCTCGAAAAATGATTTTTCGGCTTTTACCCATTTTCGTCATCAAAAAATCAAAGGCTATACACTTGCCTTTTGACTCTGATACCCTAAAATTTTAAAATCGAAAATTGGGTTTTTTTTTTCATTATTTGGAACGTACTAAACGAGAAATTAACGTCTAAATCCTCGAAAAATGATTTTTCAGCTTTTACCCATTTTCGTCATCAAAAAATCAAAGGCTATACACTTGCCTTTTGACTCTGATACCCTAAAATTTCAAAATCGAAAATTGGGTTTTTTTTTCATTATTTGGAAAGTACTAAACGAGAAATTAACGTCTAAATCCTCGAAAAATGATTTTTCAGCTTTTACCCATTTTCGGCATCAAAAAATCAAAGGCTATACACTTGCTTTTTAACTCTGATACCCTAAAATTTCAAAATCGAAAATTGGGTTTTTTTTTCATTATTTGGAACGTACTAAACGAGAAATTAACGTCTAAATCCTCGAAAAATGATTTTTCAGCTTTTACCCATTTTCGGCATCAAAAAATCAAAGGCTATACACTTGCTTTTTGACTCTGATACCCTAAAATTTCAAAATCGAAAATTGGGTTTTTTTTTCATTATTTGGAACGTACTAAACGAGAAATTAACGTCTAAATCCTCGAAAAATGATTTTTCAGCTTTTACCCATTTTCGGCATCAAAAAATCAAAGGCTATACACTTGCTTTTTGACTCTGATACCCTAAAATTTCAAAATCGAAAATTGGGCTTTTTTTTCATTATTTGGAACGTACTAAACGAGAAATTAACGTCTAAATCCTCGAAAAATGATTTTTCAGCTTTTACCCATTTTCGGCATCAAAAAATCAAAGGCTATACACTTGCTTTTTGACTCTGATACCCTAAAATTTCAAAATCGAAAATTGGGTTTTTTTTTCATTATTTGGAACGTACTAAACGAGAAATTAACGTCTAAATCCTCGAAAAATGATTTTTCAGCTTTTACCCATTTTCGTCATCAAAAAATCAAAGGCTATACACTTGCCTTTTGACTCTGATACCCTAAAATTTCAAAATCGAAAATTGGGTTTTTTTTTCATTATTTGGAAAGTACTAAACGAGAAATTAACGTCTAAATCCTCGAAAAATGATTTTTCAGCTTTTACCCATTTTCGGCATCAAAAAATCAAAGGCTATACACTTGCTTTTTAACTCTGATACCCTAAAATTTCAAAATCGAAAATTGGGTTTTTTTTTCATTATTTGGAACGTACTAAACGAGAAATTAACGTCTAAATCCTCGAAAAATGATTTTTCAGCTTTTACCCATTTTCGGCATCAAAAAATCAAAGGCTATACACTTGCTTTTTGACTCTGATACCCTAAAATTTCAAAATCGAAAATTGGGTTTTTTTTTCATTATTTGGAACGTACTAAACGAGAAATTAACGTCTAAATCCTCGAAAAATGATTTTTCAGCTTTTACCCATTTTCGGCATCAAAAAATCAAAGGCTATACACTTGCTTTTTGACTCTGATACCCTAAAATTTCAAAATCGAAAATTGGGCTTTTTTTTCATTATTTGGAACGTACTAAACGAGAAATTAACGTCTAAATCCTCGAAAAATGATTTTTCAGCTTTTACCCATTTTCGGCATCAAAAAATCAAAGGCTATACACTTGCTTTTTGACTCTGATACCCTAAAATTTCAAAATCGAAAATTGGGTTTTTTTTTCATTATTTGGAACGTACTAAACGAGAAATTAACGTCTAAATCCTCGAAAAATGATTTTTCAGCTTTTACCCATTTTCGGCATCAAAAAATCAAAGGCTATACACTTGCTCTTTGACTCTGATACCCTAAAATTTCAAAATCGAAAATTGGGTTTTTTTTTCATTATTTGGAACGTACTAAACGAGAAATTAACGTCTAAATCCTCGAAAAATGATTTTTCAGCTTTTACCCATTTTCGGCATCAAAAAATCAAAGGCTATACACTTGCTTTTTTCAAAATCGAAAATTGGGTTTTTTTTTCATTATTTGGAACGTACTAAACGAGAAATTAACGTCTAAATCCTCGAAAAATGATTTTTCAGCTTTTACCCATTTTCGGCATCAAAAAATCAAAGGCTATACACTTGCTTTTTGACTCTGATACCCTAAAATTTCAAAATCGAAAATTGGGTTTTTTTTTCATTATTTGGAACGTACTAAACGAGAAATTAACGTCTAAATCCTCGAAAAATGATTTTTCAGCTTTTACCCATTTTCGGCATCAAAAAATCAAAGGCTATACACTTGCTTTTTGACTCTGATACCCTAAAATTTCAAAATCGAAAATTGGGTTTTTTTTTCATTATTTGGAACGTACTAAACGAGAAATTAACGTCTAAATCCTCGAAAAATGATTTTTCAGCTTTTACCCATTTTCGACATCAAAAAATCAAAGGCTATAGCCTTGCTTTTTTACTCTGATACCCTAAAATTTCAAAATCGAAAATTGGATTTTTTTTTCATTATTTGGAACGTACTAAACGAGAAATTAACGTCTAAATCCTCGAAAAATGATTTTTCAGCTTTTACCCATTTTCGTCATCAAAAAATCAAAGGCTATACACTTGCTTTTTGACTCTGATACCCTAAAATTTCAAAATCGAAAATTGGATTTTTTTTCATTATTTGGAACGTACTAAACGAGAAATTAACGTCTAAATCCTCGAAAAATGATTTTTCAGCTTTTACCCATTTTCGTCATCAAAAAATCAAAGGCTATAGCCTTGCTTTTTTACTCTGATACCCTAAAATTTCAAAATCGAAAATTGGATTTTTTTTTCATTATTTGGAACGTACTAAACGAGAAATTAACGTCTAAATCCTCGAAAAATGATTTTTCAGCTTTTACCCATTTTCGTCATCAAAAAATCAAAGGCTATAGCCTTGCTTTTTTACTCTGATACCCTAAAATTTCAAAATCGAAAATTGGATTTTTTTTTCATTATTTGGAACGTACTAAACGAGAAATTAACGTCTAAATCCTCGAAAAATGATTTTTCAGCTTTTACCCATTTTCGTCATCAAAAAATCAAAGGCTATAGCCTTGCTTTTTTACTCTGATACCCTAAAATTTCAAAATCGAAAATTGGATTTTTTTTTCATTATTTGGAACGTACTAAACGAGAAATTAACGTCTAAATCCTAGAAAAATGATTTTTCAGCTTTTACCCTTTTTTCGTCATCAAAAAATCAAAGGCTATAGCCTTGCTTTTTTACTCTGATACCCTAAAATTTCAAAATCGAAAATTGGATTTTTTTTTCATTATTTGGAACGTACTAAACGAGAAATTAACGTCTAAATCCTCGAAAAATGATTTTTCAGCTTTTACCCATTTTCGTCATCAAAAAATCAAAGGCTATAGCCTTGCTTTTTTACTCTGATACCCTAAAATTTCAAAATCGAAAATTGGATTTTTTTTTCATTATTTGGAACGTACTAAACGAGAAATTAACGTCTAAATCCTCGAAAAATGATTTTTCAGCTTTTACCCATTTTCGTCATCAAAAAATCAAAGGCTATAGCCTTGCTTTTTTACTCTGATACCCTAAAATTTCAAAATCGAAAATTGGATTTTTTTTTCATTATTTGGAACGTACTAAACGAGAAATTAACGTCTAAATCCTCGAAAAATGATTTTTCAGCTTTTACCCATTTTCGTCATCAAAAAATCAAAGGCTATAGCCTTGCTTTTTTACTCTGATACCCTAAAATTTCAAAATCGAAAATTGGATTTTTTTTTCATTATTTGGAACGTACTAAACGAGAAATTAACGTCTAAATCCTCGAAAAATGATTTTTCAGCTTTTACCCATTTTCGTCATCAAAAAATCAAAGGCTATAGCCTTGCTTTTTTACTCTGATACCCTAAAATTTCAAAATCGAAAATTGGATTTTTTTTTCATTATTTGGAACGTACTAAACGAGAAATTAACGTCTAAATCCTCGAAAAATGATTTTTCAGCTTTTACCCATTTTCGGCATCAAAAAATCAAAGGCTATACACTTGCTTTTTTACTCTGATACCCTAAAATTTCAAAATCGAAAATTGGGTTTTTTTTTCATTATTTGGAACGTACTAAACGAGAAATTAACGTCTAAATCCTCGAAAAATGATTTTTCAGCTTTTACCCATTTTCGGCATCAAAAAATCAAAGGCTATACACTTGCTTTTTTACTCTGATACCCTAAAATTTCAAAATCGAAAATTGGATTTTTTTTCATTATTTGGAACGTACTAAACGAGAAATTAACGTCTAAATCCTCGAAAAATGATTTTTCAGCTTTCACCCATTTTCGTCATCAAAAAATCAAAGGCTATAGCCTTGCTTTTTTACTCTGATACCCTAAAATTTCAAAATCGAAAATTGGATTTTTTTTTCATTATTTGGAACGTACTAAACGAGAAATTAACGTCTAAATCCTCGAAAAATGATTTTTCAGCTTTCACCCATTTTCGTCATCAAAAAATCAAAGGCTATAGCCTTGCTTTTTTACTCTGATACCCTAAAATTTCAAAATCGAAAATTGGATTTTTTTTTCATTATTTGGAACGTACTAAACGAGAAATTAACGTCTAAATCCTCGAAAAATGATTTTTCAGCTTTCACCCATTTTCGTCATCAAAAAATCAAAGGCTATAGCCTTGCTTTTTTACTCTGATACCCTAAAATTTCAAAATCGAAAATTGGATTTTTTTTCATTATTTGGAACGTACTAAACGAGAAATTAACGTCTAAATCCTCGAAAAATGATTTTTCAGCTTTCACCCATTTTCGTCATCAAAAAATCAAAGGCTATAGCCTTGCTTTTTTACTCTGATACCCTAAAATTTCAAAATCGAAAATTGGATTTTTTTTTCATTATTTGGAACGTACTAAACGAGAAATTAACGTCTAAATCCTCGAAAAATGATTTTTCAGCTTTCACCCATTTTCGTCATCAAAAAATCAAAGGCTATAGCCTTGCTTTTTTACTCTGATACCCTAAAATTTCAAAATCGAAAATTGGATTTTTTTTTCATTATTTGGAACGTACTAAACGAGAAATTAACGTCTAAATCCTCGAAAAATGATTTTTCAGCTTTCACCCATTTTCGTCATCAAAAAATCAAAGGCTATAGCCTTGCTTTTTTACTCTGATACCCTAAAATTTCAAAATCGAAAATTGGATTTTTTTTTCATTATTTGGAACGTACTAAACGAGAAATTAACGTCTAAATCCTCGAAAAATGATTTTTCAGCTTTCACCCATTTTCGTCATCAAAAAATCAAAGGCTATAGCCTTGCTTTTTTACTCTGATACCCTAAAATTTCAAAATCGAAAATTGGATTTTTTTTTCATTATTTGGAACGTACTAAACGAGAAATTAACGTCTAAATCCTCGAAAAATGATTTTTCAGCTTTTACCCATTTTCGGCATCAAAAAATCAAAGGCTATAGCCTTGCTTTTTTACTCTGATACCCTAAAATTTCAAAATCGAAAATTGGGTTTTTTTTTCATTATTTGGAACGTACTAAACGAGAAATTAACGTCTAAATCCTCGAAAAATGATTTTTCAGCTTTTACCCATTTTCGGCATCAAAAAATCAAAGGCTATACACTTGCTTTTTGACTCTGATACCCTAAAATTTCAAAATCGAAAATTGGGTTTTTTTTTCATTATTTGGAACGTACTAAACGAGAAATTAACGTCTAAATCCTCGAAAAATGATTTTTCAGCTTTTACCCATTTTCGGCATCAAAAAATCAAAGGCTATACACTTGCTTTTTGACTCTGATACCCTAAAATTTCAAAATCGAAAATTGGGTTTTTTTTTCATTATTTGGAACGTACTAAACGAGAAATTAACGTCTAAATCCTCGAAAAATGATTTTTCAGCTTTCACCCATTTTCGTCATCAAAAAATCAAAGGCTATAGCCTTGCTTTTTTACTCTGATACCCTAAAATTTCAAAATCGAAAATTGGATTTTTTTTTCATTATTTGGAACGTACTAAACGAGAAATTAACGTCTAAATCCTCGAAAAATGATTTTTCAGCTTTCACCCATTTTCGTCATCAAAAAATCAAAGGCTATAGCCTTGCTTTTTTACTCTGATACCCTAAAATTTCAAAATCGAAAATTGGATTTTTTTTTCATTATTTGGAACGTACTAAACGAGAAATTAACGTCTAAATCCTCGAAAAATGATTTTTCAGCTTTTACCCATTTTCGGCATCAAAAAATCAAAGGCTATACACTTGCTTTTTGACTCTGATACCCTAAAATTTCAAAATCGAAAATTGGGTTTTTTTTCATTATTTGGAACGTACTAAACGAGAAATTAACGTCTAAATCCTCGAAAAATGATTTTTCAGCTTTTACCCGTTTTCGGCATCAAAAAATCAAAGGCTATACACTTGCTCTCAGACGCTGCTACCCTCAAATCTCAAGATCACAAATCAGGCTCCTTTTCATTAGTTTGTTATTTTGCTTTAGCGCAGCACAGACGTCCTCCCGTGAGGTGAACTCATCTAGGTCCTTACATTCAACCACTAACTCCTGTTTCCAAGCTTTTACCTCAGCTTCCTCTCCTAATACCTTTTCCGCCTTGCCGCGGAAGTGATCGGCTGACTTGTCGGCGGATCTACTTAATTCCAGCATCAGATCCCCTCTCTGCATTCGCCTGATACGGCTTACACTATCCCCCAAATCCATCAGTTTAGGGTCTGATTTCAGTTTTCGGAGGATGTCGGCATAACACATATTTCCCTTCTTGGAAATAATTATTATTTCCGGGCGAAGCTTCTTTTTGTCCTTTTTCCTCTTGTTGCACACCTTAATCCATTGTTCGGGCCTCTGAGCGTTAATTTCTTTAATTTTTGCAGGTGTTGCGGCTGCAATCGTGAAATTACCGCCGGCTCCGGTGAAGAAGCTTTTTTGTTCTTCGGGACCTACTGCGGTCCTAGAGCCTCACTGAAACCGTCCCTAGTCCCTAGTCCCTAGTTTTCTCGTTTTCCCGCATGCTTTATCTTGGGGAGACGTCACCTGCGTTTCCCTTGTGACCTTGCCACCTGACGCTTGGAAATTATTTTCTTCGAGTGCCTTGATATAAGACAATTTAATGCCTCTTATCAAGGCTTGAATATTTTGGTGGATATTCCACCTCTGTTTGGTGAACTCGCACAGTTCATTTATTCGTTTCCCGAGTGTAACGAACGCTACTCCGGTATGTTCCCGTCTAGTTTGGCGCCTTGCACCACAGGGAATGATGTCGATCAAGGGACTATTCATGTTTCTTCCAGAGTCCCGCGACGAATCTCGACTACCAAATGGAACCATTGTCGTCGGTGGTGATCTCCCAAGCTTCGAACTCCTCCTAAAAGGATCCGGTGTGGACTTAATTTGCACTCCACCATTATCTCTTGTAGCATTAGATGCCACAGTAGCCAAGTTTTCCACTACTGAGATACTGCGGTCGTTGGATATCGACGGCCGGAAGCCCGGTTGCTCACTCCCAAAAACCGCCGGCACTGGGTTTCCGAAGGCCTGCACCGTAAAAAAAAACTACTTTTCTCCTCCTCCATAGTTGGTTTATTTTCTGGGTATCCTTCCCATAGCCAATTATTATCAACAGGTGGCCGTTTACTTCCCACCTACCCGGCCTGCGCATAAGCATGCCCATACACGCACATCTCCGGATGCGTGCATGTTCATGCCCATGACACATTCGCCGAGCATTCCCTTATCCGCACGAAGGGACGTGCCTGATGGGAGGTTTGGCAACTCCACACAGCATTTAAAGTATAACAATATTGATATCTTTAAGTACCTTGGGACACTCCTTCATCATCATCATCATCTTCTTCTGTTTCTTTCTATTTCATTTTTAAGGTTTTGTGTAAAACAAAACCTTATTAAAATCGATTCAATGTCTGTCTGTCTGTCTGTCACACGCGTTTTTCTCCAAAACTCCCCATAAATGCAAAGGGGGGATTCAAAAATTTTTTTTCACGGGATATAGTTGTGTAGGGTATCAAATGAAAGGTCTCGTTTTGTACTTTCCGAAACTGGCATTAGTTTTGGCATAAATTGCAAAGTGCGTGGGTAAGGAGACAAAATGTACGCACTTGAAGTGAGACAGGACTCATTTTCGGAAACTACCCAACCTAAAAATCCGAAAAAAATCAGGGTGGTGCGCCTAGATGAAATCTAGGCCTCAAAATATGTCCCATTCCGATATCTGCTCAAATAAACTTACTAATAGTATATTACTACTTTTCAGAAATTTACTGAAAAACCCCCCTTAAATTCATCCTAGGACTTCCGAATTTTTCACCAGCATAGGGGATAATATTTCGTATATATGTGCTAAATTTCGTGGAAATCAGGCAATTAGCGCCAAAGTTATAGGAGTTCAAACTTAGCAATTTCGAGCGAGTTTACTGCTTCCAAAGCCATGCAAATCAGATGCTGACGTCATAATTACCCGGAATAATTGACATTCGCGTGGAATATTAAAGTCGCATTTATGAAGAATCTACTTATCTGCAGCCCTTTTTAAGGTTTTGTGTAAAACACTTATGTGAAATCTAATCTTCGAGAGATGTCCCATTCCACTATCTGCTCGAATAAATTTACGAATAGTACATTATCAACTTTTAGAAATTGACTAAAAAACTCCCCTTAAGCTCATCCTAGGTGTACTAAATTTTGCACCGGTATAGAGGACAGTTTCGTGCATACACACGCCAAGTTCCATGAAAATCCAACTATTAGTGTCAAAGTTATAGAAGTTCAAACTTATCAATTTCGTGCTAATTATCAGCATCCTAAGCCATACAAATAAAATGCTGACGTCATAATTAACGAGAATAATTGAAATTCGAGTGAAATATTAAAATTCCATTCAAGAAGAATCTAATTCACCCTAGCCCTTTTTTATATTTGATGTTGGTTAAATTGTTGGCATTTGCTAATAATATTAAACTCAGAGTGTGAAGCGTATGAGGCTGACTATTTCAATACAGAGCTTTCCATGAAATGATTTATTTAAATTACTTTCTAAAAAATAGATACCAATAGAATTTTTAACTATGTGACACGGAACTGTCAGGCTCATCGCTCCGCACATCTTCTTCTTTTTCTTCAGCCTTCAGTTCACAAGCGGGGTCGGCTCGTCGTGATCGGTTTCGTCATTTTATTTTATCAAATGCCTGATCAGGATGTAATCGCGAGACCTTCAAATCCCCATCCAGTGTATCATGCGACCATTGTTTTCGCCGGTTTTTCGGTTGCTTACCATTGATTTCGATGTTCTGACCAATACTGGTTGTTGAATTCTCGTTAGCGTGAATTACGTGACCACTCCATCGGTAAACGCCTGTCTTGCAGTTTTTCCACGATCGATGCAAACCCATATCGATCGCGGATATTCTCATTTCAGACGTAATCAAAACGTGTCACGCCACCAGTGCAATGCAACATCTTCGTCTCCATTACCGCAAGACGCCGTTCATTGTCCTTTATAGTCGGCCAACACTCAGAACTATAGAGAGTGGCAGACGGACGACATTGCAGTAAATTTTAGATTTGGGACGTTCGCTGATACGTCGATCACAAAGAACACCAGTTGGGGAATGCCACTTCATCCAGGTTGCATTAATGCGTGAAACAATTTCATTACGCAGTTCTCCATTGGCTGATAGCGTTGACTCGAGATTTTTAAATCGCTGAGTTCTGGCAATGGCAGTAACCAATGCAGAACTACGTTATGCTCCTCACATAGGGAAACACAAAACCTTTTATACCTGAAGCGTCAAGCTTCCGGTTTCCCGACTTGTTCAATATATAACGTGAACTATCATCCGTCACGCAACGCAAAAGTTTAATTTTACGCACTGTTTCGCGCATCTGTGTTTTAACTTCATTTGACAACTCTCTTACTGCGCACGCAAGTAACGTACAATCCCAACGAGCCCGATACTCACCTACATCGACCAATCAACAATATTGCTGAGCAGGCAAATATACCGGATATACCAGGTAAAAGTCAACAAATTCCGTTGACCCCAATAACTGTAAATAATACGAAATCAACAGTTTTCGCTAACCGAGCAGAAATAGCAAATAAATAGAGTGTGTAATGACTTGTAAGTGGTCTGTTCTGTACAAGGGTTCAATAAATTGCGACGTTTAGAAAATTAACCGACACCGTGTTCTTTTCTTTTTAATTTCGTATGTTAAATACATTATTGGCGCAGTCGGTGTTCCGTTTGATAAAATTATTAAAAATAGTTAATAATAGTTAAAATTTTAAACGGAAAGCGATCGAATAGTTAACGGTGAAATTTGTATCTCATTTTTCTTCAATTAATCCGTTTATTTTTGTTTTTTGACTGTTAAAGAGGGTGACGTAGTGATCTGAAGAAAAATTTACCAGATTGCGAAGAAACGAATCTGGAACGGCGTAGTCAAAGGGAAAATTTAGCGGATAGAGGGAGATATATCATGGCGGACGCAATGGAGCAGTGTGTTGCTATTCTAACACAGATTTTGGCAAGGCAGGCAGACAACGAGAATCAGGGAGTTACAATCCAGAAGCGAATTCGTAATATCGTACCATTTCGAGGTGAACCGGGAACATTAGTTTCGTTCATTGGCACTATCGACGGAGTAGTTAGTGAATTCGGAGGCAGGGAGAACGAGGTGTACAACATAGTGTAAAATGAAAAAATAACGGGAGCTGCAAAGGATTTTCTTGCAGCAGATTTTCTAGTTTCATGGGAGTTGTGTAAGCAGCGGTTAAGATCGCATTTTCGACCAGCAAAGGAGTGGGCAGTGATATCTAAGGAGATTACAAATATCAAGGTATTTACGATAAGTCAATTAGTGGATAAGATTCAAGGGATAGTGAATAATGTAACAGAATGTGCCGCTTTTAGTGCAGAAAGTGTTGAGATGGCAAACTGTTTAAATTCAATGTTGGTGGTTAGAATAAAAGAATTAGTGGCTGGTTCGTTAGCAAGAGAAATTAGTGATTTATATTCGTTGGAAAGTATCAGAGCCGTGTTATATAAGTATATCGGTTATGATGCGTACAATCTGAAAAAAGACAGGACTTCTCAGAACAATTACCAACATACACACAGACAAGAAAAAGTGAACAGATTTTACAATCAAAGGACAGATATAGTGGGTGGAAATATTAGACGTGATGATAGACAGTTCGGAAGACGGCATAATGTGAGTGTTAATGTGAGATCAGGTCAACCAAGGTTTGAATTCCGCAATAGGTCAGGTCAGGAAGGACAAGATGTTGGTGATAGGTCAAGACAGCAGAGGGTAGAACAAAATCGGTCGGGGCAGAGTCGAGCTGTGCCTATGGAGGTGGATGCTTTGTCGAGGGAAACCAATCAATTAGAAGGGGAGTTTTTTTACAAACTAGCCTCGGACAAGCGTAAAATTTTTGTAGTACTTACTTTTGGCAGTGATGATTTTTGTGCGATGATTGATACTGGCTCTACAATTAGTCTATTGAATTCTAGTAAGGTTCCTTCAAGTTTATATGAGAAAATTCTTTTAGGTCAATCAGTTAAAATTAATACTATTCAGGGTGTAGTGTTGAAAGATACGGAACAAGTGAAAACGAAGTGTTCTATACAGTTTGGTCAGCCGGATAATGCAAGGATAAGGTGGACCAAAATTGCGTTAAATAAAGAGTATGATTTCCTTATTGGTATGGATTGGTTAGAAAAGAATGTCGTGAGTTTAGACTTGATGAATCAGGAGTTAGTTTTGAAGAATGATAGAAAAATCCCTTTTGTATCGAAATCAATGGAGGAGGTAAATGTATTAGAGGAAAGCAAAATAGATAGTATTGAAACAGGTCATTTAAATGTTGAGGAGAAAAAAGGCCTTCAAAAATTACTTAAAAAATATGAAACGCTGTTGTTTAAGGAGGGTGATCAGCTTACGAATACGAGTAATGTAGCGCATCATATAAAAACCACTACAGATCAGCCAATAAACTCGAAATTATATCGTTACCCGCCGCGGCACGAGGAAGAGGTTCGGCGGCAGATTGAGGAGATGGAGAGACAAGGAATAATTAGGAAAAGTAGTAGTAGGTATAGTTCTCCAATTATCGTGGTGCCGAAAAAGAAAGATAATTCGGGTGAACAGAAGTATAGAATTGTAGTGGATTATAGAAAGCTCAACGAGATTACGGTGGATGATCAGCATCCTTTACCTAATATAGATCATATAGGAATAAAGGAAGAACTAGTCAACAAATTTAGGACTCAAGTTATTTTGTCATATGATGCTGATAGTGAAATTGAGTTGCTACAGGGTCGGAAAATTTTGAAATTGAATCCGTTAGAAAATGTTGAGAAAATAAAGCAGGTGTTGGGGGAATTTATTAATGGAAAAGGTAAAGTGGGTATATATTCAGAGGTCGAGGACAAACATTACAATATAGTTCAGCAGATCATTATACAGTTGTTTTCTCACGATAAAGGTTTAAGGTTTATCAAGTGTCCACAAAGAGTAACTGAAATTAAAACTGAGGAAGAGCTGCACAAACAAATTTCAATTTATCATACAAAGGAATCTATGCATAGCGGGATCAATGAAACTTATTACACTCTCAAAGATAAAATATATTTCCCTAAGTTACATGAACATATACAGCTGGTTATCAATAACTGTAGAAAGTGTCAGGAGATCAAGTATGATAGGCGCCCGATAAAGCCAAAATTTAATCTCACAGAAACGCCAACTGGTAAGAACGAAATAATACATCTAGATATTTTTCATATAGAGAAAAAATCGTTTGTTACGATTATAGATAAGCTAACGAAATTTGCGGTAGCATATACTATTGGGGATAGGAATTGGAGGTGTAAGAAGGCTATTTTGGTGGAACATTTCGCAAAATTTGGTAAGCCTAGGTTGCTTATATCAGACAACGAGTTCAAATCTGAACAGATTAAGGAATATTTGAATCAGACCAATGTAGAGGTTCATTGGACAACGCCCAACAGCCATACGGGAAATTCAGATGTAGAGAGGCAACATTCTTCCATTTTAGAAAAGATAACGGGGATAGATGATAAAAGTTTATCAATAGAGATGAGAATGCAAATAGTATTAGGGAATTACAATGATAGGTATCATTCTACCATTAAGACAACGCCAAGAGAAGCTAAGGATAGGGTTAGTGCCGAAGAATTACATAATTTAGTGAAAGATAGTAAATTTAAGAGAATACAGAAGGCTAACATAAGTAGGGAGGACTATATAGAAAAAAGACAAGAAGGTCCGACTAAAAACTACAGACATGTAAGACATAAAGAAGAAACAAGGTACAAAATTAAAAATTTGGCTAGAGTACATTTGACAAACTTTAAACGACCAAATAAATTTACAGGTCATACTACTACTAATACTCATGACAACAACAACTCAAGCAGAAATTCATTGTAATAGCAATTAAAATTCCGAAGAATTATATAACCACAGATGTTAAATTAATAACGCCATTGCCAAATGAAGAAAATTTGGAAATCAATAGTGAGGATAAATTGATTGTATGATAGAAGTCAGAAACGACACATTTGTTTATCAACCACAATTAATGTTAAACGAATTAAAATTAAGTAAAAATTGTGTTCTTGATAAAAGCTGTAAATTAATTTTTAACAATGTAACTAAAGTTCAGATTATAGATGATGAATCCATTATTGTGAAAAACGCTAGAGAAATGAAATTAGAACAAAATTGTGACAATAGGAATATAACATTAAATAAAAACAATTTGCTAAATTTTTATAATTGCGAAATAAAAATTTTGAGACAGACATTTTATAATAACAAACAGATGATTAAAGAAAAATATTTTTTTTTTCCACAAAATCAAGTTAATTATAGTTTTGAGAAAATGATAACATTTGAAGAAATAGTATCGGGAACAATTGGGAACCTAAAAGAAATTAAG
Source organism: Hermetia illucens (assembly GCF_905115235.1). NCBI lineage: Eukaryota > Metazoa > Arthropoda > Insecta > Diptera > Stratiomyidae > Hermetia > Hermetia illucens. The sequence goes on along the minus strand of NC_051855.1, from coordinate 9,309,413 downwards.
GAACTGAAATTTCATAAAGAATTGTCAAGATATATGTATGGTAGTTTTTTAGTAATATTGATGATTATAATTATTATTGTATTGGTATTTATCACTCGATGTCGAGTAAAGAAAGCATATGTAATACAGAAAATTCAGGAGAATTTCCACTCAAAGCGGGGAGGAGTAACGTACAATCCCAACGAGCCCGATACTCACCTACATCGACCAATCAACAATATTGCTGAGCAGGCAAATATACCGGATATACCAGGTAAAAGTCAACAAATTCCGTTGACCCCAATAACTGTAAATAATACGAAATCAACAGTTTTCGCTAACCGAGCAGAAATAGCAAATAAATAGAGTGTGTAATGACTTGTAAGTGGTCTGTTCTGTACAAGGGTTCAATAAATTGCGACGTTTAGAAAATTAACCGACACCGTGTTCTTTTCTTTTTAATTTCGTATGTTAAATACATTATTCGCACGCATTCATTGCCGTGCTGTGTTTCACGATATATGAAAACATGCTGCCTAAATACCATTTTGACCGACCCCAGGCCCTGACGTAGCTGCGTTTCACTTGCCGTTCCTGAGGCTCACGGGTTCACGAAGTGTTCCGTTTGGCGTTTGCGACTAATCGCGATTGTGTGCGTCTGCCAAGTCATTGTCAGATTCAAACTGTGTTTGACTCGGAGCTTGTCTCGCCCATACCACGCAGGCACTTTGTTGTAATTCCAGTTTCAGTCGTGTAAACGTAGCGAACAGCGTCGCTTTCACTTCGGACAAATTCGTTAGCTCAAAAGTCAAAGCGCGTCCGCGTCGTAAAATCTACTATATTCAATCCCGTTCCAAGTGGCCGTTTTTCTGTTATTTTATGTAGACGTTGTCCGGTGTTTATTGTTTTGTTTTTTTGTTGCTGACAAAACGCTTTACCTGTCGTAACCCCCGAGCCGAAACAAGGGAGCAAGCCTCCTGTCGCCAGTTTGTGTTGCCTGTAAATTTTGACTCACGGCCCCGTGTGCTTTCGGAAAAGAGGTCGAAAGTCAGCGGGAAATCCTCGGTCTAGCGCTTCTGTCCGACAGCCGCGCCATAAATCTTCAAGTGAGACGCGAGGCTTCGCGGAAAATTTTAAGTGAAGCGAGAAAAATCAACTTCTGCACAGTCGCCGCGAAATAAGGAGCGATCGCCTGTGGTGCTGAACGCTGCAAGTGTGTAAAATTCAACCGGCTCAGCTGCGCTTCAGCGACCAGGCCCGCTTTTAGTGTTCCCCCTAAATCAATACGGAGTTTGCGGCAGGAACGTGAAAGAAGGGACACGTATACCCTCGAAGCCCATACCCGGCGGCATATTGTTACCCATCCGGGTTATGCTTACAAAGAAACATCAGCGGTGGCCGCGTAACTTAGGCGCGTTCCTGTGTTATCGTCGGGTCTCGTGCGGGCCATCTTAGTGCGTGCATCATAAGAAATACGGTGGTCGGCAGGTGCTCAAACTAGGATCTTGCCGTCTATGCGTAACCGACCCAGGCACAATCTTATTGTTTCGCTTGAAGAACTTTTAATCTAATCACTACGTTGCGAATCGCTTTGGTCCGTCGCCTCTTGTGGACGCGAACGGGTTTTCAGTACAATATATTTCTCAGGTAGTATCCCCGGTAATAGAAAACAAGGAAAAACGGAGATTGTATTGTCATAACCCCAAAACGTGCGAAGAGTCAGTCGAGGAAAACCTTGTGAGGGATCTGTGCGCGCTGTGGTTACGCTGGAAGGAAAGGGATAGACAACGGTCGGAACAATCGAACAGAAGCCAAACAAGGGAGAGCGACAACACAGCACACAACACTGCAATATATAAACATAAAGAGCAGGCAGGCCGCCATTGCTCAAGTGTATTGAAGCGTCCGTACGTAACTGGCGAGCATTCCTAGTGATATATATACACATAAGGTGCTCTACATAAGCAACTGCGTGCGTACGATCCGGCATCTACAAAACTGAGAGTCGAAGTAAATTTTTCAAAATGGCCTCTGTTAAAGATACAGCATCGTTTTTCGCTTACGGGAATTCCAAGCAATTTGACTACTGCCTGAAACTATATCCGGAAGTTCTGAAACTGAAGGCCGAGAAACGTTGTAAAAAGCCAGAGGAATTAATACGCTTAGACGACTGGTAAGTGGTGCATTCTTGCATTTCAAATTTTCTCTCACGAAAAGTGTTCGTTGAATGGCTTGCACTGCGCTCGGCAACTACGATTTCTCTGTGGTCCGTGCGCGGCCCTATTTCCCGCTGCAGTCCTAGCATCCTTTCCCGGTGGGGGCTGCGGGCCGTAGCGTATTTCAGTCTTCCTACTTTCCATGCCGTAGTTCATATACACGAAGCTACTTTTTTTTTTATTTACTTATTTTTTTCACATGTAATGGGGCGATCGGTCGGAGCAGGCAGAGTTGAAACCAAGAAAATCGAAATAATTTATCATAATGAGGCCGATTTTTGTGAATAGAGTTGCAACCTGACTTAGCTAATTATCGATTGCGCCATGCCTGGTGGTGTAGGAATTGTGAACATCTATCTGGAGCCACGCGTTCGCCTACGCTTGTGGTTGTAGCGCGGTTATATGGAGAAATGTGGACATATGTCAATCGATGGGCCTCACGCGTCTTAATTTGGACAAGTGACGTTCGTCAAAACCGGTGACGGACCGGTTGTCCACTAACTAAACTAGGCTTGGGACACCAAACTAAAATGCCGACGTTTTTAAATAAAAAAAACTGATTTTCAATATGCATGCATAATTGTTCAATATATTAGCATTAATATTGTTTTAACCCCATTTAATTGAGTGGACATTAAAGGTAATAAGGGAATGAGCAACCAAATTCTAGTCAAACAGCTTTTCGGCTGGTAAAAACCGCTTTGGACAATGGAAACAAGAAGTTACCAACAGTTCTTCGGTCCACCATTTTTGTGTAAAACAAAACCTTATTAAAATCGATTCTATGTATGCCTGTCTGTCACGCACTTTTCTCCAAAACAGCTGAACCAATCCCAACGAAATTTGGTGGACAAATGGGAACTATGAAATCCCACGCATACAGTGAGAGGGAGAAATTTAGGTGGAATCTAAAGGGGGGCTCCCCATACATGCAAATGGAGGGGATTCAAAAAAATTTTCTCCGGATATAGTCGTGCAGGGTATCAAATGAAAGGTATCGATTTGTACTTACCGAGACTGACATTGGTTTCCGCATGAATTGCAAAGTGCGTGAGTAAGGAGTCAAAATGTACGCACTTTACTTTGCTTTCCTTAACCTGACTTACATAATATTATGCCAAGAAATTACTACTTGCCCTATCGTGCCTCCCTTCTTTTTCTTCAGCCTTTGTCCCGTTCCCAAGCGGGGTCGGCTCGTCGCGATCGGCTTCGCCATTTGGCTCTATCGAATGCCTGTTCTGGGTGCAATCTCGAGGCTTTCAAATCCCCATCCAGAGTATCAAGCCACCGTTGCTTAGGTCTGCCTTTTGGTCGTTTACCATCGACCTCGATGTTCAGACCAATCTTGGCAAGTGAATTCTCGTTTGTACGAATTGCGTGACCATACCATCGAAGACGCCTCTCTCGCAACTTTTCCACGATCGGTGCAACCCCATAACGATCGCGGATATCGTCATTTCGAATGTGATCTAAACGTGTGACGTCACTAGTCCAACGTAGCACCTTCGTCTCCATTACCGCAAGACGCCGTTCATTGTCTTTTATGGTCGGCCAACACTCAGAACCATAGAGAACGACTGGACGGACGACATTGCGGTAAATTTTAGATTTGAGACGTTCGTTGATACGTCGATCACAAAGGACACCAGTTGTGGAACGCCACTTCATCCAGGTTGCGTTAATGCGTGAAGCAATTTCATAACGCAGCTCTCCATTGGCTGATAGCGTTGATCCGAGGTATTTAAATCGCTCAGTTCTGGGCAGATCACTGCCGCTGACAGTGATTGTGCCTGTTTCATGGGGATCGGTCGTCAAAAATTCAGTTTTGTTTAAATTCAATCTGAGACCGTGTTGCATGAGGCGATCATTCCATTTTTGAACAAGTTGCTCGAGATCATTTTTGCTATCAGATGCTAGGAAAACATCATCTGCATAAAGCAGTGTGTAGGGCGCTGGACGTTGGATATCCCGTGTGACGGTGTCCATAATAAGGACAAAGAGGAGTGCTGAGAGGGCACTTCCTTGATGAACTCCAACAGAGACACGAAGCGGTTTTGATACACCCGCCATACTTCGAACTTTACTTTTCGAATCTTGGTAGAGCAATTGAACCCAGCGCACGAGTTCTTCTGGCACGAAGTGTTGTCGTAAAGCATATCAGATGAGTTCGTGTGGTACACGGTCAAACGCTTTCTCTAGATCCAGAAAGGCAATGTAAAGAGGGCGATGCTTCTCACGGTGTTTCTCCATGAGTAACCGCACAGCGTGTATTGCGTCAGTAGTTCCGCAGTTCTTGACAAATCCGGCTTGATTCACGGTTATTTCAACGAATACGGTTGTGAAGAATGCGTTCAAAAATCTTCATGGTATGGGAAAGTAACCGGATCGGACGGTAATTTGAACATTCTGCTGGGCTACCTTTCTTTTTCCATATTGGAACAGTGGTACTTTCTTGCCAGTCAGATGGTGTTCTTCCTTCCTGAATAACCCGGTTAAAGAATTCACTGAGCCGCAGTGTTGGGTCCCAGCTCTTCGCTTTCCAGAGCTCAGATGCGATGTCGTCAGGTCCGATTTCATTTTTTTATGGCCTCCTCGACTTCAGTTGCGCTGACTGGTGGAACTGCTCCAAATGTCGGCAATGATTGTGGAAGTGGAGGATGAGTAAATTCTTCAGTTGAAATCTGCTCGAAGTATTCTCGCCATCTATCCGTTGCGGCTCGACGGTTGGTAAGCAAAGTACCGTTCTTGTCATTAACACAACAGAAGTGTTCGATATCCTGTGTGCGTTCATCACGGCTTTTAGCAAGTCGATACAGATCTCTCTCGCCATCCCGAGTGTCCAGTTCATCGTAAAGATTTTTGAAATGGTTCGCTCGGGTGACAGCGACCGCTTTCTTTGCTTCCCGGTTGGCATTCTTATAAATTTGCCAATTAGCAGGCGTTTTATCGTCGAGAAATTTGTGATAGAGGCGTTTCTTTTCACGGATCTTCATTTCAACATCATCATTCCAAAGCCAAGTATCTCGGTTGATGTACCGCTTACCCGGCTTGGTGACCCCGAGGGTTGCAGAGGCCGCTTTGTGGATCGTGTCTTTCATTTGGTTCCATGATTCTTCCACATTCGTTATGGTTGGCAATCGTATGAGTGAGACCGTTTCTTCTTTCTTCTCACCAAATCGCCACCATTTAATGCGCGGCGGGCCAGTGCGTTCCTCACGCCGTTTTATCGGTGGCTTAATTCGCAGGACGGCAATCAACGGCCGATGTTGAGGTGCGATGGTCTCATAGGGAACGACTTTGCAATCGGTGACAGTGGTAAAATGTTGGCGTCTTATGAGAATATAGTCGATTTGCGTTTTATTGTTCCCACTATAAAATGTGGGAAGATGAGACGATCGTTTGATGAACCATGTATTCATAAGTACAAGGCCATGGGTGTCCGCAAAATCGATTATACGCTCGCCACCTTCATTGCGCGCTCCGAACCCCTTTCTCCTATGGCACATGTTACCGTCTGCCTTTTCACCCACATGACCATTAAGGTCGCCGGCAATGATTATGTAATCGTCAGCAGGCACGTGACAAGTCTTTTCATCGAGAAGTTGCCAGAAGGCATCTTTCTCGGCATCAGGTCGACCTGTCTGTGGTGCATACGGTGAGCTTCATCAGCCAATCATCAAATCATTCGACTTCTTTAATGGCATCACGGAAACCCTCTGAGATGGCAATGCCAACACCATATTGCGTGTGAGAGTTACCAAAATAGAGAAGTTTGTAGCCATTTTTACCGCGTTCGTGTTCAATGTCGCAGCTTTTGGCACCAGACAATCAGGTTTCTTGCAGAGTGTAGATGTCAATGCACCTTTTCCGAAGGGCTGTTGCGAGTTCCTCCGTCTTTCCAGTTAGGGTACCAACATTTAGCGTGCAGACACGTATTTGTTTTGTTCGTTGTGTGCGGACTAATTTGCTTACGTCCTGACGCCGTCCATGCGTCAAGAACCCTTGCCCATTTCTCGACAGGACCGGGGCCCGTCCTGCCGCGTCGACTGAGGTGGACGCCCTAGCATTTCTCCGAGGCTTGTGACTCAATCCGATCATCATGTTTGTAACGACATTGTATGCATTTTCTTGGTCGACCTGTGGCGGGGCCTGTCACCAAGAGAGATCAGGTAGGATTTAACATAGTGGAATAACTCCAACTATACTCTATTTATCTCTTTCCCTGATCTCAGCATTTTATTTTTGTTTTACTGAGGATAGTATAGAGTACGTTGCCTCAAACCCTCCTCCTTTACCTGGGCTTGGGACCAGCATACTATGTTAATAGCATGGCGGAGTTCCTATCGTGCCTCCCTTGTAAAAAGTGATCCGTGATTCTAAGGTAAATATGGGAGTCACCATCTTTTTTAAGTCCATCCAACTACTGGGCTACGCTGCCGATATGGATGTTATGGGGAGAACAACCCGAGATGTATAGCCTACTTTCATGCAGATCGAGCAAGCGGCGCGAGATCTCGGGCTGCACATTAATGAAGGTAAGCCGACGTACATGGTGGCAACGTCAACACCAAAAAGCAAAGAACGAACACCATCGAATCGTACTGGTCAAACGAAGACAATAAAGGTAGGAGACTACAACTTTGAGACCGTTGAAAATTTTTTCTATCTAGGGTCGAAAATCACAACCGATAACACTTATCACGATGGAATCAGCGCACGGTTGTTGGCAACCAGCAGAGCGGACTTACATTTTCAAAACTGTTCCACTCGAAAGCTCTTACTGTAAAAGACAATAAGTTGTGGTTGATGAGCCACTTAATCCATACAGATGAGGGTGAGATCCAGTCCGAAAAGTTGGTAGAAGAGGAAGAAGGTGGTTCACCGTGCCTCAGATGGAGCGATGGCGTAGTCCAAGACATTAGACAGCTTTTAGGGATATCAAATCAGTGGACTTCCGCGCAAGACCGGGATGTCTGGAGTTCCTTATTAAGGCAGGCCTAGACCAGATACCGGTTGTTGCTTCGTTGATAATAAAAGATTTGGCTTTGTTTCTAGCATATCCAAAAGAAGCACCAATTTTGAGACCTTTTACAAAATTGTACTCTTGCGGTATAATATGATGCAATTGACTGACACATGCCAAGTCAGTCATAATGGGTCTAATCACAAAATTATCTAAATGGTCCTTTCAGCAACAAAGAAGTCAGTGGGAAACGACCCAAATCTGATTGAAATACGATAACTGGTAATTTGAGAAATTCACGACTTCTTCCGGAGCAAACCTATGGTCAAGAATGATAGTAGCGAATCCGATCTAGCCGAGCCGACCCTTCTGTGGACCGAGACAAAAACTAAAGAAGGCGTAGATCAAAGGCAGACTTGTTCCTTTCTTAAACAGTAATGGTCATGGGATTTGAACCGATCGATTGGCTGGAGTTCAACCAGCTAGAACCAACTCGGCCAGCGATCCATCCCACTCAGCAGAAGGAATCGTGAAAGCCAACTATCGTAAGAGCTAGTCATAATTAGAGTCAAGTTTTTTGCCGACTTTGCTAATTGCTAAATCGTTAATCAGGAGCTTAAAAAAATAGGTGGAGGGCTTGGGTCAACGCCTCTAGATGCTACGGATCCAACTACTGCACTCGCAACTATCTTCTCGTGTGTTAGACTTGTCTGGAAGTACTAGCCAGTTCTTTGGACCATTTCTGGCCCTTGGAGTTGCAGGAAAAGCCTGCCGATTCCTACCTTAGTGTAGCCATCTATTCAACCAATTCGTCCTTGCTACCAACCCCATAATTTTAACTTTTAAGGAAAGTAGTCTTCTAAGTGAATCTTTGCTTGCCGACTGCCTGAGAACTACCCAACCCAAAAATCCGGAAAAGAATCAGGGTGGTCCGCTTAGATGAAATCTAGCTCACCATGAATCTGCTATACCTGGTCCATAGAGAGCACCCTTATAAGGCCGATTGTTGCTCTCTGGTTTCAATTCTGGGTCTTTTAGCGAGATCAGTCGATCGTCGTTCGGACCGCCAAATTTGCGCGTCATTACGGCGGTCGACATAAACCTGACATATGTGACCAACTTGACATCCCATTGTCACTAGGATTTTGAGAATGCCATTGAATCCTTCATTGAAAATAATCACAACCAGAAAAGTGGCTATTTCTACGACCTTGGCCTCAGAATGAAGGTGTTTAGGAGCGAAAGTCCAAATCAATGCATTTAACGACTCATTGTTATTTTGGGTCTCTGCTCCTAAACATCTGTTCAAGAGATCTTCGTAGATTGGTTTGATGACTGTTTGAACTTCTTCAGTCAAAGGTGCCTTCTCGTGGTGAAAACTATCCAGTTCTCCTTTAGTTTCCGCTTTGCGCCATTTGCACCAACTGTCCTCGCCTGCTGCACAATTTTGATGCTGAGGATTTAAATCGCTGAGGTCTAGCAATCTACATTACTGTAGATTGTGTAGTGCTATTCGCACTACCTAGCAGACGCGGGCCTAAGATGGCGAAGACTTACGAGCTGTGCCAAATCGAGGAGAATTCGGCCCGCTTATAACATAGCCCGATCAAGAGAGCTCCTGTACCAGGCGCTTGCAAATGCATTCAAGATTACGGCGGTCTGCACGCGGCACTGGCCCATAGGGGACCATGCCGCTAGGCTCTGCATACCCTACAATTCGCATTGCCGAAGCTGCGGAGAAGGAAGGGAAACCCTCATGCACTTTCTCTGCGATTGCCCGGCTCTGGCTAGAGTCAGGCTACGGACACTAGGTATACCATTCTTTGGGAACCTTAGAGAGATTTCTAGCTGCAGGGTGGGAGAGCTGCTTTCTTGCGTGAATACTACGAGCTGACTCTGACGATCCAAACGGGTTGGACTCTGCCTCCCTGCTCCCATAACAATAGTCACGGTCTTAGGAGTTTGTGGCATCAAAACGGCGCAACAAAGCGCTAATTGGGCTCCTCGGAGCGGCCACAGATACCTACCACCTACCCATGTTTATTGCTGCAATGGTTTAAATCCATTGTGTGACTGGAATGTTCAGAATGCGGAGTGTCAGACACAGCGCAAACAAAACCATTTATACTTACCGGAACGGAGTGTGTCATAAAAAGTATTCTTCCATATATTCACTATGCGAGTGTTTATCAGCAGCAAGCGTAAAGTGTCAGGCACAGCATAGGTGGAAGACAAGAAGACTACATGCAGGAGATTCGTCTCCCGTCACATTGTTTGTATTAATATGGTGGAAGAAAACCATTGCACATGTACGCCGTTCTGATTTAATGGCTTGCGGGTGAAACGTTGACACTTCTGCCCTGGGAGATGTTATACGCCTTCTTTTATAATTCGCAAAACACGTCAAGGGTTTGAATTATAATCAACGTAAATCCGCCTACAGTTCAGACCAAAGCGAGAGAACTTTTTCTTTCTTTACTAAGCTGGCGTATCATCGAGACCCCATGCTTTTCTTAGTTTTTAACAACAGTCTACGACAAGGGGATGCCCTATCATGTGTCCTCTTCAACCTGGCCCTCGAGAAAGTGATCCGTGATGCTGAGGTAAATGCAAAAGGTACGCTCCTACTCCTGCAAGAGGTACGATCCTCTACTGGCCTATGCTGACCATATGGATATCATGGCAAGAACGACCCGAGACGTACAAATTGCCTTCATTCAGATTGAGCAGGCGGCGCGAGATCTTGGGTGTGCATCAATGAAGGCAAGACAAAGTATATGGTGGCAACGTCAGCACCGAAAACCAACCAACCAACAACATCAAACCGCACTGGTCAAACGAGAGGAATAAAGATAGGAGTTGTTGTCAGCCAACAGAGCCTATTTCAGCTTACAAAAACTATTCCGCTCGAAACGTCTGACCATAGGGTCAAAGCTCTTACTGTACAAGACTATGATCTTGCCAGTCCTCATGTATTCCTCGGAGACTTGGGTTCTTAGCAAGAAAAACTGCGAACTCTTGGGCCGCGTTCGAGAGAAGAATCCTCCGAAGAATTTTTGGCTCCCTACATGAGGATGGACGATTCCGTAGCCTACATAACGACGAAATTTATGAGCGATACCATGACCGTCAGGTTGTGGATAAAATCCGGCTCAATAGGTTACGGTGGGCGGGTCACTTATCCGTATGGATGAGGATGATCCAGTTCGAAAAGTCTATAAAGGCAATATCTATGGTAGAAAAAGAAGACGAGGCTGACCCTGCCTAAGATGGAGCGATGGCGTAGGTCAGGACGCCAGGCAGCTTTTCGGGATATCGGGTCCACCTCGGCTCAAAACCGTGATGTGTGGAGTTCCTTATTAAGGCAGGCCTAGACCAAATACCGGTTGTTACGCCGTTGATGATGATGATGACCTGTTAACTTCTATCTTTTTACCCACATGACCATTAAGATCGGCCACAGCGTCGATATAGACATCAGCAGGCACGTTACAGGTCTTTTTATCGAGAAGTTTCGAGGAGGCATCTTTCTCGACATCTGGTCGACCTGTTTGTGATACGTCTGCGATGAAATAAAAAGTGAGCTTGATCAAACTCTGAAATGGCAATGCCGACATGATATTGAGTCCGTGTGTGCAGATGCGTATTGGCTTTGCTCGGACTAATTTACTTGCGTCAAGAATCCTTGCCCATTTCTCGACAGGATCGGGGCCCGTCCTGCCGTGTAAATTGAGGTGAAGGCCCTAGCATTTTTAAGATTTTGTGTAAAACAAAACCTTATTAGAATCGATTCAATATCTGTCTGTCCGTCTGTTACATTTGTGAATCCCTTTAAACAAGTCGCTATTTTGTGTTGAGTTTGGCGGCTCCCCATAAATGTAAAAGGAGAAATTGAACCTTCTTTTGCTAAGCACCCGAAATTTCATTTCCCTTTAAACTATAATGACGGGGTACCAAGAGTAGTTTTACCTTATTGAAACTAGGAAGCAGAGTTCAATCGATTTCTACATTCCTGAGTGATTTTTTTCCGCCCTCAATGCAGCTTGCCTATCGCTACAGATTGCGATGCGCCTGCCCTTCAACTTCTTGTCGATGATTCAGGTTACCACCAGTAGGATCGCATACATTTCAACCTGAATATCTAAAATTGCATCCAGAGCTGTGCCGGATGTGGTGCTCATGGTACCGGTGACATCCAGACACGCAGTTCTTTGCAGTATGGCTAGCTAATAATAGCAGCATATATACATATTACTACCTGAGGCCTAATCCCCATGTCGAAGCAAAGGATTGCCTACACAGCCCATAAGCTCTGAGCGCTCGTTTCATCTTTATCTGCCAGATACTTCATTTTTTCGGAGAGTTGAAGGGTTGTACATCTCATCTTTGAAAGGCAAAAGCCATTCAGTTTCCCCACTTTTGTAAGTAATACCATTTTATTTGGATTTACTGAAAGTCCATGCCTAAGGCATCAACTGTCAATCAAATCAACGGCGCGTTGTGCATTTCTACACACTGTTCCGAAATCTCGACCAACAGCTAGCACAGCCACGTCATTCGCATGAGGTTGAACGTGTATTGACAGATTTTGCAATTCGTATACAGTAGTGAGTCGATCAACATACTTCACAGAAGTGGCAATAGCACATCTCCTTGAGGGCACCCTTTCGTCGCCGTTGTTAGGTAACGATCAGCACCTCCCAGGCTGAAATATCAAGGCCATCTTAACCTTGTGTCAAGAGGAAGGCACGTATCCCAAAGCAAAACTTCCACGAAAAATATTTCTTAGAAGTCGCTCTAAGTGCTCTATACCCTACTTAAACATCGCTGGGTAGACGCCGTCCATGCTTTGGTGCCTTAAAATGATAGTATAGCAGCTCTCACCCTTTCATTAGTAATAACCACTCTCGCAGTGTCCCACTTTCTATTGAAAGGTTGTAGAAACCGCCAATTCTCTTCCTCCCACTTCTAAGACCTGTTCTCTCGATTGGTGTACTTCCAAAAGAATCTTTATAAATTCAATTCTGGAGTTCGTGTAAATATCATCCGGTTTTCTAAGAGAGTCTAGCCTGGCTGATTCATTCTTATTAAGAACTCTGCACAGCCTGGACGACTCCCTTCTACCTTCCAGTATCTCACAGTCTGCTCCAAAAAAATCTGGTTTCTAACGTTTTACGTGGCTGACATTGTGAGAATTAGAAGTTGATTTCCAGAGTTTTTGCAGTTCTCCAACATGGAACCGTTTTACCGCGTTAGTCTCGGGAAATAGGACAAGCTCTTCAAAGCGCTCTAAAAGTGTGCGATTCAGAGTTTCCAATTGATCTTTCCTCGCCAAAGGAGTCTTTAGTCGCCTAGGGAGCTCAACTTTGTCTGCGAGAAGTTCATTGAACTTTGACCAATCAATTTTCCTAGGATTCCGTCTTTGTATTGCAGACTGTTCGCCTGCAATAATCAGACTAAATTCGAAATAACGGTGATCTGAGAGTGAGACTTCATGTAGCACTCGCCAGTATTTAATCAACTATAACAACTTTGAAGTGCAGATTGTTAGGTCAATTACTTTACTTCTTCTTGGCCTCACGAAAGTAGGGGCACAGCTTAAGTTCGGGGTCATCAGATCAGCTGAAGTGATAAAATCAAACAGCTTATCTCTTCTGGGATTGCATTTGCTACTGCCCCAACAAGTATGCTGAGCGTTCGCATCACTACCTATTAAGATTCTGCATGCACTATCCGCTCCCTTAGTTCTTGCGTCGGCGCAGGACACAAAGAATCATAGGATTAGTAAGCAGAGGCAGCTATGACATTGAAAACCGCATGGGCTGTTCTATGCTTCTCGGGAAGCACTTTTTAATATGGCTGGGAAGCACTTCCATTTTGTTTCCTAAGAATCGCTTTTTTTCAATTTGGAAGAGCTCTGCCCTCGTGATTGACCGCACTCAATTTGAACTGACATTCTGTCCAACCCCAACCATCTGCATTCATTACACAATCTCCTCAATTTTATGAATTTCGAATAAAAAAATGAACAATTTTGAGTTAGCAAAGCGAGAAAAATATGATAAACGAACAAAAAACACTGCAGCACAGCACACCTCCTTGATGGCAATAAAGTTTTCAATAAAATTAGGTTATGCAGATTTTGGGAGGCTCGTGAACCTTTCTCCCGTAGGGATTTTCTCCTATTAATGGGACAGCTTTAGTTTCATTATTATGATACTTGGTGCTGTACAGACCACTAATCGGGAATTGAACTCGGGGCAAAGCGATAGAAAGACTACCGTCCCATGTTGTTAGGTCCTTCATTGCTATAAATTCCTTTTTATTTCCTCCATACACACTATCGTTGTTGCCAGGTGATGTCGTGGAAATTAAAAATTTACTAGTGCAAGACACTTCTGAATCCATTTTTGTCTATATTCCAGGTATCAAAATGAACTGCCCAGAAGAATTAAACAGCGAGGAAAGGATGCACACATGGTACATGAGGAGCTTGTGCAAACGATGAAATGGAAACAATCAGTAAGCAACACAAATCACCTTTTCTTTGTGCATACTCTATTGATTTTCAATTCCAGCGGGGAAAATTCTATCCTCAACTTTCATATTTGGTTAAAGTCAATACGCCACGTGCTGTTATGCAAGAAACAAAAAAGGCGTTCAGAAAACTACCGAATTTAGAACAAGCAATAACAGCATTATCAAATCTAAAGGGTGTTGGAACAACAATGGCATCGGCGTTATTGGCAGCTGCAGCACCGGATAGTGCACCATTTATGGCAGATGAATGCTTAATGGCTATACCGGAAATTGAGGGTATCGATTATACAACAAAAGAATATTTGAATTTTGTACAGCATATTCAGTCTACCGTTGAACGTCTCAATTCGGAAAAGGATAGTGTTACGTCATGGTCACCGCATCGGTAAGTCAAGTCATCAGTTTTAAGGCTAAAAATGAAATTTCGCTGTTAGTTTCCATTATTTCATCCTCTTCTCGACGTCGAGGTTGGGCGTTGGCGTTGTCATATTGAGAAGTGTTTTAAAGCAATTAGTCCGTCTAGTCTTCAGTTCCTCGGACGTGCCTTATGAGATTTCCTCCTACGTACTCGCAATATGTCATTTGAGAATGAAATCTGGTTGATCTACGCTTAACAATGTGATGAATGAAACTCGCCTTCTTATTTTCAAAAGCATCTTTGAATTTTTTTATCCTCCAGATTTTATTGTTTTTGCTAACTTTGCGTGTTTGTCTCATTGGGCCTTGGTCGTTCGCTCCAGCGCTCCATATGCTATGTTTTTTAGTTTATAATTGTCCAGCATTCATCATCGGATCACTCATTCCTCCCGTCCAGGGATTAAAACTCGATTGCTTCCGTTTTGTTTGAAGTGCATCTAATGCACGTGAAATAGCAAGATAAACATGCACTAAATGTTAGTTGCTCGGGTCACCGTTGACGTCGGTACCTCCATATAAGTCCTTCAATTTCTCCGCTGCCCCGGGGCTATCTATCCCCGTCATCCATTACCAGCTGATAAAATGCCCTGACTGAAAGGAATGTGGCAGGACGAACTCCTGAACTGACCTAGTCTTTGATTATCGATACAGCATCCGTCTGCATGTTAATCATGCGGAAAATCGCGATATTCAATGAAAATGCATACTTGTACTCTCTCCCTCTGATTATAGTAGCCAAGTGATTTTGGAGCTCTAAATGAAGTTTTCATCGAAGCATCGAACACTGGTCGGACCTTGTTGATAGTACTTTCCTTTTTGACGACTGAGTGATGGGCAAGATAGTACACATTCCTGTACTCTCCTACGAAGGGACTTGCTGGTTTATATGTCCGAAGTCGATGTATTCTTGCATCGCCTTGTGATATTCTAGTCGCAGTTTTCAAGCCCCTTCTCTTGCTGTCTTAAACATAACAGCGTGCAGTTTCTAGAGTTTTCTAGCGAAAGAATGCTATGGACTTTCTTGAATGATAGAATAATTGTGTATCTTCCATCTGTTTTCACGGCTAACCGCTCTTTCAAAAATCACACGCGCTGATAGACGGTCTTTCTTCTGGAATCTCTTACGAAACGAAGAAATTTTTAAAGGCGTTTTGGAATTCCCCCATAATTGTGTTCAATGCTAACGTCGTATTTCCCCCTTACAGATAACCCAACCTTGTCTTCTGGGCAAGTAATGGTCTTCCCCACTTGATTCAGGGCTTTATTATCTCCTCGCTGACTAGACCTAGATTAGATCTACGTCCGATTTGACGTACGGTGGGGTTGCAAGTTGCAACGTCTTCGTCCATTCAGGTTTACTCAGACTCCCACTTGGAAGAAATGATGCCATCGTCTCTAAAACGTATGCCTCGATTGTAAGTCGAAAATTGGATGTGAATTTTGGTGTGATCCGATCTTTGACTGTCTTCCGGATGGTAGTAGCATGGACCCCACGAATTTATGAAATCGAAGTCAGAGTATAACTTTTTTCAAGGCCAAATTGATTCGCTGCCCTCAATGGAACAAATGACTATCACCGAGATTGCACCGTCAAAAGCAGCTTGTATCTTCACAAGCCTTGTCGCTGGAAGGTAACATTTCACTACTTTCAATGGACTCTTCAAAGCGGCGAAGAATCTCACTACCCATTTTCCGCATGGCGTTCCGGATTACCATTGAACCATGTCTCATAGCCCATGTTAGCCAATACAGCTAAGCCATTTCACAGTGTATTGTAAATGGCGATGATGTCACTGGTAGACTTGTTACCCATCCTTTTGTTGACGTCATTATGTCACCCAACTACTCGCTCGCAGCTTGAGGGTTGTCAGCAAAACGTTTCAGTATCAGAAGCGTGGATTCGTAATTTTTGCTGGATAGCGCTACGGCGCCTCCCCTCTGCAAAAATCCCAACAAATACAGCAGCTTCTGTATATCTCATGTTATTGCTTGTCACCGCCTTCAATAGGTCTATGAATTGACCCCATTCCTTACTAAGGCCCGCAAAGAAAGGAAAGAAAAGTGGATAGAACTACCGCGTCATTGTTTGAAGTGTTTTCCATAATAGGGATGTGGCAATACATTTTCGCATGATCGCTGTGATGCGGGTCTTTCGATGTTGCCTTCTGTGTATCCTTAGGTTAATCGCCTGTCGGTCCGATTGCTCATTAATTTTTGTCAACGGTTTGACAAGAGATCATATTCAGATGTATCCCCATCACTCAAACTTTAGCAGCTTTCATGTGCTGATAGTAGACATTGTCCTCCTTAGATACAACTTTTCTCTTTGCCAGCCAAGCATAACAATATTTTTTTTATTTATCCCAACAGTGTGGAGTTAGCTTTATGGACACATTTCGTGGCTTCCGATTTAAAACCAGAATTGCTGGAAAATTTACCGCCAGGCTCGCATCATCCAGCGTTAGGTTTTGGGGGTGGAACTGGTACCATTAACAATAGTACGACAAACGGAGTTAACGACGCTGACCAAGATGATTATGGCGATGTACCCGCTAATACACTCACACCGCCACCAACTAATGACTCTACAATAACGGCGGCCAACGTAAACAATGATGCAGAAACAGAAGCAACACAAAATACGAATTCGTCTTCATCATCATCGTCTACTACGTCATCGTCTTCATCATTATCACCAAAATCAAATTCTGCAAATCGAACAGTTACATCCACAAGTACCACAACATCATCAGGTGTAGCAACAGCTACCGATTCATTACCATTGGAGATATCCGATGAAAGCAATCTGGAACCTCCAGCGTCGAACGGTAATAATGGAAATGGTGTGTTTAGATAAGATGCATGCCGAGTTTTTGTCTTTGTTTCAATGTTGGTTTGTGTCTTAATTTACAGGTGCATTGGACAGTTTAGATGAAAGTACACGATCGGAAGACAGTCTGGAGAAGCCAGCAACTCCGGCAACCATTGCCAATGACGAGACGATTGACAGTGATTCAGTGAGCAGCACTAAACGGTGAGTCTTAACATATTGACTGTGGAATCAATGTTGGTTTATTCGGAGATTATTTCGAGAAGAATTTGTTTATCCGGTGCGAATTTACACGGTCTACCCGTAAAGTGATAATGTGCTGCGATAAGGAAGACTTCACATTTTTTCGGCTACTATACTTGCCTTGAAAAATTTCAACGGTCATCTTGTTCTGGGCGGCTGCTATGTCGTTTCAGATGATGTCTTGAAAACAATGTCTTTTGTGGGTCAGGCTACTTTGGAAATAAAAATGGATATTGCGGAATCGCTATTCAGGACCGAGGGCGGCGCTTCGTTTTGTTTCGCAAGGGACTTGCGCAGTTGCAGGACGTCGCAGCTGAAAGCTCTGTAATGATTTAGCATGTAGCTTCCCGCTTTCCAAGACAACACCTGCATAGTAGACAGCATTGACATTCTATCTTGCAAGTGTCTTCTGGACCGGTTTTCGATTTGTCTTCATTTGTTCTGAATTGAACTCAAACGTCCTTTTGCTTCCAGTAGTACCATTTTCAATAGTTGTACCATTCGTACCACGCCACCGTGTTTGGAACGAGTTGCCTAAAGCTAGGGACATTGGCGCAACCCTTTATAGGAGCGGATTATGATCGCTTTACAGTAGTAGGGTTTCTTCATAAACACATCATCTGTGCTGCCGTCTGGCTTTTGATAGGTGTAGTTGTTATTTTCTGTACGTGTATCTAATACCAACCTTCCCTTGTTATATTTGACAGGTCATTGGATTGCGATAGTTACGAAGATCCAAATGAGTGCAGCCAGCCAGAGATGAAGAAGGTACGAAGTAATTGATAGAAAAGAAAGCAAAAAAATATTAAAGACACAAGTAGTTGAAATAAAAAAAATAAAGTATGAAAAAGAAATAATAATTACATTATAAAGAGCAGTATAATGAAAGCATGTGTTTAACGATTAAGAATGTGAAATTCAGATTTAAGGATAAATTTACAGAAGGTCTACCTAAATTCTCAGCAACTACATGATTAACATAACAATACATATAAACATTTAGAGGCAAGAAAACAAAGAATAATACCGGGAGAATAGAGATTAGCTGTGTGCGCTGTAACTTCCACATAACAATGTGCTGGAAACAAGAACGCTTCTAGTTACAATGAGGACGTAGGGAAAGATTCATGAATCCTTCTCGTGAGGACACTATCGTAACACGAAGTAATTTGATCGCTGATAATGGGTTGAGACCTATGCATTATCACAAAAGATGTGGGGAGTAGGATGGAAATGTAAGGCATGAAATTCAAACAAACCTTTTATTGTCTCGAGGTTGCGATCGTCGAGGAAAGACAAAATGAAAGGCAGAAAATTAAATCATTCGGTTGGAAAGACTAGTTTTAAGAAGAAAAAGGTATATATAATTAAAGTAATTGTGAAGATGCAAACTAACTATGAAGCGGAAGAGAAAAAAGTCGGGATTGCTATTTCAGATGTTATTTTAATTTTTTGTCTTCTTTCCCTGCATTTAAAGTTGTAGAATTTCCTTCTGTAATCATTAGATAGACTTATTGCCTACAAATCATGTATTAGACTCGGTTGACTGCCGTTGTTTCATCTAAGAACGTAAAGGCATCTCTAGACTGTAATTCAAAGTGAAACCCGGAGAGGGTCACATGGATACACCACATAACACACCTAGAACAAAAATCACATACAATAAGAGCGAAATTGGCATATGAATCAAAGATAGCTCGGGGAAATGCATAGAATAATTTTAAAATGAAATTTACAGCGAAAGAAGGGCAAATTTATTTCTATCAGGAATAGCCTCCCAGTTATTTTAGGTAATATTTTTTTCTTAATTTGTAATTCTTACCTGCGGATAGACTTTCCAATTAGTATCGTCGTCCTAAAAAAATTTTGTCCCACTTGTAGGGAGAATAAGGTAAAAATTTAAACAGTTTGATATAGAGACAGGGGGTTGTAACATAGATGATGAATTTCGCCTCATTTGAGTCGCATTTAAAGATTATTCTATCCAATTTATGATTATGGCTTCGACTATGGATGAAGAGTAAATTAAATGCCACATACACTTTGGGATGAATACAACCACCCTTCCAGATAAGTTTAAAGGGGAGTTTATTTTTAAGATAACTTTAGTTCTTTGGTTTTTCTTCCTGTTGATGAAATACATAAATGCAGAGGATTATATGTGAATCACACAATTCTTGACCATTTAGCTCTTACTTGGAACATTTTAATTTTCTATGAACGTTTTTGTATATTTAAGTATAAAGCAAAAATATTTATTGTGTCTTGTAAGTAGAGAAAAAGGAGAAAATAGTAAGTAAAAATATAGAAGAGATAATCTAAAGAAAACGAAAGATAGTCGTTGAATATTTTTATATGCACTTGGTTCATGACGGCGATGGCCGTAGTTTTCTTGACATTAAATTACTTGGAATGCATATTTGAAGCTGAACACTGGATTCCGTGTTAGGCAGCAGAAATCATTTATAGTACAGATGAGCATAAAAACCTTCATATTTTCTCCACTTTATTTTGATTATCCCATATTTATTGTGCGTTATGCATTCCTTAGCGGAGAAGTGAGCTACATCTGGTTAAAAGTACGAAGAAAAGTGTGTCCACGTCTTCATGAAACTTGTGTGTCGTAAAGGTATATATATATATATACATATATAGTGGCGGTAAAAAAGTAGCAGTGCCGACTTCATGAACTTCCTCTTTTATATAAATTGTATGCGATCCCCGACTTCTAAGCGAAAACTTCACGATACCTTTTACGTCCAAAAGAGATAAAACCTGTTTTTGGATCATAGATTTTAATAGTTCTTTTTTTTTTTTGGAGTTGATTATAGTTTCAATCATTTTAGCTGAACAGGAAAGAAGGCCCTGAATATTTTTTTTTGTGTTTTATCCTCCTTGATCAGCTTCCTTGTCAAATTTCCCTTCTCGAGAGTATAATGTGGCCCAAGTCCCACTTTTTCAACCAGAAAATTTGACTTGTTATCTCTATTATCAAAAATGACCAAACTTACAGTCTGTTATAAAGAAGGACACTCTGCTATTATTTTTACCACACTGAATGACTCCTTTTTAACAAATTCATTTTGACATAAGTGGGAAGCTATATATGTAGTATATATATATTTATTGGTTTTTAGAGGTACGTTTTCTTTCGATTCCATAGGGAAGCGGACACACGAGAGGTTTCGTTCATCCTTCTCATAAAATTCTTAAATTTATTATATTTTCCATGTCCAATGTCATTTCACGTTTATCCGATATTTTTTTAGTTTTTCCCTTGGCGTTTATTATAGTTTTTATATTATTCTATTTCTATATTTAAATTGCAAAGAACTTTTTTTTAACTTGTGTTAGTTTTTCTTCGTAATTAAAAAGTAAAGAAAAAGTACGTATTTTATATTTTGTACGCAAACCAGACAAACAACAAATTATATATATAATGCAAAAAAGAAATTAAGAAGATACATACAAATCCTTTATAATTGAAGCGAGTAAATAAAGAACAGCAGAGAAAAATTGAATAATGTTGTGGAGTTTTATATTCATCAGATTTATTAAAAAGAGTGGTTTTAATTTTCAACCTGTAAATTTAAACGTTCTACCCCACCTTTCTTTCCCATACTTATAAATGCAACGCGATCCTTTTCTGATTTCTTCAAAAGGGTTGTGGTCCATATTCTTGATGAAGTGAAGTAACAATAAATTCTACGCACCATATATATTTATTTTTTTATTTTTTATAGGGTAGGTGAATGCATTTACGCACACAGTGTTGGACTCCCGATTCGGTACGTCGTCGGACTACCAACTAAACACCTCCCCATCGTCAGAGAGCTAGCCTGGAACCGTTTGTCACATTACTTCGGACCCCCTGCCATCCGGCTCCTCCACCGGTCGAGTTCTATCTTCTTAGCAATGAGAAGGGCCCGAACGTAATGGGCAACACGGTTCCAGCTGTCAGCAGTTCTCAGCATCTCTTCCACAATGTTGTCTGGAGAGAGATCCCCTGTGTTTAAATAGAGCTGCTGACGAACCCCATCCCACCTTCCACAAGAAAAAAAAGTGTGGTGGGCATCGTCCACAACTCCATTGCAAAACACACAATCCGGAGAACGCGCCTTTCCAATCTTGTGCAGGCAAGACTGAAAACTTCCATGCCCACTTAAAAATTGGGCAAGGAAATAGTCAGTCTCACCATGCTTTCGATTCAGCCACGCACCTAAGTTGCCGATGAGCCGCGCAGTCCATCTGCCTCTAGTTTCATTTTGCCAAGAGAGCTGCCACTCGTCTAGAGTGTGTTGCCGTTCTTCGCGAGCAACCACCTCCCTTACGCTTGTATATGGCCTGACGCTCCCTAGCAAGAAGGGCCACGGGGATAACTCCCGCGATCACCATCACGGCCGGTTCAGAGACTGTGCCGTAAAGCTCCCCGTCTCTGTACTTGCGCGAGGCGTCTACGATAATACCTCCTTGTTAAGACCGCCAGCCCATACCTCTGCACCGTAGAGCAGGGCAGACTGCATTGAGCTCATCAGGAGACGTCGCCTACTAGACGTAGGACCCCCAATGTTTGCCATTAGCCTACTTAACGCCGAAACTCCAGCCGCAGCCTTGTTCGCTGCTGCTTGGATTTGCTCAGAAAAGCTCATCTTTGAGTCAAGAGTCAACCCGAGGTACTTTACCGCTGACTTTGACTCGATTATTGACTCGCCGAACGATATGGCACGCAGGGTCGGAATTTTCTTCTTAGTCAGGATGACTACTTCGGTTTTTTCCAGTGCAAGGTTGAAACCATGAGTAATCATCCATCCGCTTACCCGTCGCATCAATATGCCGAGTCTGCTTTGCGCCTGTTCGACAGTGCGTCCAGCAACAAGCGCTGCGACATCATCTGCATAGCCGACCAGGCGCGACTCTTCTGGCATGTCGAGTTTAAGCAGACTGTCATAGGTAGCGTTCCAGAGGTCCGGCCCTAGGATGGATCCCTGTACTACCTCCGACGTGACCTCCATCCACCTTTGACCCTCTAGTGTTTCATAGAGCAGGGAGCGGTTCCTCAGATAGTCCCTCAAAATCCGTAAGAGATAGTTCGGCACGTTGAAGGTATTGTCTAGTGTGCCTAGAATGTCTTTCCATCTTACGGAATTGAACGCGTTTCTGAGCACTACCTGTCGAGTTCGGTGGCTATGTGCCTCTGCTCGTCGAACGTCGTCCACGACCTGCATGACAGCATTAATTGTCGATCTCCCTGCCCTAAAACCAAACTGCCGTGGAGATAAATCTCCGGCCGCGCGTATCGCTTCAGCGAGTCTACTTCTGATGAGCTTTTCGAGCACTTTCCCACCAGTATCAAGCATACATAGTGGGCGGTATGAAGACGGCAGTTCGGGATCGCCTTTCCTTTAGGGATCAGCGCAAGCCTCGCAACTTTCCAACGAGCAGGGAAAATGCCCTCTTTCAGGCAAGCGTTGAATGCGCCGAGCAGTAAGTCTGGCCGGTGTTGGAATACCAGTTTGTACACCTCTGCTGGAATACCATCGGGTCCTGGCGCCTTCTTGTTTTTCATAGAAAGGACTGTCTGTTCCAACTTTTTTACAGAGAAAAGTAGACAGTCCTCTGCGCTCTCCGCGCCGACGTCACCATCCCATACGGGGTGTGCAGGGAAGAGTACCCTCACAACGCGGTCCATCTGCTCGGCCTTAAGTGAACAGGGTTTCCGCAGAACCCCGATTTTTCGGGTTACAAGTTTGTAACCGAGTCCCCACGGATCCCCATTCACCTCGTCGATCAGATCTTGCCAGCAGCGAGCTTTGCTCTTGTTTATTGCGCTGCGGAGTCTCCTTTTGGCTGATTTGTACTCCATCACTATGGTACATGCCTCCTCCCGGTCGCCTAGACGTTGTGTTAAGCGGCGGAGGCTGTGTGTCGTTATCAGGTTCATAACTGAATTTACGACAGTGTCAGCAGCGGCGCACCGCCCCCAGGAGTACCCTTCAGCGTGGCCCCACCTGCTCCCAGAGTTTCGACAAACTTCCCGGTGTTCACTTTCGCGACGTTCCATACACAGAAAGATCGCTGGGGTGGCGCACACCGAGAGTTTGTGTCCACCACTTCGAAAGCAATGTACTGGTGGTCACTTGCCGAAAAGTCTTCCAGAACTCGCCACCCGTCCACCAGCGACACCAGTGATTCCGATGCGAAGGTTACGTCTGCAATGCTTCCTTCGCAGCCCGGGCGCCGGAACGTTGGGGTGGATCCGGTGTTTAGAACTACCAGTCCTGTTCTCGTTGCCATTTCCAGAATTCGTTTCCCTCTGGAATCTGTATGAGGCATGCCCCATTCAAGTGCCCTAGCATTGAAGTCACCCCCGACCAGGATCCGCCCATCCGTGCTTAAGATAGCGTCCTCCAAAGCCTCAAGCCTCCGACGAAAGTCCGGCATCGTCTCATTTGGCGTAAGATAGACACTAAAAAGCGTTATCCCTGAACACCGAATCCAGACAAAGCCGTCCCCGCGGCATTGGGCAAGAACCCTCAGGAGGGTGCCGTCCCGAGCCCAGATGGCAGCGGTACCTGATATGTCTGGGTGCCATGAAACTGGGCCCTTGTTTCGGTACTGCTCACTGATGAGTACTAAATCAGCTTTGGTCTCCGCAGTGAACTGCGCTAGCAACTCGTGAGCGGTTGCACTCCGGTGCATATTGATTTGTAGGATGCGAATCATGTTGACCGTATCCTGGCTCTTTCCAGTTCTGCTCTGAAAACTGGACACCGCCCCGATCCCGCAGTGTGCGCAATGTTCTCATCAGTCGCGCCACGGTCCCTGCATAGGACGCAGCTTTTGTTTTCATTGCAGCTGTTCGCTTTATGGCCTGCCTGACCGCATTTACGGCATGTTGCCCTTCTGTCAGGTCCCCGACAGTTTGCAGATGTGTGCCCATAATCCAAACATCTGTAACATTTGGTTGGGGCGGCCCGAATTCGCATCCTACACACTACCCAACCAATTCTTATTTTCCCGCTCTTTAGAAGCTTCCTCGCGTATTGCTCGGCAACTTCCACCACAGCGAGTTTTTGACCTCGGGAGTTCGCGGAGGTGATACAAATCCGGACATTGGTTACCTCCGGGCATTCGCACTTGATGGCCTCTTCTACCTCGTTCTTTTCCGTGAGACAGTCAAGGTCTCGGATTTCTAAAGCACACGTGGGTTCCAGGCTAGAAACCAAAGCTTTTTCTCCTAGAAGCCCCTTGACTGCTTCACAGAACGTGACTTTATTTATAGTCTTCGGGCCTAGTTCGACTAAAACTCCACCACCCTTCGTTTTACGTATGGAAGACACCTCCGCTCCGTTGTCTTCGGTTTGATTTTGTAACGGATTTGGCTGAGGACTTCCGCAAAAGTCTTGCCTTCCGTCGGCTTAATAAGTTGGTCCTCATCTAGTCCGGTCCACCATCAAGCGGATGTGGACTTAGGATCCCGCATATCCTAAACAACTACCTACCGGATACTACTTTCCGTATCGCCTCGTCTCATAACACACGTAGTGCGGACATTTTTGTTGTACCCTTCCACTCTCCGATCCCGAGGTTTTGCCGGTCCTACAATGCCCTATAGCTTGGGTCCTTTGATTCTATTCCCCTCTCTAGCTTTAAGTGTAAAATAAGCCATTCACTTGCTACTCCCTGAGGACAATATGTAATAAGGAACTTACTTTCTGTGTATTGTGCTCATTAAATAAATAAATAAGAATTGCAAGGCGCTTACACACACATCTACCTAATGATACCTTACGATCAAAGCAAATTCTGCTCCAACCATCTTTTTCGAATCAGATCTAGATTCGTAACACAGAACTTCTCACTGGAAACTATATAAAAACAAGAGAAAGGGCCAACCGCCAGAAGGAGTTAAACTGCAAATGCTCCAAAACTGTTATTTCACAAACACTTGAGGATGTCCATGCTATACGAAACAAATCACACATAATAATGAAGGCAATTGCCCGTCATGTCATTATTTATCTCGAAATCCAAGGGTACCTTAAACTTCGCTCAAGCTACAGATATGAAGGGGATGGGCTATAAATTATTCCGAACTTAAAAGTCAGGTTCACTGTTTTTTTCCGACTTTATTTATTTCCATTACACTTCTCCATTTCTCACGATGAACTCTGGTGAATATTCTTGCCGCTCATCTAACGATGGTTTTAATTCTCTATAAACCTATTGATTTTAACTTAGGCTTCCTTAGCCAAGCGTTCAGCCTTCTCAACAACTTCCTCAATTGGACCAACCATGTAAAATGCAACCTCGGGCAAATGATCATAATCACCAGCCAAAATTTTCGTGAAGCCCTTAATTGTCTCTTCGAGTGGTACTAGTTTGCCAGCATGACCTGTGAAAACTTCGGCGACTTGGAAAGGCTGCGACAGGAAACGTTGAATCTTACGTGCACGCGCGACTGTCAGCTTATCTTCTTCAGACAACTCATCCATACCCAAAATGGCAATGATATCTTGCAGAGACTTGTAATCTTGTAGGATTTTCTGTACGCCACGGGCAACATTGTAGTGTTCTTGTCCGATAATGTTGGGGTCCATGATACGTGATGTTGAATCAAGAGGATCGACAGCTGGATAGATGCCCAATTCAGCAATAGCACGGGACAATACAGTAGTGGCGTCCAAGTGAGCGAATGTTGTGGCTGGAGCAGGATCAGTTAAATCGTCAGCGGGCACGTAGATAGCTTGTACTGAGGTAATGGAACCCTTCTTGGTGGTGGTAATGCGTTCCTGCATAGAACCCATATCAGTGGCCAAGGTTGGTTGATAACCTACAGCAGAGGGGATACGACCCAACAAGGCTGATACTTCGGAACCGGCTTGTGTGAAACGGAAAATATTGTCAATGAAAAGCAACACATCTTGTCCTTCTTGATCGCGGAAATACTCGGCAACGGTGAGACCTGTCAGGGCGACACGGGCACGAGCGCCTGGGGGTTCGTTCATTTGTCCGTAGACAAGCGCTACTTTCGAGGTCTTGTCCTTCAGGGAGATGACGCCAGATTCAATCATTTCGTTATACAAATCGTTTCCTTCACGCGTACGTTCTCCGACACCAGCAAAGACGGAGTAACCACCATGAGCCTTAGCGACGTTGTTGATAAGTTCCATGATCAATACGGTCTTACCGACACCAGCACCGCCGAACAAACCGATCTTACCACCTTTGGCATATGGAGCCAATAAATCGACGACCTTAATGCCAGTTACGAGAATTTCTTGCTCGACACTCATCTCAACGAATTCAGGAGCCTCGGCGTGAATAGGGGCGGTCTTTGTGGTGGCAATTGGGCCACGTTCGTCAATTGGTTCACCTGCATACAAAGATATCAATGAGCGCAAGAAAGTAATTATGAAAGCGGCATCTTACCAATTACATTGATGATCCGACCCAAAGTTTCAGCACCTACAGGGATACGAATGGGGTATCCGGTGTCTTTGACTTTCTGGCCACGGATGAGACCTTCGGTACCGTCCATAGCAATTGTTCGGACAGTGTTCTCTCCCAAATGCTGGGCGACTTCAAGAACAAGTCGAGGTGATCGGTTTTCCACTTCCAAGGCGTTTAGAATTGGTGGCAATCCCTCATCGAATTGTACGTCCACGACGGCACCGATGACAGCGACAACCTGTATCACAAGCACATAATGAGAATTCGAAAATTTAGAACAATCCTCGCTAAATGATTGCTATTTCCTAGTTGATGCTCACCTTACCAGGGGCGGCAGCACCAGCGGCCTTAGCGGCGGTTTTTGCGGCATATCCACGACCTGCAATAAACAATTATTTTAATTTAACAATCAAGCGTAATGCACCTAGCAAAGGAGACCATTCACGAGCAAGGAATCGAAGATTTCATGACTTCTTACGTAACCGACGAGTGCACCCTTACCTTAAGAAATGCTGCTGCAATTTCTTCCCCTGAACAGCACACAAATTATGTAAATCACCAAATTCATAGCCATTTTACCCTGAACATGAAAACCTCTGTCAAATTGAAATGTACTTTACCCGACTCACTGCGATACGGCCCTGTCAGCAACTTTTCCCAAAGTCAGGACCACAGCATTAGATGTTATGTGGTCCGGACCAAGTGAATTGTCACATGACGTTGGATGTAATTCACATAACCTCAAACAATACCTCACAGAACCTTATTTTACAGAAATTGCCAATTAGAAAAGACATTGGAGAGACCTCTGGGGTAACATTCGCTGAACAAAACACGATACTATCTTCCCATAACTATCCCCAAGTGCACACGACTTTTACTGCATTATGTAATCAAACAACCGCCGACATTTGTCTTCCAACTGGGATTTTTAACTTTCCAGACTTCTGGCTCGGGCCAGCGCTGGGCTAATTTGCAACGGCCAACAAGGACACTCATGGGTTACTTACCGTATTGATTGAAGAACGATAAAATCTTTGAGGCATCTGCCTTGGTGGCAGCCCGTAGTGCGAACATTTTGTCGTCCCAATTAACTCCTAGTTAGAACTTTTTACCTCAAGCACTTCAACCTGGAATATATCAAGGAAAACCGACGTTACACTCTATTTTCTTTTCCACTTGAAGCTAGAACTTGTACAACTATCACACTCGGGGAAGTCGGCCTCCGGCTACTCAAAGTTCTAACCAAAATGTGAGAAAAAATGGCCGACAACCATAAACCTGTTCCACTCACGATCCACAAAAGCGAACTTACCTCCCCGATGGGTCAAATCTGACTGAATTTGGACCTGCTATCGCGGAACCGAAACTGGTTTGCGAATCTTGCTCGTAGCCTCCTGTGACGGAGAATATATTCCTTCGTTTAATGGGAATGTTTCGTGCAATACATGCCCGGCTTCAAACCATATCTAATAGGCAGTACCCACACTCAACGAACCGGACTTGCGAATGTATTAGAGAAGGTTATCGGTCGGCATCTTCGCCACGGTATATCCCAGAATACAACAGCAGAATGACTGCGTGCGTGCGGAGGGAGAGAGTTGTCAAAGGAAGTTCGTTATATAATACGAACTTCTATGAAGAAATATACAAACCCGATGAATAATGAAGCACACAAAAAGTTCGGAACATTGAACTTTTACAATAAGTGGCGGCGCTTTTCGTTTTCGACAGTTATTGTTGAATCTCATTAACTTAAGGTGGTCATCCCATGTGAAGGCCGTTTTTTCGGCTTTATTTAGAATTTTTTTTTGAAGAACTGGACGAAGATACAAATACAAATTTTTCACCATAGATTTATTGATATCCCTTTGCAGCATTGTAAAGCGGCGACTGCACTTATCAGTCGTCGGATCAATAGCTGCAAGACATTTATATACCTCATACAAGAAGCGTGGGTTGTTGGTGGGGCAGTCACTTGCCTAAACTTCCAACATGCTGACCTATTGTATGCCAATGGAAGCGATCGACCCCGTACCTGCATGGTAGTCTCCAAAGACTTCCAGGCTAACCTGGTTAACGACCTATGTGATGGCGACACCACATCGGCTAAGCTAACCGTAAAAACTCAACAGGGAAATAAAGAGATACTATGGTCCTCTGCATATTTCCCCTACGACGCAGAAGATGTTCCCAGTGGAACATTCATCAGAGCTATCCAATATGCCAAAAGTAGAGGCATGGGGGTAATAGGAGGATGTGATGTCAACGCTCACCACATATGCCGGGGAAGTTCGAACATCAATGCAAGAGGATCGAGACTACTGGAGTATCTAGTAGGAACCGATTTGCAGATCCTAAATGTGGGTAATGAACCCACTTTCTTCAACGTGGTCAGGCGAGAGGTCATCGACATCACGGTGGCATCTCCTGACATCGCGTCTCTGATCGGATAGTGGAGGGTATCAAACGATATCACACTCTCGGATCACAGACGCATTGATTTCGTTATGGCCATGAATCTACCTTCACCCATTCCATTTCGGAATCCGAGGAAGACAGATTGGGTAATGTATCAAACAGAATTGAGCGCCCGAATCACGATCCCTGGGAAGCGCATCAAATCCATTACTGGAATTGAGAAGACAACCCAGATGATCACAACTAGCATGAGAGAAGCTTTCGAAGAAAGCTGTCCACTCAAGATGCCAAAGAAGGGTAAAACACCATGGTGGAACTCGGATTTGGCAAAACAGAGGAGAACGACAAGGACGCTCCTCAATCGTGCTCTGAAGGGTGAATCAAGCACTAGCTGGAATCGCTATCAAGAGGCACACAAGGCTCTAAAGAAGAGCATAAGATCGGCCAAACGATCATCTTGGAGACGCTTTTGCGAAGAGACTAACTCTCTTGAGGCAACCTCAAAGCTGAAGCGGATTCTGGTCAAAGAACGTAGCCAGAAACTGGGTTATTTACGTTTACAGAATGGGAAGTACACAGAAAGCGATGAAGAAACGGCAAATCATTTGCTTGAAGTACACTTCCCAGGCAGCACCCAAAATCTAATCTCGGGGCCAACAGGTGCATACAGCCCTCAACCGAGAGACTGGAATCTGGCATGCAAAGTAGTATCACTGGAGCGAGTGAAATGGGCATTTAACTCGTTCCATACATACAAGTCTGCAGGTCCGGATGGCATCATCCCTGCGCTAGTAATAGAAGGAATGGATGCCCTGGGTCTACACATTCGGAATATATATCGTGCATGTCTAACAACGGGTTCATTCCCAAACCAGGAAAACCCGCCTACACAGACGCAAAAAGCTTTCGACCGATCAGCCTAACGTCCTTTCTGCTAAAAGGACTAGAAAGACTAGTAGATCGGTTCATAAGGGATACACACATTCCTAAGTGGCCACTTCACCATAGGCAACACGCCAACCAGAAAGGCAAATCCACGGAGACAGCACTCCATGAACTTACGACAAAAATTGAAAAGGCGATGTCCGAAAAAGAATACGCCTTAGGCGCATTCATGGACATTGAAGGTGCCTTCAATTATGCCTCATTCGCGGCAATTTGTGATGCGGCAAGACATGGAATCGAACCGCTGCTAATCAGTTGGATCCTTCACATGCTAGAGTGGAGAAAAATCCACATATCGGTCGGCCAGAAGTCTATTGAAGCAGGATGTCTCAGGGGCTGCCCACAGGGAGGTGTTCTCTCTCCACTGTTATGGCTCTTGGTGATGGATACCCTGCTGTGGCTCCTGGAGGGCAAAAAAGTCTTCGCGCAAGCATTTGCGGACGACCTAGCCGTAATAATTACCGGCAAGTTTGCGGACACAATATGTGACCGCTTGAATGCAACTCTGCATGTAATCCACAGCTGATGCCTCCGCAATGGACTCACGGTGAACGCTAGGAAGACTGGACTAGTTATGTTCACTAGGAACGCCAGGTGGGGCAGCTATACGCTACCCACCTTAGCAGGGGCGGAAATCCAGCTGGCACAAACAGTCTCGCGGTTCAAATATCACTGGTGACAGTGGGATTTGTATCATGATTTGACGTCGGATGCCAGTCGACTCAGCTGTGAATGAGTACCTGAGTCAAATCAGGGTAATAATCTCCGGCGAACGCAATGCTGACCACATTGCCTCCTATAGTATACTGTAGTGTACCGTTACGGTCTGGAATGAAATGCTCTAACACGCTTCAAGGCCCTGATCCAATATGGATTGTTGTGCCAACGATTATTGTAAAGTTATGAATTAAGATTTGTAGGTAACATCTCTATGTATGAATAAAGTCTGTAGCTATGAAAATTGGTCGAATATTCTCAGAGATATTCCATTTCGAAATTTCAATTTGCAAGATGATCACCGATTTTTTAATATTACGACCAAAAATGGAAATTTATTATTAGTTAATCGAATGTTGCATTTAATTACGGGCAATAAAACACCTTACTTTCAGAAATTAAAAGAAAAAACTGCCAAATTCATTGATAATAAAATCAATAAAGAGTATAAACGTAACATAAACACATCAAATTAATAAACAGATTTTTTCTTATTTTAATGACTTGTGGAAGTAAACAATTTAGGTTCCAGTCATTAGTCTTATCATACTCAAAAGTACGTCTGATCTTCATCTCGTCAAAAAATGAAACACACAGTCGTTCCTTAATCTCGTACTTTGATTTTGATAGCAACTGTAGCCAAGATCCACGATTTCAGGATTTAGTTTTATCTTTACAACCCATTTTTTTAGTGTCAGCCCTGCTGGCAGTGCTATTTTTCTTTTGTATAGAGGCCTGTATGCTCCTGGTCCAGTATAGTAAAGAGATATGACAGAGGAAATATTCTCACTACTCCAACGCACTTTTTTAATCGGATTTTCCAATTCCCGAATTTACCCTTTCGTAAAAACACCCTTGAGTCAAAAAATAGTGCGTTCTGTCATTTGTAGACGTCGAAGTATTTTTGGGGTGCCTGTTTTCCCGTTGTAGCTCCAATATTTCCAATTCTCAGCTACAATCATTATCAACCCTGTTTTTAACATTTTATTTAGATTAGCAAACAAATGTACTTCCATCTTAATACAGGGTGCGGCAGCATAACTTCCTTTTTTCAAAACTCAATAAAAACTATTGTATGCATCGGAAAATATTTATTTATTTTTTATAATGTAGGTACATGTCTAAAGTTTTTATTTACATTGTTTTGAAGATCAAATCTGTTAGGTGACGTCCCCCCATTCTCCATACATTGCGTAAACCGATTTCTGGCGTTTGTCATGACTCTTGTTAGCATAGCAGGTGTTATATTGGCAATTTCTTCTTGGATGTTGGTCTTCAAATCTTGTAGGGTTCTTGGACGGTTCACATAAACACGGGATTTCAAAAAACCCCATAGAAAAAAATCACAAGGGGACAGATCGGGAGAGCGTGCCGGCCATTCCAAATCGCCTCTAATTGAGATAAGGCGCTCTGGAAAGTGTTCCCTCAAAACAGCCATCGATGCTCTTGAAGTGTGTGCTGTTGCACCGTCTTGTTGGAACCAAGTGTCCCCCAAATCCAAATTTTCTAGCCGTGGAAAAAAAAACTCTGTAGCATGTTTACATACCGGTCCGAATTCACTGCCACTGTAACCTCATTTTCCTCAAAAACCAGGGACCAATAATTCCAGCTGAGGAAATTTCACACCACACTGTGACTTTGGATGAATGCAAAGGCTTTTGATGCAATTCTAGAGGGTTGGTGTCAGCCCAGTAGTGCATGTTTTGTTTGTTAACCGACCCACACAAATGAAAATGGGCTTCATCGCTAAAAAAACAATAGCACCCTCGGGAACGACATCAAGAAGAAGCTCACACGCGTTCATCCGAGAATTGAAGTCACGTTTTGAAAGTTCCTGCACTATCGCCATCTTATAGGGATGAAAATGAAGATCATCACGAAGAATTCTTCTCACAGAACGATCGGATAGTCCAAGGGCAGATGCGTGTTTGCGCGCAGAACGCCGTGGCGATCGCAACATTGACGCTCTCACTGCTTCAATGTTCTCAGGTGATCTAACGGGCCGAGGGACTCCAGTTCTTCCTTTTGTCGCACCTGAAGTTTGTCTGAATGTAGTAACCCATGTAACAATTGATTTGCGGTCTGGGACGGGAGCCAACGGGGCTAAATTTAAGCGACTTCTAAATGCACGCTGTGTTGCAATAACCGAACATCCGCTTGAAAAGTAAACCTGAACGGCAAAGGCACGCTCCTCACTATTCCAACGCATGATGGCGACTGGACCGTGTCGGGACAAAACTTTACTGCCGCACCCTGTATTTGGCGTCTTTTCGACTCGATTGAACAGACGAAACACTTTCTATTTCGCTTTGACAACTTGCAGTCTATTGTTGCCTTTAATACAATTATCGGAAATTAAATTTGGATTTACTTATTCATTTATTTGAGGAGTCCACCATCAAGTTAATGATGGTATTAACCGGACCCCTCGTTCATGGGCAAGCACCCAACGGAAAAAAGGAAAAGGTTAGACGGTTTCATCTAAGAAGGGCACGAAGAATAAATATAAGCAGGAAACAATATCTAGCTACTACTTTCCGGTCGTACTGCGTGAAGCGAGATAGCGTCTGAAGAATTATGCCTCTACCTTGGGTGAAAACGTCTACCTATTTTCTATTTTTTAAGTTTCACCTTCAAATTGAATAATATCTTACATCTCAAAATCTAATATGCTGTAGCACCTTTTTCTATCTCCTGCGCTTTACTCTTTTGGATCTATCGTCTTGCACAAAACGTGTTTATTAAACTCGAGTGTTTTTGAAGTCGATCTTCCTACACTTTTCACAACGTTTTCTCCATTGTCAAATTGTCTCATTCTTCGGAAAACGAAAGAATCTTAAGGTGCTTCCTCTTTTGCCTTGATAACTATCACAACCATTTATAGCGGGACACACCATTTTCAATTTTTCACAAAAAACACAATTGATAAAAAAATTAAAAGAACAAAATTTTAGCACTTCGCAATAAAATATTCGCAACGATTTTCAAAACGAAACGGATTACTCAATAATCACGACCCAGTTGACGTCACGCCAAATTCAAATATGGCGGACATAATGTTCGGATGATATTACTTTGTCTAGTCTGTGTACACTGCATGACAGGTATGTTCAGTTTGGGCGCGATTTGACAGTAGTGGTTAGATGAGCTTCGGGCTCCGTCGAAATGTGTGGAAAACGGAAGAAGTAGATAAGTTTTTGTCTAAGCGTCATAATCACGGGAGATCCACGAGTTTTCGTCAGAATATAAATGAAAGAAGTTGAATTATGACAAGAAGATATCCTAGCGTGTGACAAGTGACGTTAGAATGCAAGTCTCTTCGGCCAATTCCGCGTGAACTGCTGTGCCCCAAGTTTTGTTTGTATCTCGTCGGGCGGTTAGTCTGTTTCAAGCCGTGTTATATTACTCGCCTAATTGGCATTGTGGTGTCTTTTATAATTTTGTGCCCGTCCCACTGTTCTATAAAATAATCCATGTGCCTCTCGGTTTGAGTCGTGATCCTTTAGAGGAAAGTTCGAGAGATTGTTTGCGGCGAGAAACTTCACCGCTGCAGGGATTCTCAATTGAAGCGCCTGGTAACCTGTTTTCCAATTAGTCCGTCCACCGGCAACAGCCGAAAGTGGATAGTGGGATCCGCTAGTTTCCGCGATGCACTTGAATTGGACGTCCTTCAAATTGCCCCCAAGTGAAAGCAATCGTGCCTGCATACGGTCGTGCGGTCTTTGAAGCTCGCGCCTCGTCCGTATATTATTTCGGCCTGTCCAAAGTGCAGGCTCGACGTACACAAAAATTCATTATCCGATCATTTCGGCTTCGCATTTATGAGTCTGCCAGGCCTCCGCTACTGCAAGCGCTTCGACCAGAAGCAGGTTAAGGATACTCACGAGAAAACTTCGGAACTACATGATTGATGAGTGGCAGTGGAAGTAAACAACGAAATATTGCATCAAACTTCCAGGAGTCCAGCTTGCAAGGAGCCCAGCTGGTATAGCAGGCAAACATTGTAACGTTGCTAAGTCGATAGGGGAATGTCACCAATGATCTACACCCTCTACGGCTTTGCGATATTTTTCTTCGTATTCTGGTGCGGTAAATGGCTCATTCATTTGCTGGCTATCAGCTACGGGTGAGTAATAGAACTAAGACAGTATGCATCATAATAATTTAAACCCCACCTCATCGAGCACCGATTACTTTGCGTCGTTATTCCACAGGTAACGCCTGTCATTCAACTGTTGTTTTTCTGTTTTTGTTTACTCCCTTGAATGGTTCTTATTAGAGCCGCCATCGTAAATAGATTCCATGGATCACGGGTGATCAGTAACAACAATGTCCATTCTTCCGCTAACAATCCGCCGGCAATATTACCATAAACAAATTGTTAAGGCGGCTGCCGAATTAACACCTTTCAAGGGGTAAATGTCATTCAAATCAAGGCGACAAGAGAACAAATATTTTTTGTGTAGTTGCGGTAGTTGGCTTAAAAAAATGTATAATTCTTGCATGAACAGATGCTTTGTTCATGCAAATACTAAGTTTTGATAAATCCTATTAGAATTCTGTAAAACACTGGCATCTTAGGAACACCCCGTCGTTCCGTTCTCATTGGGAGTCATCATAAGCCTGGTGGAACAATAAAAACAGTACCCACATAAACCTAAAGCGGGTATCCTGAAGGTTCGAGTTAAATTGAGTTAAGAGTTACATTTCAATTTGTCAAGGGTTCGATGAGGATTGCACCTTGATCTCTAAGAATTTTTTGTTTTAATAAAAATGTGGCGTTGATACACACCATAATTGGGGACCTCGCCGCAAAACCGGGGTGTCTGCAGTTCCTTATTAAGACAGGCCTAGACCGGATACCAGTTTTTGCGCCATTGATGATGATGATGATGTTAATACATAACAAGTCGGCATGTAGATGTTTTAGGTATGAAAGATTGTACCTTTCTCTTTTATAAGAAACTCAGTCATCCCGTGTGTCGAATTCGAGGAATTGTTTCTTTTTGCCATCGATTGTATCCAGATGTAGAGTAGAATATTTTTTTTGGGTAGACCTGAGTCTAGGACGGATCATCGCGAGCCATAATGGCAGCGTCCCATTGGATTGCGGGCGGTAAGCCGTAGTTCGCTATGGTTTGAATCCCAGTAGTTTGCCTAACTTCGAGAAAAGTGTGGAAATCTTCAAAAGATTCTGGCCTGGGCACGCCAGAATTGCTGTCATCGGCGTAACCCACCACCGTGTCCTCTGGAACCGGAAGGTTAAGCACATCATTGTACATGATGTTCCACCGTAGTGGGGCCAGTACACAGCCCTGTGGGGCACACGCGGAGACAACGTACTCCTTGGGTCCATCATCGGTATTATACCACAGTGTTCGCTCATGCAAATAGCTACCTATAATAGCGGCGAGGTAGGTGGGAACACCAATCGTCGCCAAAGATTTTCGTGTAAGGTTCCAATTGGCCGAGTTAAATGCATTCCTCACATCCAGGGTGACGACCACACAATATTTACTGGTACAACATGTTCCGGGAATTGCAATTTCGGCCAAGCCAGTAACCATTTTGATGGCATCAATGGTTGATTTGTCTTTACGGAACTCATACTGCCTATTTGAAAGGCCCCCTTGGCTCTCGACGACTGAATCTATTATAAATAATCCGCTCCAACATTTTCCCCATTGTGTCTCGAAGACATGCGTCTGTAGGAGGACGGTTCCCCTGGGGGTTTGCCAGCCTTAGGCAGCAGCACCAGCTTCTGCCGCTTCCACGGTGCTGGAAAGATACCTTCGGACATGCACGTTTCGAACAGCTCCGCGAACATATCCGGTCTACATTTGATGGCAAGTTTGAGGGCTTTATTCGGTATGCCCCGGTCCAGACCCGGGGCTTTACTGTCGCCTATTCGACTGCAAATCCCCAGCAGCTCATCCCTGGTGACTGGTGGAATCGGCGTCACATCCAGGGCACGCTGGAAAGTGACAGTACCCCGCTCTTGTTGGGGAAATAACCCCCGGATTATTTTCAACAAGAGCATAGGGCATGTGACCTGCGGAGATGATCGACCTCTGAATCGCCCTGTCAAGATTTTATAGGGGGCCACCCGGCCGATTTATGTCCACTTCCAAACAGAGCTCCTTGAAGCATTCCCTCTTACTCCGGTGGATGGCCAGCTTGAGGTTCTTGCGAGCTTCCCTATAGGCATGCTCCTTTTGCCCTTGATCGGTCCTACCTATTGCTTTCTAAGCCGTTCGGCAAATCGATCGAAGACCGGCAAGTTC
The DNA here is from genome assembly GCF_905115235.1 of Hermetia illucens. Lineage (NCBI taxonomy): Eukaryota > Metazoa > Arthropoda > Insecta > Diptera > Stratiomyidae > Hermetia > Hermetia illucens. The sequence goes on along the minus strand of NC_051855.1, from coordinate 9,272,405 downwards.
ACTATTCCACCAATAATTGGGTCTTCTAGTGGAGAATGAGCATCTTCTAGGCATCGACGGGTCACATGCCTTAGAGATGCTTTGTTTAACATGGAAAGCTCTATCCGGGGAGGTGCCTGCTTTGCTAGGCAGGTCTATTCACACTTCCATCCCGGTGTTCTTTTGGATTTCGGCTTCCGGGGTGCGGGTATCCTACTTTGTGGCTTCGTCCTTAGTTCAAAGGTGATTGCCTGGTGGTCGCTGTACGTGAAGTCCTCGCTAACTTGCCAGGACATGCCCACTTGCCAGTGCAGGGCTGACAAAAGTCAGATCAACAGTTGAACCAGTTCCCCCTTTCCGATAAGTGTTTACATCGCCTTCGTTGGCCAGAACTACATCTAACTGGGCAAATGCTTCTAATAAGCACCGCCCCCTTGCGTTAGTCCCTTTCTGCCCCACTCGATAGCCCACGCATTAAAGTCACCGGCTATCACCTTTGGACCTCGTCCCCTTGCGTCCTGAACAAGATCATCTAACAGTTCTTCAAACTCAGGAAGTGTGAGGCTCGGTGGAGCGTAGTAACTGTATACGAATATACCGCTTATTTTCGCCCACACAAAGCCACTAGCCGCCTGACGCATGCTATAGTGTATGGCTTGACGACCGCACGGCCATATCGCCGCTCCACCAGTCGAATCTGTGACCCATACACCACCGTAGAGATTTCTGTACGGTTCACTAATGATAGCAACTTCCATCGCGGATTCGTAAGCGGTATGCGCTAGCAAATCTTATGCGACCCTGCAATGATTAATGTCTATTTGTATTAACCTGCCTCAAAACGAATATTTCAGCTCTGGTCAATAAGGCGGATTTGCGCTCAATATAATTCGTAGGCATGTCGTGTTCTACGAATTATATAAAGGAGCATTCAACATCTGCGAGCCGCTACGGTCACGCTGCTCCCAGGGCAGAGGTGAGGCAGCGTCTGACGATTTGCCTCTGCCCTGGTAAGGAACCGTAAAGCCGTCGTCGCTTGACTTTTTTTAAAAAGTTTGGGTGCAAGCCCTAAGCAAGGGGTCCGTGGACCAGAAAAGAGGGAGTAAGTTGCTCCCCAATTGGTCCGGTCCTGCATCAAGTTGATGCGGACTTAGGACCCCCTTCATTCTCAAAACGAATCTTCTCTGGATGTTACCTTATCGAGGTCCTTGCACTAGATATAGATCTTATGTTTTTGAGAAAGAGCCGCGACATTCTCCCAAGTGAGTTTAAAACTTGGTTACGAAAGCCGTCAGTTTTCCTCACGCTGGATTTTTTCAGTTCAAACATGACATCCCCTTTCTGGGTCCTCCGGATTTTGCTGACATTTCGGGGTCAGATTTCACCTTCTTCAGTATCTCTGCATACGTTAGATGTCGTCTGCTGGAGCTTACAATTGCCTCCGGGCGAATTCGCATCTTTGGTTTCTTATTTCTTTTATTATTCACGACCTTAGGCCAACCATCGTTCTTATTTTCTTTCAGTTTCGGTTCACTAGTCAACTTTCCTACTTTTGGTACTTTCTTATTCTTCCTGTGACCTATTGTAAAGCACGCTGATCGTTCTCACCATGTTCTTAACGGCTTGGTGCACGTTGTGTTTGTCTTGATGAATTCGGACAGCTGTGAATGGTAGAGCAGCTGCCATACTGCGATCCAAGCGTAAATGGTATCGAGTAATTCAGGTATACAGCAATTTTTCCGTCTTCTCTAATACAAAGAGTCGGTGTTCTGTTATTATGGTACTTCCTGTTGAAGAAATGCCCGCCTTAATTTTTCTCGGAGGCGGTTATAGCGATTGAGACCCAATTTGGTACAAAGGTGGGAGGGGGGGGGGGGGGATCCCCATACATATAAAAGGAGGGTGTAAAATTTCTTTTCATCAAATATAGTCGTGTGGGGTATCAAATTAAAGGCCTCGGTTAGTACTTTTCAAAGCAGGTCTTAGTTTTGACATTTGTTGGAAAGGTGGGTGTGATCATTTCTTTAAAGGGGCCATTTTCAGAAACTACCAAACGGAAAAATTAGAAGGCTGCCACTATATGGTGCCTGGGTTCCGAAATACCTTTCATACCGATATCTATTCAAATAAAGTTAATAATATTATATTACTATAATTTTTAGTAATTCGCTTCAAAACCCCCTTAAGTTCATCCTAGCACCACAAAATTGCAGCGATTTAGGCTATAATGTAGAGCATGATGTTACCAAGTTTGGTGGGATTCGCACTATTCCTAACAAAGTTATAATACATCAAAGTTGTCGCTTCTTTAGACTATGAATGTCAATATCACCAAGTGGATACTCTCACATAATATATGCTACGTACTAAGAAATACACAAAACCTTTCGTACCTGAAGCGTCCAGCTTCCAGTTTCAGCTTACTTGTTGAAGTACTTCTGAATTCATTACCCTGTTCGCTAGTGTATAGTGGATAACTTGGGCATTTATTGTTAGAAGATTGGTGAGGCAGAGAATCGAACAGATCTACCGATTTCTTCAAATGTAACTTGCACCTCAAATTTGCATATGGAAAGTATACACAAGAATCGTTTTCTCGTAAATTTGTATTCTTTTTCAATGAATTTTTGAATATGTTGAGCTGGGAATGTATTTGACCTTGGCATTTCAATTCAGATGATCTTTCAATTCAAAATAAGTTTTTTTTTTACTTGCATTCTGAATAAGGTTCCGCTTCCATGTTGCCACCGATCGCGGCACGTTTCCCATAAAATGTTATCAACACGTTTCGACATTTTTTCTCGAATCCAAATTAAATTCAATAAAATTTAAATCAGCCCTCCAAAGTCTCTTATCACAGACAATAGCTTGACTTCAGGTCATAGTACATCTAAGAGGTATTACCCACAATCAGTGGACCGGACTTGCGGAAGTATTGAGGGAACTTCTCCAGACACATCATAGGCACTAAGCCACATTTAGATACTGCCAGATTTTGAGGGCCTATGATGCGTACCGATAGGCTTCCCCAATAATTTCCCCAAGTCCGGCCCATATACTGTGGTACAGGTACTTTCCAGCAGGTTCACACGTTGAGATATTCTTAGTCATTCGGTTCAATTTATGATTCACTTGTCTGGCGGCGAAATGTTCTCTGGTTGACTCACACTGTTTTCAAGCTTGTTAAGCAATTAATCCAGTATTGAGTAAGTGTTCTGAAACTTTTGGGTAAATACAACAATTACTATACGCGATGACTCGATTTCCACTTCATATTCGCAGTGACGTAAGTGCGCGGTGGACTGATAACAATTTATACTTACATAACAGTCTGTTCGTCAGATGGCGAGGACTGGAAATATCGTTCCATCAAGGCGTGTTTTCCGCATGGCGTTATGTCGTAAACATAGTAATGCTACTGCAGTGCAGCTTACATGGCGAGGATTTTCATTCATTTCCACTAAAATCTGGCCGGTTAGCAACGCAACTTTTATCTGAAAGCATGATTCCTTGGGTAAATCTTATTGCTAGATGCATTTCGATTTCGAACATAGTATGAGCAATAAAATTCATGCGCATGAGATTAGATTAAGGTAGTATGATCAGATATTATTCCGAAAATTGATGGGATTGTTTTCGCACTTTGGATGTAGAGACCACGAAAACTTCGGAAATTGTTAGACATGTTTAGTTAGAACATTTTGTAGGCTGCTATTTTTATTTTTTTTGGTAGGGTAGGTGAATGCATTTACGCAGTGTTGGACTCCCGATTCGGTACTTCGTCGGACTACCAACTAAACACCTCCCCATCGTCAGAGAGCTAGCCTGGAACCGTTTGTCACATTACTTCGAGCCAGCCCCCGAACTCTCCCGCCTTGCGGAGGCTTCAAATCAGGGAATTCCTTTCACCAACGGGAGGGGAGAGGAGGAAGGGAACTGTCAGTTCAAGGAACCTCCTGCCATCCGGCTCCTCCACCGGTCGAGTTCTATCTTCTTAGCAACAAGAAGGGTCCGAACGTAATGGGCAACACGGTTCCAGCTGCCAGCAGTCCTCAGCATCTCTTCCACAATGTTGTCTGGAGAGAGATCCCCCGTGTTTAAATAGAGCTGCTGACGAACCCCATCCCACCTTCCACAAGAAAAAAAAGTGTGGTGGGCATCGTCCACAACTCCATTGCAAAACACACAATCCGGAGAACGCGCCTTTCCAATCTTGTGCAGGTAAGACTGAAAACTCCCATGCCCACTTAAAAATTGGGTAAGGAAATAGTCAGTCTCACCATGCTTCCGATTCAGCCACGCACCTAGGTTGCCGATGAGCCGCGCAGTCCATCTGCCTCTAGTTTCATTTTGCCAAGAGAGCTGCCACTCGTCTAGAGTGTGTTGCCGTTCTTCGCGAGCAACCACCTCCCTTGCGCTTGTATATGGCCTGACGCTCCCTAGCAAGAAGGGCAACGGGGATATGTAACTCCCGCGATCACCATCGTCTACGATATACCTGCTATTAGCTACTTACTTTGATCTGTATCTTCCCAATTTTATATCAATCTATTTTTTCTCTTATTTGGAATATCTCGAATTGCTCAGTTGATGCCGCTGCCCGGTGAAATTATTTTTATTTATTTTTATTATTATATTTTTTCATAAAGATTTCTATGTTGCACTTTAGTTTGTGAATCTGCTCTGTATCATCATCATCAACGGTGCAACAACCGGTATCCGGTCTAGGTTTGCCTTAAGGGGGTCATCCCGTGTGAAGGCCGTTTTTTTTGCCTTTTTTTGAAAAATTATTTTGGAGAACGATAAAGATAGAATCGTGATTTTTTCACCATATGTTTATTGATATCTCTGGTATATGTGATAAATTTTTCAGCTTGATATCGTAGCTAGTTTTCGGAACACGTGTCAATTTATGCACCCATCTCCAAAAAAAGGTGTTTTTCTGCTGCCACGCTGGAGGGCGCTGTGTTCATCTGAAGAAAAAAAAAACTAAACGGCATTTTAATGTGGACAACATTCTACGGTCCGCAAACTAGGATAATTAGAAAATATTAAAAGGTAAATTTTTGGTGGAATTAAACTTAATTTTTTGGATTGGTGTTTTTTACGGCTTTTTTTATGAATAAAAAAAAAACTACCCGTCCGATTGCAATTATCCTAGTTTGCGGACCGTAGAAATGTGTATTAAAGAAGTGAAAATTTCAAAGAATTTGGTTGGATAGATTTTGAGCTATGGTGGCAGCCGATTTTCAAGATGCAGTTTCGAGAAAAACGCATTTGAAAATTTAAATGTCATTACCAACAGTAAAATTTTAACTCACGATTAATCTGTTACACTTGGTCCGTAGAGAGCGCCCTCCGTTTCTTCAGAAAAGTCTTGTAAGGCCGATTGTTGTTCTCTGGTTTCAATTCTGGCTCTTTTAGCGAGGTCAGTCAATCGCCGTTCGGACCGCCAAATTCGCGCTTCATTTAGGCGGTCGGCATAAACCTGACATATGTGACCAACTTGACATCCCATTGTCACTAGGATTTTGAGAATGCCATTGAATCCTTCATTGAAAATAATTACAGCCAGAAAAGTGACTATTTCTACATCCTTGGCCCCAGAATGAGGGTGTTTAGGAGCGAAAGTCCAAATCAATACATTTAACGACTCATTGTTATTCTGGATCTCTGCTCCTAAACATCTGTTCAAGAGATCATCTCGTGACAAATCTTCGTAGATTGGTTTGATGACTGTTTGAACTTCTTCAGTCAGAGGTGCCTTCTCGTGGTGGAAACTGTCTGCCTCGTCTTCTTTTTCTACCATAGATATTGCCCTTATAGACTTTCCGGCCAGGATCATCCTCATCCATACGGATTAAGTGACCCACCCAACGTAACCTATTGAGCCGGATTTTATCCACAACCTGACGGTCATGGTATCGCTCATAGATTTCGTCATTGTGTAGGCTACGGAATCGTCCATCCTCATGTAGGGAGCCAAAAATTCTTCGGAGGATTCTTCTCTCGAACGCGGCCAAGAGTTCGCAATTTTTCTTGCTAAGAACCCAAGTCTCCAAGGAATACATGAGGACTGGCAAGATCATTGTCTTGTAAAGTAAGAGCTTTGACCCTATGGTGAGACGTTTCGAGCGGAACAGTTTTTGTAAGCTGAAATAGGCTCTGTTGGCTGACAACAACCGTGCGCGGATTTCATCATCGTAGCTGTTATCGGTTGTGATTTTCGAACCTAGATAGGAGAAATTATCAACTTTCTCAAAGTGGTATTCTCCTATCCTTATTCTTCCTGTTTGACTAGTGCGGTTTGATGTTGGTTGGTTGGTTTTCGGTGCTGACGTTGCCACCATATACTTTGTCTTGCCTTCATTGATGTGCAGCCCAAGATCTCGCCTCAATCGCTGCCTGCTCGATCTGGATGAAGGCAGTTTGTACGTCTCGGGTGGTTCTTCCCATGATGTCGATATCGTCAGCGTAGGCCAGTAGTTGGGTGGACTTAAAGAGGATCGTACCTCTTGCATTTACCTCAGCATCACGGATCACTTTTTCGAGGGCCAGGTTAAAGAGGACGCATGATAGGGCATCCCCTTGTCATAGACCGTTGTTGATATCGAATGGTCTTGAGAGTGATCCTGCTGTTTTTATCTGGCCTCGCACATTGGTCAGGGTCAGCCTAGTCAGTCTTATCAATTTCGTCCGGATATCGAATTCTCTCATGGCCGTGTACAGTTTTACCCTGGCTATGCTATCATAGGCGGCTTTAAAGTCGATGAATAGATGGTGCAACTGTTGTCCATATTCCAACAGTTTATCCATCGCTTGTCGCACAGAGAAAATCTGATCTTTTGCTGATTTGCCTGGAGTGAAGCCTCTTTGGTATGGGCCAATGATGTTCTGGGCGTATGGGGCTATCCGGCCCAACAAGATAGCGGAAAATATCTTATAGATGGTACTCAGCAACGTGATACCTCTATAATTGCTGCACTGTGTGATATCTCTCTTTTTATGTATCAGAAAGATAATACCTCGTTGCCAATCGTCAGGCATTGATTCGCTGTCCCATACCTTGAGCACAAGTTGATGAACCACTTGCTCAAATTGCTTCAAAACCTCAGTACCGGTTTCTTCCTATTTTGAAAGCCAGAGAAGGCATTTGTTAAACGATGGCTGCTCGATAATCGTTGCATCGTTGAAAAACAAGCAACTTTGTACGAACCCTCCTGTTGGTGCTGCCATCGGTAATATTTTAACATTATGTACTTATTGAATTAAGGGGAAAGTCTGACGCCTTGTGTGTAATTCTCATAGCTTAGAGGAGTTCCTTCTAAGTTGTTCGTACTGCTCATTATCGTAACTTGATTAATGTCGCTGTTCAAGACCCATCGGTAGGCTTCGATATTCTTGGTCTAAATGAGAATCTTGCTTTACCAATAACTGCAGGTGCCTCAGATATCCCATCCCCCTTAGCGTTAGGACCTTATAGCACGAAATTTGTAGTTTCCCCGGAGATAATTTTTTATTCGAGCATAGATACTTGTTTATTGATAAGACTTTGGTCTGAGTAAGCTGCAATATTGACACCAGCTACTTCCTTCCGCTGGGTCCCAATAGAATATGTGAAGAATATCAGTCTAAATCCAGATCCTCCATTGATGAATTCAAATTTTCCCGTTCGCTCAGATTTAAATGGTCACGATGGAAGTGTGGTTTGTTTTGTTTTTCGAGTTTAGTTCCATCTTCATAGTTGGCTGCCATGGCTTTAGTTATACAGTGGAATGCAGGTGGATCTTGGCAAAACACCTTTTTGTCGAGGCACCGCCTAGTGTCCAAAGTCCGCTACTGGCAGTCATCTCTTAACCTATGTGACTACTCAACCCCTGGTAAGGTAGTCACATCTGGGAGAGGAGGAGAAGATTTCCCTTATTGAGCTCCTTCACCACTTCGAGGAAGGAGCTTATTGTAAGACTGTAAAGTTAGGAATTATCCCAGTCCAGGGCATTTAATAATCATACTAAAATATATTTTTCCTACTTTCTCGTTTCAGGAAGTATAAATTGCATAAGAAAGTTTGCAATGCACCACGTGAAACGCCTCTCCCTGGCGTTTCGATAATGAAGCCGTTGATGGGTACAGATCCGAATCTTGCTCCTAACTTAGAAACGTTTTTCACTATGAACTATCCTGAGGTAAGTAGTTCAATGTAGGTTTGGAATTTCTTAATTTTACCATTTCTTTTTCATGTGACCGTGCAGTATGAGTTGTTGTTTTGTGTGGAAGATCCCGGCGACCCCGCTGTCGACGTTGTGCAGAATTTATTGAACAAATATCCATATATCGACGCCCGCTTATTCCTGGGTGGCTCAAATGTAGGCGTCAATCCCAAAATTAATAACATGTATCCAGGTTATCAAGCTGCTAAGTATGGCTTTATAATGATATCGGACAGTGGCATTCGAATGAAAGACGATACCTTGTTGGATATGGTGAACCATATGAGCGATAAAGTCGCCCTTGTTCATCAGATGCCATTCACATGTGATAGAGACGGTTTTGCCGCCACTTTTGAAAAGGTTGGTGTGGATGAGCGTGGCTCGTACGGCTACTAGCCTGATCCTCGAAATCAACCACTAACATTCGTGAATATCTCATTACAGATATTTTTCGGAACAGTCCAGTCTCGTATTTATTTAAGCGCAGATTTCCTTGGAATCAACTGCCATACCGGCATGTCTTGTCTACTACGAAAAAGCGTGCTAGACGAACTGGGCGGAATAAGCGCGTTCGGCTGCTATTTAGCTGAAGACTTCTTTATCGCCAAAGCACTTACCGATCGTGGATGGAAAATGCGGATAAGTAGCCAGCCGGCATTACAAAATTCAGGCTTTTGCGATATTGGCTCGTTTCAAGGCCGCTTGACACGATGGGCTAAACTACGTGTAGCCATGGTGCCGACAACGATTCTGCTAGAACCGTTAGCAGAATGTATGATCGTTGGGGCATTCGCATCGTGGTCCGTTTCGTTTTTATTTGGATGGGATTCTCTTGTGTTCTATTTAATACATATTCTTATGTGGTTCCTATCAGACTGGATACTTTTGTCAATAGTTCAAGTAAGTCCGGATTATCTCTTGTTTTTTGGTATTTGTCCTTTTTCTATCATCGATTTTATATGTTTTGATTTTCCCTTCTTTCCAGAACGGCTCTTTGCCATTTAATAAATTCGAATTTGTTGTCGGTTGGCTGTTTCGTGAAATTAGTGGACCATATCTATTTTTACATGCATTATGGAATCCTGCAATACGGTGGCGTACACGTGTTTATAAGCTGGAATGGGGTGGTGTCGCGTACGAGCTATCAGCAGGCGTGAAGACGTCACCAACCACATCCCTGCCGCCGGCTGCATCGTTGTGCAAAGAGAAGTCATAGCCAAAAATTAAATTTATAATTTAAGGAACCCTAGGACAGCTAAGACGTGTGTAGAGTATACTTTGCTAGTTTTGTAAGTGAAATCATTTCTAAGAGAAGAAACAAAACGACAAGCTTGTGTAATATATAAACATTAATGTAGTTGTAGAGACCCAGGATTTAATTTAATTTTTCCATTATCCGACGGCCAGGCGTTTTGTTTCGCGTGAGAATTTTGCAGTATGGAATTCGCCCCCCTTTTCATTTTCAATAAAATCGTCATTCCTCGGATTCTCTTTTGCATGAATAAAGAAAGATTAGTTAGAATACATTTGCTGACGGACTTGTCCGTAAAGAAACGTCTTAATGTAGTTCATAAATTATACCCTAATGTTGAGTGTATAGAAATAATTTTTTCGGGCGCACATGTTTAGTGGTTAGATCAACGCATTCCTTATTGAGCTCATTAGAACGAACGAGTTATCTAATATTATTTTTAGTCGCCATGATGGATATGCTAGTGGTTACTTATTTTTTGCCGCGGAAAAATTTCGATTAAAAGCTTCGAAATAGAGTCCGGTGCGATATAGCGTACAATTTTATATTTTTATAAATGTGTATATTATTTTCCTCCATTCTTTTACCTCTAACAACAAAGCGGTGGCTTTACAGGCTGTAAATCTTGGAAAAGAAATTTATATTTACTGTAAAATTCCGTGAGCTTGAGTTGTCAATGTAATCAAAATGGGTAAACATTACCGAAATTTGTAATAACATGGAAAACAAGAATTTGACAGAAAACAAGGGTCGTATTAGTATATCTAGTGGTTTCCAACAGAGAAAGGTTTTATGCTGGCCCGACGATTGCAATCGCGGCGCAGAGGCAACCTTAACAGACACTGCTTTGCCTCTGAAAACGACTAAGGATGTTTTTGGCCCCGTTTTTAACAAGGTCGGCAATGAAATAATTCTCTTTATTTTCTTCGTCGGCATGCTCCAATTTATATCGAAGGCTATCTATTCGAATCAACTGGACTGAGGAAGTGCATTAGGCTTAACTTCCAATGAAGCTGAAGGTTTAGCACGCCTCCACCGTCGAAACAGCTAAGAAATCTGCATCGAGGTCTGCTAATTTGTTTCGTGGATACACCGCGCTAGGACAATATCGGTCCTTAGGTTTCTGAAATCTCCGCTCGATTCGGCTGAACCGAACAAAGCTTAATGAAAAAGTTACGCGTATATTTATATAAACCACCATTACTAAATTATTTTTTATATTTTTAATTCGACATTTTTATATAATTCTTAACTGCTCCATTAAGCTTAAATAACTTTTTAGCTTATATATAGCTATACATTAAATTTGAAGGTAGCCGGCTTCGACTACTCTAGCATTTTCAGTATATTATCTAGAACAGCAACAAGTGACCGAAATTTTGGTCACCGTAGTAAGTTTTCCATTTCTACAGTTATTTGTACATTGTGTGCATGAATACGCACATCTGATTATTCTTTTAGTTCCTCAACTTCTGTAGTTAAACTAAGGGAAATGATAGTGACTTTTCAAGCGAGAAAAATTAACCTAAGAACAAAACGTTTGGATGAAGCTGAAGAATAAGACTAATTGTATAAAATGCTTTCAGAAATAGTTGGTCCGGATATCCTTCACTGAAATATGATAAAATCGACCTAGCACGCTTAAATGGTCTGTTTTGATCTGAATTTTTTTCTTAAACGTTTCAAATAAACAAAGTTTGCTACGCGACTCAAACCAAAGGGTTGAATAACGATCTTGAATTACTCGAGCAAAAGCTAGTAAAAGTGCAATGATGGAAACGAAAGATATACAGTTAAATTCAGTAAAAAAGGAGCAAATATATACAACTACCACGGCGACCAAGAAGCAAACTCCTGGTAGTCCAAGGTTTTCTCCTGACGATCTTAGTTTGTTTTGTTCTTTTTCTTACGTTTTTTCTTCTTATCCGAACCGTTCGCTTCTTGCTTCTTTGCGATGCATACGCGACAATACCAGTCCTCACGTTCATCAGGCGGCACTTGGATTCCAACGCAGACCCTGAATTACAATGAAAGGAAAGAAAACCAGTGGTGAGTTTTCGGGATGTGTAAAGATTTTCTTACTTGAGGATAAGAAAAAAAGTAACTAAAAGTATACAAACAATTAAGGTTTGCTCATTATCTTCACTTATTCAATCCATACTAGGTCAATATTGTTCAGTACTGTTATTTTAACCGTTATAGGCCCGCATCGCAGCGATGATGTGTTTCAACCGAAAGTGTGCGGGGCCATGCGAAAATGTATCGCATGTCGCAAACACTTCAAGCAGTGACGTGGTAGTACTAAATTACAGAGACATTGATGTTAATCGAAAACCGTGCGAATCAAGACAGTAGTCAATTAGCTAGACGGTCTTCCGGCAGGACTCTTGGGACTATAGCACAGGTTGCAAGGATAACCGCCTTTTGTATCTTCATGTATTGTCCAGCCCTAAGATCGCACGTTTTCAGCACTACACCGACTATGGAGCACGCTTGTTCATCTTTGAGACCCAGAACTAGATCGGATCTATTGTAATTAAAATTGTGGTTGGTGGCAATAGTGTGATCCCACAGTAGTTTGACCCGACCATTTTCCAAAATTTTCTGCGGAGTGTACTTATAATAAGGATGGTGGTAGGTTGCCACTATGTTATACTTCAACGTAAGGTCTTGATGGAGAATCTTGCAGACGGAGTTATGACGATTGGTTTACTCGTTACTGCTCAACATCCTGCATGCAGATGCTATGTGCTGGATGGTCTCCTCTTCACAGTTGCATAACCTACAATTGGAGTTGGTGATTGAGGAGTCGTGAACGATATACCGTTTGTAATTTTTTTTTTTGGGAACGAAGCATCTTGAATTGAAGTTAGCAATGCTTCAGTCTCACAGAAAACTACACTTCCGGGTTGAAGGTATGGACTCGGACGACGTTCAGAAATAGCTCGGCATATTGCAAGCGACAACATCTGCTGTGGCAATAATGGAAACTAAGTTGCTTAGGGAATTTGAACGGCGTCTGGATCTTGTCCTGGAAACTGAGCTGTTCGGGAAAAATAAAATCGTGGCAATCAACACGATGTGATACAGTAGAGTAATATGGATTTAGAGGCTGTCAATAGACGGGTAAGGTAGTTCCTTCAAACAATAACATGCACAATAGAGCTGCCGAAAAATTGAGGATCACTATCCCAAGTCATCAGGGAAGAAGGGACTTGATTTAAAAACATGGCACTATAACAAAGTGCATTCTCTTCGTAAGTTTTCATACGAGAAATAATTCTCTAACCAATTACATCAGGCTACGGTCATGGCAGATAAAAATGATCTCCTTTGAACTTGAGAAACTGAGAATGGGATTCCATGTCGAATGTTACTTCAGCCCAACAGAAGGTCGACATGTGGAAAGAGAAACCCATTCACGAAGGTCATATCAATGGTAATCGGAGGCGATTACCATTTTCAAACGAGGTGAAGGGTCATATGCTGTTATATGTTGAAGCTCAAGAAATTCAAGGATGCAACTGTGGACAAATTTGTAAGTCGAATCGGAAATTTGTTAGGGCAAGCAGCCGAAATAAGAGCTAACACGCCGAAGATTACTATAATCCGCAAAGATATAGATTAGACCACCAGGAAAGAGGAGGTTCGTGAAGCGATGGAGGAGTAGTTCGATCTTGTCGGACTACAGGAGTTACCGGTAGTAGCACCAGGGAGAGGAAAAATAGGCTGGGTTATGTGTCGACTTAGGGAGCAGGCGGCACTCAAGCGATGTTTTAGATGTCTTGGCTTCCGACACATTGCGTAGGTATGTTCCAGTGCCAATGACAGGTCGAAGCAATCCAGGAAATGCGAAGTGGAAGGCCATATCAGCAAGGACTGTGGAGCAGTCCCAAATTGCCTACTGTGAAAATGGAAGGAGGGTGTGGATTATCGGCACATTGACGGCAGCAGCACAGAAGTTGATACAAATCAACCTCAATCATTGCGAGGCAGCGCAGGACCTTCTCTCGCAAACCATCCACGGCAAAAACATCGATGTGGCCATGATTGGTAAACCATATCGAAACCACGGTGTTAGCATTTGGGTCAAAGAACAAAAGGGCCAAGTAGCGCTATGGGCTTGTGGAGAAGAAGCTTTCAAGGAAATAATGGAACATCCGGAATCCCTGAATGGTATGGTTAGAGAAAAAGCCACCTAAATCACCCGATGTAACGGGGGCATGTGATGCTACTATACCCAGAAGATGATTGCTGGGGAGATGCCTACTGGAGGTAGACAACAACTACTGAAAGCCGCATATTTCGGGCCTAGGATTCTTTACCAGAGACTCAGGGGAAAGCCGGCTACAGAGATCACCCCAGGTGACCTATCCGCGACTCCTGAAACATTGTTACCACTCTGTTTTCCAACTAAATGAGGGCATAATATCCTCAATAATTGTGGAGGAGCTGCGGGAAATAATTGGTGACAACAAGGCCCCAGATTTGGATGGCATCCCCATCCGATATCTGAAACTGCAGTGAAGACTAGGCCCGACCTTTTCCCTGCCGAGTCAAAAAGGTAAAAGCTGGTGTTGCTTCCGAAACCTGGTAAGCCTGAAAACCTAGCATCACATCATCCTATCTGCCTCCTGGATACAATGGGAAGACTACCCATCGTCGAAACCATCAATGGTTTGTTGGAGCGCCAATTTGGTCTCCAGCGTGCACACTCTACGGTGGAAACTTGGCAAAAATTGCACTCATTTCTGGCAGCTCATGTACCGTGTTGGCTCTGGATGTCAAAAACGCATCCAATTTGGCCAACTGGAATATAATTAACGGGGCGTTGTCTGACATAGGTGCCCCGGGTATTTAGCGAATTTGATGGAAAATTACCTCTCAGAGAGGACTCTCTGGTACGGAATGGATGAGGGCCCCAAAGAATACATTGTCACAGCCGGGAGACACCAGGGATCGGCACTGGGTCGCCTGTTGTGGAATATCATGCACCCCATTACAGGTGTTTGCGCTTTTCGTCCGAGAGGGGACTGCGATTGTCGGCTTTGCTGATGACCTAGCTGTGGTTGTTATAGCAAAACACGCAGGAGATATGGGGGTAAACACGATGGAAACAGTGGGAGAGGCAAAAGTCCTGGCTAGAAATTGACTTCGCGGAAGCGACCCTAATAACAGACCGCAGGAAAAAGAACACTGTGAAAGTGGGAGTCGGTGGATATAAGGTCGCATCAAAGCCGGCTATCAAATGCCTGGGGGTAACAATTGACATCATTTGTTAGCACTGATGAAGAAAACAAGTGGCTCTGGAAATATCGGTATTTGCAAGACCAATAAATTAACACTAGCGAATAGGAAAAACAGGTTTTTATTATTTCAAAACCAATTGAGCTTTAGGGAACACCTAGAATATGCATGTCAAAAAGCAGCCAGTGCCACCGCGGCACTTGCAAGAATGTTGCCGAATATTGATGGGCCAAAACACTGTCGCAGATTGCTTCTAACCGGAGTGGTATGTGCCATCCTGTTTTCGTCGTCACTTGTGTTGGCAGAGGCACTTGCAAACTCTCATAGTCGGAAGCAAATGAACTCGGTTTACCGGCTGATGGCTAAAGAAACGAGTGTGCAGTACCATGCAAGACGTATAGAGCACAGTGGGTAGGAATTCGACATGGTCACAGCGACATGATCTCTGGCAACGCATATGAAGTTCCCAATATTAGGGGATGGCTTGAATTTAATCATAGGGCGACCAGCTACCACATTACCCGGTTTCTCACGGAACACGGTACTTGCTTCAGACATTATTCGCGTTGCTTTGGATTGGATGATTCTCCGCATTGTCCTATATGCGGTGGCATACCAGAGGATTCAGAGCATGTGATGTTTCACTGCCCAAGATTCACAATGGGGAGGAGGAGCCTAAACCAATTGCTGGGCAGGAGCGTAAGCTCATAGAACTGGGGCGGACGTGTCTTTCTATTTTTTTCCAATTCCGCGCACGAACAAAATATATATATAATATATATAGCAGAACGTTTCCATTGTGTTGTGTTCGTCTCCCCTAGATGCGGTGGCATACTGTAGAATCCAGAACATGTGATGTTTTGTTTCACTGCCCAAGGTTCGCAATGGAGAGGAGGGACCTAAACCAAGCGTTGCGCAGGAGCGTGAGCCCGGAGAAGTTAGTTGGAGAGATGCTGAGATCCAAGGAGGATTGGCCTATGACTTTCTCCGCAATCGCCGAAATACAGGAGGACCTGCTGAAAGATCAAAGAAAGAGGAAAGCCGTCCGTGTACGAACAAATATATATATAGTGGACAAATTCCACGAACCGCCTTCCCGGGTCGAGGGGCGACTTAAGGATGGGTGAAAGGCAACATCCAAAGGCTCACGGCGATGATGCGTTTAAACGCGTGCGACCATGCGAAATGTATTTCCACACCCTGAATGTCGCAAACACTTCAAGCAGTGGTGGTTCTAAACTGCAGACTACGAATCAAGGTACGAGTCCACTAGGCCACACTTACCGGGTCATAGGACAGGTTTCAAGGATGACCGCTTTTTGCATCTCCATGCCCGAAGATAGAATCTTTTCAGCGCTTTATGTAAATTTTGGAGGACTAATCCCGTCGCTGAAATTAGCTTTGGGATTACTTCGATTTTTCGTAGTCTGCTTCATATTGTCCGCCAAGGAACCGTAGTTCCGGATTTGTTTCTTGCTGCTTTTCAACAGTATTCCGGTCCAACGGTATGGCTACATCGATTATTAAGCACGCCCGTTCTTCCTTGAGAAGCAGAAGCCATTCTCTGCTTTTCAAATTCAAAGGAGACAGTTTATTATTTGCCATGACGGTAGCCTGATGTAGTTGGCTGTAGGATTGTTTCTCATAGAAAACAGTCTGGATAGTCTGCTTTACAGCGACCGTATCGATTATAAAATATTCTTTACAGCCTTGGGAGCTTTTTGCGGATCCTTTTTGCTCCTCAGCTATCAAACACTGGTAATTGTATTTCCAGATTTTAGACAAGACTGCGAAAGCGGATCTAGCGCGTCGGGCAACATCCAATTCGGTGCAACTGTCGGCAAAAACCACATTTCCTGGATATAAAATTGAACGAAGCCTTCGATGCTCTGTCCATTAATGCAAGCTCGATCAACCTATTTCCTGCTCTGAGTCCTCATTGACCGACCATATCAACATTCTTCGGGGAATTACGCTGATTTAGGTTCCCTATCTGCATTGAATTTGAAAAAACTTTGTGATTCAGACGGTGACGCCCTCGATGTCATCTTAGCTGCTGAAAGTGGGCGAATTTAGCATATTTCTGCTCAGTGTTTTTCCTGCGCTGCTATATGGGAGCAGCGCCTAGGAAGTGGCCGCCACTTTTATTCATTGACTTAATGTCTAGTCTATGCCATCGGAGTACTCTAGCTTGAGAGTATATCAAACCGAGAGTTTCGTTGGCGTGTGGATCAGGTTTGTTTTTTGGACATTCCGATCAGATGGCAAAGATGTCAGTGTTGATGTCAAACTTCGAAAAAATGTAATCATTCCATTGGCGGTTACGGCCATGCAGCGGCATACACTACACTAAAATACCCGAGAACTAGGAATTGAAGGGCGCAAGTTTTAGGAAGGCCATGGACGCCAGGGAAAGATTGAATTATCGAAAATATCGTAAGGGACACAAACGAACTTACGGCAATTCTCTTAAGTGAACGTCTTTTCCAAATTTTGAATAATTATCATCCTATCAAAGGAAGTATCTTAGATTATGATAACCCGGAGTTTTCTCTGAAAAAACTCGTATAACAGATGCTTAGGTAGAGTGGAAAGCCGGGAAGCCGAGATAAAGAACGCATGAAATGAGTACCCGATTCGATGTACATCTCCCTTCTATAATCGTGGCCTAGGATCGACGCAAATACAGCGCGGTGACCGGGTGGTTCAATATTATAGGAATCACGCTTGCAAATAAATACAAATTGAAAACAAAGACCGATATGTCGGACTGTCACCGGACATGACACTTTGGCCGATAACACAAGTGGCAAGGATAATAATATGAGGAAATATATATACATATCATTGGGAACCAAGATGAATCTACATACCAGTGATACCAAGCATCGCACCCGTCGCAGCCAATCATTGGTGTCCCATCATCAACTCGACCACAAGCTGGGCAGATCCAAACCTGATTTCCTTCAGCATCCTTTTTCCAGTCCATCGAATACATCCGTACAACGTAACGCGAAATTGAAAATCGTGTTAAGTGTTTTGTTGTTTGAATTTGCAGAAACGTGGAAAGTAGAGAAGATATTTTCATTAATTAGAATAAGTTTTAGAAGGAGCTATTTAGAAAATTGCCCCCTAAATAGGGGCCATTCTTTCCTATTTAAAATCAATGACAGAAAGGAAAAGAAAAATTGGAACATTTCGGCAAGAGCAGCAGTAAAGATACGTAGAGTAACTAGACTCGTTTTCAGGTTTCGATGTCTATCGAATAGGGGTAGTGATCTCTACCAACCTACCACCAAGTTTTGATAACAATTGCGGGAATAGGCCGATTTTTGAAGTAAGAGCTCATTATGTGATGCTTTCTCCAAGTAGCATATGCGCAACGAGGCGTTTGTTATGTATACATTACGAAGCTCTAATAAGTTTAATGAATGAAGAAAGTGAAAGAAGAGGAAATGAGGGTGAAGTTAGTAAACACAAAACATGCATATTCTCAAACGATATGAATAAAACACGCTTCTAAAGTACAAGCAACATAAAACAATATTCAAAAGCTTAGGTTATTTGATACTACATACGATTGATTCAGCGCTGGCTCCTTTATTCCCTGCCGAACCTATTGGATTATTCGATGATGCATTAGTACCTTTCGTACTTGAACGCAAACTAATATTGTTACCGCCATTACTGCTATTGATGATCGGCCCACTACTGCCTCCACTTGTAGCATTACGATCGTTCAATTGTGGGTTCATAGATGCTTTGCTATCAGAGTTGCCGGTCAGGCTAGATGAATCTGAACCTGTCCCAGATGTAGCAGCCGTAGGAGTGCTATTCGCACCGGATGCTGTGCTTGTAGTTAGCATCGCTTGAGATACAAGGGCTGCAGCAGCGACCGCTGATGCGGCAGAATTTTGATTTTTAGATGGACGTCCTGGCCCTCTAGGTACAACAGTTCCACCACTTGTGGTTAATGCGCTCGTCGATGATGATGCAGATGATCCAGCAGCAACTGTCGACGCCGTTTGTTCGCCATCGCTGTTCTTTTCTCCTGCAAATGCAATTGTGAAGAAAAACAAGAGAAACATACAAAGAATACTAATCAATTTGTGATACTTTCTATAACATATAATTACTGTCGGAATTGGCAGATTTAGTTTTATACAAATTTTCTTCTGGATCGATGATATTCCGAGAAACGGCCATTATTTAGTCTAGTCAATTAAAAAGAACTAAAGGTTTAAAAATAAAGCAAACAAGACCAAAAAAATCAAGACAAAACTTCAAACAGTAAGCTTGATACCTGGAAATGGCAACACAATGTAACAGGCATTCACGAAAAATAAACGAAAGAATGTGAAAAAATATCTATGTTATCCACAAGACAAAACAATAAACGGTAAATAAACAACAGAAGCCGAACTTATTTTCAGTCGCAATGGATCTATTTTCCTTCTCGGACAAGCTAGGAAGGAAAACTAGATATAAAATGAACATGACAATGACTCTATTAAGTGGTTATTCCAAGTATTCGTTTGTATCCCCGAATTTCCCAGGCCAGGTTATTTAAAACATGAGGACAACCCCATCACTGTTAAGACCCAACTGTAGACGAATAGGTTTAAATTTGTTTGAAATTAAGAATTTCAACCTCGCCGTCGACTGAGAACCTGGCTCATCCTTGCTCTTTGTATTCCAATACATTCTTTCCTTTCCTTGTTTTACGATGGACACATTTATCCAATATCTTTACTCACAATATAGGATGATGGACGTTTAGGCAGCGTAGGCCGACCCGATTCGAGATTCGAAGTGGTTTCAAAGATATTATTTGCCGGAGACTCGGTATCATGTTTCGGCGCTTCATCGGTATGATGACGTTCGTTGGGAAACTGTGCTCCACCAGGCGCTTGATTTGTACTCCCCACTGTATCGATGCCATCTGCATGATAACCGTCGTCATCAGAAAAATTATTTATTTCATCATTGGCTTCTGGGTATGACACAAAAGTCATCGATGAAACAGGACTTGACGATCGGAAATTCGCAGTAGCGGTACGGTCGTTTATTGCTAGTTTCGGCACACTCATGATTTCTTGACGAATCCATTGTGAAGTTACTGGCGATTGAGGTGATCGAGATCTGAATGTATTTGTATTGCTGTCTAGATTCTGGTAGCGATAGTGTGAACCCTCCGGAGGTAATTGTGGGGTAACCGGTCTTTCTGTTGAAGCTGATAATGGTCGTGTAACAATTGCTCTTTTTAACATGCCTTGTACTTTTCAATTTTACTACAAAAATTCAATTAACTACATTCTAGGAGCGGAAAGATCTTATTGAGTTGAGATATGCATTACATTCTAATATCGTCGCTTCAAAACTGAATATTTTCGTATCTTTCTTTGAAAAATGTTCATATGGTAAAACTTTCCAGGATAGAAAATTTGAATAGTACTAAATCCCAAAATTTTTTCAACCGACCCGTCAATATCCGAAAAACTCAAATACGTGGTGAAGTATGCAGTAAAATATTCTGAGTAACAAATTTCAAACCAAAAAAATTCTAAAGCATAGAAATACTCACTCGACGAAGTTTTCTGCTTTGGCGGTCTCGTAACAAGTGGCGATATCCTTGCTAGTTCCGGCGATGACTCACGGCGGTCATCAATGCACAAATTATCTGTACTTTCATCGCCACCATTACTTGATTTCGAATTTCTTTGAGAAGAAATCTTTCAGAGAAAAAGCTGGTCAGCTAGATAAAAGAATATACGTACAACTTTCGAATTTCCGGTGAATCGTCACTAGCAATAGACTGCGGGGAACCAAATTTTAATGTTAATTTCGGTACAGTTGATGATACTGGTGTAACGCTGGGAACTGTTGGTACTGTTGTCTGTTGATCACTTTGTTGTGGCTGCTGTTGTGCGATTTGATTTTCGTTGGGGCCAGACAATGAAATGGGTCCTTTTGCTGTAGTTGCACCCACGACTAGGCCATCATCGGAAATATCATTGTAAATTAAAGCAGCAGGATTTACTCGCTGCAACGGAATTAGAATAAAATCAGAAATGGGAGAGGCTAGCACCAATGCGCTACCTACCAGCTTATCTTTACGCTTTTCCTTCTTTTTCTTGCTCCGATCTTTTTCCTTCTTTTCCTCCTTACGCTTTTCGGCTTTCTCTTTATTCTTTGACTTGTCTTTTTTATCCTTTTTTTTCTTGATCTTACCATCTTTCCCTCTTTTGCCTTTTTTATGTTCTCTGTCGCGTTTCTTTTCCCCTCTACTCAACAAGCTGTTGGGCATCTCTTCATTTAGACTTGAGATTTTTTCACTAGTCTCGGCATCCCCATGATCACTATCAATGACCATATTGTCCGACTCATCATTTGCACCTATCTTGACGCCATCAGTGTCCGAACGTTGGCTAGTTGATGTTATACTTTTGCTGGGACTATAGTGATGCTGATGGGCACCTGACACATTCTCCGTCGAAGAAGCATTCACTGTGCTATCGGTATTGTTGCGACCGCTCAACGGGAAATCTGGGAGCGTTGATTTGTCCTGCTCTGTGTCAGATTTCGACACTGACTTCTCATCATCACTTATTTCTATTGGTGCATCAAACAACTTAGTTAGTAAGCTTGAATCTTTTAAATTGTGACTTTCAGATTTACTATTTGCAGTTTTTAAAGAACTAAAAGAGCCACCCGCAGCAGGCGATTCCACCCCAAATGTCGCGGAGCTAGATGACTTATTTCCTTTCGATATCAAAGCTGGTGATAATTGATGCTTTAGCGAGTCAGGGACTAGTGGTGGAACATTGCAATAAACGCTGCTTTCTAGATCAGGAGGCAATGCAAGCGGTGGTGGCGTCAAAGACTCTTCAACTTTTGGCGGACGCATTGGCGGTCGGAGCCCCATGAAATCACTGTAATTGAACGGATTTGGAAAGCCGAATGGATGCATGAAGTTGTTACTTGGTATTAGTCCAGGGCCGGCAAGCAAATGAAATGGATTTATGATTGGGTACCGCTGCACGCCCGATAAAAATTGATTGTCTTTGAATATATTTAACGGTGATATATCGTCACGTTTCAAACTGTCCGAACACAAACGCGGCTGCGCTGGAAGGGTAGGAAAGGCGGGATTAGGAGGAATGTCACTAACTCCACTTGCCATACTGAGAACTGAACGTTTGCTTGGTCGTCCAACTTTGGCTTGTCGTTTCCTTGGCGTTTTAAGTGATATCGGCGGCTGACTTACCACCTCATTGGATAGGTTTAGAGGAGCTGACTGCTCAACCAGAATTTGTTGCTGTTTTTTACTTCTAGGCTTTCGCGACTGCTTTTTCGCCGACGCCGGTGACAATTTCAAAAGTGATTTATCCAAGAAAGGTGAAAGAAGACCGGGGGATGCCGTTACAGTAGTGCCAGGTAGCAGGGAGGGAATGGGAAGTATTTGAGTGCTTGATAACCCTAACGGCGAGGATGATCGCGGTGGTGTATCATCATCAACAACAATAACATTTGGATCCGTGTGCGGTGGTGAGCTTGATCTTTGCGGCGGTATGGGTCGAATTGTCGTTGACTCAGGTAGGGGCGGGAAGCCACTGTAGATACTGTGGTGTAGGGCATTATTAATATTCAACGAGCCTTTTTGGGTATCATCACGACATTTTTTTGATGAAATTTTCTTGAAAATATTATATTTCTGTTTGTCTGGTTCGGATTTGAGTTTCACTGCGTCACCGTCCATTATATTCGGCTTTACTTCTACGGTAGTAATTGAAGTGGACAAACTCGTACCCAGAGCACTTGTTGGTAAATTCACATTACAAGGCGAGCCAACCGGCACTTTTTCGGATTTAATGGTTAGATCTGCTGGAAGGGAAACTGGTGGGAGTGCCTCCAAATTAGTAACTGATGAAGGTTCCAACGTAGGTTGGGGTGACTTTGTCGGGGATCCGCCTAACGGATGTACAGGATGATGTTTCGCCTTAGTCTCTTTGGCTCTCGTCTTTTTGTTTGTATTGCGCGTTTTCTCAACATATGCCAGCAATTCGCCACGTTTCTTCATTTTTGCTTTGTGGCGTTCCAATTTGCGTTGCTCCTTCGCTTCAGAATTAGCCAATCCCGCATTTATATTTTTCTGGCGTTTCTGCCTCTTTTCGGGCTTTAAGTCTGAACCAGTTGTGGGAGAAGCGGTTACGGTACTCACGGCTGCAACGCGCTCGGGGATAGTAGGAAGCACTGGCGGTGGAGGGGTCGCTAACCGCTGCGACTTGTACTCTGTAAATAATTTAGATGAAACTGTAACGGTATGAATTATGTATCTAGCAAACCTGGTATCATAGGTGTTTTCGAATCGGGCAGCTTGCCTTCACGAGCTGGTGAGATGAAACCAGAGGAAGTCATCATTACGCTACTTATTTCGCGAGTCGGACGACCCTCATCCTCATTTAAAACACGAGATTTTTTTAGAGGCTGAGCTAACTCTGATGCATCCGGTTTTTTGAAGATCACTTTGCTGTTGTTAGCAATGTTGGTGGAATTCGCGGTGGTATTTGTTATGTCCGTGATAACCGTAGATGGATCAGTAGTTGTGGTCATTGGATTCGCGACGGAAGTAGTCAGCTCCGTTGATATTTCGGTATCATCTGATTGAAGTGCAGGAAAATCAGGGAATTATAAAAAGGCCTCATGGAAAATTCAAAGGAAAATATACCCTCCTTCTCTGGAAAAATCGGAGGCAAGTGCTCGTGTATGTGTACCGGTCGGGTAATCACCTCCTTACTGCCTGGCTTTAACAGGTTCAGGCTAGATTCTTTCCGGACGGGGTAATGCGGTACATCGACGGCACAGGGTACCGAATCCACATTGTTTATGTACTCGAGCAGGTCTGGAATGTTGACGCCCAAATCACGGAAAGCCAATCCAACGTCATCCAAGTTGGCTTCAGTCCGACTGTCTGCTTAAGGGCAATTTTTTTAAAACTAAGTAAGCCATTGTGCGATACCGTTATTAACTTACAAAGCTGCGTGTATCGGAAACTCCGCACTGCCAACTCCTGTGTATATTTATGCAAAATGTCTGTAAGGAGCTCCAGCGGAGTGGATTGGATCGTATGCCAACCTATTGCTTGGCAAATTTGCGCGACAACAATACGTAAAACTTTTTTTGTGTACTCTTCCATTTTGCTGTTTTGGGCGACCGGCTGAATTCGTCAAGTAAACCAGACAGATGGGATATTCACGACCAACAGAAATTGACTGCGAGCAGATCAATTTTCTTCTCCGACAGCTAGAAGCAAATTATTGCAAATATAACTAATTGAAAATTAATTTGAAATCTATTATTCCGCGGCCAGGGCGGTGTGGAGTATGACAGACTTAATACACACAATTATGCTGGCATAATTTGGTCGTAATCAATTACTGGAGTTTTACGGTGTTCGTGCTGATAGTTTTCACAGTGTGAATGAAATCCTGTCATGCACATTTGTAATGAAACACAACTTTTCTTCAAAAACCTCTGCTTTTAAGCGCAGTCATTTTAAGCCACCGTATACTTCCCTTTTGCGTCTTCATAACACTTGTCAATTGTTTGACAGCGCAACATCATGTGAAGTTGGTTGCATTTCAAGAGTGACTAATATTAACCACAGTATATAGGAGGCAGTACCCACGCTAAAATGAATGAATGAAATGAATGGCGTAAGCTTTTCCGTATACATAATAGGCTCTTAACAAGGACATAATCATAATCTTTGCCAAATCGTATTAGTAAAAGAGAGATCAAAAAAACATGCCAGCCATATTTGATTTAAGAAAAATATCATTATCATTGAAGGAATCCATCATTTGTATATTTTTGTTTTTTGAATCAGAGAAAGAATTTTTGAATGTGAAAATTCTTTGGGACGCCTTCCATACTGCATACCCTTAAAGAAATTATATTTGGGAGCAAGCGATACGATAGTTTCATTCATAAAATGCATACACCGCGAGAATTTCATTTCAATAATTGAAAATTTAAAAGTGTATATTTCATTGTTTATCTCAGTCGAAATAAAAAGTAAACGAAGGTAGTACACGTTTCGCTAAATTTGGGTTTTGAGAGGAAATCAAAGTAGGAATTTTATTTGAAAACGTTTATATAATGAATGAAAGTTTATCTAAAATGATTTACATTGTTATTGAAAAAGTAATAAAAATGGGATCAGTTTCTGTATAAAAAGTGTTTCTTGCCGTACAACTTGAATATAATTGCTGAAATCGTAGAAGATGTGTATAATTATTAAATGTTCGCAATGCAAGCTTTCCTGTTTGTTTGAAAGTGATGAGGCTATTGTGGGGGGAGGCATCATATAATATAACACCTGCTTGCAGGATGTTGAGCAGTATCGAGTACACTTGCCGTGCTAACTCTGCAAAAGATTCTGCATCAAAACCTTGCGTTGAAGTATAATTTGCTAGCAAACACCACCCTTATTATAAGTATACTTCGCAGAGAATCTTCTAAAATTATCAGATAAAACTACAATAGGATCACACTATTGTCGTCGATCACAGGGGCTTCTGTTCGTTATTGGTGTTAATTATTCCGCGGATCAAAGGGTAGTATAGGTCCCGGGGCGAAACGTGGATTGGTACCCACGATGGAGCATAAAACCTGGGAAATGCCTACTGAACCAACACCCAACAGCTCTACTACCAAACCCTATCTCCACCTCCACGTGGTGACCGCTGGGAGCTCTTTCTTGACGAAAAGCTGCAGACGGAGAAGGATGAAGGCGAGTCTCCCGCGCCTAAAAACGGGACAAATTGTACCAACTGGTCCTCCAGGTTGGGGGTTGGGTAGGGCTGACAACCCTACACGGAAAACAACTTGTTACGAAGCCACAACAGGAGCCTCGGATAGGACGGATTTTAAAACGACGGACCCGGCAACGACAAAGGAACAACGATTTGCGCATTTTCTCATGGAACGTGCGCTCCCTGTACAGAGATGAAGCTGATAAGCAGCTAGCCGATACCCTGTCCCAATATAGGGCTGATATAACAGCGTTGCAAGAGATGCGATGGACAGGGACCGGTTTCCTGGAGAAGAGCCACTACACCATATATTATAGCGGTCATCCAGTAAACCATGTGCTTGGAGTAGGTTTCTTAGTCAGCCTTGTACTCAACGACGACATCTTCCCGGTTGGTGGGGCAGTGCAGAGACACGCTCAACCATCTGGGCGGCACGCTCAAGATCACTCTCCTCTGGGTTCCCGGGCATAGGAACATAGAGGGGAATGAGCGGGCTGACGGATTGGCCAGGCAAGGCTCTGCTCTTGGCAGTCCCTCGGCGAATACAGTCGGTGTTCCGCTGGCGGCTGTCGGGGGCCGAGTCTACTCGCACTACCTAGCAGCCGCGGGCCTGAGATGGCGAAGGCTTACAAGCTGTGCCAAATCAAGGAGAATTTGGCCCGCTTATAACATAGCCCGATCACGAGAGCTCCTGTGCCAGACGCGTGCAAATGCATTCAAGATTACGGCGGTCTGCCCGGGGCACTGGCCCATAGGGGACCATGCCGCTAGGCTCGGCTTACCCTACAACTCGCATTGCCGAAGCTGCGGAGAAGGAAGGGAAACCCTCATGCACTTTCTCTGCGATTGCCCAGCTCTGGCTCGAGTCAGGCTGCGGACACTGGGTAAACCATTCTTTGGGGACCTCAGTGAGATTTCTAGCTGCTTTCCTTCGTGAATGCTACGGGCTGGCTCTGAAGATCCGAGCCAGCTGGATTCTGATTTCCTGTTCCTATAACAACAGTCACGGCCTTAGGAGTTTGTGGCATCAAAACGGCGCACCAATGCGCTAATTGGGCTCCTCGGAGCGGCCACTGATACCTACCTACCCTACCACATACAATTGCCTAAAGTATTTCCTAAATAATAACAATTATATCCCCAAAATGTTGTTTTCACAATTGAAAGCTTACAAAGATAGGAAACTGCATTGTTGTATATTACCTCATACAATTCTGTGTAATCAACTTCATTTCACAGCTCACTCCGCTGTTGTCTTCGGGCTTTAAACCGGCCTCACGATCACCTACTTTCAGGAACCAAAACTCAACGAAAACCTGAGCTTCCCGCGTAAATCGAATCAACAAATCCTGAAACCACTCCTTCAAAGCCTAAAACCTAATAAAAAAGCTTCCCGGTCAGGGCAGCCCACCAAAAGCTCTCCGCTTAAGCAACTTAGTCGAAACTTCCCGGTTATGGCCAACAGGGTGGTGCATAAAACCCAAAGCTTAAAGCATATAACCGAACCTGCAAAGGTGAAAGCCTAATCTGATGATTGTTTTGACGATAAGCGGTGGGAATATGGTCTACGCAACCTCAACGATAGCAGCAACGAATTCAGTTTCAACAACGATAGCCGCATCTTCAAGAAAGGGACAGGAGTCTAGTTCGGCCACAATTAACTGCGAAGGTTCAGACATTAACCAGAAGTCATTGGAGCGAAGACTGAAACCAGAAAGCAAACCAGGATATAACTTTGCACATGCGTCTCACACCTGGTAAAATCATAGCCTAGGAGGCTATACAGTTTGACGACACATACATACATTGTAGTTTTCATTTCTCTCCCAACGATAATATTTGACGTGCTCTTATTGGAGTCTATGAAATGTAGAGTTACTGCTAATTAGATAGACCAACTCCGCTTACGTCCAAAGCACAATGAATGCGTGCGTGCCTAGCGATAGAACTGTTAAATATAATAAATTACACGCAACAGGAGAAACACCGAGAGAAGCATCGCCCTCTTTACATTGCCTTTCTGGATCTAGAGAAAGCGTTTGACCGTATGCCACACAAACTCATCTGGTATGCTTTACGACAACACCTCCTCAAAGTAAAGTTCGAAGTATGGCGGGTGTGTCAAAACCGTTTCGTGTCTCTGTTGGTGTTCATCAAGGAAGCGTCCTCTCACCACTCCTCTTTGTTCTTGTTATGGACACCGTCACACGGGATATTCAACGTCCAGCGCCCTACACACTGCTCTATGCAGCTGATGTTTTCCTAGCATTTGATAACAAAAATGATCTCGAGCAACTTATCCAAAAATGGAATGATCGCCTCATGCAACACGGTCTCAGATTGAATTTAAACAAAACTGAATTTTTGACGACCGATCCCCATGAAACAGGCACAATCATAGTCAGTGGCAGTGGAATTTGTATCGTGATTTGACGTCGGATACCAGTCGACTCAGCTGTGAATGAGTACCTGAGTCAAATCAGGGTAATAATCTCGGGCGAGTGCAATGCTGACCACATTGCCCCCTAGTGTACCGTTACGGTCTTGAATGAAGTGCTTTAACACACTTCAAGGCACTGATCCAACATGGAATGTTGCGCCAACGATTATTATCATCCGCACTGCTGGTGGCATTTATATTTATCGTTTTCATAACATAAAGTACTCACGTACGTACCTCAGTTTCGGAACCCCCATTCGTACAAATTGAATACATTACAAAAATAGTTTTTCAAATGATTTTTCAACTTTCCATCAATTTTCGTCACCTACCGAGCCCCCAACCCATATACCTACCCCCGGCTTCACCCGCCCTCCAAAGTGGTGAAGACGAATTAAGCTCCTTTTCCTCGAATTCTAAATATTAAGCGAGATATCGGCCTTTCAAGTTTTTCAAATGATTTTTCGAAAGCAGGGCCAAATTACAAATGACGTGTAATGTCAACAATTGCCCCCGTCTCGCATCATAAAAGCTCAATTTTCCGAACTATTCTGCGCGGCATAATGCGAGTTGGACTCATTTTGCATTGCTTGGTACAAGTCCGTCTAGTGAACTTCAATTTAGATCTTTCTTACCGTGAACGCATGCGCGCTCGCATCTAATGCATTTTGGCTATTGGGCATTATACACAAATATTTGTTTAGTTTTGTAGGGCAAAATAAAATCTGGCAAATCTCGAATTGTCATATATAAACATTTGCAGACAGATTTAATGCTTACGTGTCATGCGTGAAACACAATTGAGATGCATGCGTAGAGCGCACGGGACAACCTCTGATCCGCACGCAGCTTCAATGTACAATGAATATTTCAGGTTGGCAAAGTAGTCAAGTATGCTCCACGTCGGCAAGCTTCGTTGCGATGGCAGATTACCCCGTATGCAATTTGGCGGTGCTTTTCATTTTCGACAATAACTTTTAAAAGTAATTAAGTTGAATGAATTCGTTTTGAGAACTACGGAAGGCACTAGTTGAGCTGCAAGTGCTACTAATTAATATCACTTACATCGGTCCCGTCGCTGCTATTCATAAAAATTGAATTTAAGCCGGAGACATGTGCACTTTTAGTCTCATTTAATTGCATGATTTTCATTACATAAAATATAGGTAGATGAATACGTTAATTGCGGTAACTTGATTATGTGCAATGCTGTGATTTTGAACGCGAACAAATAACACATAACTCCGGCTTAAATTCAATTTTTATGAATGGAAGCGACGGAACTAATGCAAATGGCATTATTAATTAGCAATTGTAACTCAAATTTTGCCTTCTTGCCTCCCGCATTGCGCAACCGACTTGTTGTATATTGCTTCATACGAGTCCGTGTAATGAACTCCATTTGACAGCTCTCTCACTGCGCACGCACGCAATCATTCCTGTGTTGTATTTCTGGTATCAGTGCTTTCCTTCCCCTCTAAATTGCCTTTCGAGTAATATCGTCCCATGTCGTGCTCCCACAATCGTTTAGGAGCCACTTCTCCTGCAGTAGCGACGGTGACGTGATTTGACTCGTGAGAAGTAGTGTAGTTGTCACCGTCGTATTGCCATCATACGGAAAGGAGAATTTCAGTTCGTGTTGGCGTTACCGTCGGCTAAATCGTTCGAAGTGCATAGGGAAACATAGAGAAGGTGGTATATTTTCTTCCGGCAAGGAAAATCGTACGCGCGGTGGATACGACTGCGTGGAAAGTGTGTGGGGTAATGATCGTTGCAGTTATAGATTACCTGTGTTGAAATAGTGCAAGGATAAGCAGCAGAAGTGACGGTGTGGGTTTGCAAGCCGGGGCCACGGTGGAAGCGGCAGCAGAGAAAGCGCTGTGAAAAAGCTGTGTAGTTGTGTCTTGATGTTTCCATTGCGCGATGACTGCCGCCATCTTTGATCGAGAGGTTAGTGCCATTACTCAAAATTTCCTTGAATACTTTGTTTTATACGTTGCCCCGAGGGATTGCTGATGAATTGCAATTACTTCTGCCCCCGGGTAACTCGGCGCTAAATTGGAAGCCAGAAATGGGAATCCTCCCCGTGCCGTGAATATTTCGTGTCTCCGTAGCACATCTGTCAAGTTGCACGGACGAGCCTTTTTTTGGTTCAGTGACATATGACAAGTTGGTCGGCTTTATGTTGTAACTAAAATTAACCCAGCGTGAACACGGCTCCTAGTAGACCACATTATGGGAGTCCTCTTCCGGCAGCAGAGACCGGGAACTCCTTCTGAACATCGTCTCGCCTCAAAGTGGCTGCAGAACCAGCAGAACAAATATTGACATTAGCTGTAGTTCCTTATA
Organism: Hermetia illucens; assembly: GCF_905115235.1. Classification (NCBI taxonomy): domain Eukaryota; kingdom Metazoa; phylum Arthropoda; class Insecta; order Diptera; family Stratiomyidae; genus Hermetia; species Hermetia illucens. The sequence goes on along the minus strand of NC_051855.1, from coordinate 9,242,111 downwards.
AAGTAGAGAACGACTTCCCATTGCTTAAGAATCTGAATGAAACAGGGGGGCCCCGAAGCACGCGTCAATCTAACTTCTTTTTATTTACTTTAAATATTATGATATTTTGTTAATAGTCTACATTGGCGCAGTCCAATGTCAATCACCGACCTCCTGAAATGGAATCAGCGCACGGTTGTTGGCAACCCGTGTACGCTGTTTCTTTCGTTCGAAACTCACCAAAATGTCAAACGTCCTGTGTTGCTGAGAACTGGCATTCCTTGGAGGCTTAGGCTTGATAAAATCCGGCATAATTTTTTTTCGGGGTAGGGTAGGTGAATGCATTTACGCACATAGCGTTGGACTCCCGGTTCGGTACGTCGTCGGACTATCAACTAAACACCTCCCCATCGTCGAGCTAGCCTGGAACCGTTTGTCACATTACTTCGAGCCAGCCCCCGAACTCTCCCGCCTTGCGGAGCCTTCAAATTAGGGAATTCCTTTCACCAACGGGAGAGGAGAGGAGGAAGGGAACTGTCAGTTCAAGGAACCCCCTGCCATCCCGCTCCTCCACCGGTCGAGTCTATCTTCTTAGCAACGAGAAGGGCCCGAACGTAATGGGCCACACGGTTCCAGCTGTCAGCAGTCCTCAGCATCTCTTCCACAATGTTGTCTGGAGAGAGATCTCCCGTGTTTAAAAAGAGCTGCTGACGAACCCCATCCCACCTTCCACAAGAAAAAAAAGTGTGGTGGGCATCGTCCACAACTCCATCGCAAAACACACAATCCGGAGAACGCGCCTTTCCAATCTTGTGCAGGTAAGACTGAAAACTTCCATGCCCACCTAAAAATTGGGTAAGGAAATAGTCAGTCTCACCATGCTTCCGATTCAGCCACGCACCTAAGTTGCCGATGAGCCTCGCAGTCCATCTGCCTCTAGTTTCATTTTGCCAAGAGAGCTGCCACTCGTCTAGAGTGTGTTGCCGTTCTTCGCGAGCAACCACCTCCCTTGCGCTTGTATATGGCCTGACGCTCCCCAGCAAGAAGGGCAACGGGGATAACTCCCGCGATCACCATCACGGCCGGTTCAGAGACTGTGCAGTACGCAGACGCCACCCGTAAAGCTCCCCGTCTCTGTACTAGCGCGAGGCGTCTACGATATACCTCCCTGTTAAGAGCGCCAGCCCATACCTCTGCACCGTAGAGCAGGGCAGACTGCGTTGAGCTCATCAGGAGACGTAGGACCCCCAATGTTTGCCATTAGCCCACTTAACGCCGAAACTCCAGCCGCAGCCTTGTTCGCTGCTGCTTGGATTTGCTCAGAAAAGCTCATCTTTGAGTCAAGAGTCAACCCGAGGTACTTTACCGCTGATTTTGACTCCATGATCGACTCGTCGAACGCTGTGGGACGCAGGGTCGGAATTCTCTTCTTAGTCAGGATGACTACTTCGGTTTTTTCCAGTGCAAGGTTGAAACCATGAGTAGTCATCCATCCGCTTACCCGTCGCATCAATATGCCGAGTCTGCTTTGCGCCTTTTCGACAGTGCGTCCAGCAACAAGCGCTGCGACATCATCTGCGTAGCCAACCAGGCGCGACTCTTCTGGCATGTCGAGTTTAAGCAGACTGTCATAGGTAGCGTTCCAGAGGTCCGGTCCTAGGATGGATCCCTGTGCTACCCCCGACGTGACCTCCATCCACCTTTGACCCTCTAGTGTTTCATAGAGCAGGGAGCGGTTCCTCAGATAGTCCCTCAAAATCCGTAAGAGATAGTTCGGCACGTTGAAGGTATTGTCTAGTGTGCCTAGAATGTCTTTCCATCTTACGGAATTGAAGGCGTTTCTGACGTCAACCGTTACGAGGAGCACCACCCGTCGAGTTCGGCGGCTATGTGCCTCTGCTCGTCGAACGGCGTCCACGACCTGCATGACAGCATCAATTGTCGATCTCCCTGCCCTAAAACCAAACTGCCGGGGAGATAAATCTCCGGCAGCACGTATCGCTTCAGCGAGTCTATTTCTGATGAGCTTTTCGAGCAATTTCCCAGTTCGGGATCGCCTTTCCCTTTAGGGATCAGCGCAAGCCTCGCAACTTTCCAACGAGCAGGGAAAATGCTCTCTTTCAGGCAAGCGTTGAATGCGCCGAGCAGTAGGTCTGGCCGGTGTTGGAATACCAGTTTGTACACCTCTGCTGGAATACCATCGGGTCCTGGCGCCTTCTTATTTTTCATAGAGAGGACTGCCTGTTCCAACTCTTTTACAGAGAAAAGTGAACAGTCCTCTGCGCTCTCCGCGCCCACGTCATCATCCCATACGGGGTGTGCAGGGAAGAGTGCCCTCACAATGCGGTCCATCTGCTCGGCCTTAAGTGAACAGGGTTTCCGCAGAGCCCCGATTTTTCGGGTTACAAGTTTGTAACCGAGTCCCCACGGATCCCCATTCACCTCGTCGATCAGATCTTGCCAGCAACAAAGCTTTACTCTTGTTTATTGCGCTGCGGAGTCTCCTTTTGGCTGATTTGTACTCCATCATTATGGTATATGCCTCCTCTCGGTCGCCTAGACGTTGTGTTAAGCGGCGGAGCCTGTGACACTCCTTCCGGAGCTCTGCGATTTCCACTGTCCACCAATACATGGAAGGTTTGCGGCGCCTCGATGTCTTCCTGGGCATGGAGGCTCCGCAGACTGTCGTTATCAGGTTCATAACTGAATTTACGACAGTGTCAGCAGCGGCGTCACCGCCCCCAGGAGTACCCTTCAGCGTGGCTCCACCTGTTCCCATAGTTTCGACAAACTTCTCGGTGTTCACTTTCGCGACTTTCCATACACAGAAAGATTGCTGGGGTGGCGCACACCGAGAGTTTGTGTCCACCACTTCGAAAGCAATGTATTGGTGGTCACTTGCCGAAAAGTCTTCCAGAACTCGCCACCCGTCCACCAGCGACACCAGTGATTCCGATGCGAAGGTTACGTCTGCAATGCTTCCTTCGCAGCCCGGACGCCGGAACGTTGGGGTGGATCTGGTGTTTAGAACTACCAGTCCTGTTCTCGCCGCCATTTACAGAATTCGTTTCCCTCTGGAATCTGTGTGAGGCATGCTCCATTCAAGTGCCCTAGCATTGAAGTCACCCCCGACCAGGATCCGCCCATCCGTGCTTAAGATAGCGTCCTCCAAAGCCTCAAGCCTCCGACGAAAGACCGGCATCGTCTCATTCGGCGTAAGATAGACACTAAAAAACGTTATCCCTGAACACCGAATCCAGACAAAGCCGTCCCCTCGGCCTTGGGCAAGAACCCCCAGGAGGGTGTCGTCCCGAACCCAGATGGCAGCGGTATCTGATATGTCTGGGTGCCATGAAACTGGGCCCTTGTTTCGGTACTGCTCACTGATGAGTACTAAATCAGCTTTGGTCTCTGCAGCGAACTGCGCTAGCAACTCGTGAGCGGTTGCACTCTGGTGCATATTGATTTGTAGTATGCGAATCATGTTGACCGTATCCTGGCTCTTTCCAGTTCTGCTCTGAAAACTGGACACCGCCCCGATCCCGCAGTGTGCGCAATGCTCTCATCAGTCGCGCCACGGTCCCTGTATAGGACGCAGCTTTCCTTTTCATTGCAGCTGTTCGCTTTATGGCCTGTCTGACCGCATTTACGGCATGTTGCCCTTCTGTCAGGTCCCCGACAGTTTGCAGATGTGTGCCCATAATCCAAACATCTGTAACATTTGGTTGGGGCGGCCCGAATTCGTATTCTACACACTACCCAACCAATTCTTATTTTCCCGCTTTTTAGAAACTTCTTCGCGTATTGCTCGGCAACTTCCACCACGAGTTTTTGGCCTCGGGAGTTTGCGGAGGTGATACCAATCCGCACATTGGTTACCTCCGGGCATTCGCGTTTGATGGCCTCTTCTACCTCGTTCTTTTCCGTGAGACAGTCAAGGTCTCGGATTTCTAAAGCACACGTGTGTTCCAGGCTAGAAACCAAAGCTTTTTCTCCTAGAAGCCCCTTGACTGCTTCACAGAACCTGACTTTAGTTATAGTCTTCGGGCCTAGTTCGACTAAAACTCCACCACCCTTCGTTTTACGTATGGAAGAAACCTCCGCTCCGTTGTCTTCGGGTTTGATTTTGTAACGGATTTCGCTGAGGACTTCCGCAAAAGTCTTGCCTTCCGTCGGCTTAATAAGTCGAGCTGGCGGTCTAGTCCGCCTTCGTTTCCCCACCTTTTCTTTTGGCACTCCGTCCTTCGTGTCCGCCTTAGTTTTAGGCAGAGGTTTTTCTGATGGCGCGACGTGTTGTTGCCTTTTGATCCTCTTCGCCTTATTCTTTTCAGCCCTGGAGAGTACCTGAGTGAAGTCTCCTTCAGATGTCTCTTCCTCCTTTCGTTTTTTGCCAAGTTCATTGTGCAATGGACTGTCAGCGATCCGTTTGGTACTCGTGGTGTTCTCCTCGGGAAGCGCAGTTGTTTCTGCTTCCTGCGGATTTTGTCTTACTTTCCATGTTCGCCTATAGTAAAATCCGGCATAATAGACTACGGTTGGCGGGTCACCTAATCCGGGAACAATATTGTTCGGGGTTCCTTATATAGCGTCTGGTTCAGACTAGGGATCGTTTTCCAACAGAATCTATTCAATTTAACAAGTGTTTGGAACAGTTTTATAAAGAGAAATACGGAAATTATTGCCTTATTTATTTTTAGTTTTTGTTCTACTGTCTTGTTAAGACTTCTTTGCATTTCATTTATTTTTTTACGTCGTCAATCAGTACCAGGTTATATTGAATAATAATCAAGTTACCCTACTAACTAGACAACAAATTTTCTACACAGTTCCACTTGAGCTCGATGCGGGGTTGTCAACTTACCGAACTGATGGAGGAAGCAACCGAAATATTCGATCTGTAAAGCGCTTCATGAACCTAGTAGTTAGCAGAAACCTCGTAACTTTGAATGTCGACCCAATTTATAATGAGACCTTCACCACATTCCAAGTCGTATTCCCAGAATATGCTGGGATTCTCCTTACCACTAGGTCGAAGATCCCAAACCCAAAGTTTACTTTTCGATCTGATAACATCGTTCACAGAATTTTGGTTACTGGAACGGATAGCAGAAATATCTGCGCGCCCGTCAAAAATTTAAAAAATTGTCCACACATCTTGGAAATCCATACCAAGGATGTACAGATATATTGTGGAATATCACTGGAAACTATCATCTCTCCATTTATATGCCAATCGGAGAAATGCTCGAAGTGATGAAACTAATTTTCGGTATGCTCCAATTACATCCATAGGTATTAAAAGAGCTTTCAGCAAAGGACAGACAACACCTTATTCTTCCAGAACCAAATGATTTTATAAAACTCTTAGCAACTCAGGCCCAATCTGGACCAGGCGGAACACTTCTGGAGAAGTGTTTGGAGCGTACCCAGCCATTGCAATTTAGAAGTAGCGTCGCTGGTTATGCGTTCATGTCAGGCCATCCCCAAAATAACCATATAACTGAATTCGGCATAGAATCGGCCCTAGGAAAGGCAGGCAATTGGAAGATGGAAGGAGTTGACAGGATTCACAACTGCTGGCTGAAGGGGTTTAAGAGCACTCACAGGATATTGGCAAATCATTTTAATCAGATGATTGCCGATCCGAAAGTAGTTCGACAGCTTTTCACCAAAGTGGTAACTGTCCCCAATCCTCAAGGAACAGGGATGGGGAATTGAATTGAAAATCTCGACCAATTACTTGTCTTTCTACCATCTATGATACAAGGTTCGCTTCAGTTCTCTGCGCGAATATCTCAACACATCTTGATGTTCATAAATTGATAGCTGAGGAGCAAAAAGAAAGAACAAAAGGCTTTCGAGGCTGTAAAGGATACCAAAAACGAAATATCCCGACAGGCTACATTGATTATAAATAGGTCTTTGACTCCACATCGTGGTTACTGCAAGTGTTACGCTTGTGCGAAATTAACAATATCCTCACAAATATCAGGAGAGTTACCAATCAGGCGTGGCGTTTCCCAAAGCGGCTCACTAAGCCCCTCTGTGGTTGTTTGGCTTTGAATTCGTTATCTCATCCTTTAAATTAAAGCAAGTACGGAGGTTAAGTCTTGTCGAAATGTACATTGCCATTTAATGTATATTGACGATATCAAATTGTACGCCAAAGGCAGGGATATCGGCATACAATTGGTCTCGGAGAAATTTCGCATAAGAACAATTGTTCGGGAAAAATACACGGACAATGCAGGGTGTATTCATAACAACATTCAAATTGAGGACATGGATTCTTACGACGTCTACAAATACCTCGGCATATTGCAAGCAACACAACACTTGCTATGGCAATAATTAAATCTAAGTTGCTGGGGGAATTTCAATGGTGTCTGGATTTTGTCCTGAGAACACAGGAAAAATAAAATCATGGCACTCAACACCTTCACCATTCCCGTCTTTCCATACACTTTCGGTGTGACACAGTGGAGTAATATGGATTTAGAATCTGTCAATAAACGGGTAAGGGTAGCTCTTGCAAACAACAACATGCACAATAGAGCTGCCGAAAAATTGAAGGTTACCATCCCACGTCATCAGGGAGGAAGGACACAATTAAGTGCATTCTCTTCCTGAGTTTCTCTTCGAGAAACAATCTTCTAGTCGATTCCATAAGGCTACTGACTGTCATGGCAGATAACAAATTGTCTCCTTTGAACTTGGAAAGCAGAGAATGGAATCCCATGTCGAATGTTACTACAATCCAACAGAAAATCGACATGTGGAAAAAGACACACATTCACTGAGGTCATATCAAAAATTTATTGTTGCCATGCATTGACATCTGAACCTTCAACTAATGGTTTACTAACGGTGTACTATTCTACAAGACCGAAGCGTTCTTAACTTCAATCCAGGATGCTTCGCCCCCAACAAAAAATTTCAAACAACTCTCCCCTCTCCAACTTCCAGTTGACCATGCCTGATATAAGGGAAATTGATATTCAAACAGCCCTTGGAAAGGCAAGTAATTGGGAGGCGCTAGGAGTTGATGGGGCTCACTACTTCTGGCTAGAACGGTTCAAGAGCACTGACAGGGTATTGGCAAATCATTTTAATCAGATGATTGTCGATCCGAAGTTAGTTTCATAATTTTTCATAAAGGCGATAACTTTCCTCATTTCAACAGAAGAAGGTGTCTCTTGCTCTTTAAGATGTCGACCAATTACTCGTCTTTCTAGCATGTACAAATTCTTGTATGGTTTGGTCGGATCCCTTGGTGTTTTCATCTCGGGCGGCCTTCTTCCTTGACATGTGAGCTCGTGATCAAGCATGATTGTTGGCTTTGAGTCTGTTTAGGATTTTACCCGGTCCCACAGCGATTAACCACCCTACTCAAGCCGACTAGGGGTTGGTCAGCCAACAGTGTTCCGGCTACAGTCTTAGATTTGCATGCTGCCGTGTAGGCTATGCTTGAGCCTCAATTGGGACCTATTACTTGGCTGCTTGTTAATTAAATTACATGTCTAGCGACTAATTAATATTGAAGAGTTTCCCTTATCCTGTTCCCTAGACTATCTGTATCATTTGATAGTCCATTGTAGTCAAGTTCCCTGAGCGAATATCCCCAAACATCTTGATGTTCATAAATTAATAGCTGAGGAGTAAAAAAGGCTCCCGAGACCGTAAAGAACAACTTATAATTGATATGGTAGCGGTGAAGCAGCTTGAGAAGCGGAGAATGGGATCCCTTGTTGAATGTAACTTCAGTCCAACAAAAGATCGACATATGGAAAGAAAACCTTACGGAGGTCATATTAAATATTTGTTGTTGTCAAGCGTTGAGTGTAGTATCTTCACGAACTCCGTCGAGCGGAGAAGCGACTTCACAGACGGAAAAAGGAATCCTGGGAGAACCAACAAGCCTATGAACTAGAAAAGTACAGGGAGCAACCGCACCAGGCGCGGAAGTTTTACCAACAAGTCAGCAGGATGAAGCCTTATACACCTCGATGCTCATCCTGCCGAGACAAAGAGGGAAATCTGATTTCCGACAGAATGGCCATATTAGAGCGATGGGTTGAATACTTTGATGAGCTACTGAACAACCAGAACATCGGCGAGTTGGAGGTCCCGCCAACTGAAGATGACGGACAAATACTGCCATCACCAAGTTTAGGAGAAACGGTCCGTGCAATTCATCGGCTAAAAAATCATAAGTCGCCAGGAGCCGATGGAATTACAGCCGAATTGGCTAAATATGGAGGCGACCAGTAACACCAAGTGGTTCATCAACTTGTGCTCAAGGTATGGAACAGCGAATCAATGCCTGACGATTGGCAACGAAGTATTATCTGTCTCATTCATAAAAAGGGAGATATTATAGAGGTATCACGTTGCTGAGTACCATTTATAAGATATTTTCCACTATCTTGCTAGGTCGGATAGCCCCATACGCCCAGAACATCATTGGCCCATACCACAGAGGCTTCACTTCAGGCAAATCAGCAACAGATCAGATTTTCTCTCTGCGGCAAGCGATGGAAAAACTGTTGGAATATGGACAACAGTTGCACCATCTGTTCATCGACTTTAAAGCCGCCTATGATAGCATAGCCAGGGTAAAATTGTACACGGCCATGAGAGAATTCGGTATCCCGACGAAATTAATAAGACTGACTAAGCTGACCCTGACCAGGACTTATTTTCGGAAGCTACCCAACCCAAAAATCTGATATGTAGGCCTCAAAATATGTCCCATTCCGATATTTGCTTAAATAAACTTTAGAATAGTATATTACCATCTGAGTGAAATTATGCGGTGTTTCCAACGATTAATTATCTGAAATAATAAAAACTTTATTCTTTTTCGTTGGTGTCAATATTTGTTCTTGCAAATTCCCATATTTCGGGAACCACTTGTTCCCTTCATCAGTGCTAACAAGTGGTTCCCGAAATACCTTTTGCCTTTTGGTCGTTTACCATCGACTTCGATGTTCAGACCAATCTTGGCAAGTGAATTCTCGTTTGCACGAATTGCGTGACCATACCATCGAAGACGTCTCTCTCGCAACTTTTCCACGATCGGTGCAACCCCATAACGATCGCGGATATCCTCATTTCGGATGTGATCTAAACGTGTGACGCCACTAGTCCAACGTAGCATCGTCGTCTCCATTACCGCAAGACGCCGTTCATTGTCTTTTATGGTCGACCAACACTCAGAACCATAGAGAGCGACTGGACGGACGACATTGCGGTAAATTTTAGATTTGAGACGTTCGTTGATACGTCGATCACAAAGGACACCAGTTGTGGAACGCCACTTCATCCAGATTGCGTTAATGCGTGAAGCAATTTCATAACGCAGTTCTCCATTGGCTGATAGCGTTGATCCGAGGTATTTAAATCGCTCAGTTCTGGGCAGATCATTGCCGCTGACAGTGATTGTGCCTGTTTCATGGGGATCGGTCGTCAAAAATTCAGTTTTGTTTAAATTCAATCTGAGACCGTGTTGCATGAGGCGATCATTCCATTTTTGCTATCAGATGCTAGGAAGACATCATCTGCATAAAGCAGTGTGTAGGGCGCTGGACGTTGGATATCCCGTGTGACGGTGTCCACAACAAGGACAAAGAGGAGTGGTGAGAGGGCACTTCCTTGATGAACACCAACAGATACACCCGCCATACTTCGAACTTTACTTTTCGGATCGTGGTAGAGCAATTGAACCCAGCGCACGAGTTCTTCTGGCACGAAGTGTTGTCGTAAAACATACCAGATGAGTTCGTGTGGTACACGGTCAAACGCTTTTTCTAGATCCAGAAAGGCAATGTAAAGAGGGCGATGCTTCTCACGGTGTTTCTCCATGAGTAACCGCGCAGCGTGTGTTGTGTCAGTAGTTCCGCAGTTCTTGACAAATCCGGCTTCATTCACAGTTATTTCAACGATTTTGCGAATACGGTTGTCAAGAATGCGTTCAAAAGTGTTCATGGTATGGGAAAGTAACCGGATCGGACGGTAATTTGAACATTCTGCTGGGCTACCTTTCTTTTTCCATATTGGAACAGTGGTACTTTCTTGCCAGTCAGATGGTGTTCTTCCTTCCTGAATAACCCCGTTAAAGAATTCACTGAGCCACAGTGTTGGGTCCCAGCTCTTCGCTTTCCAGAGCTCAGATGTGATGTCGTCAGGTCCTGTTGCTTTCCCCGATTTCATTTGTTTTATTGCCTCCTCGACTTCAGTTGCGCTGACTGGTGGAACTGCTCCAAATGTCGGCAATGATTGTGGAAGTGGAGGATGAGCAAATTCTTCAGTTGAAATCTGCTCGAAGTATTCTCGCCATCTATTCTGTCTATCTTGTCATTAACACAACAGAAGTGTTCGATGTCCTGTGTACGTTCATCATGGCTTTTACCAAGTCGATACAGATGTTTCTCGCCATCCCGAGTGTCCAGTTTATCGTAAAGATTTTTGAAATGGTTCGCTCGGGTGACAGCGACCGCTTTCTTTGCTTCCCGGTTGGCATTCTTATAAATTTGCCAATTAGCAGGCGTTTTATCGTCGAGAAATTTGTGGTAGAGGCGTTTCTTTTCACGGACCTTCATTTCAACATCATCATTCCAAAGCCAAGGATCTCGGTTGATGTACCGCTTAGCCGGCTTGGTGACCCCGAGGGTTGCAGAGGCCGCTTTGTGAATCGTGTCTTTCATTTGGTTCCATGATTCTTCCACATTCGTAATGGTTGGCAATCGTATGAGTGAGACCGTTTTTTCTTTCTTCTCACCAAATTGCCACCATTTAATGCGTGGCGGGCCAGTGCGTTCCTCACGCTGTTTTATCGGTGGCTTAATTCGCAGGACGGCAATCAACGGCCGATGTTGAGGTGCGATGGTCTCATAGGGAACGACTTTGCAATCGGTGACAGTGGTAAAATGTCGGCGTCTTATGAGAATATAGTCGATTTGCGTTTTATTGTTCCCACTATAAAATGCGGGAAGATGAGACAATCGTTTGATGAACCATGTATTCATAAGTACAAGGTCATGGGTGTCCGCAAAATCGATTATACGCTCGCGACCTTCATTGCGCGCTCCGAACCCCTTTCCCCCATGGCACCTGTTACCGTCTGCCTTTTCACCCACATGACCATTAAGGTCGCCGGCAATGATTATGTAATCGCCAGCAGGCACGTGACAAGTCTCTTCATCGAGAAGTTGCCAGAATGGATTTTTCTCGGCATCAGGTCGACCTGTCTGTGTTGCATACGCGGTGAAGAAGTGAATAGTGCGATCAGCTGATATAATGGTGAGCTTCATCAGCCGATCATCAAATCGTTCGACTTCTTTAATGGCATCACGGAAATCCTCTGAGATGGCAATGCCAACACCATATTGAGTGTGTGGGTTACCAAAATAGAGAAGTTTGTAGCCATTTTTACCGCGTTCGCGTTCAATATCGCAGCTTTTGGCACCAGACCATCGGGTTTCTTGCAGAGCAGAGATATCAATGTACCTTTTCCGAAGGGCTCTTGTGAGTTCCTCCGTCTTTCCAGTTAGGGTACCAACATTTAGCGTGCAGACACATATTTGTTTTGTTCTTTGTGTGCGGATTAACTTGCTTACGTCCTGACGCCGTCCATGCGTCAAGAACCCTTACCCATTTCTCGACAGGACCGGGGCCCGTCCTGCCGCGTCGACTGAGGTGGACGCCCTAGCATTTCTCCGAGGCTTGTGACTCAATCCGATCATCATGTTTGTAAAGACATTGTATGTATTTTCTTGGTCGACCTGTGGCGGGGCCTGTCACCAAGAGAGATCAGGTAGGATTTAACATAGTGGAATAACTCCAACTATACTCTATTTATGTCTTTCGCTGATCTCAGGATTTTATTTTTGTTTTACTAAGGATAGTACAGAGTACGTTGCCTCAAACCCTCCTCCTTTACCTGGGCTTGGGACCAGCATACTATGTTAATAGCATGGCGGAGTTATTACTTTGTTATTATTAATGTGTGAATGTGAATGGAAAAACGTGCATTGAGAGTTGCTCCCATAAGATGAACATAAGACCTTTATATCTGAAGCGCCGAGCTTTCGGTATTCCGATTTGTTTCAGCTTTTGTTTGACGTAAGCCGCGAAACAAGCTTACGTCGTTACTCATTTGAACCGCTGGAGTATGTTTATCCTTATTGTCGTTGCTGGATTCACTTCCACTGCATCCAGATTGAGCCCCAAATTAAATCTTTACTTTTATTGCAAATCATAAAAAAATACTTTGAGAATTAGCCTAGATCCTTTATTTCTGTTACAATATTGCTGTATATACTTATCTAAAGGACTATTGTTTCATATTTAGTGTATTTACACTCTCGGTTTATCTTATGTCTAGGTAACTGGTATGATAGGCAGGAGAGACTTGCTTATTGCGCCTGCTACGGGAGGCTCCCAAATTCGCGTGGTAATCTAACGCGCAGTATTTTTTTGAAATCCGTACTAAGAAGCTAATGACGCTACGGAAATACTTATCAGATCAGACAATCACCATCGTCCTTTAAAGGAGTGCGTAAGATTACCGTCCTAGTACCGATACTATCTTATCTACACCTACAAAATGATGCGAAAGTTTATAGATCCCTATCACAATATATCTAATAGCCAGTAATCAAACTACAAGGTACAGACTTATCAATATATTTTTCAAGCCTATCTATGATGTGTATCATAGCCTCCAAACAAGGCAAGGCATAATCATGTTCAAATTTAATTAAAACGGTAAGTGCCTTTGTCGTTGCTACAAAAGCCTTCAACATTCAGATGAAGGGTCTCGATTAGTACTTTCCGAAGCCCGTCTTAGTTTTGACATTTGTTAGGAAGATGGAACGTCCGGGGGTCGAAAATGATCATCTTTTTAAAGGACTCATTCTCAAGAACTATCCAACCAAAAAACTAAACTATTACTAACAAAGTTATAATAGGTTAAAATTGTCGTTTCTTTGCAAATTCAAGACTATGAATATCAATATCACCGGAAAGTGGATACTCTCACGTAATATATGCATATATTGCGTCCAGCATCCGGTTCCCCGACTTGTTCATTAGTAGGTACAGGAAAACCATTTACATAAGAGTCCTTAAGAGCGGGTAAGACAATCTAAAGAATGTCGCAAAATAGGGAGAGGAGCTCTCCAAGGTTCCACCATCTCACTTAGCTTAGGCCCAAGATGATCCACTGATATCGCTCAAATTGAAGAAAGCGAGCATCGGACTGGCCGGCACCGGCACCCGCTCTGTCTGCTGTGAGGGATCCGTCAGTGTACCAACTAATCAGTTGCTGGTTTTAGCCGTATGTCGCAGCCACGCTCTCCCAGTTTGCCTTGTTACCCCAACGTGTTTCAAACGAAGTGAAACCTCGTTGTCATGTTATCCCTTGGTATCAATGATTCGGGATACCGCCTAGAAAGAATATCAACCTTTTTTCGATTTAGCTCCCTGCCTCACTGATACTCCCGGCCATCCTGCATATTGCCCTCCTTGTATGCATCTGTATGTGCAGATGGTGAGGGGTTAATCCCAAAAGGACCTCCAGGGATGTCGTTGGGCATGTCCTCATTACCCCACTGATACACACGCAAGCCAGCCTTTGGAGCTTATGTAATTTCCTGGCTCGTGTGCTGAGTTCGGTTCTTTCTGCCCAGATTACCGCTCCATAGGTAATCATTGGCCTTATTATTGCAGTATATATCCAAAGTAGTATCTTCGGGCTGCAACTCCATTTTTTCCTGCTATGGATCTACAAGTCATCAGAGCCCTCGTGGCTTTCCGACATGTGTCTTCCAGAGTAATTTTTGGCGTAGCGTAAGTCCCAAATATTTGACCTCTGTTTCTCGTTTCACCTCCATATCATGTAATGTTATGGCTTTCAGGTGATCCAGCTTACGCCTCCTAGTGAATAGTACTATGGTGGTTTTGGCTGGGTTGATCCGCAGTCCCACCTTCCCGCACCAGGCACTAGTAACCCTTAGTCCAGTTTGGATTCTATCACATAGGGTATGTATCTTCATATTTGCCCCTACAGACTAAAACAATGTCGTCCGCGTAACCCTGGATTTGTATTCCAGTATTTATTAGCACATCCAGGAGTTCATCCACTACCATACTCCACATCAGCGGCGAAAGTACCCCGCCCTGTGGCCAGCCTTGAGTAGTGTTCATGACAGTAAAATTTGTACCTGTATGTATTTCTATTTGCCTGCTTTCTAGCGTTTTGCCCATCCAGAATGCCAGGGTGTTTCCCATTCCCTTGTGAATCAGGGCATCTTGTATCTTTGTGTGCGATGTGTTGTCGAATGCTCCTTCGATTTCCAAAAACGTGCACCAGTGCAATTTTTTTTGTTTCTATTGTCAATTTAATGAAAATATTTCCCTATTTTATATTATTGATCAACTAAACTTTTAATGTCCATAGTTTAGTTTTCTTTGCATGCATTTATTTTCAAGGGTTTCTACACAAAATTCCAAATATTTGGTTGGTGAAAAAGAAATGGCGCATTTTGTTAATAGATGGCGATACTCAAACATATCTTGTTTGTGTAGTTATCGCATCGGGTCATACTATACGGCAATTTGAAGACGACAATCTGTGCTACAAGTGTCTCTTTGACAATGTTGTGATCGCACGTTTCAGTCTCAAGTTATAGCGCGTCAAAGATGGAGTCCACCAAGCAAGAAATTCGTCATATTTTATGTTTTTACTACCTGAGAGGTAAAAATGCAACGAAGGCGGCCGAACAAATTTGTGAAGTTCATGGGCCCCGATACTGTAACGATTCGCACAGCACAGCGTTGGTTTGATCGATTTCGTTCTGATGTAGTGGATGTCAAAGATACACCCCGTACTGGTAGGCCAATCGTCGTAGAAACCGATAAAATTGTCGAAATCATCCAAATAGACCGGTATGTGAGCATTCGTTCGATTGGCCAGGAACTGAGTATCGACCATAAAATCGTTTGGAACCATTTGCAGAAGATTGAATTCCAAAAAAAGCTGGATGTTTGTGTGTCACACGAGTTGAGAGATAATGAAGTTGCGCTTCTAAATGGCAACAAGTTTGCGAACAAAAAGGGTGCATATTTGACCTAAATCGGATAATTCTAAGTATGTTAAATAAAGCCTCAAATTTCGATCACAAATACATTTCTTGTTCCCCAACTCAATATATTTTACTAGTTACAATTAAGCATTAACAAGATTAATAACTCTTCAACGAAAGTATCGTTTCTCGACTAAAGTAATAGGGTACGAACTTGGCTCGGCTTTGTGTTTGTTGTTTTATAAACAAAACTTTGAATCATAAATACATGTTGGCAATAGTTTTGTCTTTGACTGTATGTTAATTGGACTTCCTCAAGCATTTCTCCTACTTCCTGATCGTAAACGAACTTGTTCAAAAATGGAATGATCGCCTCATGCAACACGGTCCCAGATTGAATTTAAACAAAACTGAATTTTTGACGACCGACCCCCATGAAACAGACACAATCACTGTCAGCGGCAGTGATCTGCCCAGAACTGAGCGATTTAAATACCTCAGGTCAACGCTATCAGCCAATGAAGAACTGCGTTATGAAATTGCTTCACGCATTAACGCAATCTGGATGAAGTGGCGTTCCACAACTGGTGTCCTTTGTGATCGACGTATCAACGAACGTCTCAAATCTAAAATTTACCGCAATGTCGTCCGTCCAGTCGCTCTCTATGGTTCTGAGTGTTGGCCGACCATAAAAGACAATGAATGGCGTCTTGCGGTAATGGAGACGACGATGCTACGTTGGACTAGTGGCGTCACACGTTTTGATCACATCCGAAATGAGGATATCCGCGATCGTTATCGTTCGTGCAAACGAGAATTCACTTGCCAAGATTGGTCTGAACATCGAAATCGATGGTAAACGACCAAAAGGCAGACCTAAGCAACGGTGGCTTGATACGCTGGATGGGGATTTGAAAGCCTCGATATTGCACCTAGATCAGGCATTCGATAGAGCCAAATGGCAAAACCGATCACGACGAGCCGACCCCGCTTGTGAACGGGACAAAGGCTGAAGAAAAAGAAGAAGAAGCGAACAATTTACAGCTAGCATCCCTAATTGAACCACTAAATAATTTGCGGAGAGCATGCCTAATCGAATCATTGAAGAATCTACAGTCGGCTAAAAGGGTCTTCTCGGAAGCCCACATCCATCTTAAATTATTCCGTGGACGAGATAATTAAATAGCTGCATCCGTTTTTCTATTATTTTCCGTATGCTTCTGGTTGGTCATTTGCACTGCCTTTCAACCTTATCGAAGAAAAGGTAACACTCGATAACATTCTTTTTTCTAATGGAACTCCGGATAGCGCAGCAGTAGCGAAATTCCACATACGCTTGGACAGTGCTAAGCCTTAGTATCGCACAAACTGGTTCAAAACGTTGTTTTGGATGACAAGCGCCAAGCGGAGAGCCTACACCACAGTATATCTAAGTTGCCTGCCGCTTGTGGTTTGTGTTCGTTATGTCAATTTCTGATCGTCTTCGCGTTGTGATTTCAAAACATTGATATGAAATGCCAAACTATAAGGCCTACAAATAAGTTCTGTCGGTTTTTTCTTTAAATTTGAAGCTTTATTGTGAAAAATTGGTTATACATTCATTGTTGAAAGTATTGCCCATCGCTAGCCACAACTTTCTTCCATCTTTAAGACAATTCATAGATACCATCGCGCCAAAAATTGGCCTGCTTGGCCGCTATCCATTCATCGAGCCATTTTTTGAGTTGGTCGTAATTGGAGAAGTGCTGGTCAGCCAAGCCATGCTGCATCGACCGGAACAAATGGTAATCAGAAGGAGCAATGTCTGGAGAGTACAGCGGATGGGGTAGGACTTCCCATTTCAACGTTTCTATAATAGATATGTTTTAACGGGCTGTGCAACATGTGGACGAGCATTGTCATATTGCAAAATAACTTTATTATGGCTTTGCTGGTATTGCGGCCGTTTTTTCTTGAGTTCGCGGCTCAAACGCATCATTTGACGTCGGTAGAGTTTGCCCGTGACCGTTTCGTATACCACACCCAGCTGGTCCCACCATATACACAGCATGATCTTCTCACCATGAATATTCGCTTTGGCCGTCGATGATGAGGCATGGCCGAGGTATCCTCACGTTGTCCGACGCTTGGGATTATCGTAATGGATCCACTTTTCATTGCCAGTAACTATTCGATGCATAAAACCCTTCCTTTCTTGTCGTTGGAGCAGATGTTCGCACGTGAAAAAACGGCGTTCGACGTCTCATGGGTTCAGTTCATACGGAACCCAATTTCCGACCTTTCGGATCATTCCCGTTGCTTTTAGACGGTTGGAAATGGCTTGCTGAGTGACTCCAAGTGTTTTTCCCCAAGTTCTTGTTTCGTTTGCGATGGATCTTGGTCGAGCAATGCCTCTAATTCTTCATCCGTTTGCGATGGATCTTGGTCGATCGATGCCTCTAATTCTTCATCTTCAAGAATTGTTGGCCGTCCGGCGCGTTCTTCGTCTTCCAAGCCAAAATTGCCACTTTTAAATCGTCCAAACCACCTCTGACATGTTCGTTCAGATAGAGCATGGTCACCATAAACTTCCACCAAAATGCAATGACTTTTGGTTGCTTTTTTCTTCATATTGAAATAATGAAGTAGAACTCCCCGCAAATAATGTGTTATTTGGTATAAAATTGGCCATTTTCGTTGATGAAAAAAGTATTGTTGTTTACACTTCAATTAAATAATTTATACTGACGTTTGTGCCTATTGACAGTAGCTTTCCGATGAATGTTTGGAAATGTGGATCAATTGAGTAAAAAACAAGTTACGCCATCTATTGTGAAAACCGACAGAACTTATTTGTAGATCTTATAGTTGGGGCGGAAAGAGAATGTTTCATTAAATGCCATTGCATACATTACATATAGTAGTTACCTCCTCTGAATAGTGCTGCGACATCGACAAAAAATATCGATATAATTAAATATCGATGTTTGAATTAGAATGTTTCGATGCCGATAAAAACATCGAATGAAAACATCGATTTTAGCAAACATCGATATTTCTTTCAATTTATCAATGCAAAGAAAGCAAGATCTAAATAAGGAAACAAATAACAATGTATCTCGAATAGAAAGAAGACCTTTATTTCATTTTTTTATTATAAAAGTATTGAAACGAAACCCGGGCACTATCGAAATCAATTATGACCCCAAAATGTTTTATCTACACTTTTAAGGAAATTTTCTCCCAAGAGGCAGCTTCTCTTGCAGTTTGCAATATTTCCACTCGCTGAAAAAACGCGTTCACACGGAACAGATGTTGCCATAACGCATAAATATTTTTTGACCATTTTCAGTAACGATGAGTCCTGCAGAAAGAAGATGAACCGAATAAAATGCATTTCACAGCTATTATTTGTTAGATTGTAAATATGCTGTATACACATATAAATTTTTTTTTTAGCTATCTTACCTTGTGAACGATTTCAGTCCATACCTCGAACGGAGAGTCTTTAAGTCGTACTACAGGCTGTTTCAAATAAACTGAAAATTCGGGTGGTATCGAATTCGGTGTATCTAGTTCCTCGACTATTCTGGATTTTTTTCGAGATTTCCAAGCTTCCTGAACCATTTTATGATGATCGTCCCATAAGCTGTATTCATTTTCTGGGATAATATTTAATTTCAGAAGCTACTGGTCTGATGTCAATATAAAAAGGAATTTACCTTTGGACCTAGAAGAATGAGAAGGTGCATCGCTATCGGATTCTGACTCGATTAAGTCTTTTCTCAATTCATTTGATAGCTTCCGTATAACACTGCCTAATGCCGCTTTATCGTCGAAATGCAAATTTTTGAAGCGAGGATCTAATATTGTTGCTGTTGCAAAAAGCTGGTTGTGTTCAATGTTAAGAAATCGTTTATTCCATTCCGCAAAGATGTTATTCTTCAGGGATTTTGCTAGGTCCGTTGTGATTGAAGCTTCAGATATTTTTTTTCTTAAAAGGCGTACGATCGGAATGATCATACTCGACGTAACGAATTTCTCACCACATGCTTCTTTAGTAGCAACTTCGATTGGCTTAAAAAGTAATACAAAATCCTGAAGGAATTCTACATCCTTCGCTGTTATCATTGGTGGAGCTGTTGTATTAAAGTTTATAATACTGCTTACGATTTCCCGAAGCGCCAAAAATCGTTCCACCATATAATACGTGGAATTCCTTCTTGTGGAAACCGATTGAATTAAAGTCTTTTCAGTAGAATTGACAGTCCTCTTTCTAAGCTCATCGCTTCCAATTACACTGCTTCTAAACCAGCTGACTATAGTCTTCACTTGTTCCAGTAAACTTTTTAGCTGAGGGAGAGATTCAATGGACTTTTGAGCCAGAAGATTTAGTAGGTGGGCAAAGCAATAGGTGTGTCTTTTCTTGTCGAAAGCCAATTCTACAGCCTTAATCATATTACTCCCTCCATCAGTAACGACAGCAATAACGACATCATCTTTGATGTTCCACTTGGTGCATATTTCCTTCAGTTTTTGTGCTAAATTTTCTCCTGTGTGCCTTTCTTCTAATTCATAAACCCCTAGTGTGACACCCTGAAGTTTTAGGTCGTCAGTATCATTTGAAACATAATGGGCTGTTACTCCTAGAAAACTTCTTGTTTAATGTGTTTCTGTCCACACATCGGTTGTCAAGCAAATGTATTGTATACCTGACAATTTTTCTTTTAACATATTGGAAACAAATTCGTATTTCTTATCGAGTAATTCGTCGAAAGTCCTTCTCGATGGAATTTTATATAAGGGAGCAACTAATTTCATAAGATATTGGAAGCCCTCATTTTCGACGACCGATATTGGTTCGCTATCGCGACAAATCATAAACAGAATCCCATCAGTTATTTTGGAGTTTTTATTTCCTCCTTCTCGAAACGAACTGATGTTGGCGAAGCTTTGGTTTAGGGAACCATACTGCTTATAATTACTAACAGAAATACACGTGGACCCCGAGCTGGTACTGGCAATCGAAGGACTTGGGCTTAACGTGCTTGCTCTTGAGGAAGAAGCGGTTAGGGATGTGGAAGTCGAACTCGTGGATTTATTTCCGATTCCAATTGCCGCTTCACTTGGTGTTTCTAAACTTGAAGCTACTCGTGTGTTATTTTGATTTGAGCGATTAAAGTGTTCTTCGAAAATGTTTTTGTGTTTTGTTTTTATATGGCATCTTAAATTGGTGGTATTTCCGCTTGTTTTTATATTATTTCCACAAACATTGCATTTTGCTATTTTGTCGTTTATTCTTACATAAAACTTCCACACTTCGCTTTTAGGCGCAAGAGCCATAATGAAGCTAAGAATGAATCTATAGGAATGCCTGCAAGAAAATTAAGAATCAAAATCATCACCCAGAGTACAGAATATTCCACATTAATTTAAAGTTACTTTCAAAGAAGCTATCCGAACAATAGAATATAATTGGAAATTGAACAAATTGGGTAAAAACTGGGTATAAATTACGTCCTTACTGGTTTCTCATACAAGGCTTTACGAAATTTTCCACTTACCGTGAGATTTTGCAACTGGCGCCGTTTGTCGAAAAGTCAATATGCAGGGCTAATTTGATTTTATTTCGGCCGAAAAATTCGAACCGGGATAGTTAATTTTTGGGCGACATTACAGCACAACAGAGTCTAAAACGCGATTTGATAGTTCAACTCTGGTTTGTGTGGTCGACAACTTGCATTCTACATTGCAAGCTGGCTTGACCCGTGACTATCTGCCAATGACCATTCTCTTATGGAGTGTTCTCGTTTTGAGATGTCCACGAACTTCAACTGCTGTTACTCTCTTACAAGGTCCACCCACTCACAGTACAGGTCCTTGTCGTCTACAAGCACGTTTCAGTTGCGTTCTGGCTAAAAGGCTCATTCTATCATTTGTTGCTATACTTAACTGCCGTAAGGCTGGTGTAGCAATCTTTAATGCGTATCTGGTTTACCATATTACTTCCAGATATTCATATTGTAGAGTGTAATTGCACAGTAGGTGACTGAGACTACTATGCATGTGTGCAAACGTCCCTCTCATCTGGACATAGTAAGAGAGTCCAGTGTTGAGGAACAGCTACATCTCACTGGAGGGAGCCCGATGTTAAGGGATTAAATGGAGTTACCAAAACCCAACAAACAACATAGGGAGGAAACTCAAAGAAGTCCCTTGAACACTTAAAAGGTTCAAGCAGATTCCAAGAGGATCCACAGACGTCATCTGAATAAGATTTTGGAAAATCTTAAGAGTTCAGGTGCCCAACTGCTTTCAGAAGGGCTGTCTTACATGATCTGTAAGGCCCACGACTCTAGATAGATTAGGGCGGAGGAGTAGACACCCCAGTAGGACATCAGCCTCTCTGCGCCTGATCACTTCATGATTATAGTCTCCACATCATGAGTGGAAACCAATGTTAGAACTTCAGAGAAGAACCAGCACCGAGGATCCAACCCATAACATACAGAAACTTATAACATGGTTCTCAGCTAATTTCTCAACAAGAAGAAAAACGTAAGATTGCCGTTTAAGCAAAATTAGTAAGAAAACAGGCATATGGCTAGTGTGACCAGGATCTATCATGCTACAATGATGAAGGTCATTGCCATGAGGAAAGTTAAAAGGAGAAATTGTACTCTCGGTATTATATTGGAGTACCCCAGGGGGAACATGTCCCAACTAACAACTCAACAAGATGCTCTCATCAACCGTAATGGGTAAAAAACATCATGCACCTATGTCCTGGTAAAAAATATATACAAATACCCGGACTCCGACTTGGAGATGGACAGACAACCCCACAAGACAATTGACACAGAAAGGAAAACTATACCAATGAAAAAGGCATAGTAAAAACTACTTCGGACATAAGTAATACAATTATGATGAAGAGCAGAAAAAATGGCAGATTATCAATAACAGATTGATGATCAACCAAAAATAAAATGCAAGAAGAGTAATGGTGGTAGAGAGTACTCTATCTTGCTAAAAAACGTGTGGGATAAAAGGACAAATACCAAAAACACAATCAACTCGAAGAAAAATGAAAAAGTGTCAATTTTAGCACTGATTTTCTACCGAATTTCACAGTTACAACTCTACAAGTGACTTCCTATTGTTTCAATAAAATCACCAGTAAGCGCAATGCTGACCACATTGCCTCCTAGTGTACCGTTACGGTCTTGAATGAAGTGCTCTAACACACTTCAAGGCCCTGATCCAACATGGATTGTTGCGCCAATGATTATTATTATTAAGAATACATTTTAATTGCTCGACACAACAGTCGATTTTTCCCAAAATTTTTCGCATCGAAACTACAACACGACCGATATAATTAAAATGAATTCCCTACGACAGACGAACTTGAACTTAGACTTAACCCGACATCCGACGACGAATTAATAATAAAGAGAAGACGACACGATACACATGAAACACAATGAAGGCAAAAAAGAAGCACAACTTCAACTCGCTATAACTATCCCTGTCACTCAAGTAGCAACCGTATCATAGAAAAGCAACAGCAAGCGCGTGCCGTAGTTGGCTGCCGAAGTCCGATCGTTGTTCTTACTTTGTCGTTGACGGACGGACGATGTCGTGTTGTACATGGACATGTGAGGGCAAGCCGCAAGCGCACACAAACTCAACTTATTATAATTGAATATTGCCAGGAATATCGAGTTAAAAAATCGAACCAAAAATATCGATACGTGATAAACATCTGAATCAAAAAATCGATGTAAAAAACATCGATAATTCGAAAACATCGATATTGATGTCGCAGCACTACCTCTGAAATGACGTTTTGACAATTAAACGCTCACAAGCCAAAGGGAACGACATTCGCCGCGCTCGTCGTGGGCTTTGCGACGCTTGCGAACGCGAGATAGTCACAGCTCTAATAGCCAGTCTCCACACTAAATGGTATGGACTTGAGAATGTATTAGATACACTGTGGTCTACATTTTATAATTTCGTGTCTGCGCTGCTCTCGCGTCACGTTCCCCACACCTTTATTCCCCTTATTCTCGTTGTCTTCTTGTTCTTCACTCGGAGCAAGGTTCTGTCTGTGCCCTTGACAACATCGGAGGTGGTAGCAACCGAGACTGGGTCGTGTAGCGACGGTTAGTGTCGTCACGAAACAGCGCCATCTCGTGCAGCGGGCGCTCGCTCAACGCGCATATGCACGCTGCTGCGTACATTTATGGCAAACAGAGCAAATGTCAAGAAATGGTCTGAAATTTCTCTCTCGCGCTGCGACACCACCAAATAACTCGGCGAACCTGTGCTGTTTTAATGAGTGACCTAGTCGTCGTTGAATTCGTAGCGAAAGCAATGAAGGCAGGCCGCGACCCTACAAAATACAAATTTTAGGAGAAACCAGCAAATATCCAAGTCTAAATTCATTCTACCGTCGTGGCTCTCACGAAAGAGTCGTCGTCCGTGTGCTCCGAAAACGAAATAGCCAAGTAGATAAGTAAATAAATAAAAAAAAATGTTGGAGATGTCTAGCAGAGCCGAACCCGAGTGCAAGCCGTGAGTGAAAAGTTGCACTATTCGTGGTTGCCGCCGAGCTTGAGATTTTCTCCGTCTACAGCTTTTCGTTGCGCGATGTTCTTTTGAAATCTAGGAAAGTTTCCTCCATTGTGAAGTGTGACGCGGAGAAAAGATTCTTTTTGCAGCCGCGGTCCTCGCATGCTTTGTCGCCGCGGCGCTCGCCTTTGTGTACGTTTTCGTGTTGAAGGCAAAAATAACCAGTGCAGAACCAGCAAATTGCGCCGCCCCATGAGGTTTATTCTCAGTATTTTCTGTTTTCACATAACTTAGTGCAGCGTCTGGCAGCTTATTGTCGGAAGTGAGTGTCCGCCAAGGATCAGTTGGGAAAAGCTCAGAAGGGAAAATTACTTGGGGCGGGGGGGCAATCGTGAGGAAAACGCGTCACGAATCGATGTCGTTTCCGTCGCACGATCGGTGCGATCATTCTCGTCGGCTGTGTCTCGTAGCTTGTGTGCAAAACTGTGCTTGGCGAAAAACATTCAAGTGGTCGTTGCGTTCGCGGTTTGATTATACCCTGAAACCGACCACGACCATAGAGCAAGACATTCCCAGGACCACGCCGACCTAGTGGCACTAGTGAAATCTAGCTGGGTCAACAGCTATCCGTAAAATTGTTGTGCTGTCACCAATGTCATCGCAATTGTGGACTGTTCCGTCGCCGTCGCCGTGCCGACTTTTTCACGACGTTCCCAGCCTTGGCATCATCGACTTGGTCATGTCCTTTCTTAGCTTGCGGGTAGAAAAATTGCGTCAAGTTGCTTTGCATTCGTGCCAGTGATTCCTTGAGTGTGCTTTACATTATATATTTCTCAGCCGTCCGACCGGTCGGGACAGGCCCTCGATCTTTCTTAAGTACCTAGAAAGTAAGTGGTTGTGTATGTGATCTGATTCTCGGCGTGCGTATCAAGTCATAATTTATTACTTCTAATTTTCTCCCATTATTTCCCCTGTGATGTTGTGGCATTTTTTTTCCAGATAAACAGTTGCGTGTACGAGTTTGCTTATAGATCATGCCGTCGTGTGTGGTAAGTGTAGTTTAAGCTTGAAACTTGCCGTCGCCTCCGTTCCCGCTGGGGGTTGCAAAGGGCATCCAGGATAAGTGTCAAATAACAAAGTGTCATTTTGCACCCGTCGTGGGCATCCGTCATTCGCGAGCGTTGTCATCCTTTGCCGGTGCGTTCTGAAATCGGTATCATACTTACATCGTAGCAGTTGTCGTTGCTCGATTACTTGTGCTATCGCCATACATCATTCGCCTGTTTTGTGCGCGGGTTCTATGACACAGTTCTCTTCTGATGGATGAAATTGTAAGCATTTATTGTTTGCTTATTGATTAAATGTAGGAGTCTAGCTGTCAGGAAAATTCTCGTGTTGGACGTAGGTAGCGATGGCACGCGTTGCTATTTTCCGAGGTTGTAGTCATGGATAAAAACATTTGTCACATCGGACCAACGACGATGTGTCGAATTTCAGTATAATTGCTTCCTAAAAGTTTGAATAAGGAGTGTGATATGCTTGGATTAGGAGATTTTGGTAATGAATATTATCGTTATGCAGCAGTGTACTTGAGCTTTGCTCAATTTTCATGTTAATCGCACAAACAGAAGGTCGTTTGCTTATGAACTTTTTGCGAGACTGTACTTGGCTCAAAAGAGGCGAAGTGGCTCCCGACTAGGAAATTGGTTTTTTGATGAAATTTCATTATCTTCACAGACTCGATTCAGCTCCGTCCTCTAGGAGAAAGTACTTGTTTATTCGAAATGTCCATTAAGACCCGAGTTTGCGGGTGTGTATCCTATTTGGATGATGATGATTTTCCACTGACAAATTCGTAGATTTTCCAATTTCTTCCAAGAAGTGAAATAATGGAATAATGATAATTTGAAGATCATTTTTGTAGGTTTATTTTCACACAAAAATGATTAGGACAAGGAGAATTACTTAGAAATGATGTTTCCCTATTGCTTGGATAGAATGAATATTGCCTTAGCAGAAACTTGTTTATTCAATCCAAGATTTTAAAACACTCGAGAGTTTTCTGGTTTTGCTCTGAGTGTGCTACTTCTATTAGACTCAAACGTTTATAATAAGAATCTTTCAGAGTTAAATTTTAATCACTTCTTCAGGTGCGCACGATTTCTCGACGCCCATTCCCGGAGTCTTGTTTGTTCTTTTATGGCCTTCATCAGGTCCGGGTACTGTTCCGGCCTTTTTACTACTTCTCCACCGCGAAACCTCGGTCTGACTTTTTTTCTTTCTTATTTTAATCTATTGAACGAGTTTACTACTACTCGGTCAAACCATTTCACTCCTCATCGGATCCTTATTGCTTTTTCACTGGGTTCTCTTCGCTTTCTACGAATTTCTACTCGTAAGATGCCTCTCAGTCCTGCAGCTTTTCTTCTTCTCCCATAAGTTATCATATCGTTGTACATACCTGATTCCTTTATCCAAACTTTTCCTGTAGTCCATTCTTCACATTTATCGTTAAGTTTCCTCACCATTCACTTCAGGCATATTTTATCTCTTGTCCTTATACATTCCTTCACTTTTCTCATCATTGCTTCTATCCTCCTTTTAGTTCTTCCCCAATCCTCTTTTTCCCATTGGCCTTCTGATCCTTTTCGCCTTTGTTTCATCAATTCGTTCGTCCAATATCATTCATCCTTTCATTGTTACTCCTTTCTTCCTTTTATTCTTCTTCTTTTCATGCTTCTTGTCTCTCTCATCGTTCTTTTTGCTGATTGTTTCCGTTTCCCTTCTCTTTTCTCGAGTCCTTTTTGTTTTTCTCATCTTACCAGTTACTTTCATTTTTCATTTCCCCTTTCTTTTTTTAATATCTTTCCGGTCATTATTACATCTTACTCATTTTCATTTTGTCCTCTTTTCCGTTTTATTTTCTTCGTTTTTGTCTCTTTCCCTAATTTCTTCTATTTCGTCCTTGTCTTTTTTATTTGATCATTTTTCGTTTCGTTTCATCAATTCCTCTTTCATTTTGTCCTACCTCCTGTGATCCGATCCTTTCCTTCTATTTTATCTTTTACATTCTTTCTTGATTCGCTCCCATCCTTCCATAATTCGTTCCACTCCATACCAACCGTCTTTAATTTTTTCCAATTGGTTTCTCCCTTTTTTTCCTTAGCCCCTTCCCATCTTCCTTCGTCCGTCTTGCTCCTCTTCCTTCGTCCGTCTTGCTCCTCTTCCTTCGTCCGTCTTGCTCCTCTTCCTTCGTCCGTCTTGCTCCTCTTCCTTCGTCCGTCTTGCTCCTCTTCCTTCGTCCGTCTTGCTCCTCTTCCTTCGTCCGTCTTGCTCCTCTTCCTTCGTCCGTCTTGCTCCTCTTCCTTCGTCCGTCTTGCTCCTCTTCCTTCGTCCGTCTTGCTCCTCTTCCTTCGTCCGTCTTGCTCCTCTTCCTTCGTCCGTCTTGTTCCTCTTCCTTCGTCCGTCTTGTTCCTCTTCCTTTGTCCGTCTTGCTCCTCTTCCTTTGTCCGTCTTGCTCCTCTTCCTTTGTCCGTCTTGCTCCTCTTCCTTTGTCCGTCTTGCTCCTCTTCCTTCATCCGTCTTGCTCCCCGTCTTGCTTCTCTTTCCTCGTCCATATTGCTCCTCTGCCTTCATCCGTCTTGCTCATCTTCCTTCATTCTTTCTTAGCCCACTTCCTTAGACCATTCTTTCCCTCGGCTTAAGTCCGCTCCTCTCCTTTTCCTTAGTTCATTATCATTACCCCCTCCCTTAATCTTTACACGCGTACGCGCGCTGCACGTTTCTGCTTCTTATGCCGGATGCACATATTTACCAAACCGTCACAAATACGAATATGTTGATAAAAAGTTTGGCTTGTTTTGTGTAGGAATGCAAGCGCTTGCAGCAATCCGATCGAGTGTCGGTTTTTTGGCACAAATTGAAGGAAATTTGCTTGCCTGCTCATTTACGCACCTGTAAATGTGTGGATGACAATGTTTGGTTCGGCCAAATGGTCGTGGCGCTTTGGAGTTTGCGCTAAGTACCAAACTTAGTGGGTCGGCATTAATTCGTCCTTCCCTATTTCTTCCCCAATCTTTTTCCTTCCTGTCTAATCGTTTGCGGCTCTCCCCTAAGCCTTCATCTGTTCTAATATTTCCTCTTCTCGAAACCCTCCTCTTCCCTAATCTTTCCTCTTCACTATTCCTCCCTTTTCCCTAATCCTTCGACTTCCTCAATCCGATCTCTTCCGCAGTTCTTCCTCTGCACTAGTCCTCCATCTTCTGTCATCTTTCTTCTTCCCTAATCCTTATTTTTCCTCTTTCCTCCCCACCACAATCTCTTCCCGCTCTTCCATGATAGTGTCTCCTCTTGCTCTTCCATGATAGTGTCTCCTCTTGCTCTTAAATCATTCCCTTCCTCGTTTCCGTAATCATTTCGTTTCCTCTCCTAATCTTCCCCTTCCCCTCACTCTTTGCCCGTTCATTATCCCCATCGCCCATCCCTAATCTGTTCCTTTCTCTCAGTCCATTTTTCCTTCGCAATCCGGTTTCTCTCCGGGTCGTTTTTCCCACATCTTCTGCAATAATACATGCTCCCTCCGCAATTCGATCTTTCTAGCCTTCCGTGAATACTTCACCTCCCACAATTCATTCTCTTTCTTCTTTCGCAGTCGGTTCTCCCTTCTGTCTTGCAATCGGATTTTCCCCTGATCTATCCACTCTTTCTTTTTTTTTTGAATCCACTTTCCTTTTACTTTTTGTCGTTTTCATTACTTTTCTCGCTTTCAATCCTATCTTTCCTCTCTTCTCCCCTCCCGTCTCTATCTCCTTCCATCCCTCCCTTCTTTCCTTCTCCCCTTCCCTGGCTTCCTCTTTCTCCCCCCCCCCCCCCCCCTCCCTGGCTTCCTCCTTTCCTCCCGCTCCCTGGCTTCCTCCTTTCCTCCCGCTCCCTGGCTTCCTCCTTTCCTCCCGCTCCCTGGCTTCCTCCTTTCCTCCCGCACCCTGGCTTCCTCCTCTTCCCTGGCTTCCTCCTCTTCCCTGGCTTCCTCCTCTTCCCTGGCTTCCTCCTCTTCCCTGGCTTCCTCTTCCCTGGCTTCCTCCTTTCCGCCCCTTCCCTGGCTTCCTCCTCTTCCCTGGCTTCCTCCTCTTCCCTGGCTTCCTCCTTTCCTCTCCCTCCCCCCTTCTTCCTTCTTTTCTTCCCAATACCCGTCCTTCTTTCCTTCCCAATCCCCGTCCTTCTTTCCTTCCCAATCCCCGTCCTTCTTTCCTCTCCTCTCTTTTTCCTTCTTTTCTCCCCCTCTCTCCACCCTTCCTCCTCCACTCCCTTTCCTTGCTCCTCCACTCCCTTCTCTTGCTCCTCCACTCCCTTCTCTTGCTCCTCCACTCCCTTCTCTTGCTCCTCCACTCCCTTCTCTTGCTCCTCCACTCCCTTCTCTTGCTCCTCCACTCCCTTCTCTTGCTCCTCCACTCCCTTCTCTTGCTCCTCCACTCCCTTCTCTTGCTCCTCCACTCCCTTCTCTTGCTCCTCTTCGCTCTCTTCCCTCCCTTCATCTTCTCTCCCCTCCCTTCATCTTCTCTCCCCTCCCTTCATCTTCTCTCCCCTCCCTTCATCTTCTCTCCCCTCCCTTCATCTTCTCTCCCCTCCCTTCATCTTCTCTCCCCTCCCTTCATCTTCTCTCCCCTCCCTTCATCTTCTCTCCCCTCCCTTCATCTTCTCTCCCCTCCCTTCATCTTCTCTCCCCTCCCTTCATCTTCTCTCCCCTCCCTTCATCTTCTCTCCCCTCCCTTCATCTTCTCTCCCCTCCCTTCATCTTCTCTCCCCTCCCTTCATCTTCTCTCCCCTCCCTTCATCTTCTCTCCCCTCCCTTCATCTTCTCTCCCTTCCCTTCATTTTCTCTCCCCTTCACCTTCTCTCTCCTTCCGTCACCTTCTCTCCTCTTCCTTAACTTCATGGGGGTTGTCCATTCCCTTCGCTTTGCTAAATTTCTTCCTCGTTCTTCCCCTTTTCTATAAACGTAGCCTGACTACATATTGTCCAGTCAATCTTTGTAATCCAATGACTTCTACTTTGGATCTCTTTATTTCGCGTCTTTACCTTAGTTCGAATACCAAATATTCATGTTGCTAATTTTCTTTTTGCTTTCTTTTCTCTTTTCATCCATATCAATAGCCTGGAAATAGTAACGGCAACAGTAACAATCCAAACGGAAATGGTGGATCAGCAACTGCTGCTGTAGTAGCAGCTGCGGCAGCCGCAGCCGCATCTGGTCTTGTAGGCGGGGGTACATCAGCAGCGGCCGCAAAAAATCAACTCGAGCAGCTAAATACAATGCGCGAAGCACTTTTCTCACAAGATGGATGGGGTTGTCAGCATGTTAATCAGGATACAAACTGGGACGTGCCCGGCTCACCGGAACCGCCGAAAGGTGATCGTGTTGGCGATTCGGGTGGCCCGCCAATGTGGAAACCGGCCATAAACAATGGTACTGACCTATGGGAGGCGAATCTCCGAAACGGTGGCCAGCCACCACCGCAACCTGTACAGAAAACCCCATGGGGTCACACTCCATCTACGAATTTGGGCGGTACGTGGGGCGAAGATGATGATGGATCGGATACGAGCAATGTTTGGACCGGGACCCCAACGAATCCAGCAGCTCCGCAGTGGTCCCAACCAGCTGGCAGCCTTTGGCCCCCAACGGCTCCGGGTGCCGTGGCGGTTGCAACGGCTCAGCAACAAAAGAAGGAATCTGACTGGGGTGGCTCGATTGGAACCGGTGCAACAGGAGCAGCCGGGGCTGGAGCCAACGCTTGGGGTGATCCACGCGACATTCGCGGTGGTGCACAAATCGACATTCGAAATGCGGATCCTCGCGATCTTCGTCCTGCCAGTGATCTCCGTCTCATTGATCCTCGAAGTGAAGCAATACGTGATATGCGCGGCGATCCGCGTGGAATTTCTGGAAGGTT
Organism: Hermetia illucens; assembly: GCF_905115235.1. Classification (NCBI taxonomy): domain Eukaryota; kingdom Metazoa; phylum Arthropoda; class Insecta; order Diptera; family Stratiomyidae; genus Hermetia; species Hermetia illucens. The sequence goes on along the minus strand of NC_051855.1, from coordinate 9,211,537 downwards.
GAATGGTACATCTGAAATGTGGGGCCAGCATCACACTCTCACCCACGGCCAGATCTCAATGAATAAAATGGTAGCACCAGTCGCAGCAGTCGCTGCGGTCACAGCAGCAGCGGCAGGAGGAGGTGCCGGTCCTGGAGCCGTGGTTGGAGCCAACAACTCGCAATGGGCCATGAGCCAACCCATGGGAGGCGGCGGTCCTAAAGATATCGCAATGTCAGGTGGGAAACCTACGGGATGGGAAGAACCCTCGCCGCCTGCCCAACGTCGTAACATTCCCAACTACGACGATGGAACCTCGTTGTGGGGTCAGCAGCAACGCGTGGCAGCTGGTGTCTCCCACTGGAAGGACATTGATATCTCGCGTAACCACATGATTCGCGGCTCTTTAGGGACCCAAGGAGGAGCGCCGCTAGTTGGAACGAATACGTCCACTCCGATTCCTCAGGCTGTCGGGGGTGGGCGACATGGGAATAGTGGTCCCAATAGCCAAATTAAGCCTGAAACAAGTATGTGGAGCCATGCTGGGCAAGCCAGTCGGAACAACGGATCTTGGGGTGACGATCAACACGGTGTCGGTGGTGGTGGTGGAACTGGATCGAATTGGGAAGAGAAGTCTGCAGCAGCTGCTGCCGCTGCTGCGGCGGCCATGGGTAACATCGGCGGAGGGGGAGTTGGAGTCAACGTGGGCGGCGTTGGATGGAATGACGCTTCTGCTTCGAATGCGTGGAAGAACCAAAACAAATCGCAGATTTGGCCTGACTCCGATTTATCAAACGAATGGGGAGGGCCTCACGGGGTTGGCGGCGGCATCAACAAGCCGCCTCAATCTAAATTAGGTGGCATGAGTAGCGAGTTGATCAGAAATAGCAAACAGTATCGCTTACTTGTGGATATGGGCTACAAGAAGGAGGACGTTGAGTTGACGTTGCGCGCGACCAACTTGAATGTGGACGAGGCTCATGAACTGTTGAGTTCCCGCCAAAGTGTTACTGGAGGTAGTTTGGACTCGTGGCGACGCAGTGATGACCCTCCATTTGTTGTTGGCAGTGGCGGAGGGACGGGAGGAGCTTTTGATCATTCAAATGCTTTTGCAGGGCGATTCCCTGGCACAGGTCCGCAGCCAGCAATGCAATTCCCACCGGTAAGTTGTTGCTTTTGTACATAATTTGACTTGTATTGGCTAATATTGTTCGTGACAGGTACAAAAATATTTAAATCAGGGTTCGCATGTTTCGGGGGCGCCAAATCTGTCGGGCGGATTTGGCGGTGGTGGCCAAGGCGGTGTTGGTCAAGGAGCCGGGGGTGCAGGTAGCCAAGGAGGCGTTAGCGCTGGTGGTGTTGGGGCTGGTTCTCATAATTCAGGTCAGCCTTCTACGCAACACTTGCGCATGCTCGTTCAACAAATTCAAATGGCTGTACAGGGTGGATATCTAAGCGGACAAATTCTAAATCAACCATTAGCACCAGCTACACTTATTTTACTTAATCAGTTGCTTAGCAACATTAAAGTGAGTAGTTTTAGATACTTCGCGGTGGTAAGTGTGTTTCTAATAAAGTTCATTTGCTCTTTTCAGCATTTACAAGGGGCACAAACCAGTATGCAACGTAATCCTATGAATAGTATGCAAATACCTTTGTCTATCGCTAAGTATAAGCAACAGATAGCCAATTTACAAAATCAAATTAATGCACAACAAACGATGTATGTTAAGCAGCAACAGCAACAGGCTGCGGCTGCTGCCGCGGCCACATCTCATGTTGGTAGTGCAAATAGTGAATATTTGAGAGGACAACACGATGCCATAAGTGCTCTTCAATCAAACTTTTCTGAGATATCTCTAAATAAGGTGAGTTCATTTTTCTTTAAAGTATTTTCACAGTCCTTACTGCAAGTGCGGAAAGGAATTTGGAATGTACTAGTTCTTCGAGTCTTTAATAATTTGGTTTCTTTTGAACTGTCATTCTTGCAGACTGGAGCATTTCAAGGTGCACCAAATCCACAATCGAGACTGAACCAATGGAAGCTTCCAGTATTAGAGAAGGAAGCTACTTCCGATAGTACTGATTTTTCCCGAGCACCTGGTCCAACGGTTAAATCGACATTATCGACAGCAACAAATGCCAATAATAATATAGGCACACTAGGCCTACAAGGCGATGTGTAAGTATCTTTGAAGCTATTCTTTAGTGGAATATAAATGATTTATTTTCTTTTGTTATGACTGTCGTTTACAGTAGTACATGGTCTTCCGCACGTAATCTCACTGACGGTTGGCCGTCCGATGCAAATAATGAAAATGAGAATAAAGACTGGCCAGCTGCACAGCCATCACCTGCAACTGCATTTACTGATCTAGTTCCGGAATTTGAGCCTGGCAAACCTTGGAAGGTAAGGTTTCCATTCTTCTTTCGCTTTCATTTCTCATCATATCCGAGTCATTCATTTGTTTCTGTGGTGTCCTCATTGCAGGGTAACCAAATAAAAACTATTGAAGATGATCCTAGTATAACACCGGGTAGCGTAGCTAGAAGTCCACTATCAATAAATCCAACGGCAAAAGACGTTGATCTCTTTGCAAATAGTAGTAAAACTTCACCGACTGATTTACCGCCATTAAGTTTATCATCGACAACATGGAGCTTTAATCCGTCTGGAAATCAACCAAATTTCTCAGGGTAAGTGTTTTGTTCTATATCATTCGATATCATTTCTAAGTTTTGCGCAAATCGTATGAATCGGGTTTCGATTTTATGATTTTTGGTTAGAGGATATCAGAAAATCCTGCCTTTTTATATTCCTGTCTCGTCTAAGCTGGTTGTGTTTTGTTTTGTTCAATTTGCAGTTGGTCCGATAATATTCCACAATCCAGTGCCACAACGTCTGAACTTTGGGGTACACCAATGAATAAGACTTCCCGCGGACCACCACCTGGCCTGGGCTCGAATAAATCAAATGTAGGTTTAGTTGGCCAAGGAGGCGGTGGCGTTGGATTAAGTGGCGTCAGTCAAGGTTGTGGTGTTAGTGGCAACGGTTCGGTTGTTGGTTCGTCTGCTGGTGTCGGTGGTGTATCAAATCCGTCGGTTAGTTCTAATGGTTGGATTGGTAGTAGTGTAGGCGGTCGGGTACCAAATTCGGCAACTGGCGGAGTTCCTGGCGGTTCGGGTGCATCGGGCAACGCGAACTGGTCCACGGCTAACTCAAACTGGCATTCAACGTGGCTCCTGTTGAAGAATCTAACGACTCAGGTAGTAATTTTGTCCATTATCAACTCATTTGCTATATAAAAATTGACTGTTTAATTCAGATCGACGGTTCAACTCTACGTACCCTGTGCATGCAACACGGGCCCCTACAAAATTTCCACTTATATCTGAATCAAGGAATTGCTTTATGTAAATACTCGACCCGCGAGGAAGCTAATAAAGCACAAATGGCTCTCAACAATTGCGTTTTGGGCAATACAACGATCTGCGCTGAATCGCCTAACGAAAGTGAAGTTCAAAATATTTTACAACATTTACCAGCTGTCGGTGGCGGCGGACAATCTCAGTCAGGTGGTTCGGTTGGCAATAATAATGCCGGCGGTGGTGGTGGAAGTAGCGGTAGTGGGGGAAGTGGCGGTTCATCTTCTGGCGGCGTTGGTGGAAATGTTAGCGGTGGTGGATTAGGTGTCCCATCAGCAGTTAATGTATCTGGAGGCGCTGGAGGTCAATCATCATGGCGTCCACAAAATCAAACTATACAATCAAGACCGTCAGGTAAGTGAGTTTGTATTATTTTCTTATTGTTAATAGACATTGCCTTTGTGATGTATTGGAAAAAACTTATTCGGATTTATATGAGAAAAACACCGTAGTGAGTGATAACTGCTGGATATGGTGTCTATCCGTGCTCTAGAAAAACAAAGAAAAAATTTAAACTGTTTGGACTGTTTTTAAATATTGATGAAGGGGGTGGTAAGTCGCTGCCGAAATATCTATTTACGTTCAAAACCAAAAATTGTAGTTTGGAGGAAGCAACCCTTTGTTGACGTTGCTACCTAGCTTTATACTGATGAAGGGGTTAGGGGAGCAGGTAGCAAGCTACCCCTTATCTATTAACCGATTTATTTCCACCGTTGCAAACTTGCGTTTTGCTTTGCGCTCTCCACTACTACTCGCTTGAGACTCTAATATACAATGAACATTTCACGTCGGCGAAGTTTAGCAAGGTATTGTTTTCGGCAGCTGCCTCTTGAATTCATGTAATTGTATGGATTGGTTTTTAAGGGGCAAGTGGTTATTATTGATATCACTTATATTAGTTTCGACGATTCCATATATGATTGAATTCAATGCTGAGGTAAGAATACTTTTAGCCACGTTTATTTTTATCATTTCCATAACATGAAATATGCTCCCACGTCATGTTCGATTGCATAACCATACGCTCTGGCATGATCCAAGTGGTTCGTTGCCATACAAAATCAGAATGAATCCCCTTGAAAAATGCCTCTATCAAACGTCTGGGCGTAATCGATGTAGCAATTAAACATTTTTTTCCTGTCTGTCCTACAACTACTTAGTTGATAATGAGTTGCAGTTTGCAAACTTTCAATCGAACTCGAGGTGCGCAATAATAATGGACACATTTTGAAGGGCTGGCAGGTAATCAATTTTGTCTCTTGGGGTTCTGAATCATGCCTTTTTAGGGGACAAGGTAGATAATCCCCGTGTTGAAAACGGGTGAAAATATATCCTGGCCCAATCTGATCTATATCATATGCTAATCGACCGTGCATTCTCATGAATTTCTAGTATCCAGTGCCCCTCCAGTATTTCGAGCTGTTTGGGACTCATCAAACCTCCTCATCGGAACATTCGCAAAATTGATGCCTGGTATAACAGCGAAATTGGCCTCTGAAAAAAGTGGGAGAAAAAAAGAAAGCTTTAAAGTGGCCAGCGAATACTTGCCTTGAGAAGAGAGTTGCTGCCCATGAGCGGGGTTATTCGGATCAAGGAATTTTGGTGGGGTGGCCAGGTTTTTGAATCTTACTTGGAAAACCTCCGTCAAGACCGATATAAGTCATTTTGGGTAAATTTCAGGTTTTGCTGAACGCCCTTAAGGTTAATTCCTCAAATCATCGGATATGTTCGGCCCCCGTAGAATACATAATTGCCCACATTGGATCTTGGTAGAATCCTAATAGGAAAAGAAGAGCAACTAGAAGTACCAAAACGCAGCACGGGGACTTCTTTTGCGCTCCTACTCGATATACTTTTTATCATTGCGTGTTATTGCCGGGAAGCGTTCCTTTTATGCTATTTTGGGAGTGCTATTGGAATGCTTCTTTGGTAAGCATTTGGCTGCTTTTCGCGCTTGTTAACAATCGCGACCAAAAATGCAGAACTGTCTGGTTTATATGTTTATATTTTTTGTGTGAACTTAAGCTTTCAGTCAATCGATTTTTTTTCTTCGCGTTTTTCTTTTAGATTTGCTGGTTGCGGCGTGGGGGGGGGAAGGCAAAAAAAATTAGTTTAATCTTAAATTCGTATATCCGGATTGAGTGACGAAGTTTTACAACTGAAAATTGCGAGTTGTTGTTTATTATTGAATTGATTTCGCTTACAACTTCTTTTTATATATTTTATTTTTCGCAGTCCGGAAACTTCCTCACGGCTGCTTCGAACTGTAAATATTTGAAATGCTTGGAATTAATAGCATTTGTAAAATAATTCATTTTAATATAAACTAATTCAAATGAAAAAATTTGGGAAAATATATGGTCGGCGCCATGGTAAACACATATCCTATGCTGAAACGCAACGCATTCGATAATTTAGCATGGCTACCACGATATTTTAATGAATTGTACCGAAGACATGCTTGCTGAAAAACCTAGAATTTTTAATTACAGCTTTATTTCGCTGGTCGTCCCAACTAGCTGCCATCAAAAAATCGTCGGAAAAAACCAACGGTAAGCATTTTCCGATGTCCTGTTTCTTACAATTTGTCTAATGTATACAATCTCTGTGAGATGCAAATTGTGTTAAAGTGAGGAAGTTAAACATAAAATACGTCTATCGCTTACCAATTCCGCCTTAATAATTTGGAGTATACTTTCCTCTACTTAGGAATATCGAATTGGTGGACCTCGGCGCAAAACCGGGATGTCTGGAGTTCCTTATTAAGGCAGGCCTAGACAGGATACCGGTTGTTGCGCCGTTGATGATGATGATACTTTCCTCCACATATTCCAAATCTTTAACAGACTTAATGAGGAAGAGCTAGGGCTGAGGTTCTTGAGGAAACATTTTCGAACAGACTTTGTCCACTGCAACCTTAAAATTACATGTTGCATCCCTCTGCTCAAGCAGCATGTGCTCAAAAACGATGTTCTTTAGCTCGTCCAACTGCCTACTCTGGATGTCCACCTTCGGCGCTAACTTCTGATTATATTCATTTGAAATGGAAAAGAAGTTACATCGTATGTACTACCAATCTTGTGTTTTGGGATTTTTGCCGGAATATAATTATATTACTCTTTCTTGATTTCACTAAGCAAATCACCAACGTCCTTATCAACTTCATGCTGCTTCCATGACGCGGCATATTCAAACTTAGAGGTTGAACCGCTGCCAAATTATTTTCTTATTGGTGACATGATTCCTAAATAAGAAGACCTGAAACCGTTTTGATAAAAACTAAAAGAGGTCTACTTGCCCATATTGTTGCAGAATAGAAGTAAGGACAAATGATGAATGAAAGTTCTCAAAATCTGAGATAAATTCGCTCCGAAATTTTTACTTAGCATGGATTACAAATCTAACATCCTTTCTTAACATAAAACCTGTTTCGTTACAACACTCCTAAGATGCCTTTATGTGTACTCAATTTATAAAGGTTCGGTTCTAGGTTAAGGAGCACCACAAGTGTATATTGCTATGCATCATCGGAGACTTCCGATATAGTGGAGAAGGATGCTTTCTACGAGCAGTTACCCGCAGTTTAGGGGAGGCCTCCTAATTTTCGATGGCCTTGTGAAGGTCTCTAACAGTCGACTTCTCATCTACGATGACGAGTAGCTGAAGAGATAGAAGGACCACTTCATCACGGATTTAACTGTATCACATAGGGTGAATTTCTGCCTTTGGCGTATGAATTGGACAGTCACCATAACATGCGGATAAGGACGGTTCCTCCAGGCAGAATAGAAACCATTTCAGCCATAAATGCATTCAACCGGGTAAAGCCGCTGAACTTCGACGGTTTCCCCGCAGAGTAATTTATTGCTGCACCTGCATTTCCTGTAAATCCGCTGTCCTAGAGAGTGGAAAGAGGGGATGATCGTTAATATTTCAAAGAAGAGCACCCGTTTTAAGTGAGGAGGGGTATCTGCATGCTACCTACTGTCGCGAAGATACACTGAGTAACCCGCTTGAGAATATCGATGAGTATTGGGCCGCCATCTCAAACATGCTCTTTTCTCCGGTGCTACGCAGGTCGTCGGTCACCTCCCGAAGGGAGGGGTCATTAGATCTGGTTGACTTGGGAATTATTGAAGTGGAAGACCGGAACCGTTTGAAGGCTCTCTGCGTATGATGGCGGTCGTGACATACTCGAACTCCGATACCGAGCGAACTCTTGGGAAGTTCAACGTAGTGTGTGGCGTGACAAAAGGGAATTTGCTATTACGCTGACCAGGGAAGCGGAAGATGCCGCAGAACGCAATGATTTCAATTGTATATACCGCATTACCAAAGGACTTGGGGCCAAGCAGGAGTGAATTAATTGACCTAATAATCTGTTAGATAAAGTTCCAAACTCAGATCACCGTTACTTAGAATTTAGTCTGACTATTGTAGACGAACAGTCTGTAATACAAAGGTGAAATCCTAGGAAAACGGATTGGACAAAGTTCAGGGAACTTCTTGTCAACAAGAAGTTCTCTAGACGATTAAGGGCCCCTTTGACGATGGAAGGTCAATTAGCAACTTAATCGCACATTTTTTGTTTCATTTTTGAAGAGGTTTGTCCTGTTTCCCGAGGACAGAGCGGTATTCCTTGACGCGTTGTCCGTCTCGTATCAAAGAAGTCTCTCCGAGAGGTAACTCTCAATTATTCGAGCTAATTAACCCAGTTTAGATAGGGTGCCCTTGATGCAACCCCAGTTGGCCGGGTTAGAAGCATTCCTGATATCCAGCGTCACAATCGCGCAGCACTTACCAGCGGCCAATTTCAGGTTTTTTTGTACGAAGGGATATTATTACCAATTCGTCTACAAATCTCTCGTAGCTCCTTCTCGGTCACCCCGGGGATTGTGAAGATGTCCTGTTGGAGCGTTGATTTTCTTCCTGTTGGGGGGAAAAGGATTGCGATTATTTTGAGTAAGAGCCTCGGGTATTTGACTTGTGGTGATTTTTGTCCACGAATCTTGATGATTACAACTTTGTAAGCAGCGCCTCAGGGGTCCATATTTGTCTCAAGGCACATCTGCTTGTAGCAATTCCATGTACTTTCCCGTATAGTCTTTTTAAGGCTACTTTGAAGATCGGGGTATTCTTTCTTCGGATGCCGATGTTCTGACTTCCCTCTTGTCCTTTAGCAAAGCCTGCTCGCTCGTAGACATGACGTTCTCAACAGTAGTTTAGTTTCCTACTGTAGTGGAACTTCTGTCGCGGCATTGTAGAGCCGCATGCCTCAGTTACCTGATGACACAACTAGCCCACTTTTTTCAGAGTCATTCTCTTCGGGTCGTGATCTCCTTCTGAAGCCGCCAGGAATGTCTCTTTCTCCGCATGCCCACATCGCCGCGTTTCCAGATCAGTCTTTCACCCACATAGCACTAGCGTAATTTGGGTAAGATTCACAAATTCCCGCCACGTCCTTCCTGCACCTTCTGGATCTATGGTGCTTACTAGTACATGCTGCTTAAAAGTGACCGAAATCGAGGCATTTGAAGCATCCGTGATTCAACCGTCTCGTAAATCTCGTCGAGGTCTTTGTCCTCGATTATTATTTGTTGCTTTCGAGATTTCACTTCAGCTTGGTCGCCTAGTATCTTTTCCACTTGGTCGCGAAAACTATCCGCTGTCTTCTCGCTAGATTTGTTTAGCATCAGTGTCAAACATTTGACTTTCCAAAGGATATCGGTGTAAGATAGATCTCCTTTCTTGGAAGTAATGATTATTTCTGGATCTTTTTCCTCTTCTGCCGCTTCTTGTCGCCCACCTTCGTTCGTTGTTCAGGCTTACGAGCTTCTACTTTCGGCGAAGAGGCTTTGCTTTTTTTCTTGGCCGCTTGTTGGGCATAAACGGGGTTTATGTATATCATCCTTACTTCATTTTTCCGCGTTCTCATCTACCTTGTGGAGGAGAGGTCACCTGTGTCTCCCCCATGACTTTGCCACATGATGCTAGGATGTTTTTCTCCTCCACCGCCCTAATATAGGACAACTTAATACCCGGTATCAGGACCCTGATATTTTTGTGGATATTTCACTTCTTCTTGATAAAATCACAGAATTCTGGTTGCCTTACACGCTCTTTTTTTATAGCATCAGTAGTTATGTCAATCCCGGCACTATCCAAGTTGGTTTCTTAGTCTCGCGATGAATCTCGACTTCTTAGGGGTAAGGTGCTTTTCAAGCTTTGAGCTCTTGCGAAAGGATTCGTGGTGGATCTCATCGCAGATTTGTTTATTCAGAGCATTGCGATGAGCGCAGCTCGTAGACTAATTTCATTAGATATATGGGGAAACATTGGATGTTCGGGCACAGAGCATTGGGGAATTATTGGGAGAACTGAATCTAGTTTCCGCATACCTTTTGATTCTCGGATCCCCATACATCTGTTTGGTAGAAGGTATGAAGTTATCTTGAAATGAAGAAGAAACTTCGACGAACCAGAAGAATGCGTGTCAAGATATACTGGCGTCTTCTACACCGATGATGGAGCAGAAGTCTATGTCTAGAAGAAAAGCGAGGACTGAGCTTTTCCCTTGGGATAGTAAGCAACGGTCTTTCAAGCAAAAGTGTATGCGATCCTAAGGCCGCCAACCTGGATAATGGACGAGTGGTTTAAGGGCAGGTCCATCGTTATCTGTAGCGATAATCAAGTTGAAATGGGCAGTGCTTTGATTACGTCAAAAATCGTTCAGGAATGTGGAAACCGATTGAACTCTGGGTATCCGGTCATTGTGGGGTAGAGGGAAATAAAATCTCGAATGTTTTAGCAAGAAGAGGGTTCAATTTCCGTTATACCCGGACCGGAGCGAACCAGCAATTGGGGTGCCAGTAGCATTAGCTAATGCTACTATCACAAACGGGGAACAAGCTTCCCATAATGACAGGACGCAGAGGTTTAATGCTGCTAAGCATACCAAGCTTTTCCTGACAGAATTTATTTAATATTTTCTATGTGCGTGCTCCGCCTATGGACGCATTAGGCATCACCTTTTTGGAGTTGATGTATTCAAGTGCAGGGGATATCATCACATCCACTAATAGAAATCCTGAGGAATCCTGGATATTTCCCGGGGGAATGGAGTACAATGAATCACGAGGGTCTGTTTGAATTTGCCTCTTCCCCACTTCAAACACATACACGCATGCGAAAGAACTTGCATGTAGTCGCAAATATGTCGATGGTCCTGTGAAGAACGTTAACGACTTCTCCTTGTACAGCCTAGTTGCTTCTGTGATCTGTTCAATCCCTTCACAGAACTCCCTAAAGCTGTTCCGTTTCGCTTCCCTGATGGCGTTGCTATACGCAGTCAGTGCATTTTTATACCTCCGCCAGTCCCCGGTTCGTTTTGCCCGGTTAAAGAGTTTTCGTACCTCCGTTCTCATTCTGGCTAAGTTTCTGTTCCACCATGGTACATCCCTTGATGACTTGACTGTCTTGGCCGGACAGCTGGCCTCATATGCGTCAATGACGATTGTGTTGAGGTCTTCCACCACCGTTTCTAATTCTAATTCGCTCCTGATGTCACCGCTCCCTTGAAGGTGGGCAATGTTGTTGCTCAGGTGCGTTGCGTAGGATTCCCAATCCGTTCTCTTGGGATTCCTTATTATTCTTTTTATTTCGGAGTTACCCTCAATGTCGAATCTGATTATCCTGTGATCAGACATTGAGGGTTCATCCGACACCCTCCAATTCCTGACCATCCCGTTAATTAGGGTATTTCCTAGAGTTATATCTAGTACCTCTTGTCTGGTGCTGGTCACAAATGTTTTAGTGTTCCCTACGTTGTATATTTCTAACTTATTACTAAGAATAAATTCGAGAAGGTACTCACCTCTACGATTAGTGTCACTGCTTCCCCACACTTCGTGGTGGGCGTTGGCATCGCAGCCGAGAAGAAGTGGTAACGCCCTCTCCTCGCAATACTCCGTCAGCTTTGCGACTTGTTCCGGTGGAGCCCGGCTCTCGTCTCCTGGGAAGTATCCCGATGCTACCACTACCTTTCGAGTGCTCCTCCCGGCTTCCAATGAGACTTGGATAGCCACAAGGTCCCCGGTTAAGAACTCTGAAAGACATATGTATTTTAAACTAGGTTTGAGAATTATGCAAGCTCTTGGTTTTTCACAAGAGGAGTCCCAAATTACCTGCATGTCTCCTCCTTGCAGACCGCGAATCTGCCCCCGGTACACCCAGGGCTCCTGAGCCAGCACTATTCCAATGTTCTCCTTGGAATTTGCCCTTGCAATCACTGCAGATGCAGCTCTCGCATGGTGGAGGTTTATCTGGGCTATCCTAGTGCTGGCCATTGACTCCGTTATTGTTTGGAGCTCTTCTCCACTGTCGGAGTGTCACCCTCCTCCTCCGACATGGCGCTTTCCTGCGCGTCGCTGTCCACCCCGAGCCCTAGCAGTCCTAGGTCTAGGTCGTCCAGCTTCTGCTCTTCACTGGGCAGCAGGTCTATTTCCCCGGTTGATCCCGTTCTTTCCGCCTCTATGGCTTCCGCGACTTCTTCAGGGACCTCGGTAAGTTTTCCACCCGATGCCTCCTCCGAGGTCTCTTTCCTTGGCTTTTCCTTGTGCACATGCACGGGTATGTTGCCAAATCGGTAGTTGATATGACAACTCCGACGTTTAATTGCCTCTAGGGATCGGTCATCTACCCCGATCGTGAGGAGTTTACCCTTTCCCTCCACCTTGCTTCTGAAGACTCTCCATAGTCGAGTATGGAGATCTTCGTTCTGAGCAATTCGGAGTCTCATGAGGTCTTCTGTTACTATTGCCGCGGCCTTTGGAAGAAAAACTGTCACCATGTGGGCTCCTGGTATATCATCTCCAGCACATGTTGACAGTTCCACCCCTTCCGAGCCTGGCAATCTAGGAATTATGGTTCTGACCCATTCTGCGGTACCTTCCGTCGCGCAGTCCACCAGTATAAGGCCTGGTCGAAAGCGTATCCCGGTGAACACCAGTTTCGACGTCCAACCCTTGATCATCTGCTTGACGACAAGTTCTTCAATGATTTCCTGTTCCTCCCGAGTGAGTATTTGCTCGGGAAACATTTTTGGCAGTATGGCCAGTCGAATGCCCTTGACCGCACTAGCATAGCTAATGCCGGGCTTCCTGGGTCCTGCCTTCACTCCTGACCTGCCCGGGTTTTCTCTTCCCGTGGGTTCAGGTCTGGGTTTTTTGGGAGCATTCCCTTCATGCGGGCTGATCTCTGCTGCTCCCCGCTTTCTCGGCTCCGGTAGAGATGGCTTAGGTCTGTCCTGAGCTTTCTTAAGGGCCTCTTCTGGTTTCAGGCCTTCCTTCAAATAGCGCAGGTACCATTTAACCCCGGCGCCACGGAGACCTGTCTCCTTCCTGACGTCTGTTATATTTATCTCAGACGTGCTTTTGCTGGTCCCTGCTCTTTAAGCAGTGATGTTCGTTGGCTGTAGTCCATGCAGTATACCAATGCTCACCTTGGATCCACTGCTTGACGTCCCAACTTCTTCCTTCTTGGGTGTAGTCACCTGGCTTTCAGTAATTCGGAGACGTGCCTCCGCCTGATTAACCAGTTTTGGTGCGGTACGGGGCCCCGCTTTTTTGGTTTTTGTTTTTTTTTTTCCAGTTTTGTACTCATTTGATTCCCACGAGTATGGGGGTTAAGAGGTCCGCCGTGCCATAGCCCCCCGTAGCACGGTAAGATCTAACTTACTCACTGAGGCGACCAGGTATCAGTGAGGCTCCGTTCGAATACAGTCAGTTACCCCCGACTGCAAACTATCCAATGGGCACGGTTCGCATGACACCCTGGATTGGGGGAGGTGTTTTTCGACTCCCCAGTTTAGATCCGTAGCGTTTTGTTAATAGTAGGGTCACCTCGTACAGGGTGTGGCTATCACCACTCACTAACGGTCTTGGTAGACGAGAGGCTTGGCCCCTGAAAAGGCACACACCGTCCCAGAGGAGAGACAACTCATCCTTAGAGATAGATAGGTTGGCCTCAGGGAGCTATGTTCCGCATCAGTCTATCCTGCAGTACACTGCTTGACCCCTCCCAATTGGTAACAGTTAGTTTTTCTATAGCTGAAGCTTTAAAAATGGTCGAGTTGGTTCAGGGATCTCATGTCCCGGATTGTGTCAATGTTATTTGTTTTGGTTTTTGTGGTTGTTCAGCTTCAACAGCATTAAATAATGGAGAATTAAATAGGAAAAGAAAAATGGTAGTAAAGAAGAAAACTAAGGACTGAAAAAGGTAGATTAGCAACTCGCACCATGCGGATTAGGCTGAAATAGAGCCGCAATAGTGTACCCCTACAAATAAAATGAACTTATGTGATCCCTTCGGTTTATTTCAGATACGTGGGGTGGTGGGTCGGTATGGCCTAGCCCAAATACAACAGCCAACTTATGGACCTCACCACTTGATGGCGCAACCGAGCGGGGTACTCCATCGAATTTAAAGTCATTCTTACCAGAAAACCTACTTGAATTAAATTAATAGATGGAAGAAAAAATTTTATTTAGTTTATATGAGAAGATAAAAAAAACAAAGCTACAAATGAAGAATGAGTAATTAGATAATAATAGCGTGGTATTACGATAAAACACAATACTGAAATTATATATTACCAATTTTAAGTGTAATTGCTAAAAAACTAAATGACAAAGAAGCGAAACACAACAAATCATGATTGAAATTTAACAGAAATAAGGTAGTAGGTCTTAAGTGAATTTCTTATATCCGTGAGCATTAGCTGTACATATATCTATTTATATGTGCAAACTTGGTGTATATATTAAAGTAGATGTTGCGGAAAGTTCAGGACATGATTAGAAAATCCTAAGACTTTAAACATGAAAACTTACAACACAAGAGATGTAACTTGTAATTTCACAAAACGCTGCAAAAGGTACGATTCATGCATATGTATTTATATATGCATCCGGATGTGTATATGTGACTATCTAAGAGTACACACCTATAGATATATAAGTATCTATGCATGAGAGAAATTAAATATATATTTTTATTTAAGTTAACTAATTAGATAAGGCGAATGCAACAAGGTTTTTTTCTAGGAATACAAAGATTCAATGTTTACAAATCAGATATAAAGTGAAAGAAGAAAAATAATTATGCATGTAATATATATAAGAATATATATTATTGATGATAGTCATCTTTAGGCTATTAGAAATTTTACAACTACAACACGTCGTCGTAGTAGTGTGTGATCTTTAAGCGAATAAATAATAATTGTAACTGCAACAACAAAATCCATATTCGGGAAACCTTGCTACTGTGTATTCAAAGTTTATATTATGTATAGATTGTAAGTTGAAAATAAAGTTTTAAGTTCGGGGTGATCGAAAGAGTATACAATAAAAAAAAAAGTAAAAAAAAAAACCAAAACAACACTTATAAGATGAAAAACAAACGACTTATTATCTGAAAGATGCAATCTAAACAAAAGAATGAATACGAAAATCTATATATATATATATGTATATATATACATATTGAAATAAATGAACTAACTGTATATTTATATTATAGGTTTATGACATGCATATGTATGCACACACACACATCTCTAGTAAAAATTGAACCAAAAAAAGAAAAAATATAAAAAAACAGGAAAACTAAAAACTCCTTCTTTTATCAAAAAAAAACTGCAAAACATACACAAAAACGAAACCTAAATACGAACGAAACAAGAACCTAATAATCAATACACGTACATAATATAACAAAATTCTCATGAAATTAAAAACAAGCTAGGCTAAATCGTCTTATACGTGGTGTGTGTATTTTCGCTCGGTATTGAAAATCAAAAACTAGTAAAGCAAATGAATAATAGATAAACCAAAAATCATCAACACACACACAACAAAAATTCTTTAGTGAATTTTAGAAGAAAAAAAAAAGAAAATCATTAGCGCTAGATAAAACTCTAAACATAATAAATTAACATTAAAACTGCAAGCCAATAAAGAGCAACTCGTTGCCGCAGCCACTACTGTAATTGCAGCGTCGTCATGATGTTTGGTTGTATAATGTGAATGGTGATCGTGTCTCATGCTTAATCGTGATTTCCAACTCGCCAGTCCTATCAGTTTTCTTTCTCTGAGCTTTCCTTCTCTTTATAATTTAGATGCACATCATATGAACGTCAGCGAAACGGAGATACGAACAAACAAAAAAAAAAATAAAAAGAAGGAAGTAGGACAATTGGTTAAATTAAAACAGTAAATCGCAAAAAAAATTGTAGATATTAGATTTTAGGGAGTGTTTTTCTTTTGTTTCTTTCTGGAAGCATAAGAAGCTGAATTCGTAGAGGAAAACGAAATACATGTGAAGTCAACATCTAATTGTAAGGGGGATGAAGTTGAAAAGCTAACTATGGACGACTTCCTTTATTTTTTTTTTTTAATTATTGCTCTAAGGGAATGCCGACCCAAAATGAAAACGCGAAAGTGTTGAAACAACTATCATGAAAATCCAACAAACCTGAAAAATGAAAAAAAATCAACCACTCAAAGAAACAAATATAAAAACTTGAAAACTTAACTGTGAGAGATAAAACATAATAATCGTATGTACCCTTGTATTTTTTGTATGTAAGGTCAATTATTTTTTATTTTTGTTTTTAGGTCGTAAGTAAGTGAAAAAATATATATTACACATACACGCATATTTTTTTGTCGCTAGTTATGTCATCCACGGAACTGGAAGGAGATCAATTCAGTAATTAGAATTGATTTGGCCTTGAGCTTAGTTTGAAAACTCAACGTTTGAGCTTATACTACTGTGCCTAAGAAATAACGACTTATTTTGAAGTCTCTTTAAATTCCTTATTCTTCCAATTCTACTTGCTTGCCCCTAATTGAATCTTTCTCAGACAAAATACACATTTATCCGAATCCTTTGGAAAGTTACACGGGTCGGCCACCTTTTGCAGTGGTCTTTAATGCTTCCTTCAGTTCAACTTGTCTTTTTTGAGTCTAAACGGTGTTCCTACCGGTCCCTTGAGTATTTGTAGTAGCGAAAAGTCACACGACACTGAATTCCGGGATTATCATGGCTGCGGATCGAATCTCTAGTGAGATGGTCTCCAAGAACCAATTGACCGCGAAATAGTGTAATATCATATCTGTATGAAAAACGAAGCGCGGAGTAGTTTTCTCTCACCGTATTCTTTTGTATTTCTAGCTCAAATTCATCCTGTTCCACTTTGCTTTGGCAGATATTGACAGTGCAGCTCCTTTTCTACTGGTGAAAACAGTCCTTCTACTATGGTTACTCCTGGCATTTATTAGGTTGTTGCAAATGAAATGTCGGATATTTGAGTAAAATTTCAAAAAACTATAACTTTTATGAAAATTAATTTTATTAGTCAAAATAAGAACCAGCAGCTTCAATGCACTTCTCCCAACGAGATACAAGGGCATTTATTCCAGTTTCGTAAAAGTCTGGGTTTCTAGAGCTAAGAAATTCTTCAAAGGCATTTTTGACAGCTACTTCATTGGTGAATTGTTTCCCCGCCAAAAAGTGATCTAAATGCTTAAAAAAGTGGTAGTCGGTTGGCGAGAGGTCGGGTGAATATGGTGGATGAGGAAGAGTCTCATATCGTAATTCATTTAATTTTTGGACCGTCATTCTGGAAACATGAGGTCGGGCGTTATCATGGAGCAGTATCACTCCATCTCTGTTGACCAATCTAGGCCGCTGAACACGTAATTTCTCGTGCATTTCATCAAGTTTAGCACAATATTTCTCTGCATTAATTGTTTCACCACGCTCCAAAAACGAATAATGAATAATTCCAGATGCAGACCACCAAACAGTTACCATTACCTTCTTCGGGTGAAGGCTCGGTTTTGGCATGTGTTGTGGAGGCTGATCGGCATCTAGCCATTGCGCTGATCTGCGACGGTTGTCGTACAATATCCACTTTTCATCGCATGTCACTATTCTGCGCAAAAAGGGATTGTTCCTGTTGCGGTTGAGTAGAGAACTGGATATTTCCATTCGCAGCGCCATGTTTTGCTCGTTGAGTTCATGCGGAACCCACTTATCAAGCTTCTTCACCTTTCCAAGCTGTTGAAAGTGCCGAGATAGTGTCGAATAGTGTACGCCTATTTTCTCTGCAATGTCACGAATCGATGATCGGGGATCAGATTCCACTATCAAACGCAACTCGTCGTTGTCGATCGATGGTCCTGGGTGTCCACGAGGTTCACTTTGGAGGGTCATGTCGCCTGATCGGAATTTTTCGAACCACCGCTGTGTCGTTCGTTCGTTTGCTGCGTCAGCTCCAAATGCTCTGCAAATGTTTCTGGTTGCCTCCGCTGCGTTGTGACCAAGTTTAAATTCATATAGAAAAAGTAGACGTTTTTAGACTCCCTTCCATGCTTTTTTCTTTGAGTTTTACTTGGAACTTCAATGACGATTGAAATTGAAATGACTCCTTGATCGAACGAACGACTATTTATACTCAATTATCCCATACCACCAGAGTCACCTTGCGGCAATTTTAAACATTAAAATCATAACTAACTTCACTTCATTGAAAAATCCGACATTTCATTTGCAACAACCTAATAGTTCCGTAGTAACATCGGGTCCTAATGAGAAGTATAAGAAACCAGTACGAACAATATGCTCAAAGTGGATAGACGAAAAAGAAAATAGAGCCAAGAGTAGCGCGGAGAGAATACGGACCATTGAATTGAATTTGTCAATATGTGTAGGAGAAAAGTGACTAAAAACCAGGCAAGTTTGATAATTCGACCGAGGCGAGAAAACGTTGCGGCGGCTTCTTTCGTCAAATCTTATTTCATTTTTTCATGACATGATCCTTGCTGCATTCAACTTGAAACTCGTGTTTCACATATGCATCCTCAATCTGGGGAAAGAATAATAGCCTGCTAGGTCCAAATTGCTAAAATACGGCGGATGAGGAATAGAGAGCACTTCTGTACCTGCTTAAGCACTTCCACGTTGTTAATATCTATATGGTTTCCTTCCCCTAAACATATGTTTGGCCACCATGGGTTTAGTAGCCTTAGTATTATTTTTTCTCGTTGTTTCAGTTTGCCTTAGGTGTTCTGTGAATCTTGTGTTCCAAAATGTTTTAGTTTGTTCCACATTCAGAGCAAGATACCTTGTATATTTCGCTTTTTTTCCGGAATTTGTTTTGAATCTTTCTCATGTGAGAGGTTTGTTTTTACTTAGAATGGCCTGCTAGATCAAGTGATAAGAATGCAAAATTTTTTGAAGATTCGTCGCAGTTTATGCATCAGAAGGGAATAAGTTTTACTTCCGCGCTTTTTTGGTTCTCACTTTGCATTTGTCGTTATTAATGTATTGAGAAGGGCATAGTCACGAGTCGATAGATCATCGCATTTCTTAGTCATTATGGAAAGTGTTGCTAGGGATAGTTTGTTGCGTGTTCGCCGGTTTCCGGCAGCTGTCGAATGAAATAAAAACGGTAGTTTGATGTTTTCTTCCATCTTTTGCACAAATGCTATCTTTCGGTGTGTTACGTTGATAGTCCTCAAAATGCTCTTTATTTTGTTTTTCGGGATAATTGTCAAGATACCTGATATCTATATTGGTTGGGGATACCTTGCCTATCGAAATGTCGACCAATTACTTGTCTTCCTATCCTATCTCAAAACATCTTGATGTTTATAAATTTATAGCTGAGCAGCAAAGGGATGCAAAAGGCAAAAGACTCTCGAAGCTGTAAAGAACAGCTTATAATCGACAGGTAATTGCAAAGCAGGCTGTCCATCAGGAACGAAATATCTCGACTGCCTGTCGATTAAAAATCAGCCTTTGACTTCATATCACATTCGTATTAACTACAAGAATTACGCTTGTACAAAATCAACTCGAATGTGATTCTTCTCCTGAGAACAGGTACCTTACAAACATCAGGAGGGATATCAATCAGCCGTGACATTTTCGAAGGCAGCTCTCCAAACCCGCTGTGGTTTTGTTTGGCTTTCGGCGCAATCCTTCTATATGAAACCAAATACGGGTTTCAAGTTTAACACGGCATATTGTCGAAATCAACATTAAATCATTAAATGTATATTGATGACATCAAACTGTATGTCAAAGACGAAAACCAGCTTCCCTCCTTGCTGGAAATCACCATCCAGTTCAGCAGGGATATGGGCATGCAGTTGGGTTTGGAGAAATACCACATGAAAACAATTGTTGGGGAAAAACACTCCCGACAATCAGGGAACTGCCACAATAATATCCAAATTGAGGTATGGATTCAGACGAATTCTATAAATACCTCGGCATTATTTCCGTGGGTTTTTCTTTGAAAAAACTACATCGGACTGCCGTCATGGCATAAGTTTTCTCCTTTGAACTTGAAAAACAGAGAATGGGAAGGGGATGTTACTTCAGTCTAACACAAGATCGACATGTGGGAGGAGAAACCCATTCACGGAGGTCATATGACAAATTTGTTGTTACCAGGCATTCACATCGAAGCCACCGACAAAAGGATTGGCTAACGCTGTTCTATTCTATAAGACCGAAGCCTCCCTCTTAACAAAAAATACAAACGTTACATCCATCATGACTCCTCGATCGCCAGTTGCAGGTGATGCAACTTTAAGAGGAGATCATTCAGCACATATCATCTGCATGCAGGATGTTGAGCAGTATCGAATACACCAATCGTCGTAACTCCGTCTGCAAGATTCTCCATCAAAACCTTGGGTTAAATATTAATTTAAGCCAGTCCCGGAAAATTTACATAAAGCGCTGTAACGTTGGATATTACGGATGGATTATACATGGAGATGTAACCTGTGTTACAAGTCTGAAGAATTCCGGTAATAACCTGGCCAACTGGGCTTCAGTCTTAATTCATACTGTCTTCCATTTAAAATCTGCAGTCTCTGCAGATTAAAGCCACCGTTCGCGTGTTTGGGATACCTATGGTCGCAGCAGTACATATTCGTATGGTATGGTCGGTTGAAACCCAACATCGGACCTGATGCGGACCTTCGGATTTTGCCTTCAGCGAATTCTAAGGTTGGCCGCTTCCGGTCTGGTTGGGCGGGACGAGGGCTCGTGGGCTTTCTAACTATATATATACGTTGAACCTTATGGCTTTATTTAATTGAAGTTCCATTCTGCGGATACCCCGGTAGGATTGATTTTTTGTAAGGGTCTTTTTAGTTACACACGGAAATCGATTGTTCGAGCAGTGAGTGTAAAAAAAGTCCCGGACCCTCAAAAACCACCAGGACTCCAGACAATGTCGAGAAAGTACGGAATGCGAGCAATCTGCACGCAAAATTCAGTTGCTCTTAGGATTTTTAATCGCATAATAAGATGAATTCTTCATGAAGACCTAAAATTTCATCCATACAAACTGGCAGTGGTGCTGAAACTTGCTACATGCGATTTCGATTCACGAGCAAGGGCTTGCGAAGCCTTTGTCGAAAACTTGCCCCCTGGTGTGTGTTCATCAGCGATGAGGCGCAGTTTCGTCCGTCAGGATGCGGTAATATACAAAATATCCAATATTGGCGTGGCACGAACAACCGAGAACTTAACGAACAACCCTAGATGAAGAACTTAAGATTGTTTGAGGTGAATTATCGAGAGCTGTTATTTTTTGACCTTGGTTTTTTTAAGAGAACGACATGGAAATTATAGTTATTTCTGACCATTATATCTGAATGATTGAGGGTTTTTTGCTTCCCAAACTTAAGGGGATGAATCTGAGGGATGTGTGGTTCCAACAAGATGGCGCCACAGCTCACACGGCACGAATATCAATGGCTCGCCTTGCGCGAACATCTTCCTGAACGTCTTATCTCTTTGAGGGATGATCTTGATTGGCCAACACGCTCGCCAGACTTAGCACGCTGTCATTTTTTTATGAGGATATCCCAAATCCTTTGTGTATACTACTCCTCCAAAGACCTTGGGTATGCTGAAGACTAATATTCGTGCTGCTGGGCACACTAGACAAATCATCATCATCATCAACGGCGCAATAACCGGTATCCGGTCTAGGCCTGCCTTAATAAGGAACTCCAGACATCCCGGTTTTGCGCCGAGGTCCACCAATTCGATATCCCTGAAAGCTGTCTGGCGTCCTGACCCACGCCATCGCTCCATCTTAGGCAGGGTCTGCCTCGTCTTCTTTTTCTACCATAGATATAGCCCTTATAGACTTTCCGGGTGGGATCATCCTCATCCATACGGATTAAGTGACCCGCCCACCGTAACCTATTGAGCCGGATTTTATCCACAACCGGACGGTCATGGTATCGCTCATAGATTTCTTCATTGTGTAGGCTACGGAATCGTCCATCCTCATGTAGGGAGCCAAAAATTCTTCGGAGGATTCTTCTCTCGAACGCGGCCAAGAGTTCGCAATTTTTCTTGCTGAGAACCCAAGTCTCCGAGGAATACATGAGGACTGGCAAGATCATAGTCTTGTACAGTAAGAGCTTTGACCCTATGGCGAGACGTTTCGAGCAGAACAGTCTTTGTAAGCTGAAATAGGCTCTGTTGGCTGACAACAACCGTGCGCGGATTTCATCATCGTAGTTGTTATCGGTTGTGATTTTCGACCCTAGATAGGAGAAATTGTCAACGGTCTAAAAGTTGTATTCTCCTATCCTTATTCTTCTTCGTGTTTGACCGGTGCGGTTTGATGTTGTTGGCTGATTCGTCTTCGGTGCTGACGTTGCCACCATATATTTTGTCTTGCCTTCATTGATGGCAGTTTGTACGTCTCGGGTGGTTCTTCCCATGATGTCGATATCGTCAGCATAGGCCACTAGTTGGGTGGACTTGAAGAGGATCGTACCTCTTGCATTTACCTCAGCATCACGGATCACTTTCTCGAGGGTTAGGTTAAAGATGACGCATGATTGGGCATTCCCTTGTCGTAGACCGTTGTTGATGTCGAATGGTCTTGAGAGTGATCCTGTTGCTTTTATCTGGCCTCGCACATTGGTCAGGGTCAGCCTAGTCAGTCTTATTAATTTCGTCGGGATACCGAATTCTCTCATGGCCGTGTACAGTTTTACCCTGGCTAAGCTATCATAGGCGGCTTTAAAGTCGATGAACATATGGTGCAACTGTTGTCCATATTCCAACAGCTTTTCCATCGCTTGCCGCAGAGAGAAAATCTGATCTGTTGCTGATTTGCCTGGATATTTCCTGTTGTGGCTTCGTAACGAGTTGTTTTCCGTGTAGGGTTGTCAGCTCTACCCAACCCCCAACCTGGAGGACCAGTTGGTACAATTTGTTCCGTTTCAAGGCGCGGGAGACTCGCCTTCATCCTTCTCCGTCTGCAGCTTTTTGTTAAGAAAGAGCTCCCAGCGGTCACCACGTGGAGGTGGAGATAGGGTTTGGTAGTAGAGCTGTTGGTGTTAGTTCAGCAGGCATTTCCCAGGTTTTATGCTCCATCGTGGGTACCAATCCACGTTTCGGCCTGGGACCTATACTACCCTTTGACCACACTAGACAAAGTGGAATAAAACTTTCGATTTCAACTTTCTCAATGCATTGACCAGAATGGAGGTCATCTTGAAGATATTGTTCTCGAACAGTAATTAAAAAAAAACTTTAAATGCCTCTGTTTGTGTGCAAAGATTAAAATGACATTTCCAATAGTTATTGATTTATGATCTTTTCAAATAATTTTTTAATTTGATTTGCTGAATGGAGAACCTTGTTAAGTACGCAACAGTTGTGCCCCACTTTGGGCATTAACTCAGTTATGATGAGAGTCCAGCGTTACATCACCTTGGCACCAACAACGTCAGGCAACCAAACTCCCCTAAGAGCTTTGCCAGTCGTGAACACCAACTGAGCGTGATAATATGGGGAATCAAACGGCACGTGCTGGAGCTAATTCGAATGCTAGAAGTTCGGCGAGATGAGGGCCGAGGTTCTTGGTTCCCAAATATTACCTCCTTGTTTGGATACAGAGATTTTATCACGTGTCTGAACTCAGGAATCACCAAAGCTACCTGGGGTAAACTCCTCTAATAGAGACATGAAGTCCCGAGGCAGGTTCATACAACCGAAGATTTCAATCCCAAAGGAGCTAAACTGCCAAACCTAATAAGGGAAAGGATTAAATCACAAAAATTTAATCCGCGCGGGATGGATGGGGAAGGATCAGCTATGAGCCGGTCCTAACATCTACGCGAAGAGGGGACCACTCTTTCTTTTCTCTCCATGGGGGGCCAGAAAATATGGTGTTCCTGCGGCAACCCACCCCAACTTAAACCTTTGCAGCTTCCAATATAATGGAGGCGACCCTAAAATCGGAAGGACTGATGCTCCTGATGATCCTGGGGAGGTTAGAGCAAAACCAACTCAATTTATTCATAACTAATTGTATAATCTTAAATTACTTTAGAAGAAAATATAAATCCAAAATAAAATCTTTCAAATTGCAATTAGACTAAAAACTAAGTTGTTATCATATTGGGGCACACTTGCTTTATCTTTCTTTGGATATATTAAAGGCTGTATTATTTTATTATTAAATGCTTTGTAGATGTCCGTAAAAGTTAATTGAATAGTTTGTTCAAATAATTATGAACTACTGTTGTATAGTTAAACCTTAGCGTCCCATTTGTAAGTGAGATTCATTATAAATTCGGTTGGTGGAACAAACATGTTAAAACTATCAAGTTCGAAAACAATCTCGCTCGTCTATTATTACATTATAACTAAGTGAAAACATGGGAATGCAATAAGATACAAATTAGAACAATTGTGGCAATTTCGGTATGAATTTTTTTGTTAAAATTCTATTGTTTTGGGTTTATGGAATTTTGAAATTTTGCTGCCAAATTTTCCTCGGTAAAATAGATAACTTGCCAAACTGCACTTTTGCCAACCGGTTTTATATCCTCCCTATACAATCGTGTTCCGTAAAAGTACCAATATCCAGAATTTTTGGAATCATAACCGAGTGGTATCAACACTCAATAAAAACATGTCTAAAGTTTTTATTTACATTGTTTTGAAGATCAAAAGTTTTTATTTACATTGTTTTGAAGATCAAATCTGTTAGGTGGCGTCCCCCATTCTCCATACATTGCGTAAACCGATTTCTGGCGTTTGTCATGACTCTTGTTAGCATAGCAGGTGTTATGTTGGCAATTTCTTCTTGGATGTTGGTCTTCAAATCTTGTAGGGTTCTTGGACGGTTCACATAAACACGGGATTTAAAAAAAAAACCCCATAGAAAAAAATCACAAGGGGACAGATCGGGAGAGCGTGCCGGCCATTTCAAATCGCCTCTAATTGAGATAAGGAAAATGTTCCCTCAAAACAGCCATCGATGCTCTTGAAGTGTGTGCTGTTGCACCGTCTTGTTGGAACCAAGTGTCCCCCAAATCCAAATTTTCTAGCCGTGGGATAAAAAAATTCTGTAGCATGTTTACATACCGGTCCGAATTCACTGTCACTGTAACCTCATTTTCCTCAAAAAACCAGGGACCAATAATTCCAGCTGAAGAAATTGCACACCACACTGTGACTTTGGGTGAATGCAAAGGCTTTTGATGCCATTCTCGAGGGTTGGTGTCAGCCCAGTAATGCATGTATTGTTTGTTAACCGACCCACACAAATGAAAATGGGCTTCATCGCTAAAAAAAACAATAGCACCCTCGGGAACATCAAGAAGAAGCTCACACGCGTTCATCCGAGAATTGAAGTCACGTTCTGAAAGTTCCTGCACTATCGCCATCTTATAGGGATGAAAATGAAGATCATCACGAAGAATTCTTCTCACAGAACGATCGGATAGTCCAATGGCAGATGCGTGTTTGCGCGCAGAACGCCGTGGCGATTGCAACATTGACGCTCTCACTGCTTCAATGTTCTCAGGTGATCTAACGGGCCGAGGGACTCCAGTTCTTCCTTTTGTCGCACTTGCGGTTTGTCTGAATGTAGTGACCCATGTAACAATTGATTTGCAGTCTGGGACGGGACACGAGTAAACGTTGCCCGAGGCATTCATAAACTTCATATTTTCCCAGCTCCGCGGGACGCCGACCGTTCGACGACTTCGCCGCACCAGATCTTGTAGTTTCCTTTTTCGCGAGAAATATCAATTTGTGCCACACTGCACTTTGAAAATTTCGATCATGCGCCAACAACACTTCCCAACACTCGATCCTCCTCCACTCTTCTTCTTCTTTTTCAGAATCCAATTCCCCAGCCCTGTAGCGCGGCAAAGGAGAGTGCTAAATTTCCCTTCTGTCGTCGAAGCTTGAAGACTCAAATTTCAAATTGGAATATCCAGGCCTCGAAAGCGGCAAGGAAAATTATGTCGTCGTAACAGCCTTTCAAGAATATTGTGAGAAAATGTGAGATGAACCGGAGCAAAAGCAAGGAAGATACAGCTGCTTAAGCAACCACGCCTCATACAAGCCTCAGCGCGGACTCATGGTTCGTATGGCAAAAAGTTGCAGCTGCTAATGGATTCGATTCGTCCAAACACATGTATAGTGCTCTTCCCAAGGATGTTTTGGATGCCATCAACCCTATCTATGAAGATCTGAGCAAAGATACACTCCTGGGATATTTGTCGGAGGTTTTACGTAGAACAACAATGAGAGTTCGAACCAGCATATTTGGAAAATTTCAACAAAGCACTTAAGTAGAACCTCTTGTTATCATTGAGATTGCAGCTTATATGGCAGCCTGTATCTTCAATGAATGTTCTTTGCTTTACTAATCTTTATGCAAGGCATGGAAATCAGTAGCGACCAAGCGAGTTATGAGGGGCATCCCAATCCTACTTCTTGTGGAGACGTTTCTGAATAATTGTTACCATTGCAATATTCAATATTTCTTCCTGAAAATTTTATACAATATGCTTCGAATGTCATACCTTAATGTGCCATTGATTTTAATAAATAGATTTTGACCGTGTTGTCGAAAAGAATTCACAAAAATTATGCCTTGTTTGGCACGAATTAACGTTACCTCTCCTCGCATTCCCAAAAACAGATGCATCCTTATTTTTAAAATTTCATCTTTTTGGTTTGTTATGTGACTTGAGTGCAAGGCTGTCGTACGGAAGGTTGCGGTTCAAATCTCACTGGTGGCAGTGGAATTTGTATCGTGATTTGACGTCGGATACCAGTCGACTCAGCTGTGAATGAGTACCTGAGTCAAATCAGGGTAATAATCTCGGGCGAGCGCAATGCTGACTACATTGCCTCCTAGGGTACCGTTACGGTCTTGAATGAAGTGCTCTAACACACTTCAAGGCCCTGATCCAACATGGATTGTTGCGCCAACGATTATTATTATTATTAACATGCATTCATCGCTATACTGCTTTCCTTTTCTCCGGCGAACTAGGGCTGTACCATTTGGTCCAATCAAATTAAATTTGGACCCATCAGAAAAAATGACTGTTTTCCAGTCGTCCATGATCCAGTTTGGTCTCTCTTTTGCCGAGTCGAGTCTCCTGTTCTTAATGACTTTTGTCACACGAGACTTTTGGACAGACTTTCGGGAAAGAAGTCCAAGCTCATTCAGGCGACGCTGCATCGTTTGCAGGTCCATCTTGCATGAGGTCGATTCCTCCAGCTCCCTTTTAATTTGTGGAGCTGTTTTAAATCAATTTCGGAGGTTGATCCGACTAATTTTCCTACAATCACGATTTATTCTGCCGCATCCTTTTCCAAACAAAACATCCTTTGTTTTCCAAGCAAAACCTTATTCAAATCGGTTCGATGTCTGTCTGTCAGTCACACACACTTTTCTCGGAAACGGCTATATCGATTGTTACGAGATTTGGTGCTTATGGTTTCCCGACTTGTTCTTGTCTAAATTTCCTGTCTATACATAAAGCTTAAGAAAAGATCACACAGTCGACGCATTTTTCTTTAATCTGTTTCCTACCTCTTGCGCAGGTCTTCCTTCCAAACTACAATTCTCGTCTTCTCTTTTGCACTTAACTTTCCTCAACATTCACTCGAAAGCAACCGACTTACTCGAATCCACGGTATTTAATATAGGAAATATCAAATATCCTTTAAACAATAGTTTCGTTGGTTAGCTTTACCTGAAGTGGAAAAAAGTTGAAAGAAACTAGAATAAGTCGGGATACCGCAAGTTGGGCGCTTTGGGTAAAAGGTTTTGTGTTCATGTTATGAGAGAATCTCCCTATGCATAGCTTTCTCGTCGTATATAATTAGTTGTTTCGAGTAATTGATACTGATATACAAATAACTAAAAGAAAGCTAAAAAAGGAAAACTAAAATGGCCCCATGGACTCCGACGTTCATATAACTTCACTTTATATGATGATGACGTCAGACACCTCTTAGAGTGCAACAGATTTTCGTGGAATGCCAAAGTTTCAATGCCAAAAACTTTCTTAATAATTCTTGGATTTCATTCAAACTTCCCAAAGTTATGCCTTATACCAATGGAAAATCTTTTACTTCTAGGATGAGATTAAGGAGGTTTTCCGGTAAATTTCTAAAATGCAGTAGTATGCTATCATTAACTTGATGCTTTTGAGGGCTAAATTTCGTATAGGTGCACCCTTGTAATTTTTACAGATTTTTCGGGTAGATATGCTCTGAGAATGAGATCTGTTTCACTTTTTGGGGCACATATTTTAAGTCCTCACTCCTCTGTGATTCAACCAATATTAGAAACAAGATCAGTTTCGAAAATTACTAATCGAGTCATTTGATTCCCCACTAGAACATATTCTGTCACTAAAAATTTTAGTCCCCCCTTTCGCAGGTATGGGGAGCCTACCTTCAAGCTCAACACAAGATGACGCCACTTGCCATTTGTAAAGAGGTTTACAGAATGCACCTTCTCACTAAATTTCGTGACAATTGGTTCAGTCGTTTCCGTGTAAATCGGGTGTGACAGAAAGACATCGAATCGATTTTAATAAGGTTTTGTTTCACACAAATCTTAAAAATCGGTTTATAAGAGGCTCGCGAATTTTTTTGGCATTGGGTGGATGTGTTTTTGTTTTGTTTTATTAAAATATGTTACTTATCATAATAAACCAAAAAAAATATGAAGGATATTTACTTTGTATGTTTTTTCTTTACAAATCATAATTCATGTAGTAGAGGTTTAAGCAGTTCACAACAAACTCAGCCCATCGTTCCAATATGCCCATACGGTCATTGTGTTGTCAGTCCAGTCCGAGCCTCCTTTCGTAGTTGCGTAATTTTCAACTTCATCCTTCTCCGTTTGCAGTTTTTCCATTAAGAAAGAACTCCCATTAGCATTGTTCTAGTATTCTTCAAGGTTGAGATGTGACGGGGTTCTGTTAGGAGGTGGTCAGTTTGGTTGAAAGTGGTGCCGTCGGGAGAGGCCGACATAAGTTTGTAGACCCCTTTTCGCGCAAACCAGGTACTTCCAACAACCACTTCGTGCAACATTGTTACCTGAATAATCCGCAGTCCGTTATCATTCGTAGTTTTATGTAAGCTATGGGAGCCAACGTATCGCCTATATACGGACTCCGTTTTCACTTGGCTGTTCAAATTTCCAAGTATGATTTTGATATCTTACTGGGGGCAGGCTTCGAGGGTTCCTCCTGCTGGTTCGTAGAAGGTAGGCTGACTAGGGGACCTACTCCGAACACATAGTTTACTGGATGGCCGCTCTATTATATGGCGTAGTGGCTCTCTCCAAGAAACCGGTCCTGTGCAG
Organism: Hermetia illucens; assembly: GCF_905115235.1. Classification (NCBI taxonomy): domain Eukaryota; kingdom Metazoa; phylum Arthropoda; class Insecta; order Diptera; family Stratiomyidae; genus Hermetia; species Hermetia illucens. Next base: position 9,182,379 of record NC_051855.1, on the reverse strand, counting down.
TGCATCACTTGCAACGTTGTTACATCAGCCCTACATTGTGACGGGGTATGGACTAGCTGCTTAGTAGTTCCTTTTCTGTACAGAGAGCGCACATTCCATGAGAAAATGCACAAATCGTTATTTCGTTTTCGTCGTTGTGTTGTTCAGTTCGAGTCTCCTTTCATAGTTGAGTAACTTTCAACTTCATCCTTTTCCTTTTGCAGTTTTTCATTAAGAAAGAACTCCCAACGATCACCACGTAGATTTCGAGATAAGCTTTGGTAGTAGAGTTGCTGGTGTTGTTTCAGCAGGCGTTACCCAGGTTTTATGTCATCCTCCATCGTATGTACCAATCTATGGACCTCTACTAACCCTTGATCGTTTTTGACATACAGTCAACCAACTACAATGTTGGATAGTTACCACAATACACAGTGAAGTCAAATATTTTATATGAGTTATGAGAGAAAAAAACAATAACTTTTTTTTTCGGTGTTTTTTTTACTGCTCTTATCATTTTATCATATTTATGTTACACAGAAAAAAAAACTTGGACACGTCAAGTTAGCGACAGCACGTAACATGATAGCTGTTCCAAAAGAGGTACCATTATATTTCGTGTGTTGTGCTTAGAGTTTCTGTTGTTCCTGACATTTACGGCAATGATTAATTTGCTGCAAGTATTGCGTACTAAAGTTTAAAAATGGACAGCAAGCGGTTCTCGTGCGACTCATACGTGCTGATCATCACATATTCCAATAATAATAAAAAAAAATTCAGAAAATAATTTAAATAATAAAAATGTTCAAGTCCATTGTTCATTATGGAATCTTACTGTTCAGACACAATTTTTTGTACCAGGTTTTGTTCCAAGTTGAAACGTTCTTAAATAACATGGTTTACGGGTCAACACCCTTCTTGATTTGGATAACCATTTCTCTGAGAGTAAAAAATTTTACAGATGTTTGGGCTGGGTAGTTTCCGAAAATGAGTCAGGCAGGCAAACAGACAGTGATTCGATTTTAATAAGGTTTTATTTTACACAAAACCTTAAAAATGTTAGTTAAAATATTATTATCTGGCGTCGAAACGTTCGCGTCAAAACGAGCGGTGTCGAAACTACCTGCTTCGGCAGCATCATGGTATGAGGTGCTATGGCGTCTAAAGGACCGGAATCATTGTGTATTATCCAAGGAAACCTCATTAAGGTAGGCTAACTTGATATACTAAGGTAGCACATACCAGCTGCGGTTGCTATATTGGGCTTGCCATCGGCCTTGGCCGTTAAGGAAAGGACCTTTATAATTAAATTCGAGCGACCACTAGTAGGCACACGTCAAAGAGGAGTTACGCGAAGGAGAGGTGAGAAGCAAGAAGGGGCTGAAGAATCACATAAAGGATATCTGAACGTCTATTCCTGCAGAAGGTACCGTAAAACTTGCACCACACAAAATATTAATTTACTCAATTGCTGGTATAAATTTGTTATCTTTGTATTAAATTTTAAGTATCCAAGTTTTTTTTTGCCGTACAAAACGCTTATTTTATAGTTTTATCACTATTTTTCTAATTAAAGTAAAAACAATAAAATAATAGCGGTAGAAGATGTACATACAGATTTTTTGTTTTTCCCTCAAGAATTTATCTAAAAATAAAATCTAGCTTGCGAGATATTTGACTTGTATTGTACCATCTATTTAACTTTTTAATTAGTTGACTGTATATATGATAGAAATGTAGTGACTAAATGGGAAATGAGAATGGTTTAACCGAATAAGAAACTCTAAAACGAGTAATATGGAATTACAAATGCCGAAAGTAAAAGTAAAACCATTTTCCAGACATAGTGGAGCATGATTTATCAATACCACAAGGAAACAAAGTGTATTGAGTGAAAGGAATCTACAAAACATTTCTAAAAATAGTTTTAATTGTATCGAAAATGCCGATTAAGTGGTCTATCAAACAATGGAAACCCGTGCTAGAGTTCAACAAGGAGACTAAATATATTGTATATAATTGTGAATTTTAAACTTAAAGTTTAGAGGAAAATAAAACAAAATTTTTCAAAGCTAAATAATAATCAAAAATTGTGATTTTCTAATTTATTGTAATGCAACAATTGAATAATAATTAATAATTATTAATGATAATTCTATATATGAACTAGCTAATAGGATAGACAAAAATATGAATATCTAATAAGTAAAACTGGGAGAAAAGGGCATGCGTATATTTTTTAATTCAATGTATTCTTAAGATGAATTTAACACATATAAGAATATATATTAAAATATATATTTTTTAGAATCTGATAACTATAAATTAATTGAATGTCGTAAAATCAACGACAAATCTAAATATAAGATAAAGACAAAGCAAACTTATCTGTGGAAATCAAGCAACCCAAACACAGTTAAATGTGAAATGATAACGGCACAGATTACAGAGAATAATGGTGAATAAAATTAAGACTAAAACCAAACAAAAAAACAAGTCCAAGTTAAAATAAATGGGATTTGATTTCAATTTAAAATAAACAAGAGAAAATGAAATAACTGCTTGAATTAATTCAAACGGCAATAAAACGACTAGGCAATCATATGATCGTGGGGGGTTTCCGGGGAGGACATGAGCTAAGTAGAATGACGCGAAAAGGAAAAATACATCTCAATAATCCAGCCATCAATCAAAATTCAAGGGCCCGAGATCTTGAAATTAGTTTTTCTGAGGGTTGAATGTCTCTCTGAAATCTTCATTAATTCTGGCTTACTGGCAGGCTATGTTAGGACCACTTAGAAAATTCAAAAAATTATCCGAATAATCCAGTCATAGGCAAGTCTATCAAAGATATTATCAGCTCCAAGGTCCATAAATTAATTTTTCTAGGATTTGAAAGTCCATTTCCCTTTTAATCTTTACTTTGTTTCGGTTTCATCATATTTGCACTTTAATTGCGAGCAAAAGGGGAGTTAAAAGAAATAAATCGGGTGTGACAGACAGACAGACACACAGACATTGATTCGATTCAAATAAGGTTTTGTTTAACATAAAACCTTAGAAAATAGAATAAATTTATTGAAGGTAATAAGAGCACATTCCTTAAAAAAAGTAAATTCAAACATAGAAACATAACAAATAATGGTCTCCTGGATGAAGGCACACCCTTGCAAATGACTCTAACTCAGCTTCCTCTAACATCCCTATTTTGTAACTTATTAATTGTTTTATTATTAATTTTTATTTCTCTAACTGTTTATTAGGAAGTGAAGTGCATAAAATACAGGCTCCCTGCCCTAAGATAGAATATAGAGTTGTATAGTACACTGCACCGGATAGGATCTATGAGGGTCAGTCATTTAGAATTCGTTTATTAAGGGTCGTTGTAAAGTCGGAAGGTTCGATTTTTTTCTACGAATTCTGTCTATACCTATGACCAATATTTTTCCTATTCAGTCTACATTAGAGCGATAAGTGAGCTATTAAACAAGTTCATATTTCTTTTGCCCAACGGATTATCATAATATTTTTGACGGGAGAAGTAGTGAAACCTTCAGAAACTTTAACAATTCACCAACTGAAACTCTCTTCAGCACCCGCGAATATGAGTGGCATAAAAGTCTTTTTGAAGGTTACGAAATGGTGGAAAATCAGAGACACGAGACACGCTCTCCAACTTCCATCACAGACAAAATCCATGCAGTTAGGGAACTTTTGGAGGAAGTTACTTCTTCAACTACGTCACATGAATGTACAATCCACAAAACTCATCAAACTTGGATTCTCAAAGATCTCAGCATGATTGGTTGCTCGGGTTACTTTTCCTGATCCAAAAAATGCCTGATTGAAAGTTTACCCGAAGTTATTGACCAGTGATGCTAAAGAAGAAGAAGGTTTTCCCAGTCGTATATTTATTTAATGAGGACAATACACAGAAAACAAATTTAGTCAGCTGTGATGAAACATAGGCTCCACAGTACACGCCCAAATCAAAATAAACGGGCAACGACTAACACATGAGGTTGCACTAATAAAAGTGTCAATGCGATTTTTCGGGATTGAGATTCCAAAATCATTCTGTTAGTTGATTTGCTCCACTGCTGGGCAAAACTAATGCTGGATGCCGAAACAAAAGAGGGGGCTTCCCAATCAGAAACATAATCCTCCTTCAGGACAATATACGGCCTCACACGGCATGAATAACTCAGAGCAAATTTGAGGAAATTCATTGAGTTCAACTAGAACATCCATCATATAGTCCAGCTTTGTCGCGGTGTGACCAACATCTCTTTGTGCGCAATTGCTTAACACGTTGACTGCCAACTACGAGATAACTCGTAGATTGTGATCTTTTTTAGGACGCCAACTACGAGTTATCTCGTCCTATGTTTACTTACCATTTTTGTGCATTTACGATTAAACTCGTAATATATCAGTGCTAATATAGATAGATGGCTTCTAGGAAAAGAACAAAAAATCAATGCTAGCTTGCACGGACAGAAAATTTATCTAGAAAGTAACAAAAAATATAATTATAAAAATTAATTGAAATTCAAGAGGTTGCATAATATTTTATTGTTTTTTGTGTAAATTCTTAAAACAATTTTCCACACAAAGGGCTGGCTTCTCTTTGCAGACTGGACAGAAATAACGCGTTTCTCGGTGTTTTTTTGCTTGGGTACATATACGACAAGGCTTTGTTGGGCGCACTTTTTTTTCGGTAGGTGGCAAACTCTCTAAATAATGTAGCTCTTGCAATTTAATTTTTTTTGAAACTGGTTGAATTTCTTCACCAATCAACGCAATGAGGAATTCTTCTCTGAACTTTATTAGTTTTACGTTAGAAGAAGTAACTTTTTGAAACATTTTGTGAGCATTGTGTATATATATCTCTATAATATGTAATGAAACCTTTTTGGGCCATCTAATACTCTTTCTTAGAGATGAGTAGTATGAAAGCATTTGGTCTGATCGGTCTATGCCAGACATTCCATTATTGTAATCTCGTATTATATTCGGTTTCATAGAAATTTTTCCATTGCGATTACAGACCTCTACCATTTCAACAGCATGCATGTTTGAAATGCTAAGGACATCTCGTTTGTCCTTCCATTTGCATACAGTGACGGGTCCATTTTGCTGCCAAATACACTCCCCTTTTTTCAACTTGCGATTTACCACATCTCTGGGATTTCCTTTTCTATTACTTCGTAGGGTTCCATACACATAAGTTTTTCGTGTAGTTAGCAGTTTTGTAAGAGTAACAGAATTATAAAAATTATCCATGTACACTGCGTATCCCTTATCCAGATAGTCCTCCAGTAAATGTAAAACAACGTCAGCAGTGTGCCCTACTTTATTATCAGTTTCCTCACATTTTCCGCTATAAATCTTTATTTTCATGACAAGACCGTCGGACTCACATAGTTCATACAGTTTGATACCATATTTGTGTTTTTTATTTTTTATATATTGGCGGAAAAGCAATCTTCCTCGCCATAGCATCATGGATTCGTCAATACAAATATTTCTATCTGGTACATAGCTTTCACGCATAACATGATTGAAATGATTTAGTATCGGTCTCACCTTGTATAATCTGTCGGCAGATGGTATTGAGTTATCAACCAAATGAAAATAACGCAGTATCAACTGGAATCGATTTCGACTCATATGTGAGCGCCAAAAGTTTACATTATATAGCTTGTTTGTGCTCCAGTAATGTTCGATTGATGGAAAAGTGCAAGGTCCCATTTGCAACAAAAGTCCAATAAAAACTTTCATCTCTGCAGCACTGACGTCTTTCCACTGTGATAACCTGTTATTTTTTTTTATTACTTTGCGTTTTTCCATTTCTTGCGCAGCATATAAATTAGTTTGTTCCACCAGTAATGCAAGAAATTCATCCGAAAAAAATAAGTCCACCAGCGTATGTACCGTAAAATTTGCCGTATCCAATTTCACACCAATATTTTCTTGGAAAATAAATAATTCAGGATTTTGTTGAATTTCTGTCCACAATCATCATCATTCGCATTTGATGTTGTTGTTTGAGAATCATCGTTATTATCCTCAGGTTCAGGATCAACTTCACAGTCGGAGACGACCATATCTTCACTATCACTTGAATTATCAGAAGGTTCATAATCACTACTATCGTTATCATCCTCATCAAGCATCTCGTCAAATTCTGAATCACTGAGATTTGCGTAATATTCCATTTCATTTTGAGTCAGTGGTCTTTTCTTTTCCATATTGGGTTCTTGATAATTTAATTATAACAATAATTATAAAACAAAACACTCAAGAGGAACGTAAATGTGATGTACTCGACAAGTTCTGCAGCACTACTGATGAAATATGATGAAATATGCACGCGTATCTATGATTAGAGAAGCGACAGGTAGAAACGTGTCTGTGCACGAATTATCTCATAGTTGGCTTCCGCGAAGAGATTTCTGTTCCAGAAGCCAACTGCGAGATAATTCGTATGCCCTTTTTTTTATGAAAAAAGCAACAAGCGTACTTAAATTAGATTAAGTGGGATTTATTAAATCCATTCAGTTTGTTTTTAAGGTTTTGTGTTAAACAAAACCTTATTAAAAACGTTTTATTCTCTGTCTGTCTGTCACACGCACTTTTCTCAGAAACTGTTGTATCGATTGACAATTGAAATTCGATGGGAAGGTGGAAACTCTGAACGCCTCCACATGTAGTGAGTTACATCATTGCATGTGGAACTTAAGTGGGGGGGGGGGGGGTTTCTCCATACATGTAATTTTTTTTTATAAATATAGTTATGTGAGATATTAAATGAAAGGTCTCGATTAGTACTTTTCAATGGGGGCCTGAGGTCTGACATTTTATCCAAAAGCGGAAGGACGGGAGTTGGAAAATAATAATTTCTTTCATTGACCCATTTTTAGAATCTACTCAACTGAAAAATCTAAAAAAATCACGAAACTGCCACTATACGCTACCTAGGCTCTCAAATACCCTCTATACGGATGTATGTTCAAATAAAGCTACAAATAGTATATTACTATAATTTTTAGTAATTTAGCGTAAACCCCTTTTAAGTACATGCTGGGATTATGATTTCAAAGTAGTATAGGTTATAGTATAGAGAATGATTTTACCAAGTTTGATGGACATCGCACTATTACTAAAAAAAGTTATAGTAGGTCAAAGCTGTCGGTTCGGTGCAAATTCTAAGACTTTCAATGTCAGTATCATGCTAAAGTGAATTGACATAATATATGCATATACATTACGTGCACTCAAATATTTTTACATAAGAAATACACAAAACCTTTCATACCGGAAGGCTGCCAAATATACAGTAAACTCTCGGTTATTCGAAATGATCGGAACGACAGCCGGTTCGAATAATGAAAATGTCGGAAAAAAAAACGAGATTTTGTCGATCATCTGAGTGAGGAGGAGCGTTATCCACAAGAAGTAACGCTTTTCGAGGAAGTCTATTTTCCACCTGAATGGCACCATCCTTTGAAGGTGACACCGCCCACCCATGCCTTAGACTGGTTCGTGTATCAACTGGTTGTCGTCTAAATGCTGTTGGTTTTTTGGACTTCCCAATTAAAATAAGACGCAGTTTATGATCGCCGGTAGCATAACTGCATGCAAGGACAACAACTTTTTCTTTTCTTTTTTTTTGTATCCTGATGCCGTTTTTTCTCGTTTTGAGACATGCATAATCACAGTTGCAAGCTTGATCGCTAGCATAACCTCTTTTGTTGATGAGCATGTGGAATTTCCTCTTAGAATCAACGATCTCAGCCAACTATCACTTCCGAAGAATTCTTACCCCTTTCCGTCAATCAGCTCATAAAAATTCATCGCTCTTAACCGAAGTAGAGGATCTGAAACTGGCACGCCTTTCCCTTCAATCTAGGCGTGCTTTTTTAAATCCGCACAGTAGTCAAACGTTGTAGCGTGAGATCGTAGAGAGAGAGAATTGTGCGGGTTAGTACTAAGGTTTCCAAGCGATCTGTAACCAATTCCACAAATACATTTCTTTATTTTTTATCGAAATGTACTGCACACACCTAAATTTGACCGTACACTATGAATTTTGGCAATTTGGGAAGCTTTTGAAAATAGTGTACTTGATTTTTGTAGTATTTCTTATTGAAAAGAGTTTCCGCAATTTTTGAAGCTGGTGGGTGCGTATCGAAAGATACATCGATGACTGACCTACTCAACCTACTAACCTTCTTTAATTCGCAGTAAGAGGCACACGTCAATACACGCCTCTCTAAACTCTCTCCGCCCACAACTAATGACCTTCACTCTTTCCTTATCTACCCGTGCTTACTTTACACAAATAACGTTAAATTATTTGCCTCTGTTTCGGCTCCATTGGACTGCGATACAAGATATGTTGGTGCTCGCTGAACAAGCTGACACTAGATGTCAGCAAATGGCACTCGTTAATATTACTCGGTTAAATTTTTCCACGTCCTTTTCCTACGCTTTCTCTCTCAATTCTAAACTCCTTTTAAGATCTGAGTGTACCCTTCGATGGCAGACTTTGAACGCTGAATTTTGCTTAATAAGTGTACCCTTTTCAAGCTCGGTAATTACCTTGCGGTCAGCCCTGTCTTCTCGGTCATTTTCTTCTGTATTGTTTCTCGAAGTACACGTAGCGCGATACATTTTTTTTTAAGTTGGCTTTATGGAGCTTGGCAGAGCGTAAATACCACGTGTATTGAACACAATTTTTTTCAGATTTTTCAGTTGGGTGATTTCTTAGAATGGGTTCTCAAATTAATTGACCCCCTTCAGAGCTCCACGCTCTTCCTCTTTGCAACAAATTTCAAAACTAATATCTACACTAATCGATTCCTCTCATCTAATAGCCCACATGGCTATCTTCTTCTTTTTCTTCAGCCTTTGTCCCGTTCACAAGCGGGGTCGCCTCGTTGTGATCGGTTTCGCCATTTGGCCCTGTCAAATGTGAATGTAATTAAGCCGTATTTCTAGCCATTAAATTATTTGAAATAACTAAAACTTGCTTTTTCTCTCCGAAAGTGTTATTTATTGGTCTTGCAAATATCGATATTTCGGGAGCCACTTGTTCCCTTCATCAGTGTTAACAAGTCTCGACTTGAAGACCAATAAATAACAGTTTTAATTATTTCAAATAAGTATATTTTATTTAAAATCGTCCATTTCATTAAATTCATTATCTTTTTTCCTTTTTGACGCATAATTTATTTTATTTCACAGTTCAAAAGGCAATCAAACTTTTCCCGGTGACCACCCGGTTAGCTACGAATATTGCAAGTTAATCTTGTAAATTATTGGCCACGGCCAAGCAGAACGTTTCCATTTCTGTTCTTCCTAAACCTTTTCCTTCTTTGTGGTGGAGCAAACCTCCTTAACAAATCCGAAATCTGGGGTGAAAGAATCGACGCGCCTATCGGATGAATTGCAGTGACGTTACACTGTATCTCAGCGGCTACCATCCAAATATATTACTAGCTTTGGAGATAAGCCCCATGACACGGTTAAGAGTCGCTCAAAAACGTCAGAACGGCCCTTCGCTCTTGGATGCTCTGTCGCTTATGCCGTTAACCAACAGGGGCGGAAGAGCTAGGAGTCGTATGGTTTGGACGTGTCAACTGAACGGATTTCGAACGGAATCCATCAGGGTACAAACACCGCCTCCATGTTCCGGAACAGAATCTTGTCAACCAGTACCGGGTGATAGTGAATAAGAACCGAGTTGCCCTACCAACTAGGCAACAAATCTTACACGAAGTTTCACTTGCGCTCGGTCTGGGGTCATCAACTTACCGGATTAGTTAAAGGAGCAATCCAAGTACTCCACCTGTAAGGCATTCCATGAACCCAGTAGTTAGCTTAGTAACTGGGAATGTCGACCCAATTTGTAATAAGGCTTTGAGATTGCATTCACAGAATATGCTGAGATTCTCCCAGAAGTTAAGCCAAAGATCCTAAAACTAAAGTTTACTTCGGCAACTACCAACATCATTGCCGTTTTTGACAGAATTTTGACTGATCGTTTCGCTAGCGGGATTACTGTTACAGAGGTTCACAGTCTGGTCTACGTTACGGCTGCCCTGCTGCTGAATAAGGGAAATATTGGCAGGAGGACTCGTTCTGGGTGTTTCAGCTCCACAAAAGAGTCGAAATGTTGAGAAAGGATTTTATAAAAATCTCAGCAACTCAGGTCGGAAAAGTAACCTCCATCTGGATCAGGCAAAATACTTCTAAGAAAGTGTTTGGAGCGAACCCAGCCGTTGCAATTTAGAAGCAGCGTGACTCCCAAACCTTATACGTTCATGCGAGGCCCTCCCTGAAATGACGATGCCTGACATCACTGAAGTTGACATTGAAACAGCCCTTGAAAGGCAGTGGATTGGCAAAATTCATAACTTCTGGCTGAAACGGTTCAAGAGTACTCACACGGTATTGGCAAATCATTTTAATCAGATGATTGCCGACCCGAAATTAGTTCTAGTCTTTCTAACATCTACAAAGTTTTCATTTCAATTCTCTGCGCGAACATCTCAAAACATCTTGGTGTTTATAAATTGATAGCTAAGGAGCAAAATGGATACGCAATCAGTACGGAAGCTGTAAAGCAAACTCTCTACCAAAAACGACAGACTACATCTATTATAAATCAGCCTTAGCCCTCCATATCATTCGTGGTTACTACAAATACTACTCTTGTACAAAATCACTCCGAATGTGGTTCTTCTCGTCAGAACAGTGGTGAAGAATTGGAGCACGAAGTTCTTGGTAGCCCTTCGGCGGGTACAGTTGGTGTCACGCTGGCAGCTGGCAAGGGTGGTGTCTACCCGTACTATAATACTTAGCAGCCGCGGGCCTCAGATGGCGAAGGCTTACCAGCTGTGCCAAGTCAAGGAGGTTAGGTTACGGACACTGCGTTAACCATTCTTTAGGGACCGCAGAGAGATTTCTAGCTGCAGGGTGGGCGAGCTGCTTTCCTTCGCGAATGCTACGGCCTAGATTTGAATTTCCAAACGGGATGAACTCTGCCTCCCTGCTCTGATAACAGCAGTCACGGCTCCTAAGACCGTGGACATTGGGTTGGCTTTGAAGATCCGACCCGACTGGACTCTGCTTCCCTGCTCTCACAACAGTAGTCACGATCTTAGGAGTTTGTGGCATCAAAATGGCACACTAAAGCGCTAATTGGGCTCCTTGAAGCGGCCACTGATACTTACTTACCTACCTTGGCCAATACTCCGTTAGGGCATCTGTAAATAAGTTTTGACCTAACCAAAGCCAAGTTAAAGAATGAGGGAGACCAGGCGTTGCAGAAAGAAACATGAACGCCTGGGGAGTGCTTCTGGAATAATTGTCCCGATTTGACTATCTGAAGCAATCAATCCATCTTTTGACTTTACAGGATTTTTTGTAGAGCTTCTGCCTAAGGCTCTTGCTGAGAAAAGGAAAATTTCCACTTAGTTTAGGTGTAATGAGGGCACTGTTGAGGAATCTCCTAATCGATCTGTTGTAACCCTCGACGTTGTTGTGGTGCTGATAAGTTGTCTTCAGCTGGTTAGTACCGGTTGGAACTCCGTAAACTGCTTCAAGGTATGGAATCATTCAGGGTAAGTGGTCATGTGGTCGGTCACCCCGGACTCCATCAGGCAATCGCTGCTGTTGTTGCTGTGGTGTTGGGTAGTTGAAAAAGCGTATGGGGCGGAGTTTCGCTTCCCGTTTGCGCCCGCCTATTGTTTCTAGTCATCTTTTTCTGGCAGTCGCAGGTTCAACGTTTAGTTTCACGGCAGGCCTCTGTTTCATTGTGAAATTTATGAGCGATTCTCTTTAGTCCCTGTTTATGAAAGGGTCTCCTGCGCTACCGCCAGGATTCGGTGTGATTTTCACCACTTAACTTTAGTTTTTTCAACACCGTTTTTAGTTCCCCCGTAGCCATCGGGCTAATAAGGTACGACCAGATGTTGTTTATTATTCGCCATCTACGATCCTTATCTACGAAGCTCGTGTTAAAGTGCTGTTTTGTTCCCTCCGTCTTCTAGATGGTATAACTCTTTTCCTTTCGTTCTCATTTCTCTCAGACATATTATTCTCGCTATCGTCTCCATTTTTATTGAGGTTTGTTTAACCTAGGGTTTAGATCCTGTTAAATTGCTTATATCGTCTGCATAGGTCAATATTTGAACCGGTTTGTTGAGTGAAGCGCGTCCCAGATCGTCTGGCGTTTTCTGCGCTAAGTACTCCAAGCCGAGATTGAACAACTTGGAGGCCAGAATCTGCCTCGAAGCTTCTTATCAATTGGACGTGTCTATTCTCACTCAACTCGTTTAATATTTAGTGCACCATTTTATGATAAATACTGTGTATCCATTTTGTATTCACGGTATTTCTTCAGGATTAATTTCACTGAGAATTTTTGATCGATTGTTGATTCGCCTGGTTTGAAATCTCGTCTTCTTTTTCTTCAGCCTTTATATTCCTGGTATGTTTCTTTTTTATAACATTTTGACAATGACATGCTGTTTAATACTAAAATAAAACCCCTAAAATATTAAAAATCACAACGACATGTACGTATTATGTATAATCTCTAAATTTGTAAGGTAATCTGTTATTTTTGCTTGCGTAATTTGTTTCTGCCTTTTATCAAACCAATTTTCTTTTCAATGTAAAGGCAAAATTATTTGAAAATTACCGATTGATTGGTTGGTTTCTTCACTATCAGATTTTTTTTTTATTATTTCCGAGTTATCACAATCTCGGCAGGTACCGGATTTTACCTAATACTAGCGCTAAGTGCCAAGCATTTAGGCGGGCGCTGGTGGTAGTGGCCGATGGTAGGTCAATGGAAGAATCCATCGAGAACTCCCCGCAACATCGAGCACGTATGCAGAATGTTGTACTTCTGCATGGTTTGAACCAGACTGTGTGAAAGTCCCAAGACATCAAGGAAAGCCGTGAGAAATTTAGGTACAATACCTGTAGCTGACAATATTATGGGAGACGCCAAATTTCTTTGATTTCCCAAGCCAATGGCTCATAGTTCACCTTCTTCTCCACATATTTCCGCTCAATGTTACTATTATGAGGGATAGCAACATCAATAATATACGCGGAGCGACCCGTCTTGTCAACTAATAGTATGTCAGGCTTGTTATGGGCAGTGTGGCGATCAGTCAGTCCATGCTTGTATGCAAGGTTTTGATGGATAACCTTACATGCAGTATTACAGCCAGAATGAGATGATTCAACGTCTCTAACGCCGAACCACACATTCTGCATTGGTATTTTTTATAAATCCCATGTTTAGTTTTGAATCGCTGTAGCGAATCGTCGTCTGAAAGTAGGACAATTCAAGCTTTTTATGAACTCTAAGGCCTTTCTTTCAATATCGGTCCGTTTATGGTATGATTGCTGCCTCTCATTAAATTGAACCATTCAAAAACAACTTTATCAACTATTTGGTATTTACGTGCCCTGTCCTTTTCAGCATTTCCACTAGAACTAGCATTTCCAAATCTTTTGGCCTTATTTAAATACTTTGGAGAGTTTGCTTCGATTGTGCAGGAGACCATCCTAGGAAAGAAGAATTTAGGGGACACCGTTAAGGACCGTTAGACTCAAGTTAGTGATGGTAACGACAAACGCTTTTCTTGTATCATGGCATCCTTGGCTTGCTTCTCCCACAGAACTGTAAGTAATCTCATCGACTAGAAACATAAGAACCTACGGGTTCTCTCTACATATCCATCAGAGAGATAATCTGACAGAAAAAAAATTACCCTTGGTGTACGCATGCCTGCAGAATGTTTGGATCATAGCGTTTCCTACCATCCTTTTCTCTTCCGTTTTATATTGGTATTAGATAACGACATATTGGAGAACTCTTCTTCGCGTCAACTGATAATGAATATTAAGATTTAGGATTGCAAAAGTATCGCATATGTCCAAAGAAAAGTTAGAAAGGAAACAAGTTTCTATTGTCTGGTACTGAATAATATTCTCTGCATCTTGTAATAGTTAAGCAAATAAGGAATAATAAGGAAACCAACTGAGAGGTCAGAGAAGCGTTAAAACATTTTAGGATGGTACGAGAACAGAAAGAATAATAATATGATACAAGCCAAATTTCATTTTTAGAAAGTAGACTGTATTCTTAGTGATCTGAAACTGTCTTTAAGGTTTCGTGGAGACACAGAACCCTCAATTTATCCTGTTTACTGTATTTTTATGTCCGACAGTAAGTGCTAGAATCAAGGACAACAACTATATTACCCTTGTTAGGTGTATTTTTTCTACCATCACCTATAAATTTTGTTTATTCTAAATTTGCTAAATGAAAGAAAAATACGAATTTAGTGATAAAGTTAAAACAAAAGGGAAAATTATAAACAAATTATTGTAAATAAACATGAAGACAAAGATTAATTTAATGATGATAATAGAGTTTTAAGTGACTTTTAGGGTAATGAATCAGAAGAAAAACTAAGATTATAAGGGATAAATACGTTTAGGGGCCCAACTGTAATTTTCTGGTACATTAAAAATGATTCCTTCATTTTCAACCGTGCATTAATTTTAAACTGAAATAAATTAGGCTATAAGGAAAATAATAGACAGAAAACCTAGGATTATATATATATATATATATATTATGCGTATATTTATACTACGATGAATCACAAAATAGGAATACCAAGTAGCCAAGAATTCAATGAAGAGTAAAGATAAGTAGCTCGTAAGTTAGCATACCGACACACTGTACGTTAAAAATGAAATAAAACGAACCTCTGGATAAAACGATAAGAACTTCTGGGTCCTGACACAATACAATATAGTGAAAATTTGTGCTTTTTTAGAAAAGCCAAGATGATAATAAAACTAAAAGCCGAAATTGCAAGGAATCCTTTAAAATGTGAAAATCAATTACTAAATATCTACATGGTAATAATATTAAATACTAGCGCTAATATGAAGTCCAAATTATTGACTAAGTTAAATAAAAACTTATCAATACCAAGAATAAATCAGAATGAAAAAAAGTTACATAGGAACGAATGAGCAGAAACAATATAAAAGCCTTCTACATTGTGAAAAGAAACAAAAAAAAAGTAAGTATTAATTAAAAAAATCATATGTGTTATGTAAGAATTTGAAATGGTATTTTAAGACAAAGATTTAATTCCATTTAAAAGGAAGCTTTAAGGAAAAAAGTCAAAAAATGAAAATAACATGGAGCAAAAAATATAAAAATAATAATAAAAAAAAAAAATCTATCAAAATTATTTGTGTCGCAGTTAACTTTATCATCGTTCTTGTTGTAGTCATTGTCGTTTTTATTCCAGATATTATTATGTATATATAAGCCCTGTGTTATCCTTCTGTCTTTTGTAATCAGCATAAGATTAAAATAAGGGAAAAAATAATAATAATAGCGGAACCTTTACCGTCCAAGAGTAAAAAGAAATAATACTAAAAAAAGTTTTGTAACATTAAAACGCGCTTTAGGCGAGGGATTTGGATTTATTTTAATTATTATTGTAATTCCGACTGTAAAAGTAAATAAATAGTATATAGTGATTTGCAATAACAAGTAAATATAGCAAGTGAGATATAATAAAAGCATGATTCCATTGATCCTAGATTCATTAATTTGGTCACTATGAATTTATAACAAACTTGAGTTAATCTTTTTTAAGCAGAACCATATTTAAAAAAAATGTGATATTTACTTATGGACGGTAAGGAACTTATAATAGAACATATATACATGTATAGAGACATACATATTGGTGAATAGTATAAATTCATTTCAATCCCTAAGATCCAAAATTCAATGCCTCAATCATTTGTGCAAATTTCGACATCCAATAATGCCGATTGAAAATTTAATTACAAAAAAAATAATACATAAACAAATTTATAATTATAAAGCGTGTCCCGTTCGCGATGATAGCAACTTTAATGGTGGAAAGTGCCACTTGTTTACGGAAAACTAGTTCATGGAATGGGCACTCTATCTTTTACCGTTACAAACTAGACATTTCCAACAAAATCACAATTTTCCGCTTCTTCAAAAATTTAATCCCAAATTTGACACTATTTTCAGAAACTACATACAGTTCCAAATTTGTGTGTGTGTGTGTGTGTATGGTGGGGGAGAAGCTACAGCTTCTGAGCACTCAGGCCGTGTTGGCCCATTGCACTCACCTCCCCCGTCTAACGGAATATTCCGGATTCGTTAACGTATCGCAGGAATTCCGTTAGTGGGTGCGATGCTACCCGTCGCAATTGGAGGACATCGGTACCAAAGATCTGATGCCTGATGCGTCCATAGGCGGGGCATTCACATAGGAAATGCTCCGTTGATTCCGCTTCCTCATTACAGGAGGGACACGTATCATCTTCGGTAATTCCTATTCTGAACAAATGCCCAGCTAGTGAATTATGGCCTATCAGAATGCCCACAATACACCTGCAAGTCCTCCTGCTTTTCGACAGGATAAACTTTGCGGTACGTATGTTGGGTTCTGGCAGGAAAAGTTTGGTGTGTCGAGCAGCATTTAGGCTCTGCCACCTGTCGTTATGGGAAACTTGTTCCCAGTTTTTGAAAACAAATTTAACCAATGCTACTGATACCCCAATTGCTGGCTCCGGTCCCGGCATAGGGGAGATTGACCCCTCTTTCGCTAAAGCGTCCGAGATTTCATTTCCCTCTATGCCACAGTGACCAGGTACCCAGAGTAGTTCCACCGTATTGAATCTAGACATAGAGTTCAAACGGTTTCTGCATTCCTGAACGATTTTCGAGGTGATCAAAGGACTGCTCAATGCCCTCAGTGCAGCTTGACTGTCACTGCAGATAGCGATGCGCCTGCCCTTCAACCGGTCGTCAATCACCCAGTTTGCCACCCTTAGGATCGCAAAAACTTCGGCTTGAAAAACCGTTGCATATTGTCCCAAAGAAAAAGCCCACTTCTCGTTTTTATTCGAGAGGTAGACTCCGGCTCCAGAACCCTCTTCTGTTTTTGAGCCTTCGGTGTAGAAGACTTCCGTATATCCCGCCACGCATTCCTCTGGGTCTTCCCAGTCCTCTCTACGCTTCAGGGTAACTACATATCTACCAAACAGATGTATGGAGACACGAGAATCGGAAGGCATTGTAAGAACTGGATTCAGTCCTCCCAGTAACTCTTCCAATGCTCTGTGCCCCCCACATCCGTTGTTTTCCCACAGACCTAATCGAATTAGCGTATGAGTTGTTCCCATTGCAGTGCTTTGAATAAATATATCCAGGGGCTGCAAATTAAGTAGTGCATTCAGAGCTGCGCCGGATGTCGTGCTCATGGTACCAGTGATACCCAGACAAATAGTTCTTTGCAGTGCGGCTAGTTTACGGTGAAAACCTTTTTGTCTCACCTTAACCCACCACACTACGGATGCATATACGAACATCGGCCTAATGATGGCAACGTATTATACATTACCACATGAGGCCTGAGTCCCCATGTCGAGGCAAAGGTCCGTCTGCACAGCCCATAAGCTGTGAGAGCTCGTTTCATCTTTACCTCTACATGTTTGTTCCAAAGAAGTTTTTTATCTAGAGTGACCCTCAGATATTTCACTTCTTCAGAGAGTTGAAGGGTAGTACCCCTCATCTCAGGGAGACAAAGTCCATCCAGTTTTCTCCTTTTTGTGAATAAAACCATTATGGTTTTATTTGGATTAACTGACAAACCATGTCTAAGGTACCAGCTGTCTATCAAATCAACGGCACGCTGTGGTTCTCAAAATGAGAACTGGTAGGATATTGCTTTGATCAGTAGGAGCTGAAAGAAAATCTGTTGGCTATCAAGAACGTTGCCACCATATACTTTGTCTTGTTTCAATAATATACAGGCTGAGATCTAAGTGCCCCCTGTTCGATCTGAATAAAAGTAGTTTCTACATCTCGGGTTGTTTTTCTCGTTATGCCAACATCGTCAATATGGACTGGAAGCGAATAGCGCCTCTGTTACTCACCCCAGCATCGTGGATCACTTTTTTTAAGATAAGTCAAAATAATGCATGGTAAAGCACCCGTTTGGAGAAAAGTCTCGAGGGTCATCCTCCTATTTTGATCTAACCTAGTTAGCTTTTCTAATTTGTTGGAATACTCATTATCATCAACGGCGCAACAACGGGTAATAAGGAACTCCAGACATCCCGGTTTTGCGCCGAGGTCCACCAATTCGATATCCCTAAAAGCTGTCTGGTGTTCTGACCTACGCCATCGCTCCATCTCAAGCAGGGTCTGCCTCGTCTTCTTTTCCTACAATAGATATTGCCCTTATAAATTTTCCGGGTTGGATCATCCTCATCCATTCGAATTAAGTGACTCACCCACCGTAACCTATTGAGTCGGATTTTATCCACAACCAGACGGTCATGGTATCGCCGTTTTTGTAAGTTGAAATAGGCTCTGTGGGCTGACAACAATCGTGCGCGGATTTCATCATCGTAACTATTATCGGTTGTGATTTTCGACCCTAGATATGAGAAATTTGTTGTTGGTTGGTTCGTTTTTGGTGCTGACGTTGCCACCATATATTTTCTCTTGCCTTTATTGATGTGCAGTCGAAGATCTCGCGCCGCCTGCTCGATCTGGATGAAGGCAGTTTGTACATCTCGGGTGGTTCTTCCCATGATATCGATATCGTCAGCATAAGCCAGTAGTTGGGTGGACTTAAAGAGGATCGTACCTCTTGTATTTACCTCAGCATCACGGATCACTTTCTCGAGGGCCAGGTTAACGATCCGCTTGTCGTAGACCGTTGTTGATGTCGAATGGTCTTGATAGTGATTCTGCTGCTTTTATCTGGCCTCGCACATTGGTCAGGGTCAGCCTAGTCAGTCTTATTAATTTCGTCGGGATACCGAACTCTCTCATGGCCGTGTACAGTTTTTGCCCTGGTTATGCTATCATAGGCGGCTTTAAAGTCGATGAATAGATGGTGCAACTGGTGTCCATATTCCAACAGTTTTTTCATCGCTTGCCGCAGAGAGAAAATCTGATCTGTTGCTGATTTGCCTGGAGTGAAGTCTATTTGATATGGGCCGATGATGCTCAGGGCATACAGGGCTATTCCACCTAGGAAGTTAGGGGAGAATATTTTTTCTAGATGGTATTCAGCAAAGTGATACCAATTTATGTATTTGATGCACTCAGTTGCAGCCGCAAATATCAGTTATCGATGCTCCATCTCCAAGGCATTTGACATTCCGATTCGAACCAATTTGCTAATCGCCACAGTACTGCAGTTTTCAAAACTTCTTCTGCTTGTTCCTCCTTGCGTCGAGTATTTATGACCCTACAGAATTGCACTTTTTTTTTTTTTTTTGAAAAATTGAAAGCTGTGAAACTGTCACCTAGTCTCTATCATGACCATATTTTAGGAGCAATGAAATTGAATTTGAATTAATAAATAATTCAAAAGAGAGCACTTTTCCTAAATAAAAGAAATGAACCAACGCAAAACATTACACTCTCTTTATTTAAGATATATTAACGAGCATATTTGTAATTATTATAGAAGTAAACATCTGTCTGAATATCTAAGGTTTTAAGTAAAATGATAACGGAAAGAGCATCAATGAAACTTCAATTTCAAACACAACAAAAATAAAATATATAGGAAAAAACGTAAAGATATAAAACAAAGTGCTGTGAAAAAAGAGTGGCTTTTTAATTTTCTTCTTTCGCATTTTGAAAAGAAATAAAATGATGAAATAAAAGATTGAAAAAAAATCAATTTAGATTCCTTTAAATAAATGAACAAACACACAAACAAACAAACAACAATAAATAAATAAAAATAAATAAATAAATAAATTAGTATAAATAAATAAATAAAAAACAAACAAACAAACACACAAACAAATAACAATAAATAAATAAATAAATAAGTAATTAAATAAATAAAAAAATTAATAAATAAAAAATAAATGAATAAATAAATAAATAAAATATATACATAAACACATATATATATATTTCATGTATTTATTAAATAAATAAATACATGAATAAATAAATACAAAGATAAAACATAAATAATTGAATACAAATATACAAATGCATAATATATAAATACATAATAGATAAATATATAATACATAAATACATAAATAAATAAGTTTGTAAAAACACAGTTTGCCACCCTCTTAAGTCCAATGCCGCCACTTTTTTATGAGTGAATTCATTTTGTTTACTTAAATGTCGACACTTAAATTGCTATAAGGTCAAAAGCATACAACTAAAACATCTTGAAAATAATAACCCAAATTAAGGGAAATAGACTTGAAAAAAGATTGAAGATATCCAATAACTTTAGGTAAAAAACAAATGGTACATAAACAACATAAATGAATGAATGAATGTATTGGGTGATAAAATATGGCGGTTAGTCGGTTAACAAATTGATAGATCAAACTGATAAATCTAAAAAAATATATGCGTGTGTGATATAATAAAATATAAAATAAATAAAAATATTTTACCATTTCTTAGTCAGTTTTTTGGACTACCGACATACTGCCGCCGCCAGTTTGAATCCCGTACGTTTTTTTATGCATGTTGTATACGTGTCTATATATGTATGTGTAAACTTTTTAAATGAAATGTAACCAGGAACAAAAAAAACTAAATAATAGTCGTAGTAGAGAACTCAATTCTCAGAAACCAATTCTTAAAAAATTTGAAATTATCGCAGCGAAGTCAAGGACGCTTCTAGTATAGAAGAGAAGGAAAAGAAAATAAAGGAACTATACAAAGCACATCGAAACTCTCTAGAAGAATAGAAATATATAGAAGGAAAAATGCCAAAAACTTTACTATTATTTATGATCATTCTCGGGAAAACTAACACATAAAATAAGGAAATGGTTCTACAGAAATGCAAGGGGCGAAGTTTATTTTCAGCCATGCTTGTCTGTTTGTATTGAATTTTTATTTAAAGGGGAACAGAGAAAGAAGAAAGTATTATTTTTTGGATTATTTTTTCATTGCTGTTGTCAATCGGATGAAGTCTTACAGACGTTTCATCTACCTCTTCCCAATTTTTCCACATTGAAATCTATCAGAAGCTTCTTCATTAATGCCTAATATTCGCTATTAATCTAAAAACTCAATCTCATACGCTCAAGATATGGATCAAGAAAAAATTCATAAAAAATGTTTTATCTTAAGGAACCATGCAAGTTTTTCCTCATTCAACTTAGCTGATGAAATCTTTTGGTTACCAATACTTACCATGTTGGACTTAAGACATCGCGTTTTCACTGCCAAACTTGCAAGGTTACTTAATAAATCTAAATACTTCATGGTTCTCAACAAACATCACAGGATGACAGTACAGTACAAAGTGTCGAAACTACATAACTGAACTTCCTATAAGATCGCATTTAATAAAATGTTACTAAACACAAGGTGTAAAATGATTTAAAAAGTTTTGCACATGACAACTTCTATATCATACAGGAGATTTGTCCCCCGGCACATTGCTTAGATTCGTATGATAGAAGAAAAGCATTGCACATTTACTGGGTTCCTCATTCGTATACACAAGGAAAACATCTAGGCGCTATCGGCATACCGGCACACCAATCCATCAAAAGCATGCTTAGAACTCCTTTTGGAGGCAGTCAGTAATCTACTGAGCATCATACGCTACCAAATTCCGTGCAGCCTAGCAACTGAAGTTACTCCTCCTGTATGTATTCCTCTTGCGATGCACATTGCACAATGTGATGTTTTGAGTTTATGTGATGTGCCTTCAGCGATCAATCACAACAAGGAAAAAAAGTCCAATATGGCTAGCAGTGATGGGTAGTGACATCACCTTAAAGTGCAATATTCCCATTACCAACACCCTACTATAGAACTTAATCACATAGCTTCTTCTTTTTATAAGTAGACCAGGTCCTTGAAAAGCGAGCAATATTTTCATAACTAAGTAAAGGATGCCAAACCCATCGCTATCAAGAATCAGGTGTCACCCTAAAATACATAAAGGAGGTAACGAAATTAACGCGGACTCTAACTCCCCAACATATAATATTGCAAAATGGCTAATTCGGGAATTCGCTAAGATAGGGGATGCATTCAGCAAACACACCGTAAAGGATACATCGGAACTATTATAATTAAAAAACTATAAGATGCGGCAACATACCACATCAAATGTCTTGGTATTCCTGCAGTATTCTTAGAGATTCGGGCAAAGTTCGCCAAAAACATATCTTATCGCTGCAACACTTGCCATGGCTCCACGCTGTCTGATGCAATACAGTTGCTCAATAAACAGTCCTCGACCTTGGCCGCCATTCAGCGCCCCGTTGAGACTTCCGCTTTGGTACCGAAGTCAAATGAATTCCCTCTACCGGCGGCTTCTACTGTATTTACTGTACCTCCAGCTGTGTCTACATCTCCTTCTGCCAAGGACGACCATACCAGGCCCGCCGATTCAGCCCAATCACTGAATTCCGCCGAAAACGTGAACCGCAACACTGGTGCAGTGCCAAAAATGCAGCGATCGACGTCGTCATCTGCATGTTCCCGGCGGCTCAGGAATCCGTTAGACGAGACTGTGACTTCCGAAAAGGCGCTTTCTACTGTGCATAACAATGTAGCCTCAGCATCATCTCAGGAGTCTATGCACCAGGCCTCTCATTCTGTATTAAATTCGCCTGCAATGCCCTCCTACATCAGGGTTGCTTCCACTGGCTCTACACCCCTAATCCAGCGGCCCCCACGCGATGAATTACGGTCCACCGAGCCTCCGATCCTGTCTCGCTCCATCGCGCCTACGACGGGACAATATCCGCAGCCTCCTCAGCAAGTTTTGAATTGGAACACAGCCGCCCCACTTTCTGACATCGTTCCTGTCGCCAACGAAGCTCCGCTTCCCGCTACCGCCATATATCCTGGCACTTCAACCATCCATACCAGTGGCCCCAAGTTAAAGGTGGCGTCCCCACCTAAACAGCTCTTTATCTCCAGGCTAGCGTTCACAACGTCTACGGACGATGTTCTGGAGTATATAAGGAGCAAAGTTGGTTTACTCTCTCCTCTGTCCTGCATTAAACTCACAAAAGACGACAACACCGACCGGGTCATTGCATCTTTCAAGGTTACTTATCCACACGAAGTTGATGTCCTCGGCAACCCTTCTTTCTGGCCTGAAGGTGTATTCATAAAGCCGTATAAGCACCCCAATTCGCGGGTAAATTTCAGGGCAACCCGCCTGCCTCGCCGAGCTATATAACTGGATCCATGTTCACTGTCCGTCTGTTTTATCAGAACGTCAGGGGTTTAAGAACCAAGCTGAGGGCCTTCAATTTATCCGCGCTGGCTCAGCAACACCATGCCATCTGTATCTCCGAAACCTGGCTAGACGATGCCATATTATACTCCGAGCTCCCCGAAGGGTACTCCACTTTCCATTGTGACAGGGACTGGGATGCTTCTCGTAAGTCCACTGGCGGTGGAGTCCTAATTTCTATAAAAGATTCACTCCCCGCTGAACTCGTCTTCTCCTCCTCTGGCTTTCCTTTTGATTGTGTTGCTCTTCGTGTCTCCCCGCCCAACTTCCTCCCGTTCATTGTTTCTTGTGTATATGTCCCCTGTGCTAGCCTTTCTCACCTGTATGAAGAATTGTTTGTCAGTTTGTCTGAACTCCTTACCGTCAGATTCCCTTCCCTCCCTTTCTTCCTTTGTGGAGATTTCAACCTCCCCATGTTCAACTGGCCTAATCATCCCAGTCTTCCAATTCCTTCCAACAACCTCTCCCATTCTTCCCTCCCACTTTCTTCCTTTATGTATACTTGCTCTGCCCTGAATTTCAACACCACCAAAAACTCCTTGGGCCGCACTCTCGATCTCTTCCTTTCCAACCTCCCCGAGCGCCACCTCTCTTTATTTCCTGGCACATCGCCGTATGTAAAAACCGACGCTCACCATTCCGCGGTTGAATTTGAAGCGGAGCTCCCTCGTTCAAAACCCAAAACCAAGCGTAAACCCACTAAGTTCAACTTCCGCAAAGCCAATTTTGACGGTCTGAACTCAGCTTTAGCGTCTTTCAACTGGGTACATATATTAAGTAATTCATCATGTGATCAAGCTCTTAACACCTTCTACAATATCCTCTCTGATCTCCTCTCCTGCTATGTCCCTTCTTCCCCTCCCTGCCTACGTTCTTACCCAACTTGGTTCACAACGGAACTTCATATTAACATTCGCTTGAAACATACACTGAGGAAGAAGTTTCGGGCTTCTAAAAATGACGCTGACCTTGCTCACTTTAAAGCTATACGATCTACTGTGAAGTCAATGGTCAGAAAGGCGCGTAAAAGGTACCTATTGAGCGTCGAAGCCGCCCTTGCCGGCGGTAACTTAAAACCCTTTTGAGTCTCACGCTGGCAACTCTCGTAATCCAACTCAATCTGTCCCTTCTTCTATCAGCTTCGCTGACTCCACTGCCAACTCCCCACAACAATCCTGCGACCTTCTCTGCACCTACTTCTCTTCAGGGTTTTCTCCCTTGAGCCCTTCACCCTCTACACCTTTCATAACCACAGACTCCTCCGAATCACTAGCCATTCCTCTCCTTACGCCTTCCTTGGTTGAGTTTCTCATTGGTAACCTTGACCCCAATGTCGGACCTGGCCCCGATGGGCTTCCCAATCTCTTCCTCCTTAACTGTAGAAAACACATTTCCCTCCCTCTGTGTATAATCTACAACAAAAGTCTAGACGAATGCTACTTTCCCCGTCTCTCGAAAGAGGCCCTTATCATTCCTATCCTCAAGAGCGGAGACCCTTCCCTTGCTGTGAACTACCGCCCCATTTCCCTTCTCTCCTCTTGCTCCAAAATCCTAGAAAGATACGTCAACGACTGGTTGACCGCACACTTCGGTCACCTCATTGTCAAAGGGCAGCATGGTTTCGTGAAACATAGATCAACGACTTCAAATCTCCTAGTCTTTACCAACTTTGTTGCTAAACGCTTGAATTCACGACAGGAGGTACATGCTGTTTATACTGATTTCTCCAAAGCCTTTGACACCGTTGACCATAACATTCTCCTCTCAAAACTTTCTTCGCTAGACTTCCCTCCCTCAATCATCTCCTGGCTTTCCTCCTATCTCTCATACCGTTCCTGCAAAGTTTCTTTTCATGGTCACTCATCTCGTTCCTTCTCTCCTTCCTCTGGTGTTCCCCAAGGCTCTATACTTGGCCCCCTACTCTTCATGTTTTTTATCAATGACCTCGCCTCCATCCTCACCTGTCCGTATTTGCTTTACGCAGACGACCTTAAACTGTTTGCCTCTGTTTCGTCTCCATTGGACTGTGCTCTCTTACAATCCAACCTTGATAATTAAGCCTGTTGGTGTTCGGTCAACAAGCTAACACTGAATGTCAACAAATGCCACTGGATGCGCTATTCCCTGAAACCCTCCCCATCATCCTTTTCCTATTCTCTCAGTGGTCAACCCCTTTCACTACTGACCTCCTTCAAAGACCTGGGTGTAATATTCGACGATAAACTTCGTTTCAATTCCCACCTCGTTGACATCATCAATAGAGCTTCCAAAATGTCTGGTTTTATCCTACGTTCCTCGTCCGACTTTACCTCAATCCAGCCCTCCTTAACACTCTTCAATTCCCTTGTCAAAAACATCCTTGAATATTGCTGTGTAGTATGGTCCCCCTACCGCATCCGTGACGGCCGCGCTCTTGAAGCTGTACAACGCAAATTCACCCGGACCCTCTTTTACAAAAAGAACCTTCCACAAGTTGATTATTTGTCACGACTCTGCACCCTCAATCTCCCCTCCCTACAGCAACGCCGTATCTTCCTTGATATGTGAACTGTTTTCAAACTCTGCAATGGTCTGATGGACTGCTCCGCCAACTCGGATATTACTCTCCGTATAGCCTCGTCTCATAACACACGTAATGCGGACATTTTTGATGTACCCTTCGCCGAGCTCGAGATTTACTTTCACTCTCCGATCCCGAGGTTTTGCCGGTCCTACAATGCCCTACAGCTTGGTTCCTTTGACTCTATGTCCCTCTCTAGCTTTAAGCGTAAAATATGCCATTTACTTGCTCCTCCCTCTGAGGACAATATGTAATAAGAAATTTGCTTGCTGTGTATTGTCCTCATTAAATAAATAAATAAATAAATAAACATAGAGCGAATGAAACACTAATGTTTTTAGAAGCTGCTTTGACCGAAGACACCGGTGAAACAAGCAATATACCAGCTAGAAGTGGGGCTCGGCAAATTCGGCGAAACATCAGAATGGAGAAGAAGGATGAAAACGTACATAGACCTAGTAGCAATTTGAGTGGAGAAAAACTACTTCACCTTTAGAGGGAATTTCCCGAAAACTACATCGGGAATAGTGATGGGAATCCACTGTCACCACTCTTCACAGAAACATTAATGGTGTATATCGAATCAATCACTGAAGAAAAGGAATAATGCGAAGTATGGGGCGCCGTAGTGCAAAAGGATAAGGTTATGAACATTTTGACGGAAATCAATAAGATACATCCAAAAATTAATTCACCATGGAAATGGAAGCCAATGGATCCCCTTGGGCCTGCAAAGGAAAATTCAAATTCGAAGTTTATAGGATACCAACAGCAACCCAGAGAACTATAATAAGGAAAGTAGCAGCGTATAATTCTATGGTAGACAGGCTCTGCACATACCTCTAACCAAGGCAGGTTTCGACAGGGAAAGGACATAGATCATCGACACAGCTGAGAGGAAAGGGAACGGAAAGACCAGGATTGAAAAACTAATTAGGTGAAAGGAAAGGATTGAATATGGGGCAGCCAACAGACAACATTTTTCGAACAAAGAACAAAATGGATACCAATGTCCAACAATTTCCACAAAATAATAACTTTTATGGGGTACCAGAAGAAACATCACGGTTAAAAGACGACTAGGCAGCGAAAAGACCTGAAAAAGAGGAAAAAACGGCATATCTATATATAATAAATTATAACAACTGTAAAAAAGTCTACATAGGACAGACGAAACGGCTGATTAGGATGGGATTTCAAGAACACGTTAAAGAAACAGAATACGTGAAAGGCAATGAGTCAACACGATGAGATCAGTAGTGGCCATGCACATTATTGAAGAGGGACATTCAGTAACTGCAAATAGTCTGGAACCTGTGCAACAAGGAAATAGGCTCATATATTGGAAGCATGGGAGAGCCTAGAAATAATAAGGAGCGACCCAGAGAAGTTACTTAATGCCAACGAAGGAAACTGTCCAACAAAGCTCATCAGAATGATCGCCTAAGGTACCAACAATCGCATTGTTCATTACGCGATCCTTAGTAAGAGACATTTAAATTGATGTATCTAATTATAAATTTTGTTTATAAAAACCCAGGAACAGAGATTTAGTAGCTAATCACTGAAGAAGGGAGAAAAAAAGAAGAACCTATGTGTTGAAGTTCTACAACGGTTTTATAAGCATTGGTAACGATAACTAATCACCGCATTAGTTAACATCATCGCATTACCTAACATCACGACATTACAAAAGTGATGGTGATATTACATTGATGATATTACAAAACAAAACACCTAATATCATCGCTGTTCGTAGTACAAGTGGCGGTAGCAGTTATTATGACCTACGAATTGCATTGCATTGTAGTTAAGATTGCCTGTTCTTTGACTGGATTTGGGCTGACATCAGGCTGTTTTTCGATTAGAAAATGATTTCGGAAGCATGTGAATATGAGGAAGCAGATTCTTGGCGTTAATCAATGTTGGCTGTTGATGATGTGTTACATGGCGTTGGGTCTACGTAATATTTTCGCCAGTACCCACGGGCGATGTGAAAAGCTGACGTAGATTCTGTGTGTAATAGACGAGCAACTATGCTATGTAGAAATAGCTTCTAAGTGAAGTACTGCAAAAATCATTATTCCCTGTTGTCTAATATCTTATATGGCATCTTTTGTTTTTTTTTTTGTCTCCTGCATTAAAGGCTCCTTCATTCTACTATCTACCTGGTGCTGCCGTAGCTTTACACTATGAATGTAATAAATTTAGATCAAATCACTCTGGTGATAAGTAATACATATTTGGTAATATCGGCTGCCGAGTGTTCATATTTGATTGTGATGATATATCATATGTACGGTTAGGGTAATGAAAGGTGATGTTTTTGATATTACTTTTTGTAATATCACTTTTTTCAATTGAGGACAGTTTTCTTCCGACAAAGTGAAAATTATTTGTATACATTCGGACTCACTTGCCTTTATCTGAAACCAGCTTTCTTCTTCTCTTCGATGTCATTCAAGTTGTACGGCTGATCTTACACAATCAATATTTCATCAGTCTGGCGTTAGTCAGAATAATAAAATTATGGCAAACTCATCGTCCAGTGTATTTTTATGGCTGACCTCTTACACGATCAGTATTTCATCATTATGCCCTAAGTCAGTCCATTCAAAATGGAGTGATGAAAAATTGGTGGACTGACGGGTTTATATAAACAAGACTACAAAACACCATTCTTGTTGTATGCATTTAAAGATCCGAACCATTTGGAGTTCATTTTTCCATTAACAACGCAATGATAACTACACTACACTCAGCTTATCATCAGTCCAGCGAGATTATCAGATTTTAGTTAAAAATTTAAATTTTCATTGGTCCATCAGCCGTTGCCATAAAAATACCTTAGACGATCATTCTGCCATAATTTTGTCATTGTGATTGACGGCAGACTGATGAAAGCCTATGACAATGACTGACGGATTGATGAAAATTTAAATTTTTAAATAAAATCTGTCAGTTTGGTTGGACTGATGATACGTTGAGTGTAGTGCAGTGGTCATTGTGTTGTTAATCGAAATATGGCTTTCGAATTGTTGGGATCTTTAAATACATGAAGTCCATCAGTTTTTCATCGGTCCATTTTTTATGAATAGACTAATGAAATACGTAAACGAGGATAAGTCATCATGTTTCCCGGCAAGACGTTTTCTTATTGCACCAAAAACAGAAGGAAAGTCCCGCTTTTCTATCCAATTCGATTATTTATTAAATTTTAACACATATTCACCCTTCAGTTTGGTACTTCACATATTTTTTCTAACTTTAGAAGTAAAGTATCTTTTTTCTTCCTTTTTACTATAGACGAAATGTACATAATTAAATATAATTTATAATCTGATGACCCTTTGCCTGTAGAACTCCTTAGCACTCCTAACGCGTTCTTAATATATTTTAAGTTATTTTAATTATTTTATCTCTTAGCGGAGGTATTCCAGAGATCTTGATGACTACCCATAGGATAACTTTAATAAAAATTGTGAATTTGTTCTTCTGTCTGTCCATATAAATGTGATAACTAGAGATATGATAGAAGCAATAGGGGAGTTCTTTGTGATTTTTCAAGCGCCTTGCGAATGCTTAGTGAGCTCATGATTTGTTTTAAAGGCATAAAATGAAATCCTTTTCTGCAGTTTTCTGTAGATGTCAAATTAATCAAGTTATCAACTTAGCTGAAGAGTAGATTAAAGATGTCTAGGAATTCAAGAAGATGTCTTAGAATTCAAAAAGCAAAGCAAAATGGAACTTATTCATGGAATAAAAAAAAGAGAATTCAAAAGGACATGAGAAAAACAAGCTTAAGCTCATTTGAACCAACAAGGAATCAATACAGAACCCACAAAATATGAATAAACGGAATAAGATTAAACTAAGTAGAATATAAGATTTGAGATTAAAAGGTTAAAAAAGCTATGACTTGACAAATGATATGGTGCATGAACTAGTTTTTAGGCTAACTTAATGAAATAGATATAATATTTAAAGAATCAATTTAACGGGAATGAAAAGAAAGCCTGCAAATTAGTTTTAATGTTTTTTGAAATGGTAAATATATATATAACAACTCATAGGTGTAGAATAAACAATCCATTTTTGAACGGAAATATCTTTATTTATTTACAATCGAAAAACCACAAAATATTACGAATGAGTCAAGTGGATCAAGTGCTAGATGTGTAATCTGAGAAAAAAATCAACAAACCTAGGGAGAAAAATCCAAATTTTAAGAAAATCTACATTCATTATTTATATAAGTCTTAGGATTTAAATCAAGTGCTAGACGGGTAATACTCATGATAGCAATTATAATAAAAAAAAAACAACAAAACACATCACAAAACGAAAATAATAATTACTTCTCTTTAATATTTAGAATATTTAAAATAAATAAGTTTAAGATGCAAGATATTGTAAAAAAATATAGATACAAGGTATATTTGGAGTTAATTAGCAAATAAGACAAAAGCAAAGAGCAAATAATAAACCAAACCGCCACGAGAAGAGGTGACAGCCACAAACTGCGCCCTTTATTTTAATGAAAAAAAAAAAACAAAATCACCTAGAATAGCAGTTGACGAAAGAGAATAAAGATTAAAAATTAAATTTTTACTTACAGAGTATAAGAAATAACTCAAGAGGTTTAAATGAAGACAAATACTTTTCATAGAAGAAAAGCGGAGAAGAAGGTAGATGTAACGACATAAGCTTAAAAAAAGAGGCAGTTGAAGAATAAACTAAAATCATTGAAAATATAAAAAATGAATGAGAAACAGAAATAAGTATGTAAAGCTGAAAGTTTCTTCAAGAAAGAATAGAAACAAAAAAACATTAAAAATGCAAACAAACTGAAGGACAAGAAATGAACGGAGAGATAAGTCAGTAAAAAAGTAGACACGCAAATTTTCAAAAAGGTAAGAAAAAAATCTAAACACAATTTACAAAATTTTCCCTAATTTAATTTACACTTTTTTTCGTTTTTAATTTTCCTTTTTCTTCTTTTCTTCTTTCATCATAATCTGCAAGGTTCCGTCAAAAGCAAGCCCCAATAAAATTCGCTAATTCTCTATCGATCTATATGGCCGATCTGTCTGCCCTATGCAGACTCAAAGCTGGTAGAACCTACTGTTGGGAAATTTAATTTAATGAAAGACCAAAGTATTCGCGCATTATTCATATATGCATGCCATGAAAAACGGCTAAAACTATCCAAATAAAATGACAAGACATGCAATCATCTTTTTCTTTATCCATTGTCCCATACACAAGCTAGGTCGGCTTGTCTTGATCGGTTGTGCCAGTTTATTTGATCAAAGGTCTGAACTAGATGTAGTCGTGAGGCCTTTAAATCGCCATCCAGTGTATCAAGCCACAATTGTTTCGGCCGCCATTTTTGACGCTCACCATCGACTTCGATATTTAGATTAATCTTCGCTTTAGCGCGAATTATATGAACATAACAGCGAAGATGCCTCTCTTGAATTTTTTCAACGATCGGTGCAACCCCATATCGATCGCGGATATCCTCATTTCGGATATTATCAAGGTATGTCACGCCACTACTACGCAACATCTTCGTCCTCATTACCGCGAGACGCCGGTCATTGTCTATTAATCCGCCAACACTCAGAACCATAAAGGGCGACAGCACGGACGACATTTCGATAAATTTTAGATTTGAGACGTTCACTGGTATGTCGATCACAAACAATGTCAGTTGTTGACCGCCACTTTATGGCGATCACTGCCATTGACAGTGATAGTACCTGTTTCATGGGGATCGGTCCTCAAACATTCAATTTTATCCAGATTTAATCTGAGAGTGTGTTACATGAGACAAGTTGCCCGAAATCATTTTTGCTGTGAGACGCCAGGCGTTGCCTTGATGAACATCGACAGAGACACAAACTGAATCCAGAGCACGTGTTCCTCTGGTACTAGGTGTTATCGTAGAGCATACCAGATTAGTTCATGTGAGACACGGTCAAACGCTTTCGCCAGATCCTGAAATGCAATGTCACGAGGGCGATGTTTCTCATGGTGTTTCTCCATGAGTAAACCGCGTGGCGTGTATTGCGTCGGTAGTTCTGTAGTTCTTGACAAACCTGGCTTGATTCACGGTTAATTGAACGACTTCGCAAATACCCTGCTTAAGAATGGGTTAAAAAATATTCCTGGTATGGGAGAGCAACCGTATCGGACGATAATTTGAACATTCTGCTGGACTACCTTTCTTTTTGCATATTCTTCCTTTCTTGCCAGCCAGACGGTGTTCAATCTTCCTGAATAACCCCATTCAAGAATTCACTGAGCCACCCAGTTCTTCGCCTTCTAGAGATCAGATGCGATGTCGTCAGTTCCTGTGGTTTTCCCCAATTTCATTCGTTTTATTGTTTCCTCAACTTCAGTGGCGCTGACAGGTGAAATGGAAATGGAGAATCGACAAATTCTTTCGTTGAAATCGGCTCGAAATATTCTCTCCTTCTATCCGTGGTGCCTCGTCGGCCAGTAGGGCCAAGTACCGATCTTGTCATTAACGCAACAGAAGTAAGTCGATACATCTATCTCGCCATCACCAGTATCTAATTTATCGTAAAGATGTTTGTAATGGACCGCTCGGCTGGCAGTGGTCACTTTCTTTGTTTTTCGGTTGGCATTTTTATAAATTTACCAATTGTCCAGCGTTTTATCGTTGAAAAATTTATGGTAGGGGCGTTTCTTTTCATGGACCTTCATTTAATTATCGCTACTCTCATTGCGCGTCCCAAATCCTTTCCTCCCATGGCATCTGTTACCATCTGCCATCTCACCCATATTACCACTAAGGTTGCCTGAAATAATGACATAGTCATCAGCGGGCATGATACAGGTGTTTGCATCAAGAAGTTGCCAGAAGGCATCCTACTCGACATTAGGTCGACCTGCCTATGGTTCATACGTGATGAAGAAGTGAATAGTGGTGGATGGTGGGGTAATATAATGGTGAGCTTCATCAGTCACGGAAACCGTCTGAAATGGCAATGTCGACACTGTATTAAGTGTGTGGAGTAACAAAATAGAGAAGTTTATAGTAATTTTTCCCATGTTTGCGATCAATGTCGTAGCTGTTATCAATGCGGCTTTTCCCTAGGGTCCTTGCGAGCTCCTTGGTCTTTCCTGTGAGGGTGTCAATATTTAGAGTGCAGATACGTATTTGATTTGCTCGGAGTCTTATCGACTGAGGTGAACCCCCTAGCATTTTTCCATGACTTGTGACTTAATTCGATCACTTTGTTTTTAACGACATTTGATGCATTTTCTTGGTTGGCCTGTCGAGGTACCTGTCGCCTATGTAAATAGCATGGCGGAGTTTGACAAATGAAATATGAAAGAAAAATGTTGGATGGATATCATTGGGAAATATAAATGGGTTTTACTTGGAGGAATGGTTTTTTTGAAAGAAAATTGTTCGAATGCTGCCAATATAAAACGAACGATTCATTTTCTTAACGTTGTCTGCAGCGGTCGTCCATGGGCTTAGGATTCAGTATTATTTATTAAAATAGGTTCAGTTCGAATTGGAAAACCGAAGCCAATTTCTCAGTCTGAATAAATTTTTTTTTACTTATTTTCCCGCAGCGTCTGCGAACCCAGAGGACCAAAGAAAAATATTAGAAGGCATTAGCAGACAACGTGATACAAAAAGGCAATTTGAATAACTTATACCTCATACAACAACGAGCAAAAGAGCATTTGTCAGACACACCATAACGTTTCTAGTTCAGTTTGTATTTAGTTAAAATTGTTTTCCCATTTTATATCATTTCTGATGCTTTTTGAATAATTTGTTTTTTTTTTGTTTTTCCGGATAGCTGAGTGGTTAGAGCGCAAGGCTGTCGTACGGAAGGTTGCGGTTCAAATCTCATTGGTGGCAGTGGAATTTGTATCGTGATTTGACGTCTGATACCAGTCGACTCAGCTGTGAATGAGTACCTGAGTCAAATCAGGGTAATAATCTCGGGCGAGCGCAATGCTGACCACATTACCTCCTAGTGTACCGTTACGGTCTTGAATGAAGTGCTCTAACACACTTCAAGGCCCTGATCCAACATGGATTGTTGCGCCAACGATTATTATTATGATTATATTATTGTTTTTTTTTGCGACATGGAAGAAGTACGCTGAGAATTAATCTAACAATTTCTCCAACAATGAAACAATCGAATCATATAAGAGACGCAAAGAGGCGTTTCCTTTCTAGTCCCCGATTAAAAAAAAATCCATTTCGAAACTATAGAAAAGATATAAAATGTATATATATGCATATATGTGTCTATAAAAACAAGTTACATATATACATATGTATATATATATGCACTTGGGCATATCGGTTGTAGTAAAAACAAAAAACTACATAAAACCACATAAAAGAATGAAAAATGAAGAATTTAAATAAATTTTAGAATTAAATTGGAGAGAAAAATTTGAAAGGAACAAAAAGAAAATAAGAACCAGCCAATAATCTCTCTTAAAAAATAACTCAAAGTGTATCAACAATGAAAACTAAATTGTTTCAACTTTACAAAATAGGAATTAGATTTTAAAGACGATAAAGGGAGAGCAAAAGTAAACTTAAATAGAAACATTTGAAGGGAAAAATTGAAATAAATGAATTATATAAATAAAATTTAAAGAAAAAAAAAACAAAAAAAAAACACGTATATGCATATATTGGAGTTACTTTTAATGTAATGAAAGGCAGAAGAAAAAATAACTCACAAAATAAAAATTTCATCGACTACTAACTATACTGACTATGTGTAAGGCATGTAATAAAAAAATGGAGTGAAATAATAAAAATTAATTAACAACAAAAAGATGAAGGTTGAAGAAAATCAAATCAATAAGAAGTGTTTTATATGTTTATAATTTATTGTTCCTTTCTGATCATCACCAACGGCGCAACAACCGGTATCCGGTCTGGGTCTGCCTTAATAAGGAACTCTAGACACCTCAGTTTTGCACCGAGGTCCACAAATTCGATATCCCTAAAAGCTGTCTGGCGTCCTCACCTACGCCATCACTTCATCTCAGAGAGGGTTTAGGTTTGTTGATACCGATTCTTATGATTATTTTGATTAAAAAGGCCCTGCGTCCAATGAAGAAAGAAAGGTTTTTATTTAGCACTAATTGTAACAAAGAACTAGGTTTTATTTTGCACTAATTGTAACCGAAGCGTTTACAAAACAAAAGAACTGTACGCAGCCAAAGTTGGAGACAGAAGAGACCGACTTATTTCCATGCGGTCTTTTCTGTCCCAACCAACGGCACTTTCTCACCGCTAATCCTCCACTCCCGTGGCGAGTTCTAAAAGGTGGAGAGTTCCGCGCCATCTATTTGTCCGCATTCGCAACATTCGAAATAAATTTTGAATTCTGCGAATCCTGCCGCGCCACAAGGGTCTGCCTCGTCTTCTTTTCCTACAATAGATATTGCCCTTATAAACTTTCCGGGTGGGATCATCCTCATCCATACGGATTAAGTGACCCGCACACCGTAACCTATTGAGCCGGATTTTAT
The DNA here is from genome assembly GCF_905115235.1 of Hermetia illucens. NCBI lineage: Eukaryota > Metazoa > Arthropoda > Insecta > Diptera > Stratiomyidae > Hermetia > Hermetia illucens. The sequence goes on along the minus strand of NC_051855.1, from coordinate 9,146,901 downwards.
CCACAACTAGACGGTCGTAGTATTGCTGATAGATTTCGTCTTTATGTAGGCTGCGGAATCGTCCATCTTCATGTAGGGGACCAAAAATTCTTCGGAGGATTCTTCTCTCAATCGCGGCTAAGAGTTCGCAATTTTTCTTGCTAAGAACCCAAGTTTCCGAGAAATATATGAGGACTGGAAAGATCATCTTGTACAGTAAGACGTTTCGAACGAAACAGTTTTTGTAAGCTGAAATAGGCTCTGTTGGCAGCCAACAATCGTTTGCGGATTTTATCGTCATAATTGTTATCAGATGTGATTTTCGACCCTAGATATTAGAAATTTTCAATAGTCCCAAAGTTGTAGTCTCCTATCTTTATTGTTTTCGTTTGAGCAGTGCGATTCGATGTTGCTTTTAAGGTTTTGTGTGAAACAAAATCTTATTAGAATCGATTCGATGTCTGTCTGTCACACCCGAATCGTGTAATTGAATAAATTGATAAGAGTCAATGAGGTGTCGGTTGCGGCTAAATAATTGTTGAATCCTCGGAACTGTTATGGGCTAAAATTAGTGATGGAAGTGATTTTGCAGTGAAAAAGTAAAGGCTCGCCTCACGAAATCGTCGAAAATTTTGCTGTGAAAATCGACACGCTTCAGTAAGAGGCGTCTTCTCTATCTACGGTGGATATCTGGCCGAAGAACACGTAGTCTTGTTGCGAAGTTGTGCAGCGCTATAAAAGCAGTTGCGTCTCAGCACCGTGTTCACAGTTCGCTCCGAGACATCGAAGCGGACAGACGTGGCACGGAGCACGGTGAAAGGAAACAAGTGACTTAAATAAAAAAAAAAAAAGTGGTGAAGTGTTAAGTGTAGTACTCTCAAAAGGAAGTACAGTTGATTGAAGTATGCAGTGCATGTCAATATTATTGAGACACTGTATACCAAAGTGCAATTATTGTTAATTGTTTTTCTTTAATTTCAGTGAATACTGTGTGAAGACTCGGAGAAGAGCTGAGGACGGGCTTGGGGACAATAATGTCCGCCAAGAGGTCTAAAATGGCACTCCCTGGGGAGCTATCGTCCGAGGAGGAGGGGAGCACGAGCCCCTCAGAAAATTACGATTACCCGCTGAGGAAGGATCTTGAAGAGCTCAGAGGCGAGAAAGCAGCCCTCGCACAGCAACTGGAGTGCCAACAACAGCTGATAATTCAGCTAAAACAGGAGGTAGCAGCGCTACAAGAGGCGATGCGAACCAGTGTAGGAAGAAATAATCGTGAACCGATCGTCATCGACAGCGGGGGAGCACCAGCAGCAATAGAGGATTCAACAAGAGCCAACGAAGAGTGCGAGATGGACAGCGTGGGACCATCACCATCACCAAACCCCGAAGTCAACGACGAAGGTGACCCGTTCAACTTCGTGCGGAGGAGGAAACATAACAAGATAAAGGTTAGTGTAAAAACTGTAACCGCTCCTAAACAGGCACATCGCCCAAAATTGTTCAATTGTGCACAGATGTGTCAGGTGGACAAAATCCCATCCTCGCGGGGAATGCGGAAGACAGGCGACCGAAGGGCCTCTTTGCTGCAACTGCGGCCAAGCTGGCCACCCAGCGAGCTATCGCGGGTGCCCAGCCTATAAAGAAATGGTAGCCAGGAAGGAAGCTGCCAAACAAAAGCGAGCCAATGAAAGCTCCCAAGTCAAGCGCACAGTGACACAACTGTCACAAAGCTTGGTCAATCCCAGCGTATCGTACGCTCAAGCTGCCAGAAACACTCAACCAAGAGTGGCAGCACAACCTGCTCCCATCCCCACACCAAATGACTTCCGCGAATTGGTGCAATCTCTCGCGTCGGCCTCAACTAATGAGCAGCGGCAATTCGCCGCTATAAAACTCATTATGAATTTATGGAGTTAAAAATCGTCACCTTTAACTCCGCGTCCCTGATCTCACACGTGCCACAGCCCAAGTGTTGATTAACAGTCTGAAAGCAGACTTCTATTGCGTTTCAGAAACGAAACTGAACAGCAGGCATAACGTGCAATTCACCGGGTATAATATAATCCGGAATGACAACAACACTGGCGTTGCCCTTTCAGTCAGGAAAGACTATGAATTTGAGGAAGTCGTCATTGAAAACCTGCTGACCTCTTCCGCCGCGGCGGCAATAGTAAAAACCACTGATGGTAGACGGATTTTGGTAGTTTCCGTCTACATCAAATGCAACTCTCGGAATGAGCAACTGGGACAAGATCTTAAGATCTTGGGCAATCTCCAGTTAAAGTACAAGTACCTCATTTTCGGTGGCGACTTCAACTCTAGGCACACCTCCTGGGGCGACACGGCAGTCGATAAAAATGGGGAAACCCTGCTTAAATGGATCCAAGACCCTTACTCGCCAGCCTATGTCGATTTGGTCTTGCCAGATTCTCCGACAAGACCCAGTAGTCAATCGACCATTGACTACTTCCTCCTTTCGGAGGAAACGTCACTGAACTTTCAAGTGATATCGTGCACTACTTTACCAGGCATGTCTGACCATCTCGCAGTACTACTTAAACTTTCCTCGCCCTCCCAACTGCGAATGCGACTGATGGACACCGTAAGGTCCTTCGCCCACACTGACTGGGACAAATTTAAGTCAGACCTTGCACCAAGGCTGAACTTGAAAAAACTCGCAACTGACTATCGGACATAGAGATCGACGAAGCCATCACCTTGGCCACTGATGCCATTAATACTGCTACACGCAGAAACACAAGGCTTATCAAAGTCGACGAGTTACAATATAACTCAGTCCCTCACGATATCATGCTCCACTTGAAAGTCAGGCAAATATGGCGTAGGCAACTCAAACGGATTTTCCACAAACACGGAAATAAAGTTAATGTTGAGTATAAAGCATTACTTTCTCGGATTAATTGTCTGAGTACAATAATTCGGCAAAGAGTGACGATTTTCCGCAACAAAGAACTAACAAGGAAACTAGCAGATATTAAGCCCGGCCCAGATATGTTTCAGCATATCAACAGGCTAACCGGCAGACACAAATCTCGTAATATCGCTCTCTCCAAGAACGGGGAGCACATCTGCAGTGACGCTAGGAAAGCGCAAGTTCTCGCGGAATCTTTTGAGACTCAGCTCAATTCCCCTCCGCCTCAAAAGAACCCGGCTATATCGCCGATTGTTGATTCAACAATCAAGGCCGTCGTCTCCGAGAACTCCCAGAAACTCAATAAATTCACCACAACCAACACCTCAGTCAAACCAACGGAATCGCAACATTTTCTGAGTTTACCACAACTCACCGACTTAACCCAAAACCTCAACGGTAAAAGGTCAGCCGGACCTGATGAAATCCCGAACTTTGTAATAAAGAATCTACCCAGAGCCTCATTGAAATTCCTATTAGCAGTTTTCAACAACTGTATTAATAATGGCTACTTTCCATCCACGTGGAAAGTTGCAAAAATAATTGCGATCCGTAAAAAAGGCATTTCCAGTGAGCCAAGCAATTTCAGGCCCATTTCTCTATTATCCAACCTTGGCAAACTGTTTGAGAAAGCATGGACAGTTGGGCTAGTCCAGCACTGCAACCTCAACAAAATTATCCCTGACCACCAGTTCGGATTCCGCTCCAAACACGAAACCCAGCACGCACTGAGCTACCTTCACGACACTGTTGTCTCAAGACTTAACGTCAACAACAAACCCACAGTAGCATGTGCGTTAGATTTAGAAAAGGCCTTCGACTCCGTGTGGGTAAACGGACTTATATACAAATTAATAGACAATGAATTCCCAGTCCCGATAATTAGACTTGCGCTAAGTTTCTTCGAAGATAGGCACTTTTATGTCAGCGTTAGGAATGAATTCTCCGATCTCTTGCCGGTAACGTCGGGTGTACCGCAAGGATCCATTTCAGGGCCAACATTCTACAACATCTTCACGGCTGACATTCCGATCCCCGATGATGGCGTTGACCTCATCCAATTCGCCGATGATACGCTTATCTTCGCTTCAAACCTCCACCCCAACAGGGCAGCCAAAGCAGTTGAGAACTACATTCTAGTCCTCTGCAGGTACTACCGTAGTTGGGGAATCAAGATAAACGAGGGAAAAACGCAAATCTGCACTTTTAGGAGAAAATCTAGATACTTAGGTTCTAGAAGCATCCACAGGAAAGCTAAACGCTTGAAAATGAGAATCGGGAACACCACAGTGAGCAGATCTAGTTCAATCAAATACTTGGGAGTAACCCTGCATGAACTCCTTAAGTTCAAACCCCACCTCCAGCTCGCTATCAGCAAGGCACGCGGTGCAGTCAGTGGCATCTACTCTCTTCTTCGCAAGACAGTAGGTCTCAGCACCAAAACCAAACTGACACTGTATAAGACCCTGATTAGACCCGTTATCTAGTACGGAGCACCAACTTGGATCTCATGCTCCAACCAAGCCATGGCAAAATGCGAGTCATTCGAACGCCGAATCCTTAGACATTGCACAGGCTTGTCTTACAACTGGAAAACCAGAAAGATCGGCAAAAACACCGAAGTGTATAGGCGAGCCAAAGTGAAACCACTTCGAGAACACGTTCTCACAATAATGGAAAGGTTCTTCGAAAGAACCGAGGACCACCCCAACCCATTAATTCGGCATCTCTACCAACAGGGTAAAACCTCCCCATTGGCCACATTCTTAAGGCCCTGCCAAATCGTGAGTTCATCCCACAGACCGAGAATCCGCACCCTTTTTGAAACTCCCTGCCTGATAGGAGTGGATAGAGGCTAAGCACAGTCATTTGTAAGTGCTCACTGTATATATTAGATTAAGCTAGATTAAGTTAAAATAAGTTAGGTTAAGTAAGTAAATTTCAACTTTCTCGCGTCTTTAGTGCAGGCGTAGTATTGACAAGTCAAGATTATACAACAATTGTCAAGATCCATGTATGTAAAAACATTATATACTAAGTAAAGTAAGTTACAGAGAAGGTCGGGTTGGCCAAACAATGTAATAGTCACCCGTTTGATAGAGTTAAGATCAATTAGCCATTATTTAAGCTAGCATTAAGTAACCATTGTCTAGTTGTAAGTCACTATTTAAATAAATGAATTGAATTGAATTGAATCGGAGATACGCGGTGAAACGGTAACATAGAATATTATAGAAGAGAAAAGATCTCGGTCGAATATCGAGCACGAAACGTTGAATAAAAGGCAAATTGACGGACTAATTTTGTGTTTTTATATTTGTGCGTTTAAATACTTTACAATAGAGGAGAAGGTCTAAATGTGGCCCCCCCTTTTGTTTTTCGAGCATGAAAAGAAAAATGAAGATCGGCATGTCAAGTTTCATGTGCTATGCATTTCAATATTCTCCTGGTCATTGATTCGTAAGGAAAAAACATGATAAAATTCCATATATTTTTAACAAAATCGTATATTTCGACGTATCCAAAATTTTGGTTTTGATGTAAAGTGTGGGTAATATGGCACCCAGGGGGCCATATTGGAAGTATGAAAAATTCTTTAAAAAATATTCTCCAAAACTTAACAATTAAGTAAAAAATAAACAATAAATTACCTTCTTTTCTTAAAATTAAGTAAATCCATTAATAAAAAAATAATAATGAACATAATAAAAACGAAATCAAGATAAAATACATATAAAATAAAGTTATCGGCAAAAATCGCAAATATTATATAATAATCTCCTTCGTTTCCCGCACAATCGCAATGAGCCCATAAATTGCATCCCTGGCATTGAATCCACTCCTCCCCTTGTTGGTCATTTGAATACCTTGCATCACAAAATAAGCATTCTGCATCTAAGCTCGTTGGTATTTTATCATTTGAAGGTCCTTCGTCGAAGCTGTCGGATTGTGTGTCTAAATGATTTTCATCTGAGACAGTGGTTTTCCCTCCACGGCTACGACTTTGGATATTGTCAGGATTCTGATTTCCATCTGAAGCACTTGATGTACCTGCCAGGTGTGTTCTATATGCAGAAGAAGTGAGTACTTTTGGTGTGGTACGTTTTCGCCCTCGATTCGAAGTTTTATTTTTAGGTTTTGGTATTGGTTGAATAATTTCTGGTGAAACTATGATGTTTAACTGATGATGCAACAACTCATCTCTTTGCGATGCAGTCAAATCTTTCTGTGTGTTGCTCCCTGGGCGGTTTTCGGAAGTGTTTTCATCGTTATAAACTTGAGCTTCTGCTAAAAAATCTGTGTCAGAAAAAATCTGCGGATTAAAGGGGTAGATTCCGGTGACGCGAAATCCATTTGCAGCGATTTCTCCTGTTGAGCTTCGTAGATAGGCTCGACCAAACAATTCGGCGATATCGTAGGGTTTAAGCAACCGATCGGAATGCAACAAGAAATTTCGGATTTCTTCACTATAATAGGTTTTTAGTGCCCCCATAAAGGTTTTATCCAGGGGCTGCAATTTATGCGTGGTGTGAGGTGGAAGAGTAACTATTGTTACATAGTTCTCATGAGCTAACTCCAGAAGTTCAATGTTACGAGTGTGGCTGTAATGCCCGTCGAGTATTAACAGTACAGGCGACTCCTTAGTTGGATTTGTTTTAGAAAGAAAATGACGAAACCAATCAATAAATTCGTTTGAATCCAGCCGGATGGGTGGACTTTGCCGATAGCACCATGCGGAGCTCCTTTCATAAGTATATCGGAATAATTTTTTCTGGGGAAAATCATCATGGGTGGTATAAAAAACCCGGAAACATTCATACAGCAAACCACGGTCATCAATGATCCTCGTTCCGCAGCAGTTAAAGCACCTATTTGTTTTTTGCCTTTCTTCCCAATTATTTGAGGAACTTTAGATTGAACGATTGTCAGCCCGGTCTCGTCAACGTTGAAAATGCGATCAGGAGGGTATCGATTTTTTTCCATTTCCGCCTTCAAAATCTCAAAAAATTCCTTTACTGCCTCACGGTTAAAGCCTTGAACACGGGCAAAAGATGTTCCTAATGGTTTCCTTAAAGAAAATTCGTGTTTGTGTCTTCGTAGAAAAAGGTCTAACCACGAACGCCCTGCTATTTCCTTTGTAAAATTGTTGGGTATTCCCGCCGAACATCTATTCGTGTTAGACCATAGTATTTCGCTTCCATTAGAAGAATATACTCCACGAGTTTCTTTTCTATATTAGGTGGAAGTACAGTTTTCCTGCCTAGCGTTTTTCAGCAATTTTTTCAGACTCTCCTAGATCGTGCACCAACCTTCTTAATGTAGTCCTCGGTACGCCAAACATTTTTACGGCTTTTTTGTAACCCATCGTCTTACTCCTGACTGCATCTATAGCTTTTTTCATTTGTTCCGGGTCCCATGTTTTCCTCTTTTTGGCTACGGTTAACATAATGCTGTTCCGGGGCATCTATAGGAAACAATACAGCAATCTTTAATACTTTTGTGTTTCAAACATCGATTATGGCCCCCGGAGGCCATAATTGAAACCGAACGGGGGGCCATATTAGACTTATGCAATCACAGAAAAAAAAAAGCAAAAAATAAAACGAAAAGTAAGCCGTGCTTCAGCATTACCTTGATATGTAATACTGCTGAACCTGTAAAAACTTTTTAGCACAAAACACCATTTAAACATGCCACATTTACAGGAATACCGACAACAAATATCTTCTTGGAAGAAAGTTAGAAGAACACAAAGAACAGAAACTAGAATTTGTCTCTACCATTTGTCATTTAAATGACATATGGATACATGAAAAAACAGCTGTTAAAATTGTGGTTGTTGCACAGTGGCGTTTTTATCTGTGGCTGTTTTGTGTCGCGTAGAATCGTAGGGGGCCAAAATACCAGCAGGGGCCAAATTTAAACCTTCCCCTCTACCACTACTGGATAGTTTTTCTGTTATTTGAAAATGAAAAGTAATGGAAGCTGAATTCCAAGTCAGGTTTGCAATCATATGAATTACCGTCTAACACTGACTGCTATTATTTTTTCGCAGCTGTATATTTAAATATTCGACCATGTTCGACCTGTAATGCACTACAGGTATTTCCCAGGGGTGCACTACAAAACCGTCACAGTCTAATATGATATCTACGATCGACATATCTCATTTGCTCTAATTATCAGCACTACGTGCTTCATGTTTGTAGATTAATTGATGATATCAATTCGTGATAGGGCTTACGTTTTCATCACGCATTTGTTGATAGCACCATTTTAATTATTCTATTAAGACAACTCAGATTAGGCAATAAAATTATTCACCTCGTTGTGAAGATGAGATTATTGCCAAAAAAAATGCGATTACACTTTCAATTGAAGTAGACAAGAAATATAATAGTTCCTGTGCTTCAAATTTTCTATTGTTAATGATAATCTACGGAGAAAAATTAAAGAGATTCTAGTATCGTTGAATTATTTTTGTATTTAGGACGGTTATGTACGAAAGGAAACGTATGATTCGAGGGTGAAAATTCAGGACAGTGCGATATTATTATATTACATGACTTCGGGCCGGTAAGTTCGATTCTTGTTTTGTTTCTTAAAATATATTTGAAAGTAAATTTCCTAGTGACGAGTATAGTTTTTCATGTGAGTAAGTTAATTGTGAAATTGTATTAAACCTGCTTCGTTGCATTCGGAGAGCGTGTGATGAAATCCTTAATTTTTGTGGATATTTTAAGGATAATATTGCGTAATGTACTTAGTGTTGGTGGTAATTTATAGTTAACGAACTTCTTCATTCGTCCGGTTTTGATGGCAAATAATTATTTTTAGAGCAAATGATTCGATAATCACCGTTTTACTTCGAATATATCGATTTTTTCGAGGTCAGCGGCTCCCTTTATCAGTGCTTAATGTAGTGTAGATATGTTGGGGTAACTTTTTCAGTATTTTTTTTTTTTTTTGTGGTTGGAAATTTCAATGGAATAATATCTTTTACTAAATTTTAGTTTATTTAGTGTAGGATTTGTATGACAAATAAGAAATTTTGTGTAAAACAAAACCTCAATGATTCAATGTCTGTCTGTCACACGGATTTTTCTCCAAAACGGCTAAACCGATCCGAACGAAATTCGGTGGACAGATGGAAACTATGAAATCCCACGCATACAGCGAGTGGCATAAATTTAGGTGGAGTTTAAAGAGGGGCTCCTCATACATGCGAAGGGGAGATTCAAATGAAAGGTCCCGATTTGTACTTTTCGAAATTGACATTAGTTTTGGCATAAATTGCAAAGTGCGTGAGTAAGGAGTCAAAATGTACGCACTTGAAGTGAGACAGGACTCATTTTCGGAAACTACCCAACCTAAAAATCCGAAAAAAATCAGGGTGGTGCGCCTACACGAAATCTAGGCCTCAAAATATGTCCCATTCCGATATCTGCTCAAATAAACTTACTAATAATATATAACTACTTTTTAGAAATTTACTGAAAAATCCCCCTTAAATTCATCCTATGACTTCCGAATTTTGTACCAGCATAGAAGACAATATTTCGTATATATGTGCTAAATTTCGTGGAAAACTGGCAATTAACGCCAAAGTTATACCAGTTCAAATTTAGCAATTTCGCGCGAATTTACTGCTTCCAAAGCCATGCCATGCCATAAGACGCTGACGTCATAATTACCCGGAATAATTAACATTCGCGTGAAATATTGAAGTTGCATTTATGAAGAATCTACTTATCTGCAGCCCTTTTTAAGGTTTTGTGTAAAACACTTATGTGAAATCTAATCTTCGAGAACTGTTCCATTCCGGTATCTGCTCAAAAAATTTACTAATAGTATATTATCAACCTTTAGAAATTGACTAAAAAACTCCCCTTAAAGTTATCCTAAGTGTACTAAGTGCACCGACATAGATGACAGCCTCGTGCATACCCATGCCAACTTTCATGAAAATCCAACTATTAGTGGGAAAGTTATAACAGTTGAAACTTATCAATTTCGTGCTAATTAACAGCATTCTAAGCCATACAAATAAGATGCTGACGTCATAATTAACGAGAATAATTGACATTCGAGTGAAATATTAAAATTCCATTCAAGAAGAATCTAATTCTCCTTAGCCCTTTTTAAGGTTTTGTGTAAACACGTTACCGTTAATTCCCTTAATTCTGAGGTTATTTGCTTCAGAAACCCCAGTGGGAAGTGGAGCACAGTGTCAGAAAACAAAAACCTGCATTTAAGCATTGCTAACCACACTCTCAAGCCGAAATCAAACATTAAATACCTGGGAATCTCCCTCAACAACAAACTCAAATCCGACCCTCACGTCAGATCCGCTGTTGCCAACCTCAGCTCCCTTAAAAAACCTCCTCTCATCCCGGGCCCTGTTCCCTGCCACCAAAACCCTTTTATACAAAACTCTTATTCGTCCAATCCTCACCTAGGGTTTCCCAGCATGGGCTACCATGTCATCGAACGTAGCAGAAGCCCTCCAACGCTTTGAAAGGACGATACTCAGGAAATGCAAGGCCAAACCTAAAATTTCACAAGAACTCCCGCCTGTACGACCTTTCCGGGGTTTGCCCCATAATTCCGCACATGTTCAAGATCTCGCTAAGCGCAATGCATTGTTACGCGAGCAAAGGTACTACGTGTCAGGACTGGCTATCCTCTCAGACAGTAATTATCGTCTCAACCATCACGTCTCCTTTCCCTCCTTCATCCCCTCCTTTCATCAAAGCTCCTCCCGGGACTTTCACAGAGGCTAAACGCGTAAGTCCAATGTTCTGGCAGTCAATCCCCGCGCAGGTGTAGGTCACCTTTTATTATTTTTCTTTACTTAGTCCAGATTAAGACAATAGACAGTAATTAACCTGTACAATATGTAATGCCTGCAAGCATTAACTTCTTCCCTAAATTAATGTCCCTCCTTCTACCAATTAGGCTCCACAATACATGCCCTGCAATCCTACAGTCCTTTCATCCCTCCCACCTTGGGTCACTGTCCTTGCACAGGTCCAAATCGAGTAAAAGGTAGCCCTTTCTCAGAATGCTACCGCCATTGAGAAAGGACTGCGGTTTACTCGAATTCCGTAGATCAATTCTGTCCACCGGTGCCTAAAAACTCCCTTTTTTCCGTTTTCCAGTACGGAGTACTATTTTGTGTTATGTTTGTTTAGTTGTAAGTTATAAATTATTCTTAGGTTTAAGCATGAGCATTGACGTGCACCACCTTTTCACTTAATAACATGTAACCGGCTAGGCCGGATATTTCCGTTGGTTAGCGTTACATACTTAATAAGTCACGCTTGAGCTTTTAAGTGATTATTCCTTTTGTACCGCGCGTGTATTTCTTTTCTTTGCTCAATAAATAAATCTGAAATCTATTACTTTGCAAACGAATTCTACCCTATAAACGTATCCAATTCCTATAAAATCTCTATTTTATGGTAGACGTTGAGCCACGTACGCGTGCATATGACTATGGGGCTTCCCCATCTAGAATTTTATAGGAAACTACAGGTTTTTGCTAAGTCAAGGTTGATACCAGAGCGTATCGACTTGATGTCTACAATTCTCCAATGTGGCAGATTTCTTCTTTATCATGAATGGCCGCGTTTGACTTAGCCCCTATTATGTCCGCTATGCCACCAAGAGACTGTCGAATTTAGCTTTTGACAACCCTTGTCTGCTGATGTCTTCGTCGTTGATGTCAATTTGACAGTTCCCTTGACAGTAGCATAAAAGTGGTGAATGAAAAACGTAACACGGTGAATGTCGATTTGTTTCACGCTCGCGGTGAATGTTTTTTCGGGGATTTTATATGATTTCTCGTTACGCGGTGACGAGCGGTTGAAAATCTGGCTTTGTTGTTCGTATAGTGCACAATAGTTCTCTTGTTCTGGTGACTGCAAAATTGCACTAAACAAGTTTGTTTGTTTGCCTTTCGGGAGTATTGTTGCGTTAGCCTTCGATTGATGGTTTGGATCCCGTGTTAGTGCTGATGACGTTTGGTCGGGCTCCGTAGGAGCAATATTATTTCGCTAGTCGGCTAAGTGGTCCATTAAAAATAAAGTTCAATCGCGTGTGCAATCGGGTCGCAGTGCTCTCACCCCGTTTAAAGTGCGCGGATATAATAACTTTTCCGGGAATAATTAGATACTGCGCGAAATTAGTCACTAAATTACTAAGTTCTAAACCTAAGGATAAGAATAAAGGGTACAAAGGAGGACGACACTATGTTCAAACGTAGTTAATTTATGCGACGAACACGTAGATTGCTTGTTCAGGACCTTGTCTTCACCGAATCCGCGTTCAGGTTCTCTGTTTGAAAAATACTTTGGGGTAAGTTTGTTTGACTTAAAAATAGCAGTTTGTCAGAATGTTTTTGGAGCCATAGCTTGAATATACATATTTTTGGTTCGAACGTCACGGTTACAAATGGCTTCTGATTAGAAAGAAGTTCCCCTAAATTTTGTAGTTCGCCTGATTTATTCCGGATGATCCCGGCGACCAGCACTCAAAGGATTGTACCGACTGACGACGCAGCTCAGCTGATGGGCAACAGGTCGATGGGATTTATTTTCTATTATATTAGGACCCATCGGAGCTACACCTTTAGTAATTTGATAGAGAGAATCACCCTTGAAAGTAGCATCAACCTATTATCTCTCTAATGTGTTTGATCAACATTTTATTCTGAGTAAATCTTATCCAAATGAAACCACCTTTGGGCATTCATCTGGAAGAATTTTTCTCTTTTATTGGGGAAACATTCTGTTGAAGAAAGATGCGTATAGTAAATTTCCTCCACCGAATAGGAACCTCTCATCTAAGTAATCTCAGTAAGTCACGTGCTGCGTTGTTACCGAGCGTAGAGCGGTTATTCTGCTAGAAACAAAAGTACAAGTAGCTTGGGCTCTAAATGGACCCACGACACCAAATATTTATTTGTTTTTTATTTGAATTTCCAAATATTGTTTTCGTTCTTTTTTCGTTGATTTGAAACAAAAATATCACAAAATCTAAATGGCCACGCATTACGTGTATTTCTGGAAGATAAGTTTGAATTCGGGAGCGATAATATCCTCAGTAGAAGGGGGATTATGTGACGACGAACTTATTAGTAATAGAGAAAAAGTGGAGAATGTTAAAATGTTCTGTTTGTAGTTAAGTCTAAAATTGATAGACCAGTAGCTTACTCCAAACTACAATTTTATTTTATTATGTATATATATTTAGTACTTTCCAAATAATGAAAAAAAAACCCAATTTTCGATTTTGAAATTTTAGGGTATCAGAGTCAAAAAGCAAGTGTATAGCCTTTGATTTTTTGATGACGAAAATGGGTAAAAGCTGAAAAATCATTTTTCGAGGATTTAGACGTTAATTTCTCGTTTAGTACTTTCCAAATAATGAAAAAAAAAACCCAATTTTCGATTTTGAAATTTTAGGGTATCAGAGTCAAAAAGCAAGTGTATAGCCTTTGATTTTTTGATGACGAAAATGGGTAAAAGCTGAAAAATCATTTTTCGAGGATTTAGATGTTAATTTCTCGTTTAGTACGTTCCAAATAATGAAAAAAAAACCCAAATTTCGATTTTGAAATTTTAGGGTATCAACGTAAAAAAGCAAGGTTATAGCCTTTGATTTTTTGATGACGAAAATGGGGAAAAGCTGAAAAATCATTTTTCGAGGATTTAGACGTTAATTTCTCGTTTAGTACTTTCCAAATAATGAAAAAAAAAACCCAAATTTCGATTTTGAAATTTTAGGGTATCAACGTAAAAAAGCAAGGTTATAGCCTTTGATTTTTTGATGACGAAAATGGGGAAAAGCTGAAAAATCATTTTTCGAGGATTTAGACGTTAATTTCTCGTTTAGTACTTTCCAAATAATGAAAAAAAAACCCAAATTTCGATTTTGAAATTTTAGGGTATCAACGTAAAAAAGCAAGGTTATAGCCTTTGATTTTTTGATGACGAAAATGGGGAAAAGCTGAAAAATCATTTTTCGAGGATTTAGACGTTAATTTCTCGTTTAGTACTTTCCAAATAATGAAAAAAAAAAACCAAAATTTCGATTTTGAAATTTTAGGGTATCAACGTCAAAAAGCAAGGTTATAGCCTTTGATTTTTTGATGACGAAAATGGGGAAAAGCTGAAAAATCATTTTTCGAGGATTTAGACGTTAATTTCTCGTTTAGTACTTTCCAAATAATGAAAAAAAAAACCCAAATTTCGATTTTGAAATTTTAGGGTATCAACGTAAAAAAGCAAGGTTATAGCCTTTGATTTTTTGATGACGAAAATGGGGAAAAGCTGAAAAATCATTTTTCGAGGATTTAGACGTTAATTTCTCGTTTAGTACTTTCCAAATAATGAAAAAAAAAACCCAAATTTCGATTTTGAAATTTTAGGGTATCAACGTAAAAAAGCAAGGTTATAGCCTTTGATTTTTTGATGACGAAAATGGGGAAAAGCTGAAAAATCATTTTTCGAGGATTTAGACGTTAATTTCTCGTTTAGTACTTTCCAAATAATGAAAAAAAAAACCAAAATTTCGATTTTGAAATTTTAGGGTATCAACGTCAAAAAGCAAGGTTATAGCCTTTGATTTTTTGATGACGAAAATGGGGAAAAGCTGAAAAATCATTTTTCGAGGATTTAGACGTTAATTTCTCGTTTAGTACTTTCCAAATAATGAAAAAAAAACCCAAATTTCGATTTTGAAATTTTAGGGTATCAACGTCAAAAAGCAAGGTTATAGCCTTTGATTTTTTGATGACGAAAATGGGGAAAAGCTGAAAAATCATTTTTCGAGGATTTAGACGTTAATTTCTCGTTTAGTACTTTCCAAATAATGAAAAAAAAAAACCAAAATTTCGATTTTGAAATTTTAGGGTATCAACGTCAAAAAGCAAGGTTATAGCCTTTGATTTTTTGATGACGAAAATGGGGAAAAGCTGAAAAATCATTTTTCGAGGATTTAGACGTTAATTTCTCGTTTAGTACTTTCCAAATAATGAAAAAAAAAAAACCCAAATTTCGATTTTGAAATTTTAGGGTATCAACGTAAAAAAGCAAGGTTATAGCCTTTGATTTTTTGATGACGAAAATGGGGAAAAGCTGAAAAATCATTTTTCGAGGATTTAGACGTTAATTTCTCGTTTAGTACTTTCCAAATAATGAAAAAAAAAACCAAAATTTCGATTTTGAAATTTTAGGGTATCAACGTCAAAAAGCAAGGTTATAGCCTTTGATTTTTTGATGACGAAAATGGGGAAAAGCTGAAAAATCATTTTTCGAGGATTTAGACGTTAATTTCTCGTTTAGTACTTTCCAAATAATGAAAAAAAAACCCAAATTTCGATTTTGAAATTTTAGGGTATCAACGTAAAAAAGCAAGGTTATAGCCTTTGATTTTTTGATGACGAAAATGGGGAAAAGCTGAAAAATCATTTTTCGAGGATTTAGACGTTAATTTCTCGTTTAGTACTTTCCAAATAATGAAAAAAAAAACCAAAATTTCGATTTTGAAATTTTAGGGTATCAACGTCAAAAAGCAAGGTTATAGCCTTTGATTTTTTGATGACGAAAATGGGGAAAAGCTGAAAAATCATTTTTCGAGGATTTAGACGTTAATTTCTCGTTTAGTACTTTCCAAATAATGAAAAAAAAAACCCAAATTTCGATTTTGAAATTTTAGGGTATCAACGTAAAAAAGCAAGGTTATAGCCTTTGATTTTTTGATGACGAAAATGGGGAAAAGCTGAAAAATCATTTTTCGAGGATTTAGACGTTAATTTCTCGTTTAGTACTTTCCAAATAATGAAAAAAAAACCAAAATTTCGATTTTGAAATTTTAGGGTATCAACGTAAAAAAGCAAGGTTATAGCCTTTGATTTTTTGATGACGAAAATGGGGAAAAGCTGAAAAATCATTTTGCGAGGATTTAGACGTTAATTTCTCGTTTAGTACTTTCCAAATAATGAAAAAAAAACCAAAATTTCGATTTTGAAATTTTAGGGTATCAACGTCAAAAAGCAAGGTTATAGCCTTTGATTTTTTGATGACGAAAATGGGGAAAAGCTGAAAAATCATTTTTCGAGGATTTAGACGTTAATTTCTCGTTTAGTACTTTCCAAATAATGAAAAAAAAAACCCAAATTTCGATTTTGAAATTTTAGGGTATCAACGTAAAAAAGCAAGGTTATAGCCTTTGATTTTTTGATGACGAAAATGGGGAAAAGCTGAAAAATCATTTTTCGAGGATTTAGACGTTAATTTCTCGTTTAGTACTTTCCAAATAATGAAAAAAAAAAAACCCAAATTTCGATTTTGAAATTTTAGGGTATCAACGTAAAAAAGCAAGGTTATAGCCTTTGATTTTTTGATGACGAAAATGGGGAAAAGCTGAAAAATCATTTTTCGAGGATTTAGACGTTAATTTCTCGTTTAGTACTTTCCAAATAATGAAAAAAAAAACCAAAATTTCGATTTTGAAATTTTAGGGTATCAACGTCAAAAAGCAAGGTTATAGCCTTTGATTTTTTGATGACGAAAATGGGGAAAAGCTGAAAAATCATTTTTCGAGGATTTAGACGTTAATTTCTCGTTTAGTACTTTCCAAATAATGAAAAAAAAAACCCAAATTTCGATTTTGAAATTTTAGGGTATCAACGTAAAAAAGCAAGGTTATAGCCTTTGATTTTTTGATGACGAAAATGGGGAAAAGCTGAAAAATCATTTTTCGAGGATTTAGACGTTAATTTCTCGTTTAGTACTTTCCAAATAATGAAAAAAAAAAACCAAAATTTCGATTTTGAAATTTTAGGGTATCAACGTCAAAAAGCAAGGTTATAGCCTTTGATTTTTTGATGACGAAAATGGGGAAAAGCTGAAAAATCATTTTTCGAGGATTTAGACGTTAATTTCTCGTTTAGTACTTTCCAAATAATGAAAAAAAAAACCCAAATTTCGATTTTGAAATTTTAGGGTATCAACGTAAAAAAGCAAGGTTATAGCCTTTGATTTTTTGATGACGAAAATGGGGAAAAGCTGAAAAATCATTTTTCGAGGATTTAGACGTTAATTTCTCGTTTAGTACTTTCCAAATAATGAAAAAAAAACCCAAATTTCGATTTTGAAATTTTAGGGTATCAACGTAAAAAAGCAAGGTTATAGCCTTTGATTTTTTGATGACGAAAATGGGGAAAAGCTGAAAAATCATTTTTCGAGGATTTAGACGTTAATTTCTCGTTTAGTACTTTCCAAATAATGAAAAAAAAAACCAAAATTTCGATTTTGAAATTTTAGGGTATCAACGTCAAAAAGCAAGGTTATAGCCTTTGATTTTTTGATGACGAAAATGGGGAAAAGCTGAAAAATCATTTTTCGAGGATTTAGACGTTAATTTCTCGTTTAGTACTTTCCAAATAATGAAAAAAAAAAACCCAAATTTCGATTTTGAAATTTTAGGGTATCAACGTAAAAAAGCAAGGTTATAGCCTTTGATTTTTTGATGACGAAAATGGGGAAAAGCTGAAAAATCATTTTTCGAGGATTTAGACGTTAATTTCTCGTTTAGTACTTTCCAAATAATGAAAAAAAAACCCAAATTTCGATTTTGAAATTTTAGGGTATCAACGTCAAAAAGCAAGGTTATAGCCTTTGATTTTTTGATGACGAAAATGGGGAAAAGCTGAAAAATCATTTTTCGAGGATTTAGACGTTAATTTCTCGTTTAGTACTTTCCAAATAATGAAAAAAAAACCCAAATTTCGATTTTGAAATTTTAGGGTATCAACGTAAAAAAGCAAGGTTATAGCCTTTGATTTTTTGATGACGAAAATGGGGAAAAGCTGAAAAATCATTTTTCGAGGATTTAGACGTTAATTTCTCGTTTAGTACTTTCCAAATAATGAAAAAAAAACCCAAATTTCGATTTTGAAATTTTAGGGTATCAACGTAAAAAAGCAAGGTTATAGCCTTTGATTTTTTGATGACGAAAATGGGGAAAAGCTGAAAAATCATTTTTCGAGGATTTAGACGTTAATTTCTCGTTTAGTACTTTCCAAATAATGAAAAAAAAAAACCAAAATTTCGATTTTGAAATTTTAGGGTATCAACGTCAAAAAGCAAGGTTATAGCCTTTGATTTTTTGATGACGAAAATGGGGAAAAGCTGAAAAATCATTTTTCGAGGATTTAGACGTTAATTTCTCGTTTAGTACTTTCCAAATAATGAAAAAAAAAACCCAAATTTCGATTTTGAAATTTTAGGGTATCAACGTAAAAAAGCAAGGTTATAGCCTTTGATTTTTTGATGACGAAAATGGGGAAAAGCTGAAAAATCATTTTTCGAGGATTTAGACGTTAATTTCTCGTTTAGTACTTTCCAAATAATGAAAAAAAAACCAAAATTTCGATTTTGAAATTTTAGGGTATCAACGTAAAAAAGCAAGGTTATAGCCTTTGATTTTTTGATGACGAAAATGGGGAAAAGCTGAAAAATCATTTTTCGAGGATTTAGACGTTAATTTCTCGTTTAGTACTTTCCAAATAATGAAAAAAAAACCAAAATTTCGATTTTGAAATTTTAGGGTATCAGAGTCAAAAAGCAAGTGTATAGCCTTTGATTTTTTGATGACGAAAATGGGTAAAAGCTGAAAAATCATTTTTCGAGGACTTAGACGTTAATTTCTCGTTTAGTACGTTCCAAATAATGAAAAAAAAACCCAATTTTCGATTTTGAAATTTTAGGGTATCAGAGTCAAAAAGCAAGTGTATAGCCTTTGATTTTTTGATGACGAAAATGGGTAAAAGCTGAAAAATCATTTTTCGAGGATTTAGACGTTAATTTCTCGTTTAGTACGTTCCAAATAATGAAAAAAAAACCCAATTTTCGATTTTGAAATTTTAGGGTATCAGAGTCAAAAAGCAAGTGTATAGCCTTTGATTTTTTGATGACGAAAATGGGTAAAAGCTGAAAAATCATTTTTCGAGGACTTAGACGTTAATTTCTCGTTTAGTACGTTCCAAATAATGAAAAAAAACCCAATTTTCGATTTTGAAATTTTAGGGTATCAGAGTCAAAAAGCAAGTGTATAGCCTTTGATTTTTTGATGACGAAAATGGGTAAAAGCTGAAAAATCATTTTTCGAGGATTTAGACGTTAATTTCTCGTTTAGTACTTTCCAAATAATGAAAAAAAAACCCAATTTTCGATTTTGAAATTTTAGGGTATCAGAGTCAAAAAGCAAGTGTATAGCCTTTGATTTTTTGATGACGAAAATGGGTAAAAGCTGAAAAATCATTTTTCGAGGACTTAGACGTTAATTTCTCGTTTAGTACGTTCCAAATAATGAAAAAAAAAACCCAATTTTCGATTTTGAAATTTTAGGGTATCAGAGTCAAAAAGCAAGTGTATAGCCTTTGATTTTTTGATGACGAAAATGGGTAAAAGCTGAAAAATCATTTTTCGAGGATTTAGACGTTAATTTCTCGTTTAGTACTTTCCAAATAATGAAAAAAAAAACCCAATTTTCGATTTTGAAATTTTAGGGTATCAGAGTCAAAAAGCAAGTGTATAGCCTTTGATTTTTTGATGACGAAAATGGGTAAAAGCTGAAAAATCATTTTTCGAGGACTTAGACGTTAATTTCTCGTTTAGTACGTTCCAAATAATGAAAAAAAAACCCAATTTTCGATTTTGAAATTTTAGGGTATCAGAGTCAAAAAGCAAGTGTATAGCCTTTGATTTTTTGATGACGAAAATGGGTAAAAGCTGAAAAATCATTTTTCGAGGATTTAGACGTTAATTTCTCGTTTAGTACTTTCCAAATAATGAAAAAAAAACCCAATTTTCGATTTTGAAATTTTAGGGTATCAGAGTCAAAAAGCAAGTGTATAGCCTTTGATTTTTTGATGACGAAAATGGGTAAAAGCTGAAAAATCATTTTTCGAGGATTTAGACGTTAATTTCTCGTTTAGTACTTTCCAAATAATGAAAAAAAAAACCCAATTTTCGATTTTGAAATTTTAGGGTATCAGAGTCAAAAAGCAAGTGTATAGCCTTTGATTTTTTGATGACGAAAATGGGTAAAAGCTGAAAAATCATTTTTCGAGGACTTAGACGTTAATTTCTCGTTTAGTACGTTCCAAATAATGAAAAAAAAACCCAATTTTCGATTTTGAAATTTTAGGGTATCAGAGTCAAAAAGCAAGTGTATAGCCTTTGATTTTTTGATGACGAAAATGGGTAAAAGCTGAAAAATCATTTTTCGAGGACTTAGACGTTAATTTCTCGTTTAGTACGTTCCAAATAATGAAAAAAAAACCCAATTTTCGATTTTGAAATTTTAGGGTATCAGAGTCAAAAAGCAAGTGTATAGCCTTTGATTTTTTGATGACGAAAATGGGTAAAAGCTGAAAAATCATTTTTCGAGGATTTAGACGTTAATTTCTCGTTTAGTACGTTCCAAATAATGAAAAAAAAACCCAATTTTCGATTTTGAAATTTTAGGGTATCAGAGTCAAAAAGCAAGTGTATAGCCTTTGATTTTTTGATGACGAAAATGGGTAAAAGCTGAAAAATCATTTTTCGAGGATTTAGACGTTAATTTCTCGTTTAGTACGTTCCAAATAATGAAAAAAAAACCCAATTTTCGATTTTGAAATTTTAGGGTATCAGAGTCAAAAAGCAAGTGTATAGCCTTTGATTTTTTGATGACGAAAATGGGTAAAAGCTGAAAAATAATTTTTCGATGATTTAGACGTTAATTTCTCGTTTAGTACTTTCCAAATAATGAAAAAAACACCCGATTTTCGATTTTGAAATTTTAGGGTATCAGCGTCAAAAAGCAAGTGTATAGCCTTTGATTTTTTGATGACGAAAATGGGTAAAAGCTGAAAAATCATTTTTCGAGGATTTAGACGTTAATTTCTCGTTTAGTACGTTCCAAATAATGAAAAAAAAAACCCAATTTTCGATTTTGAAATTTTAGGGTATCAGAGTCAAAAAGCAAGTGTATAGCCTTTGATTTTTTGATGACGAAAATGGGTAAAAGCTGAAAAATCATTTTTCGAGGATTTAGACGTTAATTTCTCGTTTAGTACTTTCCAAATAATGAAAAAAAAACCCAATTTTCGATTTTGAAATTTTAGGGTATCAACGTAAAAAAGCAAGGTTATAGCCTTTGATTTTTTGATGACGAAAATGGGGGAAAAGCTGAAAAATCATTTTTCGAGGATTTAGACGTTAATTTCTCGTTTAGTACTTTCCAAATAATGAAAAAAAAACCCAATTTTCGATTTTGAAATTTTAGGGTATCAGAGTCAAAAAGCAAGTGTATAGCCTTTGATTTTTTGATGACGAAAATGGGTAAAAGCTGAAAAAATCATTTTTCGAGGATTTAGACGTTAATTTCTCGTTTAGTACTTTCCAAATAATGAAAAAAAAACCCAATTTTCGATTTTGAAATTTTAGGGTATCAGAGTCAAAAAGCAAGTGTATAGCCTTTGATTTTTTGATGACGAAAATGGGTAAAAGCTGAAAAATCATTTTTCGAGGACTTAGACGTTAATTTCTCGTTTAGTACGTTCCAAATAATGAAAAAAAAACCCAATTTTCGATTTTGAAATTTTAGGGTATCAGAGTCAAAAAGCAAGTGTATAGCCTTTGATTTTTTGATGACGAAAATGGGTAAAAGCTGAAAAATCATTTTTCGAGGACTTAGACGTTAATTTCTCGTTTAGTACGTTCCAAATAATGAAAAAAAAACCCAATTTTCGATTTTGAAATTTTAGGGTATCAGAGTCAAAAAGCAAGTGTATAGCCTTTGATTTTTTGATGACGAAAATGGGGTAAAAGCTGAAAAATCATTTTTCGAGGATTTAGACGTTAATTTCTCGTTTAGTACGTTCCAAATAATGAAAAAAAAACCCAATTTTCGATTTTGAAATTTTAGGGTATCAGCGTCAAAAAGCAAGTGTATATATAGCCTTTGATTTTTTGATGACGAAAATGGGTAAAAGCTGAAAAATCATTTTTCGAGGATTTAGACGTTAATTTCTCGTTTAGTACTTTCCAAATAATGAAAAAAAAACCCAATTTTCGATTTTGAAATTTTAGGGTATCAGAGTCAAAAAGCAAGTGTATAGCCTTTGATTTTTTGATGACGAAAATGGGTAAAAGCTGAAAAATCATTTTTCGAGGACTTAGACGTTAATTTCTCGTTTAGTACGTTCCAAATAATGAAAAAAAAAACCCAATTTTCGATTTTGAAATTTTAGGGTATCAGAGTCAAAAAGCAAGTGTATAGCCTTTGATTTTTTGATGACGAAAATGGGTAAAAGCTGAAAAATCATTTTTCGAGGACTTAGACGTTAATTTCTCGTTTAGTACGTTCCAAATAATGAAAAAAAAACCCAATTTTCGATTTTGAAATTTTAGGGTATCAGAGTCAAAAAGCAAGTGTATAGCCTTTGATTTTTTGATGACGAAAATGGGGTAAAAGCTGAAAAATCATTTTTCGAGGATTTAGACGTTAATTTCTCGTTTAGTACGTTCCAAATAATGAAAAAAAGACCCAATTTTCGATTTTGAAATTTTAGGGTATCAGAGTCAAAAAGCAAGTGTATAGCCTTTGATTTTTTGATGACGAAAATGGGTAAAAGCTGAAAAATCATTTTTCGAGGATTTAGACGTTAATTTCTCGTTTAGTACGTTCCAAATAATGAAAAAAAACCCAATTTTCGATTTTGAAATTTTAGGGTATCAGAGTCAAAAAGCAAGTGTATAGCCTTTGATTTTTTGATGACGAAAATGGGTAAAAGCTGAAAAATCATTTTTCGAGGATTTAGACGTTAATTTCTCGTTTAGTACTTTCCAAATAATGAAAAAAAAACCCAGATTTTCGATTTTGAAATTTTAGGGTATCAGAGTCAAAAAGCAAGTGTATAGCCTTTGATTTTTTGATGACGAAAATGGGTAAAAGCTGAAAAATCATTTTTCGAGGATTTAGACGTTAATTTCTCGTTTAGTACTTTCCAAATAATGAAAAAAAAAACCCAATTTTCGATTTTGAAATTTTAGGGTATCAGAGTCAAAAAGCAAGTGTATAGCCTTTGATTTTTTGATGACGAAAATGGGTAAAAGCTGAAAAATCATTTTTCGAGGATTTAGACGTTAATTTCTCGTTTAGTACTTTCCAAATAATGAAAAAAAAAACCCAATTTTCGATTTTGAAATTTTAGGGTATCAGAGTCAAAAAGCAAGTGTATAGCCTTTGATTTTTTGATGACGAAAATGGGTAAAAGCTGAAAAATCATTTTTCGAGGATTTAGACGTTAATTTCTCGTTTAGTACGTTCCAAATAATGAAAAAAAGACCCAATTTTCGATTTTGAAATTTTAGGGTATCAGAGTCAAAAAGCAAGTGTATAGCCTTTGATTTTTTGATGACGAAAATGGGTAAAAGCTGAAAAATCATTTTTCGAGGATTTAGACGTTAATTTCTCGTTTAGTACGTTCCAAATAATGAAAAAAAGACCCAATTTTCGATTTTGAAATTTTAGGGTATCAGAGTCAAAAAGCAAGTGTATAGCCTTTGATTTTTTGATGACGAAAATGGGTAAAAGCTGAAAAATCATTTTTCGAGGATTTAGACGTTAATTTCTCGTTTAGTACTTTCCAAATAATGAAAAAAAAACCCAATTTTCGATTTTGAAATTTTAGGGTATCAGAGTCAAAAAGCAAGTGTATAGCCTTTGATTTTTTGATGACGAAAATGGGTAAAAGCTGAAAAATCATTTTTCGAGGATTTAGACGTTAATTTCTCGTTTAGTACGTTCCAAATAATGAAAAAAAAACCCAATTTTCGATTTTGAAATTTTAGGGTATCAGAGTCAAAAAGCAAGTGTATAGCCTTTGATTTTTTGATGACGAAAATGGGTAAAAGCTGAAAAATCATTTTTCGAGGATTTAGACGTTAATTTCTCGTTTAGTACTTTCCAAATAATGAAAAAAAAAACCCAATTTCGATTTTGAAATTTTAGGGTATCAGACGTCAAAAAGCAAGTGTATAGCCTTTGATTTTTTGATGACGAAAATGGGTAAAAGCTGAAAAATCATTTTTCGAGGATTTAGACGTTAATTTCTCGTTTAGTACGTTCCAAATAATGAAAAAAAGACCCAATTTTCGATTTTGAAATTTTAGGGTATCAGAGTCAAAAAGCAAGTGTATAGCCTTTGATTTTTTGATGACGAAAATGGGTAAAAGCTGAAAAATCATTTTTCGAGGATTTAGACGTTAATTTCTCGTTTAGTACTTTCCAAATAATGAAAAAAAAACCCAATTTTCGATTTTGAAATTTTAGGGTATCAGAGTCAAAAAGCAAGTGTATAGCCTTTGATTTTTTGATGACGAAAATGGGTAAAAGCTGAAAAATCATTTTTCGAGGATTTAGACGTTAATTTCTCGTTTAGTACGTTCCAAATAATGAAAAAAAAAACCCAATTTTCGATTTTGAAATTTTAGGGTATCAGAGTCAAAAAGCAAGTGTATAGCCTTTGATTTTTTGATGACGAAAATGGGTAAAAGCTGAAAAATCATTTTTCGAGGATTTAGACGTTAATTTCTCGTTTAGTACGTTCCAAATAATGAAAAAAAAACCCAATTTTCGATTTTGAAATTTTAGGGTATCAGAGTCAAAAAGCAAGTGTATAGCCTTTGATTTTTTGATGACGAAAATGGGTAAAAGCTGAAAAATCATTTTTCGAGGATTTAGACGTTAATTTCTCGTTTAGTACTTTCCAAATAATGAAAAAAAAACCCAATTTTCGATTTTGAAATTTTAGGGTATCAGAGTCAAAAAGCAAGTGTATAGCCTTTGATTTTTTGATGACGAAAATGGGTAAAAGCTGAAAAATCATTTTTCGAGGATTTAGACGTTAATTTCTCGTTTAGTACGTTCCAAATAATGAAAAAAAGACCCAATTTTCGATTTTGAAATTTTAGGGTATCAGAGTCAAAAAGCAAGTGTATAGCCTTTGATTTCTTGATGACGAAAATGGGTAAAAGCTGAAAAATCATTTTTCGAGGTTTTAGACGTTAATTTCTCGTTTAGTACGTTCCAAATAATGAAAAAAAAAACCCAATTTTCGATTTTGAAATTTTAGGGTATCAGAGTCAAAAAGCAAGTGTATAGCCTTTGATTTTTTGATGACGAAAATGGGTAAAAGCTGAAAAATCATTTTTCGAGGATTTAGACGTTAATTTCTCGTTTAGTACGTTCCAAATAATGAAAAAAAAACCCAATTTTCGATTTTGAAATTTTAGGGTATCAGAGTCAAAAAGCAAGTGTATAGCCTTTGATTTTTTGATGACGAAAATGGGTAAAAGCTGAAAAATCATTTTTCGAGGATTTAGACGTTAATTTCTCGTTTAGTACTTTCCAAATAATGAAAAAAAAACCCAATTTTCGATTTTGAAATTTTAGGGTATCAGAGTCAAAAAGCAAGTGTATAGCCTTTGATTTTTTGATGACGAAAATGGGTAAAAGCTGAAAAATCATTTTTCGAGGATTTAGACGTTAATTTCTCGTTTAGTACGTTCCAAACAATGAAAAAAAAACCCAATTTTCGATTTTGAAATTTTAGGGTATCAGAGTCAAAAAGCAAGTGTATAGCCTTTGATTTTTTGATGACGAAAATGGGTAAAAGCTGAAAAATCATTTTTCGAGGTTTTAGACGTTAATTTCTCGTTTAGTACGTTCCGAATAATGAAAAAAAAACCCAATTTTCGATTTTGAAATTTTAGGGTATCAGAGTCAAAAAGCAAGTGTATAGCCTTTGATTTTTTGATGACGAAAATGGGTAAAAGCTGAAAAATCATTTTTCGAGGTTTTAGACGTTAATTTCTCGTTTAGTACGTTCCGAATAATGAAAAAAAAACCCAATTTTCGATTTTGAAATTTTAGGGTATCAGAGTCAAAAAGCAAGTGTATAGCCTTTGATTTTTTGATGACGAAAATGGGTAAAAGCTGAAAAATCATTTTTCGAGGATTTAGACGTTAATTTCTCGTTTAGTACTTTCCAAATAATGAAAAAAAAACCCAATTTTCGATTTTGAAATTTTAGGGTATCAGAGTCAAAAAGCAAGTGTATAGCCTTTGATTTTTTGATGACGAAAATGGGTAAAAGCTGAAAAATCATTTTTCGAGGTTTTAGACGTTAATTTCTCGTTTAGTACGTTCCGAATAATGAAAAAAAAAACCCAATTTTCGATTTTGAAATTTTAGGGTATCAGAGTCAAAAAGCAAGTGTATAGCCTTTGATTTTTTGATGACGAAAATGGGTAAAAGCTGAAAAATCATTTTTCGAGGTTTTAGACGTTAATTTCTCGTTTAGTACGTTCCGAATAATGAAAAAAAAACCCAATTTTCGATTTTGAAATTTTAGGGTATCAGAGTCAAAAAGCAAGTGTATAGCCTTTGATTTTTTGATGACGAAAATGGGTAAAAGCTGAAAAATCATTTTTCGAGGTTTTAGACGTTAATTTCTCGTTTAGTACGTTCCGAATAATGAAAAAAAAAACCCAATTTTCGATTTTGAAATTTTAGGGTATCAGAGTCAAAAAGCAAGTGTATAGCCTTTGATTTTTTGATGACGAAAATGGGTAAAAGCTGAAAAATCATTTTTCGAGGATTTAGACGTTAATTTCTCGTTTGGTACTTTCCAAATAATGAAAAAAAAAAACCAATTTTCGATTTTGAAATTTTAGGGTATCAGAGTCAAAAAGCAAGTGTATAGCCTTTGATTTTTTGATGACGAAAATGGGTAAAAGCTGAAAAATCATTTTTCGAGGATTTAGACGTTAATTTCTCGTTTGGTACTTTCCAAATAATGAAAAAAAAAACCAATTTTCGATTTTGAAATTTTAGGGTATCAGAGTCAAAAAGCAAGTGTATAGCCTTTGATTTTTTGATGACGAAAATGGGTAAAAGCTGAAAAATCATTTTTCGAGGATTTAGACGTTAATTTCTCGTTTAGTACTTTCCAAATAATGAAAAAAAAACCCAATTTTCGATTTTGAAATTTTAGGGTATCAGAGTCAAAAAGCAAGTGTATAGCCTTTGATTTTTTGATGACGAAAATGGGTAAAAGCTGAAAAATCATTTTTCGAGGATTTAGACGTTAATTTCTCGTTTGGTACTTTCCAAATAATGAAAAAAAAACCCAATTTTCGATTTTGAAATTTTAGGGTATCAGAGTCAAAAAGCAAGTGTATAGCCTTTGATTTTTTGATGACGAAAATGGGTAAAAGCTGAAAAATCATTTTTCGAGGATTTAGACGTTAATTTCTCGTTTAGTACTTTCCAAATAATGAAAAAAAAACCCAATTTTCGATTTTGAAATTTTAGGGTATCAGAGTCAAAAAGCAAGTGTATAGCCTTTGATTTTTTGATGACGAAAATGGGTAAAAGCTGAAAAATCATTTTTCGAGGATTTAGACGTTAATTTCTCGTTTAGTACGTTCCAAACAATGAAAAAAAAACCCAATTTTCGATTTTGAAATTTTAGGGTATCAGAGTCAAAAAGCAAGTGTATAGCCTTTGATTTTTTGATGACGAAAATGGGTAAAAGCTGAAAAATCATTTTTCGAGGTTTTAGACGTTAATTTCTCGTTTAGTACGTTCCGAATAATGAAAAAAAAACCCAATTTTCGATTTTGAAATTTTAGGGTATCAGAGTCAAAAAGCAAGTGTATAGCCTTTGATTTTTTGATGACGAAAATGGGTAAAAGCTGAAAAATCATTTTTCGAGGTTTTAGACGTTAATTTCTCGTTTAGTACGTTCCGAATAATGAAAAAAAAACCCAATTTTCGATTTTGAAATTTTAGGGTATCAGAGTCAAAAAGCAAGTGTATAGCCTTTGATTTTTTGATGACGAAAATGGGTAAAAGCTGAAAAATCATTTTTCGAGGATTTAGACGTTAATTTCTCGTTTAGTACGTTCCAAATAATGAAAAAAGACCCAATTTTCGATTTTGAAATTTTAGGGTATCAGAGTCAAAAAGCAAGTGTATAGCCTTTGATTTTTTGATGACGAAAATGGGTAAAAGCTGAAAAATCATTTTTCGAGGATTTAGACGTTAATTTCTCGTTTAGTACGTTCCAAATAATGAAAAAAGACCCAATTTTCGATTTTGAAATTTTAGGGTATCAGAGTCAAAAAGCAAGTGTATAGCCTTTGATTTTTTGATGACGAAAATGGGTAAAAGCTGAAAAATCATTTTTCGAGGATTTAGACGTTAATTTCTCGTTTAGTACGTTCCAAATAATGAAAAAAGACCCAATTTTCGATTTTGAAATTTTAGGGTATCAGAGTCAAAAAGCAAGTGTATAGCCTTTGATTTTTTGATGACGAAAATGGGTAAAAGCTGAAAAATCATTTTTCGAGGATTTAGACGTTAATTTCTCGTTTAGTACGTTCCAAATAATGAAAAAAGACCCAATTTTCGATTTTGAAATTTTAGGGTATCAGAGTCAAAAAGCAAGTGTATAGCCTTTGATTTTTTGATGACGAAAATGGGTAAAAGCTGAAAAATCATTTTTCGAGGATTTAGACGTTAATTTCTCGTTTAGTACGTTCCAAATAATGAAAAAAAAAACCCAATTTTCGATTTTGAAATTTTAGGGTATCAGAGTCAAAAAGCAAGTGTATAGCCTTTGATTTTTTGATGACGAAAATGGGTAAAAGCTGAAAAATCATTTTTCGAGGATTTAGACGTTAATTTCTCGTTTAGTACTTTCCAAATAATGAAAAAAAAACCCAATTTTCGATTTTGAAATTTTAGGGTATCAGAGTCAAAAAGCAAGTGTATAGCCTTTGATTTTTTGATGACGAAAATGGGTAAAAGCTGAAAAATCATTTTTCGAGGTTTTAGACGTTAATTTCTCGTTTAGTACGTTCCAAATAATGAAAAAAAAACCCAATTTTCGATTTTGAAATTTTAGGGTATCAGAGTCAAAAAGCAAGTGTATAGCCTTTGATTTTTTGATGACGAAAATGGGTAAAAGCTGAAAAATCATTTTTCGAGGATTTAGACGTTAATTTCTCGTTTAGTACGTTCCAAATAATGAAAAAAAAACCCAATTTTCGATTTTGAAATTTTAGGGTATCAGAGTCAAAAAGCAAGTGTATAGCCTTTGATTTTTTGATGACGAAAATGGGTAAAAGCTGAAAAATCATTTTTCGAGGATTTAGACGTTAATTTCTCGTTTAGTACTTTCCAAATAATGAAAAAAAAACCCAATTTTCGATTTTGAAATTTTAGGGTATCAGAGTCAAAAAGCAAGTGTATAGCCTTTGATTTTTTGATGACGAAAATGGGTAAAAGCTGAAAAATCATTTTTCGAGGATTTAGACGTTAATTTCTCGTTTAGTACGTTCCAAATAATGAAAAAAAAACCCAATTTTCGATTTTGAAATTTTAGGGTATCAGAGTCAAAAAGCAAGTGTATAGCCTTTGATTTTTTGATGACGAAAATGGGTAAAAGCTGAAAAATCATTTTTCGAGGATTTAGACGTTAATTTCTCGTTTAGTACGTTCCAAACAATGAAAAAAAAACCCAATTTTCGATTTTGAAATTTTAGGGTATCAGAGTCAAAAAGCAAGTGTATAGCCTTTGATTTTTTGATGACGAAAATGGGTAAAAGCTGAAAAATCATTTTTCGAGGTTTTAGACGTTAATTTCTCGTTTAGTACGTTCCGAATAATGAAAAAAAAACCCAATTTTCGATTTTGAAATTTTAGGGTATCAGAGTCAAAAAGCAAGTGTATAGCCTTTGATTTTTTGATGACGAAAATGGGTAAAAGCTGAAAAATCATTTTTCGAGGTTTTAGACGTTAATTTCTCGTTTAGTACGTTCCGAATAATGAAAAAAAAAACCCAATTTTCGATTTTGAAATTTTAGGGTATCAGAGTCAAAAAGCAAGTGTATAGCCTTTGATTTTTTGATGACGAAAATGGGTAAAAGCTGAAAAATCATTTTTCGAGGATTTAGACGTTAATTTCTCGTTTAGTACGTTCCAAATAATGAAAAAAAAACCCAATTTTCGATTTTGAAATTTTAGGGTATCAGAGTCAAAAAGCAAGTGTATAGCCTTTGATTTTTTGATGACGAAAATGGGTAAAAGCTGAAAAATCATTTTTCGAGGATTTAGACGTTAATTTCTCGTTTAGTACATTCCAAATAATGAAAAAAAAACCCAATTTTCGATTTTGAAATTTTAGGGTATCAGAGTCAAAAAGCAAGTGTATAGCCTTTGATTTTTTGATGACGAAAATGGGGGAAAAGGTGAAAAATCATTTTTCGAGGATTTAGACGTTAATTTCTCGTTTAGTACGTTCCAAATAATGAAAAAAAAACCCGATTTTCGATTTTGAAATTTTAGGGTATCAGAGTCAAAAAGCAAGTGTATAGCCTTTGATTTTTTGATGACGAAAATGGGTAAAAGCTGAAAAATCATTTTTCGAGGATTTAGACGTTAATTTCTCGTTTAGTACGTTCCAAATAATGAAAAAAAAACCCAATTTTCGATTTTGAAATTTTAGGGTATCAGAGTCAAAAAGCAAGTGTATAGCCTTTGATTTTTTGATGACGAAAATGGGTAAAAGCTGAAAAATCATTTTTCGAGGATTTAGACGTTAATTTCTCGTTTAGTACTTTCCAAATAATGAAAAAAAAACCCAATTTTCGATTTTGAAATTTTAGGGTATCAGAGTCAAAAAGCAAGTGTATAGCCTTTGATTTTTTGATGACGAAAATGGGTAAAAGCTGAAAAATCATTTTTCGAGGATTTAGACGTTAATTTCTCGTTTAGTACGTTCCAAATAATGAAAAAAAAACCCAATTTTCGATTTTGAAATTTTAGGGTATCAGAGTCAAAAAGCAAGTGTATAGCCTTTGATTTTTTGATGACGAAAATGGGTAAAAGCTGAAAAATCATTTTTCGAGGATTTAGACGTTAATTTCTCGTTTAGTACGTTCCAAATAATGAAAAAAAAACCCAATTTTCGATTTTGAAATTTTAGGGTATCAGAGTCAAAAAGCAAGTGTATAGCCTTTGATTTTTTGATGACGAAAATGGGTAAAAGCTGAAAAATCATTTTTCGAGGATTTAGACGTTAATTTCTCGTTTAGTACTTTCCAAATAATGAAAAAAAAACCCAATTTTCGATTTTGAAATTTTAGGGTATCAGCGTCAAAAAGCAAGTGTATAGCCTTTGATTTTTTGATGACGAAAATGGGGGAAAAGCTGAAAAATCATTTTTCGAGGATTTAGACGTTAATTTCTCGTTTAGTATTATACATAGATCTAATAGCACGCACTCGGCTTTTTATTTCGCCGTGCACGTTGTGTTGGGGACCTACAAACTCCATCAGGAGTTGACGTGTACTCCAATTTCCGATCTCTCTCACTTTTCCCTGTTGGCGATCTCAATACTCTAGGGCTGTGCCTGAAAGGATCGTTTTTAAACGGCTCCTCTTTCGCACATTCGTTTGTGGATTGCACGCCTGCTGCCGCGATGTCCTTCGACAAAGGGGTAGACATATCTCCTTCGTGCTGAATCTCCTGATCCATCCCGTATCTTATCTGTCTATTTGTCCGTCTGTGTGTCTGTCTGTCTGTCTGTCACACAAACTTTTTTCAGAAATGACTATACTTATTGGCGCGAAATTTGGTGAGAAGGTGGGAACTCAACGTTAATATTAAGGGGGGGGTCATACATGCAAAAAGGGGGTGTGAAATTTTTTTCACCGAATATAGTCATGTTGGGTATCCAATTAAAGGTTTTGATTAGCACTTTTAATGGCCGATATTAGTTGGAAAGGCGGAGTGGGAGTTAAGTAATTAGAATGCTTTGTTGTAATTTTAAGACGAACGCAATACTGTTAACTATTACTTATCTACACTGTCTCTTTTCTTATTTCAGACATAAAAGGGTGACTGAAACGGAACTGCATTGTATTTGATATAGCAAATTATTGCTGACCAACAGACGGGGACTCCTTGAAATCTAGCTTATTCAATTAAGATTTATTCATAGTAAAAATGTCTTCATTATTATTTTCCACAAAATGGAAGTGGTTACATCGACCTGGTAGCAAAAATCACACAATTCTCCTGATAGTTGTGATTGTATTCATTTCGTGTGTGCCATTTTGTTGCGGTGATATAGAGCCGAAACCAAATTATGAGGATATGTCGACTCCCATGGCGGTAAGTCCGTTTTCTTTTGCTTTTCTTACATTTTGATTTGGAAAAAAGGTCTAATTTCCTTTTTTGTTATTTTTCAGAAATTACATGATGACAATAACTTTGGAAATGACAACAAGGACAGTGTTGGGGAACGTGCTGCCATTGGTGATAACGGTGGCAATGCACAGAAAGTGGATGAAAACACGAAAAGTTCCTTGCCTGTAAGAGATTTAGGTTTCATACATGCATTCGTTGCATCAATTTCAGTTATATTGGTCAGCGAATTAGGTGATAAAACATTTTTCATAGCTGCTATAATGGCAATGCGACATTCCCGCATTACCATATTTGCCGGAGCAATCTCAGCCTTAGCATTAATGACCGTTCTGTCCGCGGTTTTCGGCATGGCCGCGCAAATCATACCTCGAGTTTATACATATTATATTTCAACATTTCTGTTTGCCGTATTTGGATTGAAAATGCTTAAAGAAGGCTACTATATGAAACCATCTGATGCTCAGGAAGAATTGGAGGAAGTCCAATCGGACTTACGTAAAAGAGAGGATGAGGTGAGTACGAACATATAAATAGCTCCTTTGAAAGGATTAATAATAATCAAACTTAGAAGACATCCACTTGTAATACATACATGGAGTTAACTGCATTTTTAGATGATACTTACGTTTTATGCAAACTTTTCCTAATGAAGCATGTAGAAATAGTTAAGGGAATCTGGTGAAAAGCATAACTTTGACGCATTCCCATTGTTTTATATTGAAATCATTCCTCTTCAGTATAACAGTACTCTAGCTAGTTAAATATTTTATCACAACCTCTGGTCATTAGTTTGTTTATGAATTCTTGCATAATGTGTTAAAATATTTCTTGGGAATCCCCTAATAATAGTCATAACGTTTCGACTTGAAAATAGATATTCAATGGTGACTTAATGGAACTATCTCAATGATGACAAAATAAATTAAAATTGGTTTATGAGTTTACCTGTTTTGGGAAGGTGTGGAAGGTTATTTATAGACATAAATTGCTTCTGGTGCTACATTTTAGCCTCTTTATCAGCTGATTTTGGTATTTCGTCTCTGTGGTATCTGTAGAAATGTGCAACAACCGTTGATTTGCGATTGGAATAGTTGTAATTAAAAACAAGGAAATTTACTAGGTACATGCAGTCGCAAGTAAATGCAGTATTTCGCAATGTGACTATGATATAATTTGTTTGTTTTATGTGGAAATTAGAGGATTGATTGCAGTATTATATGGGAGAATATTGGCAGGGAATCGTAGACACAAAATTATTCTTACTTATGCGAATCATTGTGTAATCCTTCTATTTCTCACTACCTAGAATACTTACAAAACCATCCCACTTATTACTTTTGCAATGCGTGTTGTGTTTTATATATTGTACTTCCTTTTTGAGATATAATTTGCAGGTTTATTGTCGTTCAGGAAACTTTACTTACTATCTAAGTGTCAACAACCATCAACTCTGAGCCTTACTTCAAATTGAATCTTTAATGCTTTAAATTCAATCTCGCTACAAAACTAAACTAAAATTGTTTCCGTTATGCGTACAACAGTTCAAAATTTAAGGGGGTCATCCCGTGTTTCGGGTCCGAAGAAATCGTTTTTTTGGCATCATTGTATCTGTTCGGGGTCATTCGGAAATTACAGTGTTAAACAGGTAAAGTGTCACATGCTAGGTTTATCTCGATCGCCGTAATAAAGCACGTATTTATCGGTCCCAATGACTTGCATGTTGAAAATCTGCTGCCACCATAGCCGAAAATCTATCTAACGTAATTCTTTGAAATTTTCACGACTTATTCAGAACATATTTCTACGGTCCGCAAACTAGGATAATTGCGATTCAGTCGGTAGTTTTTTTTTTATTCATTCAAAAAGCCTTGAAAAAACACCAACATTTATAAAAAAAAGTTTAACAAGGCACCAAAAATTTAGCTTTCAATATTTTTTAATAATCCTAGTGTGCGGATTGTATAATAGTTAAGTCTGCACGTTAACATGCGGTTTACATTTTTTCTTTAAGATGATCATAGCACCCTCTAGCGTGACGGCAGGAAAACACACTTTTTTGGAGACGAGTGTATAAGTTTCTCTATATTTCAATAATGAACTATGCTATCGGGCTGGAAAAATTCACAGGCATGATCAAGATATTAATAAATATATGGGGAAAGTTCGTATTTGTACCTTTATCCAGTTCTTTATAAAAAAAAGCGAAAAAACGGCCTTCACATGGAATGACCCCCTCAAGCCGCCATTTTCTTTGCATTTACATATTGATGAAGTTCAGAGATAGAAAGTAGCTATGGGTTAGTCAATGTTCTTTCTATCTTCTCTGTGTGAGTAACAACGGTAGGCACATACACATATGCATCGCATTCAACATACTTGAGGAGCTCGTCACACGTTGCTCCTCACGAGGGAGGGTTCTTAAGAAGATAATTTTGAATTTCTATAGTTTAATGTAGAATTTGCGTGCTAAATTGTTTCATTTAATTAGGTCTTTCTAATATTTTTTTTTTTCAATTGGATTCTACTTTCCATGTCTTCGTACATTCACGAACGTGTACTCTGTGTATAATATTTTTGTGGTCCCGGAACCTAAATCTAAACTATGCATATCACATCTATCGGGTTCACATGCTAAAATCCATTAAATGGTCGTATTGAATAATATCGCCATTTTGATAAACAACGACCTTTCAATGGACATAGCTTATGAAAACCTTGAAAGATGGCGGCGGCAGCGCTAGAAATTCAAATTGTGACCTTCGTAGTATTAGTAACAGAGGCTCAACCACATCCTTGCGTATGCATCGTATTAAGGAAGACTACAATATTGATGATGATGAACAAACTAGCGCAATGTTACTATCTACTCCGGTTAACAGTAACGGAATTGTTACTAGTCGTACCCTGGTTGATGGCATTGATATGAAAACAAACAAAATTACAACCAATGCTGATGTGAGCGGACCTAGCGGTGTATCCGGGCGTCGTACACAGTCGGCCATGAATTTATCATCATCTTCGTCAATTGATAATATTCCAAATAGTGGACAAACCAATCGATTTTCTGTTCAAGATGGCAGCGTCAGTAGCGGTGCGAGCGCCATTTTGAATCATCATTCGGTCGGATCAACACATTCATTGGTTGCCGGGACTATAACAAAGCTTAATAAAGCGGACATAAATGCGAACGGCATGATGGAACTGAAACAGTTCGGAAGTAAAAAATCGGTTAGAATAACTTCTAAACTAAGAAGAAAAAATGATTATTATCTAGAAGCATATTATTATAGCGTTCAAATTCTTTTATTATATTTTTTTTCTGTTTTCCATATCCGCACATATATTTTTATTTTTGATCATTACCACATTGTTTCCGATGACCATTTAGTTTGTATGCCAAATGTTACACAACATCAAGCTCATATCGTACATGATGGCCTTTTGTTTTATTTTGTCATGGTGCATGGTATTACGTCAATCGAAGAACTTATAAATAATTTATTTTATTTTTCTGATTTTACATACATATACAGTGAGTGTCAGCTTATTTGATGCAAACGGAAAATGAAATTTCAAAATAAATTCGCAGCTTACTTGATGAGCTATAATATTCACTTATTAACTAACAAAAGTGTTAAATAATATAATTTAATATTTGTTATAATAATCCTTGTTAGATATAGAATTAACAGGTTCTTCGCTTGTTTCTTGTTTGATATTCTTCTACTCTTCTTGCAGGGCAAGTTTTCTTTTAAACGGGGGGTTCTGGAAACCTCGGGTTTACGGATGTTGCTTTAAGCAATGCCAATGAATTCTCAATGTCAATTAAGTCTGGCGGCTGACACGATGGTTCCATTACATGGGGACAGTTTCATATCAGTCAAATCGGCGGTACCCCTGACCTATGTTTCTGGCCATTGTTCCTATAAAACCAATAGTTGACGAGCAGACCCAGTTTCTCTTCATCTTTTTTATCCTTTAGAATGGCGCAGTGCATATTTTTCTCTATGTTCCCATGGATGAACACGAAATTTCGAACGCTCGATGCTGCCAAACAAGCTTAAGCGATCCATGCTTTAGTGTAGCAGAACATTCTTCAAATTGAGCTGATTAATCAGCAAATAGAACAGTTTTTCAAAAGAGTACTTTGAAACTATGGTTTTTTTTGCATACTTGAACCTTATAATTTTTTTTTTTAATTTATAAATAGTTGTGTAACTCATCGTTCAATAAGTCCCGAGACTAACTATGAAAACAACATTTTATCGGCAAAATTCTTTATTATTCATCAACATAATCTCCTTCAAGGGTTATACAATCATTCCAACGCTTCTCTAACTTTTCAATGCCATGTTTGTAGAACGATTTGTCTTTTGACTCAAAATGAGCCTCAGTAGCAGCGATCACCTCCTCATTTGAGCCAAATCTTTTTCCCTGGAGCATCTTTTTGAGATCCGCAAAGTGCCAGCAGTCGCTGGGGGCCAGATCCGGCGAGTACGGAGGATGAGGAAGCAGTTGGAAGCCTAATTCATTGAATTTGGTCATCGTTTTGATTGACTTGTGGCACGGTGCGCTGTCTTGATGAAAGATGACTTCCTTCTTCTTCATGTGTGGGCGTTTTTTCGCTATTTCGGCCTTCAAACGATCCAATAACACCATGTAGTAGTCGCTATTGATGGTTTTTCCTTTTTCGAGGTAGTCAATGAAAATTATACCATTCGCATCCCAGAATACGGACGCCATCACTTTGCCGGCCGACTGTTGTGTTTTTGGACGCTTCGGGTGGCTTTTACCGGTCGTACGCCATTCGGCTGACTGTCAACTTGACTCCGGAGTGAAATGGTGAATCCATGTTTCGTCCACTGTCACATATCGACGCAAAAAATCCTGTTTATTGCGAGTAAACAGTGCCAAACAGCTCTCCGAATCATTGATACGTTGTTGCTTTTGTTCCATTGTGAGCAAACGCGGCAGCCATTTGGAAAAAACCTTTTTCATAGCCAATTTTTGGTGCAAAATAGTAAATGCACTACCAGTTGATATGTTCACCATCTTAGCTATCTCGGGCACTTTGATTTTGCGGTCACCCATCACGATTTTCAATACTTGCTTGGTGTTTTCGGGAGTTACTCCTTCATTTGGCCGACCCGAACGTTCCGCATGATTTGTATCAGCACGACCGCGTTTCACGTCGGAAACCACCGACAAATGGTTGTTTTCGACGGAGTAGAGTTCGGATAACGTTTTTCAAGCCATTGCTGAGCTTGAACAGTGTTTTTTCTCCATTAGAAAACAATGTTTTATCAACACACGAAATTCGTTTTGGTCCATTTTTTCACGATTGCAAAGGTAACGTCAGTTTAACCACTATAGCTTTCTTGGTTATGTTTCGAATTACATCAAATTTTGACACATCTTATCTGAAGGTTGGTACTTCTGAACCTTGATATATAAATGGCATTATTAGCGCCATTTCTACGCTAGTCCCGGGACTTATTGAACGATGTGTTAATTAGCACGTCCTTACGATTCAACGTATACGATTGCACTGAACTTGCAGAACAAGATGAAGTCATAAAAAATGTGAAGCAAAATGAAACGCATTTGATACATTACCTTAGCAATACTTTTTTTTTAATTGGTAATAAAACTAAATTTGAAATATATTAAAAACACGATTGTAAAGAAAAATTCACGCCCTGCTTTCTTTCTATAACCTATATAGTCCTCCAGTAAATTTAGTTTGAAATTTCATTTTTCGCTTGCATCAAATAAGTTGGCACCCAGTGTACATTGTACTGACTACACAATGCCTAGCTTCTGCGGCTTCCCGGGAAGAAACCTTCTCGGGTTTACATTTTAGATTAGTTCGCTTACAATTTTTAAGAAATTTACTACTTCAATCAAGTTGCTGTAAAGGCTTCTTAGACCATAATGACAAAAAGCAATTGCCAAGTATTCAGAAGTATATATGAGAAAGCAGCTATTTCAGTGTAGGTCAACATATGCAGATGTTTTCGGGACCGGATACTCTCTTCTTCTTTGCTTCTGGGAACCTGTTTTCCAGGGTTCTGTTATGAGCACGAAAAATGCGCTTTTCTGTAAAACATCGGCATATATGCATCTACCGCTAAATTGTTGCCTACAAGCTTCAAATAATGATCTCTGTTTATTTAAATTTGGGTGAGATAGAGCCAAATTAGCATTTTTCTCAACCAATTTAATACTTCATCCAAGCAAATTAATACTTCTACCACCAAATTTAATACTAAGATATATAATCTTTAGCAATATAAATTTATTAAAAAGTGACTGACGGATTTGTTCAGGGCAGAGACAACACATCAGACGCTGCCTCATCCCTGCCCTGGGAGCAGTGTGAGCGAAAGTGGCTACAGGTGGTATTCACTCTTTTATGTATAATCGCAAGCTAGTCCACATGACGTTGATATCAGATTGGACCAATTGGGAAGAAATCTTTCTTCCACATTTGGATCTAGCTCAATAGAAGTTCGCTTTATTTTAAACTATTGTACTTTTGCCCTTGGCGAATTGAAGAAATAGAATAGGCGAATAGAAGAAAGTCCTGTTTTGAAAGCTCTTTAATATGATTCTAAAAACTGCGTCCGCTTGCGCAATAATCTCTCAACAACGGTGAGAATATTAGTTTTTCTCGTTTTTTTCCTTAGTTATTAGAGTAGCGTTTTGAAATGTGTAACTTCTATAAACGCTATAACTATTTTCACTTTTTAAATTAAATGATTAACCGTATCTTTGGGCAAGCCTGTCAACCCATTGCTGTCATCATCATCATCA
The DNA here is from genome assembly GCF_905115235.1 of Hermetia illucens. Lineage (NCBI taxonomy): Eukaryota > Metazoa > Arthropoda > Insecta > Diptera > Stratiomyidae > Hermetia > Hermetia illucens. The sequence continues at coordinate 9,107,831 of NC_051855.1, read as the reverse complement.
TCAACGGCGCAACAACCGGTATCCGGTCTAGGCTTGCCTTACTAAGGAACTCCAGACACCCTAGTTTTTGCACCGAGCTCCATCAATTCAATATTCCTAAAAGCTGTCTGGCGTTCCGATCTACGCCATCTTTTTATCTCAGGCAGGATCTCCTCGTCCTCTTTTTCTGCCATAGATATTGCCTTCATAGACTTTCCGGGCTGGATCATCCTCATCCTAATCTGTATAGGTGACCCGCCCGTTCTCTCGAACGCGGCCAAGATTTCGCAATTTTTCTTGCTAAGAACCCAAGTCTCCGAGAAATACATGAGGACTGGAAAGATCATCTTGTACAGTAAGACGTTTCGCACGAAACAGTTTTTGTAAGCTGAAATAGGCTCTCTTGCCAGCCAACAATCGTGCACGGATTTCATCGTCGTAGCTGTTATCGGTTGTGATTTTCGACCCTAGATAGGAGAAATTTTCAACAGTCTTGAAGTTGTAGTCTTCTATCTTTATTGTTTTCGTTTGACCAGTGCGATTCGATGTTGTTTGTTTGTTGGTTGGTTTTCTACGCTGACGTTGCCACCATATATTTTGTTTTACCTTCATTCATATGCAGCCCAAGATCTCGCGCCGCCTGCTCGATCTGGATGAAGGCAATTTGTACGTCTCGGGTCGTTCCTCCCATGATGTCGATATCGTCAGCATAGGCCAGCAGTTGAGTGGATTTAAAGAGAATTGTACCCCTTGCATTTATCTCAGCTTTACGGATCATTTTCTCGAGAGCCAGGTTAAAGAGGACGCATGATAGGGCATCCCCTTATGGTAGACCGTTGTTGATGTCGAATGGTCTTGAGAGTGATCCTGCTGGTTTTATCTGGCCTTGTACATTGGTCAGGGTCAGCCTAGTCAATCTTATCAATTTCGCCGGGATACCGAATTTTTTTATGGCCGTGTAGAGTTTTACCCTGGCTATGGTAATCATATGCGGGTTTAAAGTCGATGAAAAGATAGTGCAACTGATGTCCATATTCCAAGAGTTTTTCCATCGCTTGCCGCAGAGAGAAAATCTGATCTGTTGCTGATTTGCCTGAAGTGAAGCCTCTTTAGTATGGGCCAAAGATGTTCTAGGCGTATAGGGCTATCCGGCCTAGCAAGATAGCGGAGAATATCCTATAGATTATACTCAGCAACGTGATACCTCTGTAATTACTGCACTGCGCTATATACACCTTTTTATGTATGGGGCAGATGATTTTCCGTTGTCAGTCGTCAGGCGTTGATTCGCTATCCCATACTTTGAGCATCAGTTGATGAACCACTGGCGTAATTGGTCTCCTCCATATTTAACCAATTCGACTGTAATTCCATCGGCTCCTGGCGACTTATGATTTTTAAGCCGATGAATTGCACGAACTGTTTCTTCTACACTTGGTGGTGGCAGTATTTGTCCGTCGTGTTCAGTTGGCGGGACCTCCAACTCGCCGATGTTCTGGTTGTTCAGTAGTACATCAAAATATTCAACTCATCGCTCCAATGTGTCCATTCTGTCGGAAATTAGATTTCCCTCTTTGTCTTGGCAGGATGAGCATCGAGGAATATAAAGCTTCATCCTGGTGACTTGTTGGTAAAACTTGCGCGTCTGGTGCGGTTGATGCCTGTACTTTTCGAGTTCACAGACCTTATAGATGTTGCGGAGGGCTGTTTTGTGGATGGCTTCAGTGTTAACTCTCATTTGATTGTCAGAGGGTTTGTAGGTGGTGTTGTTATTCGAGCTCGGAGCCACCGTGCCAACGAGACAGTGATCCGAGTCTATATTGGCCCCCCTATATGTTCTGACAATTATCAAGGCTGAGAGGTGGTGGCGTTCGATCTGGTACATAACATGGTCCAAGATGATAAATCTAGCAACAAGCAAAGTATGCAGGAAACCCTTGAATGATTATTAGGGTAGACTGGAAGAGTAAGGCAGAATCTTACTGCTGAAACAAGCACTGGTACTTCGATTAGCGTCTCACAGCAGAAAGATCAAGTGGAGAAAGCATTGGGTCAAGCAATAACGCGTTGAGTCGATGGGTAGGCATACTGAAATATACCCCATATGCAGATGTACTTACTTCCATTTCCAAAGGGACTTAGTTAGGGAGTTAGTAGAATAGAACAAAATACTTTAATCCAACCAAATGAATTCCAAATTGATATGGCAATGCCTTGATAAATAGAACACATATGGCTTGTACCATTCAAACTACATTGATACTCTGAGCTCCCGGCCACATTGAGATAGAAGGACATAAGTACAATCTCAGTTTAAAAGATTCAAGATACAAATAATAATTATTATCCATGCTGGGATCGGCTAAGTCCGATGGCGTCGTCGTACGTTATGGTTCATAGTCGTGATAAGATCTATCCTAGCCAAAACAGTCGCAAGCGAAAACGTGTGGATAGGGTTTTTGGCTGCTAGCACTTGTAAGCGATCTGGCGCATCCATACACTCGTATTTCGTTATGAATTATGAACGTAATCGTTAGCTACCCTTTATGGCTTGCTGTTTGATACCTTAACTGAAAAACTGTATTTTCAGGTCCCTATGCAGGCCCTCATTACGAATGAACCAGGGAGCGTCTACTGTGTTTTTAAGTACTTTGTTTTGGAACGTTTGATTCTTTGGCATAGCCCCAGAGTTGGATACCATATCTGGTGAATTTAGCATCAAGTGTCATATTTAAACAAGTGGGGATACTGGAAGCTCGGCGTTCCAGGTATAAACGTTTTGTGTTCATCTTATGTGAGCAACTCTCTTCTTCTTCTTTTTCTTCAGCCTTTGTCCCGTTCACAAGCGGGGTCGGCTCGTCGTGATCGGCTTCGCCATTTGACTCTATCGAATGCCTGATCTGGGTGCAATCTCGAGGCTTTCAAATCCCCATCCAGCGTATCAAGCCACCGTTGCTTAGGTTTGCCTTTTGGTCGTTTACCATCGACTTCGATGTACAGACCAATCTTGGCAAGTGAATTCTCGTCTGCACGAACTGCGTGACCATACCATCTCGCAACTTTTCCACGATCGGTGCAACCCCACAACGCTGGCGGATATCCTCATTTCGGATGTGATCTAAACGTGTGACGCCACTAGTCCAACGTAGCATCTTCGTCTCCATTACCGCAAGACGCCGTTCATTGTCTTTTATGGTCGGCCAACACTCAGAACCATAGAGAGCGACTGGACGGACGACATTGCGGTAAATTTTAGATTTGAGACGTTCGTTGATACGTCGATCACAAAGGACACCAGTTGTGGAACGCCACTTCATCCAGGTTGCGTTAATGCGTGAAGCAATTTCAGAACGCAGTTCTCCATGGGCTGATAGCGTTGACCCGAGGTATTTAAATCGCTCAGTTCTGGGCAGATCACTGCCGCTGACAGTGATTGTGCCTGTTTCATGGGGATCGGTCGTCAAAAATTCAGTTTTGTTTAAATTCAATCTGAGACCGTGTTGCATGATGCGATCATTCCATTTTTGAACAAGTTGCTCGAGATCATTTTTGCTATCAGATGCTAGGAAAATATCATCTGCATAAAGCAGTGTGTAGGGCGCTGGACGTTGGATATCCCGTGTGACGGTGTCCATAACAAGGACAAAGAGGAGTGGTGAGAGGGCACTTCCTTGATGAACTCCAACAGAGACACGAAGCGGTTTTGATACACCCGCCATACTTCGAACTTTACTTTTCGGATCGTGGTAGAGCAATTGAACCCAGCGCACGAGTTCTTCTGGCACGAAGTGTTGTCGTAAAGCATACCAGATGAGTTCGTGTGGTACACGGTCAAACGCTTTCTCTAGATCCAGAAAGGCAATGTAAAGAGGGCGATGCTTCTCACGGTGTTTCTCCATGAGTAACCGCGCAGCGTGTATTGCGTCAGTAGTTCCGCAGTTCTTGACAAATCCGGCTTGATTCACGGTTATTTCAACGATTTCGCGAATACGGTTGTTAAGAATGCGTTCAAAAATCTTCATGGTATGGGAAAGTAACCGGATCGGACGGTAATTTGAACATTCTGCTGGGCTACCTTTCTTTTTCCATATTGGAACAGTGGTACTTTCTTGCCAGTCAGATGGTGTTCTTCATTCCTGAATAACCCGGTTAAAGAATTCACTGAGCCACAGTGTTGAGTCCCAGCTCTTCGTTTTCCAGAGCTCAGATGCGATGTCGTCAGGTCCTGTTGCTTTCCCCGATTTCATTTGTTTTATTGCCTCCTCGACTTCAGTTGCGCTGATTGGTGGAACTGCTCCAAATGTCGGCAATGATTGTGGAAGTGGAGGATGAGCAAATTCTTCAGTTGAAATCTGCTCGAAGTATTCTCGCCATCTATCCGTTGCGGCTCGACGGTTGGTAAGCAAAGTACCGTTGTTATTAACACAACAGAAGTGTTCGATATCCTGTGTGCGTTCATCACGGCTTTTAGCAAGTCGATACAGATCTCTCTCGCCATCCCGAGTGTCCAGTTTATTGTAAAGATTTTTGAAATGGTTTGCTCGGGTGACAGCGACCACTTTCTTTGCTTCCCGGTTGGCATTCTTATAAATTTGCCAATTAGCAGGCGTCTTATCGTCGAGAAATTTGTGGTAGAGGCGTTTCTTTTCACGGACCTTCATTTCAACATCATCATTCCAAAGCCAAGGATCTCGGTTGATGTACCGCTTAGCCGGCTTGGTGACCCCGAGGGTTGCAGAGGCCGCTTTGTGAATCGTGTCTTTCATTTGGTTCCATGATTCTTCCACATTCGTAATGGTTGGCAATCGTATGAGTGAGACCGTTTTTTCTTTCTTCTCACCAAATTGCCACCATTTAATGCGTGGCGGGCCAGTGCGTTCCTCACGCTGTTTTATCGGTGGCTTAATTCGCAAGACGGCAATCAACGGCCGATGTTGAGGTGCGATGGTCTCATAGGGAACGACTTTGCAATCAGTGACAGTGGTAAAATGTTGGCGTCTTATGAGAATATAGTCGATTTGCGTTTTATTGTTCCCACTATAAAATGCAGGAAGATGAGACAATCGTTTCATGAACCATGTATTCATAAGTACAAGGTCATGGGTGTCCGCAAAATCGATTATACGCTCGCCACCTTCATTGCGCGCTCCGAACCCCTTTCTCCCATGGCACCTGTTACCGTCTGCCTTTTCACCCACATGACCATTAAGGTCGCCGGCAATGATTATGTAATCGTCAGCAGGCACGTGACAGGTCTTTTCATCGAGAAGTTGCCAGAAGGCATCTTTCTCGGCATCAGGTCGACCTGTCTGTGGTGCATACGCGGTGAAGAAGTGAATAGTGCGATCAGCTGATATAATGGTGAGCTTCATCAGCCGATCATCAAATCGTTCGACTTGTTTGATGGCATCACGGAAACCCTCTGAGATGGCAATGCCAACACCATATTGAGTGTGTGGGTTACCAAAATAGAGAAGTTTGTAGCCATTTTTACCGCGTTCGTGTTCAATGTCGCAGCTTTTGGCACCAGAACCTTCGGGTTTCTTCCAGAGCGCAGATGTCAATGCGCCTTTTCCGAAGGGCTCTTGCGAGTTCCTCCGTCTTTCCAGTTAGGGTACCAACATTTAGCGTGCAGACACGTATTTGTTTTGTTCGTTGTGTGCGGACTAACTTGCTTACGTCCTGACGCCATCCATGCGTCAAGAACCCTTACCCATTTCTCGACAGGACCGGGGCCCGTCCTGCCGCGTCGACTGGGGTGGACGCCCTAGCATTTCTCCGAGGCTTTTGACTCAATCCGATCATCATGTTTGTAACGACATTGTATGCATTTTCTTGGTCGACCTGTCGCGGGACCTGTCACCAAGAGAGATCAGGTAGGATTTAGCATAGTAGAATAACTCAAACTATACTCAATTTATCTCTTTCCCTGATCTCAGCATTTTATTTTTGTTTTACTGAGGATAGTACAGAGTACGTTGCTTCAAACCCTCCTCCTTTACCTGGGCTTGGGACCAGCATACTATGTTAATAGCATGGCGGAGTTTCTCCAGTAGTTTATACTGATATTCAAATAACTGAAAAAAAAGCTAAAAAAGAAAAGCGAAATTGTATCCAGGGGATACAGGATTACAACATCCTATAGGGGGCAATGCTGCCAGCACTGCGCTCGCTCGAGATTATTACCCTGATTTGACTCAGGTACTCATTGACAGCAGAGTCAACTGGTATCCGAGGTGAAACCACGATACAAACCCCACTGTCACCAGTGAGATTTGAACCGTGACCTTTTGAGCCGAGCCTTGTACTCTAACCACTGAGCTATCCGGCCGTTCATATTAATTTAAGGGTGTCATCCCCGTCGAATCCGAGAAATTGATTTTGTTTGCATCAATTGTATTTAGATATAGTGTAGAATATATTGGCAAAGTGATTTGTTTATATTGAGAGTTGTTCGGAAATTACAGTGTTAAACAAGAAAAAATGTCACATGTCAGATTTATGTCGATCGCCGTAGTAAAGCGCGTATTTATTGATCCGAATGACGTTCCAATTACATTGCTAAAATCATAAGAATTGAAGCCAAGGCTTTACATGTGTTTCTTCAAGAACCCTAAGTTTTATGGACTGTATAAAGCAGATTAATGGTCAGTTGAGATTTTATGGTTAAAAGTCGCATTCTACTTTTTAAATGTGTTTTTCTCGAAACTGTAAGTTAAGATGATCACAGCGCCCTCTAGCGTGGCAGCAGAAAAACATTTTTTTTGGAGATGAGTGTACAAGTTCCTCTCTATTTCAAAAATGAATCGTGCTATCGGACTGGAAAAATTATGCATGCTCAAGATATCAATAAATATATAGTGAAAAATTCGTATTTGTATCTTTATCCAGTTTTTCACAAAAAAAAAATCTAAGAAAAAGCGAAAAAAAATGGACGAACCCCTTAAACGGCAAAGGTCCATCGTCCCTTCTTAAGGTTTTGCGAAAAACAAAACCTTATTCAAATCAGTTTACTGTCTGTCTGTCACACAAATTTTTCTCGGAAACCGTTGTAGCGATTGACACCAAATTTGGTGCAAAGGTGGGAACTGTGAACGCTCACGCATACAGTGAATTACAACATTTTAGATCGAACTTAAGGGAGGTCTCCATATATGCAAAAGGGGGGGGGGGGGGGTGCAAAAGTTTGGATTAGTACTTTCCGATGCCGGTTTTAGTTTTGACATTTGTGGGAAAATTGGGGAATGCGGGGGGCCGAAAATGATCATTTCTTTCACGGACCCATTCTCAGAAAATCCCTAACCGAAAAATCTGAAAAAATCAGGAGGTTGCGACTATATGGTGCCTGGGCTCCGAAATACCTTCCATACCGATATCTGTTCAAATAAATTTAATGATAGTATATTATTATAATTTTTAGTAATTGGGTGCAGGGTCCCTCTTAAGTTTATCCAATGTAGGTTATGATATGATGATATGATCCTGCCAAGTTTCGTGGAAGTCGCACTATTACTAACAAATTTATAATAGGTCGAAGTTCTCTATTCAAATCCAAGACTTTGATTGTCAGTTCCACATACATAATAGTTACATAATGTACGCATACATTATGTGCTAGCTACTAACGGGACAGATGTCCACTCAGGTGTTTTTATAAAAGAAATACACAAAACCTTTCATACCTGAACCGTCCAGCTTCCGATTTTCCGACTTGTTTTATATTAGGATAAGTGAATTTAAGTACTCTACACTACTCTAGCTGAGACGTGAAGTTTCGAGGTGAGTTGATACCACCGAAAATTTCTTCACGAAAGAGCTAACTTGCCAAATGGCCTGATAAGGAAAAGGACAAAAATCACAAAAAAGCTTAACGCGCGCGGGACTGACTAGCCTTGAGCCGATTCTGGCACGGCGCGGCGAGTGGCCCCCGTTTTCCTTTCCTTTCCACCCCAACCCAAATGTTCGCCCCTGCCCCTGCCGGTTGGATAGGTTCTAAGAGCGAAACCTGTTACACTTTTTGTTGGTCATATTTTGGGCCCTCACCCCCCTATGACTCACCCAATATCAAATATGGGACCAGTTTCGAAAAGCACTAATTGAACCCTTTCATTTGATGCCCCATATGAGAATATTCTGTGGAAAAAATATTGCACACCCTTTCGCATATATGGGGCTCCTTAAACTTAACACCAAATGCCACTTGCTATATGTAAAGGAATTCACAGACCACATTCTCACCAAATTTCGAAACATTCGGCCCGGCCGTTTCTAAATAAATCGATTGTGAGCGATAAACGGACAGACAGACATCGAATCGATTCTAATGAGATCTTGTTTCACACAAAACGTTTCAAAGAGTGCAAAAAAATACTTATTGGGAAAAGTCCTCCGCCGCACACGCCGGGGCTACAGTGGGTGCGTGTGGGATTCGCACCCACTAAAAACAACCCCCGGTCTCTCCAGCCCCAAGCCCCGTGGGACCACCATTTAGATATCACTTCGCGGGGTAGGTTTGCCCTTAGGCACTCGTCCTTCTCCTTCTTTCGGCTTTCCTCCTTCTTTGCTCCTTCAGCGACTCCTTCTGTATTTGTACGTTGCGAAGCCAGTTGTCACCATCTCGGCAACTAAGTTCTCCGGGTCACGCTCCTGGCCAACACTTGGTTTAGGCTCCTCATCTCCATTGCAAATCTTGGGCAGCGAAACATCACATGTTCTGGATCCTCTGGTATGTCATCGCATCGAGAACAATTCGGAGAATCATCTAATCCAAAGCGGTGCAGATACTGCCTGTAACAACTACTACGTCCCGTGAAAAACTGGGTAATGGGGTAGTTGGTCTCCCCATTTTTCCGCTCAAGCCACACCCTAATGTTGGGAATGAGCCTGTGCGTCCACTGACCTTTCGTAGGCTCGATCTATCTGCTATCTTGCGACTCTGACCTTGCTGCATTTTTACGCTGTGTGCAGCACACTCATTTCTGTCGCCAGAATGTCGACGGGGAACATGTTTGCCACCCCCAACATTGCTCCATCGGATGTGGTTCTAAAGGCATTGCAAACCCTTAAAGCCATCAGCCGGTAAACCGAGTTCACCTGCTTCCGTCTCTAAGAGTTTGCAAGCGCCTCTGCCCACACAGGTCACGAATAAAGCAGGATGGAACGCACCACTCTGACTAAAAGCAACCTGTTTCATTTTTGCAAGTGCCGTGGTGGCACTGGCTGCCTTTTGGCGTGCATATTCTAAGTGTTCCTTAAAGGTCAGTTCGATACCACCGTATATCCATCGACTTCCACTTTCACAGTGTTATTTGTCTTGCGGTTCGTTATTAAGTCCTTTTCCGCTTTCGCGTCTGCCAGGGTCAGCCCGGCTCTTTCTAGCCGGGACTTTATCGCTCTTACTATTTCTGTCGCATAGACCTCCACATCTTCTGGGTGTTTTGCTGTAACAACCACAGCTAGGTCACCAGTTAAGCCGACAATCGTAGTCCCCTCTGGGACGGGGAGAGCAAGCACGCCATTATTCATGATATTCCACAACAGGGGACCAAGTACCGATCCCTGTAGTACCCCGGCTGTGACAATGTACTCTTGGGCCCTCATCTGTCCCGTACCAAAGAATCCTCTCTGAGTTTTCCATCAAATTCGTTAAATGCTCGGGGACACCCTATGTAAGCCAATGCCCCTTTAATTGTGTTCCAGTTGGCCGAGTTGAATGCGTGTTTGACATCCAACGCCAACACGGAACGGCAGCCGCCAGAAATCAGTGCCCCTTTTGCCAGGTATACTACCATGCTAATTGCGTCGATCGTAGAGTGGGCACGACGGAAACCAAACTGGCGTTCTGACAAACCATTGGTGGCTTCGACGATGGATAGGAGTTTGTTGTAGATGACACTCTTTATCATCTTCACCATTGTATCCAGCAGGCGGATAGGATGATACGACGCTGGGTTTCCAAGTGGCTCGCAAGGTTTCGGAAACAACACAAACTTTTACTTTTTCCACTGGACAGGGAATATTCCTTCTTTTAGGCACGCCTCAAAGGTGTTGGCGAAAAGGTCGGGTCTCGTTTTCACTGCCAGTTTCAAAGCTCGGTTGGGATTAACATCCAAACCTGGGGCCTTGTTGTCACCGATTAAATCACATATTTCCCGCAGCTCTTCCACAGTTACTGGAGGTATTATGCCCTTATTTAGCTGGACAACCATTTGCCTTCTCCTATTTTCGTGGTGGGGGAACAGAGTGGTAACAATCTGTTTTAGCAGACGCGGACAGGTTACCTGGAGTTATCTCCGCAGCCTTTATATTACCGCCCTGTACGCCTCACTCCAAGGGTTTATGTCAGTATGATCACGCAGTTGAAGCAGTTCTTTTTGCTCCTCCGAATGGCTTCTCTTGGGCGGCCACGCAGTTGTCTATGTGTCTCCTCTCGGCCGTCGCCACCGGGGTTTCCTCTGAGCCTCTGGCAAAGCCTCTTTGCTCGGAAACTTGCGGTGAGCTTGCGATTTCGTTGTTCCACCAGTAGCTGGGTTGCCTACTGGGGAGCAATCACCCTATGGACATAGTAGCATCGCAAGCTTCCGTCATCCATCAGGTGATTTGGGTGGCTTTTTGTCTAGCCGTACCATTCAGGGATATGTCTGGTTTGAGCGCCGCGGAAAACATGTCCCCCTCGAAAAGTTTTCGCTGTCCAGCCTAGCCTACCACCCAGCATTCTGCGAGACCTCTTTTTCGAGTTCGATCCGCTTTTGATTTCCATGCAGATTGCCTAGTGTGAGTATAGTCTTCACTGACATACCAAGCGACTGTACTGGCTAAAGTGGGACTTACGTATGTCAGGTCCACTGTAGACTCTAGGCCCTTTCCCCGGAAAGTGTACGACATTTGCGAGTACCACGTCCAGCTCCGCGAAAGCTTCGAGGAGGGCACGTGCCCTTACATTAGTTGAGAGCCCACACATTAAAATGCTGTGATAGTCGACCAAGGTCCTCTTTCAACCAAAACCAGGCAAGCATCTGCTCATACTCGGCAAGTGTAGTGCTAGGTGGAACATAGCAGCTGTAGATGTGGACTCCTTTAACTTTTGGTCTGATGAAGCCCTCTTCCGGGTGCTCCATTATTTCATCGAAAGCTTGTTCTCCACAAGCCCATATTGCTGCTTGGCCCGTTTGGTTTCTGACCCAAATACCACCACCGTGGTTTCGATATGGCTCACTAATTATGGCCACATCGATGTTTTCTTGGGGAAGCAATGTACCAATGACCCACACCTTCATTCTCTCTGCATAGTAGGCAATTCGGGTCAACTCTGCAGCGCTTGCTGAGATGTCCTTCCAGTCTGCATCTCCTGCATTACTTTGACTTGTCATTTGAACTAGTGCATGCCTTCCAAATGTGATTGGAACCAAGGCATCTAAAGCATCGCTTCAACGTTACCTGAACCCAAAAACGACACATTAACACATCGTTCAATAAGTCCCGGGACTAACTATGAAAACAACATTTTATCGGCAAAATTCTTGATTATTCATCAACATAATCTCCTTCAAGGGTTATACAATCATTCCAACGCTTCTCTAACTTTTCAATGCCATGTTTGTAGAACGATTTGTCTTTTGACTCAAAATGAGCCTCAGTAGCAGCGATCACCTCCTCATTTGAGCCAAACCTTTTTCCCTGGAGCATCTTTTTGAGATCCGCAAAGTGCCAGCAGTCGCTGGGGGCCAGATCCGGCGAGTACGGACGATGAGGAAGCAGTTGGAAGCCTAATTCATTGAATTTGGTCATCGTTTTGATTGACTTGTGGCACGGTGCGCTGTCTTGATGAAAGATGACTTCCTTCTTCTTCATGTGTGGGCGTTTTTTCGCTATTTCGGCCTTCAAACGATCCAATAACACCATGTAGTAGTCGCTATTGATGGTTTTTCCTTTTTCGAGGTAGTCAATGAAAATTATACCATTCGCATCCCAGAATACGGACGCCATCACTTTGCCGGCCGACTGTTGTGTTTTTGGACGCTTCGGGCGGCTTTTACCTGTCGTACGCCATTCAGCTGACTGCCGACTTGACTCCGGAGTGAAATGGTGAATCCATGTTTCGTCCACTGTCAAATATCGACGCAAAAAATCCTGTTTATTGCGAGTAAACAGTGCCAAACAGCTCTCTGAATCATTGATACGTTGTTGCTTTTGTTCCATTGTGAGCAAACGCGGCAGCCATTTGGAAAAAACCTTTTTCATAGCCAATATTTGGTGCAAAATAGTAAATGCACTACCAGTTGATATGTTCACCATCTTAGCTATCTCGCGCACTTTGATTTTGCGGTCACCCATCACGATTTTCAATACTTGCTTGGTGTTTTCGGGAGTTACTCCCTCATTTGGCCGACCCGAACGTTCCGCATGATTTGTATGAGCACGACCGCGTTTCACGTCGAAAACCACCGACAAATGGTTGTTTTCGACGGAGTAGAGTTCGGATAGCGTTTTTCTTCAAGCCATTGCTGAGCTTGAACAGTGTTTTTTCTCCATTAGAAAACAATGTTTTATCAACACACGAAACTCGTTTTGGTCCATTTTTTCACGATTGCAAAGGTAGCGTCACTTTAACCACTATAGCTTTCTTGGTTATGTTTCGAATTACATCAAATTTTGACACATCTTATCTGAAGGTTGGTACTTCTGAACCTTGGTATATAAATGGCATTATTAGAGCCATTTCTACGCTAGTCCCGGGACTTATTGAACGATGTGTTACCTAGTCTATTCTCACTCTCCCTTTTGCTAACAGTTTGAGTGTTGTCTCTACTGGTAGGCTGATGATGGCGGCTTATGTTGCCTCGTATGTTTTCCTCAGCGTTTTCACCGCTAACTCTTGTAGTTCGACAAGATCGAACTGCTGCTCCAACGCTTCGCGGACCTCCTCCTTTGTGGTGATTTCATCTATATCTTTACAGATTATAGTAGTCTCCAGGCTTCTAGTTCTTATGTTGCCTTCCTATCCTAACGACTTTCCGATTTGGCTCAAGAATTGGTCTCCAGTTAAGTCCTTGGATTTGTTGAACTCCAACATAAGATCTCCCTTCTGGGACCGTCTAATTCTTCTGACATTTGTCTCCCAAGTTGGTGAGTTCGGGGTCTGCCTTCACTCTCCTGAAAATATCATCATATGACCCTTCACCTGGTTTCCTTCAGGCTTCCGCATCCGCCTTTGAATGTCCGGTCCCTTTTCTCGAGGTCGCCGCTGCAACAGTTTCGCTGGCAGTTTCATTTGTAGTCCTCGTCTGCTTCGCCTTTTTGGGAGTTGAATCCTTTTTTCTTTTCGGGGTTTGCTGGTCCTTGATATATGTATGTATAAGTATAAACGTATGTATTTGGGCTGTACATAATAGTCTGCTTAATAAAATAGCCTTTAGTTGTCCACTGCTAAGTATATAGTATTCCAGTAAAGTGTGTGTCTAAGCTTTTTATTTTAAATCACAATAAAATCATGTTTTCCAATAACACACTACACTTGTCCTTGATTTTGCTGTTTTGTTCTGTCGTTCGGATGAATAATTTGCACAAATCGCTTTTATATAAAAATATTTTCTTTACTGTGGCGGTTAAATGGTCATATTGCGTCTATAAAGGACAAACTAACATAATTAACAGATAATAATGGACTGAATATAGCCAACGTTATGGTTCATTTTTGATTCCCTTTCTTAACGTATTCCGCTATGTTTATATATGTACATAATACGACCATCGAATCGCATGCTTTTTCCTTATCGTATTATAAAAATATCAAATCGCCTCATACTCTCAAACTTCCGATATTTTAACGATGAAATTTTATTTTTTTCTTTTCCATTCTATCTCAATGTCGAATTAAAAACAGCTTGAAAAGGAAGCATCCGTGGCAGCCATTCAAGATCCAGAAAGTGGCGTGATTCGACGTTCGAAGCAGCGTAGCGCTGCGTATATGACTTCGAGAATATTTATGCAAGCCTTCACTATGACCTTCCTTGCCGAATGGGGTGATCGGTCTCAACTGACAACTATTATCCTATCAGCCCGTGAGGTGAGTAAAGTTTTTTCCAGCATATTTTGCAATATTTGAATTGTAGATTTAAAAGAGTGTCAAACGTTGCTTAAACGCATAATCCGACAAAGAGTGCCCCATGTTTTAAACACGTTTATTCTCCAGCCTTTGTCCCGCTCACAAGCGGGGTCGGCTCGTCGTGATCGGCTTCGCCATTTGGCTCTATCGAATGCCTGATCTGGGTGCAATCTCGAGGCTTTCAAATCCCCATCCAGCGTATCAAGGCACCGTTGCTTAGGTCTGCCTTTTGGTCGTTTACCATCGACTTCGATGTTCAGACCAATCTTGGCAAGTGAATTCTCGTCTGCACGAACTGCGTGACCATACCATCGAAGACGCCTCTCTCGCAACTTTTCCACGATCGGTGCAACCTCATAACGATCGCGGATATCCTCATTTCGGATGTGATCTAAACGTGTGACGCCACTAGTCCAACGTAGCATCTTCGTTTCCATTGCCGCAAGACGCCGTTCATTGTCTTTTATGGTCGGCCAACACTCAGAACCATAGAGAGCGACTGCACGGACGACATTGCGGTAAATTTTAGATTTGAGACGTTCGTTGATACGTCGATCACAAAGGACACCAGTTGTGGAACGCCACTTCATCCAGGTTGCGTTAATGCGTGAAGCAATTTCATAACGCAGCTCTCCATTGGCTGATAGCGTTGACCCGAGGTATTTAAATCGCTCAGTTCTGGGCAGATCACTGCCGCTGACAGTGATTGTGCCTGTTTCATGGGGATCGGTCGTCAAAAATTCAGTTTTGTTTAAATTCAATCTGAGACCGTGTTGCATGAAGCGATCATTCCATTTTTGAACAAGTTGCTCGAGATCATTTTTGCTATCAGATGCTAGGAAAATATCATCTGCATAAAGCAGTGTGTAGGGCGCTGGACGTTGGATATCCCGTGTGACGGTGTCCATAACAAGTACAAAGAGGAGTTGTGAGAGGGCACTTCCTTGATGAACTCCAACAGAGACACGAAGCGGTTTTTATACACCCGCCATACTTCGAACTTTACTTTTCGGATCGTGGTAGAGCAATTGAACCCAGCGCACGAGTTCTTCTGGCACGAAGTGTTGTCGTAAAGCATACCAGATGAGTTCGTGTGGAACACGGTCGAACGCTTTCTCTAGATCCAGAAAGGCAATGTAAAGAGGGCGATGCTTCTCACAGTGTTTCTCCATGAGTAACCACGCAGCGTGTATTGTGTCAGTAGTTCCGCAGTTCTTGACAAATCCGGCTTGATTCACGGTTATTTCAACGATTTCGCGAATGCGGTTGTCAAGAATGCGTTCAAAAATCTTCATGGTATGGGAAAGTAACCGGATCGAACGGTAATTTGAACATTCTGCTGGACTACCTTTCTTTTTGCATATTGGAACACGCGCTCTCCACGTCGGCGTCATCATCCCATACGGGGTGCGCACAGAATAGTGCCCTTACAATGCGGTCCATTTGCTCGGCCTTAAGTGAACAATACGTAGAAGATTTGCCACGCCTCGTTATCAGATTCATAACTGGATTTACGACAGTGTCGGCTGCAGTGCCACCACTCCAGGAGTAACCTCCACCGCGGCCCCACCTGTTCCAAGAGTTTTGACAAACCTCCCGGTGTTCACTTTCGCAACGTTCCATACACAGAAAGAGCGGCTGGATGGCGCACCCCTAGAGATTTTGTCCACCACTTCGAAGTCAATGTATTGCCCGTCCACCAGCGACACCAGTGATTTCGACGCGAAGGTTACATCTGGAAGGCTTCTCTCGCAGCCCGGGCGCCGGAACGTTGGGGTGGATCCGGTGTTTAGAATCCGTTTCCCTCTGGAGTCTGATTGAGGCATGCCCCATTCAAGAGTCCTGGCATTAAAATCATCGCCAACCAGGATTCGTCCCTCTGCGCTCGAAACGGCGTCCTCCAGAGCATCAAGCCGGCGCTGAAAGTCCGGAATCGACTCATTCGGCGTCAGGTAAACGCTAAAAAACGTTATCCCTAAACACCGGATCCAGACAAATCTGTCCCCCGGCCTTCGGCAAGAACACGAAGTCGAACGTCGTCCCGAACCCAGATGGCATCAGTGCCCGATAAGTCGAGATACCATGAGGACGGGTCCTTGTTTCGGTATTGCTCGCTAATCAGCACTAGATCAGCATTTACTTCCGCAGCGAACTGCACTCCGGTGCATGTTAATTTGCAAAATGCGGATCATGGCGTTCGCACCCTAGCCCTCTCCAATTCCGCCCTGAAGATCGGACACCGTCCCGAGCCCGCAGTGTGTGCGACGCTTTCGCCAGACGCGCCACGATCCCTGCAGAGAACACAACTCACGCTTTCCTTGCAAGTCTTCGCTTGATGACCCGCTTGGCCGCATCTCCGGCATGCTGTCCTCCTGTCCGGACCCTTGCAAGCTGCTGACGTGTGTCCATAGTCCAGACACCTGTAGCACTTGGTGGGGACTATCCGCATTCGTACCCTGCATACTACCCATCCGATTTTGATTCTCCCACTGTTAAGGAGTTTCTTCGCATATTGCTCGGGGACATCCACCAGGGCAAGTTTTTGGCCTCGAGCATTTACAGAGGTAATACCTACCCGGGCATTGGTTACCTCTGGACATTCACGCTTTAGCGCCTCCTCTACTTCGACCTTTTCTGTGAGGCAGTCAAGATCCCGTATTTCTAGAGAGCACATGGGCTGGAAACAAGAGCCTTCTCCCCCAATAGCCCCTTGACCGCTTCGCAGAACGTGCTCTTGCTGGTCGTCTTTGGGCTCAGTTCGACGAGAACTCCACCACTCCTCGTTTTCCGTATCGAAGACACCTCTGCTCCGTTCTCCCCGTTTTTGATGCCTTTGCTGACGTTCCTCTGAAGGAACGTTGCCGACCGCATACGTTTCACCACTGCTGCGCACTTTCTGATGAGCCTTTCTTCTTCGGCTCTAGCGAGGACGGTCGAATGCACTTCCACTCGATTTGTGTCCAAATCCATCTGCTCAGGACTAGCGTTTCTCACTGAGCTTACTTCCAAAACAGGGGCACTGCAAGGTAATGGAGTTGCCATCTCCGCACGGTCAGTCGCGCCACTTGATGAGGCTTCCTCTTTATTTGGGCGCCCCGGTGTCTCATCGGGTATATGAGCCCTCGTTGCCTCTTTCACTGATCGTTGCGGTGAACGACGCATTTTTGTGGTCCACCCAAATGCACCCAGCTCTTCCTCCTTGTCTGTTGTTTCGTCGTTTTTTTTATAATTTTCAGAATATTCTCCATGAAAAAGGTACCAGCGCATCGTGTGCAAGGGAGCGGGCCGCAATAGTCAAGAACGGGTATACCATCGGGGACGCAGCCCCTACCCCAGTTCCCTGAGGCCTGACCTACGCTTAGCTGATCCCGGAATTCATGGACGGATCAGCGCTCGCTCGGGGCAAC
The DNA here is from genome assembly GCF_905115235.1 of Hermetia illucens. Taxonomy (NCBI): domain Eukaryota; kingdom Metazoa; phylum Arthropoda; class Insecta; order Diptera; family Stratiomyidae; genus Hermetia; species Hermetia illucens. Next base: position 9,090,341 of record NC_051855.1, on the reverse strand, counting down.
GCGGTCTACTAACACCGGTTCAATGCACACTTCCCGACCAGGGTCCCGAAGGGGCTGGCTCCTGATACACGTCGCAACTACCACCTTGGCAGAGCTACGCTCACATCACCCCATCGACGCCGACAGAGAGTTGTCGACGGCTCCGGAGACTCCCAGTGTGTCCCGACGTGTACCGGTTATTCGCGGTTCGCTCTTCACCGAGAAGCTTTCTCGAGGCTACTACCTAGGACGCAGGTATGCTGCCAGCTAGGGGGCAGAACTACTTACTCGGGCACCTCGGGTACGCCACTCCCCTCATCATAAGCGACCCGTTAAGGGTCGGTCATCCGTAATGAAACTTAGTAAAATGTGTCTGCTTAGATTCGCATAAAGTAGACAGTATCACTACGAAGAGCGCTTATCCTCTACCTCTGATCGAGGGAAGTAGTTCCCCGAAGGCTAGATCTACTACAACCTTTTATTATACTCTTCCTGTTATCGAGGGGATTTCCAATTGCCCCCCGAAGGTTGGATTTATCATAAGTCTAGATCTGAAGGATGCATTCTAGCAGTAGATGAGGTATCACAATTCCAGGGCCGAGTCCACCGTGAGGGTTCGTCTCACGGTAAATTGGCAACATGGATATTGAAGTTTCAGGGATTCCTGTTCATGAAGAAGAAGAAGATATCAAGAGGGCTCTCAACATGTGGATTCCAATAAGCCACATTTCCAATATGCAGGTAGGTAGGTATCAGTGGCCGCTCCGAGGAGCCCAATTAGCGCTGTGGTGCGCCGTTTTGTTGCCACAAACTCCTAAGACCGTGACTGTTATTATGAGAGCAGGATCTTCAGAGCAAGCCCGTAGCATTCACGAAGGAAAGCAGCTTTCCCACTCTGCAGGCAGAAATTTCGCTGAGGTCCCCAAAGAATGGTTTGCCCAGTGTCCGTAGCTCCCCTGCAGACCGTCGTAATCTAGAATGCATTTGCACGCGTCTGGCACACGGAGCTCTCGTGATCGGGCTATATTATAAGTGGACTAAATTCTCCTTGACTTGGCACAGCTTGAAAGTATTCGCCATCTAAGGCCCGCGGCTGCCAAAGGTGCGAGTGGACTCCACGCCTGACAGCCGCCAGTGAAACACCGCCAATCCGGCACCCTGCCCATTCCCCTCTATGTTCCTATGCCCGAGAACCCAGAGGAGGGTGAACTTGAGCCTGCCGCCCAGACTTATCCTTTTGCACGCGTGTTTTGGAGCCGTGATTTTTATGAGCGGATAAGGTGTGTCCTTAGTAGCAAAAAATCTCACACAGTGTCGTGTTCATTCCAGTGCCTTTTGAAGACTTCCATCTCCTTGAAAAAAGATAAGACAGACTGAGAGTAGATGGATTTCGGTAGGGTTTTATTATATACATTATTGAATAGGCCGAAATTTCATTCCTGATTTTCTAACATGTTATCAAACTTTCTTCTTTCATTACTAGGATGTTTACGGAGTCATTGTGGGAGGCGTTTTAGGACATTCAATTTGTACAGGATTAGCTGTGATCGGTGGTCGTATGATCGCCCAACGAATTTCGGTGCGCACTGTGACTTTAGTTGGTGGCGTTGTATTTATTTTATTCGCTATAAGCGCTTTGTTCTTTAATCCAAATGACGCTTGACCTAAGGAAAATAACAATAAAAGTGAAGTATTTAGAAAAAGTTGATGAGAAAATATTGGAAATCCTTAAAAAAAAAACAACTACAAACAAAGGTAAACTGTGTGAAAAACAAAAAAAAAAGAACAAAAAAACCGAATAAAGAGCAAATAAAAAGGAGATACAAAGGCTTTTTATTTTCTTGTTATCCTTGATGTATCTGTATATCTCTATGAGGTGTTCTTCCGTTCTCCTTTGAATAGGGTTGTGTTTATTATTCTATGATTAATATGAACTTTTTTCATTGTGTGCTTCGCATGAGCCCAAAAAACATGTTGGAGAAGTGCTAGTCAGCCAGGCCATGCTGCATCGAGCGGAACAAATAGTAATCAGAAGGAGCAATGTCTGGAGAGTATGGCGGGTGGGGTAGGACTTCCCATTTCAACGTTTCTAGATATGTTTTAACGGGCTGTGCAACATGTGGACGAGCATTGTCATGTTGCAAAATAACTTTATCATGCCTTTGCTGGTATTGCGGCCGTTTTTTCTTCAGTTCGCGGCTCAAACGCATCATTTGACGTCGGTAGAGTTTGTCCGTGACAGTTTCGTTCGGTTTTAACAGCTCATAGTATACCACACCCAGCTGGTCCCACCATATACACAGCATGATCTTCTCACCATGAATATTCGCTTTGGCCGTCGATGATGAGGCATGGCCGGGGTATTCCCACGTTGCCCGACGCTTGGGATTATCGTAATGGATCCACTTTTCATCGCCAGTAACTATTCGATGCAGAAAACCCTTCCTTTCTTGTCGTTGAAGCAGTTGTTCGCACGTGAAAAAACGGCGTTCGACGTCTCTTGGGTTCAGTTCATACGGACCCCAATTTCCGACCTTTCCGATCATTCCCATTGCTTTTAAACGGTGGAAAATGGCTTGCTGAGTGACTCCAAGTGTTTTTCCAAGTTCTTCTTGCGTTTGCGATGGATCTTGGCCGAGGCACCATATAGTGGCAGCCTCCTGATTTTTTTCAGATTTTTCGGTTGAGTAGTTTCTGAGAATGGGTTCGTTGAAAAAATGATCACTTTCAACCCCCCGCACTCCCCACCTTTTCAACAAATGTCAAAACTAGGATCGGCTTCAAAAAGTACTCACCGAGACCTTTCATTTGATACCCCACACGACTATATTTGATGAAAAAAAAATTTACACCCTCCTTTTGCATGTATAGGGATCCCCCCTTAAAATCAACGTAAAAGGATGTAACTCACTATATGCGTGAGCGTTCACAGTTCCCACCTTTTTACCAAATTTGGTGCCAATCACTACAACCGTCTCCGAGAAAAATGCGTGTGACGGACAGACAGACAGACAGACAGCCTGTGAGGAGTGGCCAGATCTCCCATCAGGCGCGACCCCGGCTGGCGGATTGCGGCATACCTATTGATGTGTAAATATGTGTTCATGCACTTTTCTTTTCTGACTGCATGGGCTAGTGTTTGCTCATCTCTGGTGCGCGGACCAAAATGGCTATGGGAAGGATACCCAGAACATAAAACCACCATGAAAGACGAGAGAAGGAGGAAACTTACGGTGCAGGGGCTCGGAACCCCAGTACCGGCGGCTTTTGGGAGTGGGCAAGCGGACTCCCGGTCGTCGATATCCCTCGACCGCAGTGCCTCGATGGTGAACAACTTGGCCACCTTGGCATATAATGTTACAAGTGATTTGGATCTGGAGAAGGAAGTATTCAAGCGAAGTACGACTTTACCGAGAACACCAATAACAAGACCAAGCAAAGATGAACTGAAGGCAGATCCTTGGACGATAAAAACCGTGACAACACCCACCGCATATGTTCAAGATGCTCGACAGCAGGAGGTGCTCCAGGAACAAGGAAGAGACCCATTCAAAAGAAGCTCATCAACTTTGAGATCTCCACCAATGCCAAAGACGATGAAGGACAAGGTACAGGCAAGGTCAATAAACGCCAAAAGTGAAGGACCGTGTAAAAGGGGTAACCCTGCCGGCACTTATAGGGAACAGAGTCCCGATCTGGAGGAATTGCCCTTCACCCAGCTTGGGGCAAAAATAGTTGAGCTGTCCGAGTTTATCAAGGACAAGTACAACGTGCACCAAGCCATAAAGAATATGGTGAGGGCTATTAGAGTGCTCTACAATAGATCACAGGAGGAAAAGAATAATAAGGACACGCCGAACCCCGCTGTGCCAACAGTATCACAAGCGACCCAAGTGACGCCTAACCGTACTACCATCGAATTCCAGCGAAATAAACGAGTACGTGAAAAAGAGGGGGATTCTGTAAATAATCAGCAGGCGCCTAAGAGAAAAAAAGGCGGACAGGACATCCGGAAAACCAACACCAACAGGTCAGAAGGAAGAAACCGTACAGCGAATCTAGGAAACTCGACCAGCGTTGCGAAGCCTAAGACCAGCGAAAACAATGGATGGACTAAAGTTACCAGCAAAAAAGCGAAAGGAAAAGCAAAAGTGCGAACCCGTCCAGATGCAATTGTTATCTCCAGTAAGGGCAATCTGTCCTACGCGGAGATACTCAAAAAGGTCAAAGCGGATCCCGACCTAAAAGATCTGAGCGGAAATGTAAACCGAATTCGAAGAACCCAGAAAGGGGATCTCATGTTCGAGCTGAAAAGATCCAGCGTGGGCAAAACTGATGACTTTCGCACTCAAGTGAAAAACTCACTTAGGGAGAATGCCGCAGTGCGTGCCCAAAAACATGAGATCTATATACAATGTAAGGATCTCGATGAAGTAACATCGAAAGAAGAAATTTGTACTGGTCTGAAGGAGCAATTCAAGTTGAAAGAACTCACCGAGGAGTCAGTTGTGGGCTTGCGAAAAGCCTATGGCGGTACTCAAACGGCCACAATACGAGTACCAGCGGAGGCAGCACAGATGTTGTTGGCTGCCGGAAGGGTTCGGATTGGATGGGTTGTCTGCCGTTTAAGGGAACAAATTTCACTGAAGAGGTGCTTTAAATGCCTTATGTTTGGGCTCTTCGCGAAGGCATGCACCAGCAGCATTGATCGATCCGATCGATGCAGAAGGTGTGGGGAGAAAGGTCATATTGCCAGAGAGTGCAATAGGGACCCCAAATGCCTATTGCGCGAAGTAAAAGAGGGACAGGATAACCGGCATGTTGCCGGAAGTGGTAAATGTCCGGAATTTAGGAAGGCGCTCACTGCAATGAGAAAATGAGGTTTATCCAAATAAACCTCAATCATTGCAGGGTCGCTCAGGATTTACTTGAGCAGGCCACGTTCGAATCTGAGATGGAAATTGCCATCATAAGCGAACCGTATAGACACCGTCACGGTGGCATATGGGTCAAAGATTCCACTGGTGGAGCGGCGATATGGGCTTGCGGTCGACAGGCCATACAATGTTCTGCAAGTCAAGTAGGCAGTGGCTTCGTGTGGGCGAAAATCAGTGGTGTATATGTATACAGCTGCTACACCCCGCCAAGTTTGACACTGTCTGAATTCGAGCAAATGCTTGATAATCTTGTTCTCGACGCGAGGGGACGTAGTCCAAAGGTGATTGCTGGTGATTTCAATGCTTGGGCCCCAGAGTGGGGTAGTAGGGAATCAAATGCTAGGGGGCGCAGTTTATTAGAAGCTTTTGCGCAGATGGACATAGTTTTGGCCAACGAAGGTGCTGTAAACACCTTCCAGAAAGGGGGGTCAGGCTCGGTTGTAGACCTGACCTTTGTCAGCCCTTCACTGGCGCGTGGTATGTCCTGGTGCGTCAGTGAACGCTACACCCACAGCGATCACCAGGCAATCTTCTTTGAGACATGTGTCGAGCCACAGGCCAAAGAGCTATCATGCCCGAAACGGAGAAAGATTTCTGGCTGGTCTGCAAAATCTTTGGATGAGGAGACCTTCATAGAGGTGTGGTTAGATCAGCCTGATAAAGCAGGCACCTCTACGGAAAGAGCCGTCCATCTGGCTCAATGCATTGCCAAAGCGTGTGACGCGTCCATGCCTAGAAGGTGTTCATTCCCCAGTAGAAGACCAAACTACTGGTGGAATGATGAACTGACCGGCCTTCGATCAGCCTGCCACCGAAGCCAGAAGAGTGGCTCAGAGGGCGGTAGGTAGAGTCGAACAGGGACAAAAAGAGCGCGCCTATAAGGCAGCCCGCAAAAACCTCAAGCTCGCCATCCAGCGAAGCAAGAGGGAGTGCTTTAAGGAGCTCTGCTCAGAAGCTAACATAAACCCGTGGGGGAATGCCTACAGAATCGTGATGGGACGATTTAGAGGCCGTTCATCTCCGCAGATCACGTGCCCCACCCTCTTGCTACAAGTCATCCAGGGGTTATTCCCCCAGCAAGAGGAGAGCACCGACACGTTGCAACCACCTCTGAATGTGGCGGCAATTCCGTCAGTCACCAGAGATGAGCTGTTGGATATCTGCGGTAGAATAGGAGACAACAAAGCGCCGGGCCTGGACGGAGTACCGAATAAGGCCCTTAAGCTTGCCGTGAAATCCAGACCGGACATGTTCGCTGAGTTGTTCGAAGCGTGCATGTCCGAGGGGATATTTCCAGTGGCATGGATGCGGCAAAAGTTGGTACTTCTGCCTAAACCAGGTGAACCATCGTCATATCGACCCATATGTCTCCTGGACACGGTGGGGAAAATGATAGAGCGGGTAATCTATAATAGATTACTCCCGGTTGTTGAGAGCCAAGGCGGCCTTTCGGAGCGGCAGTATGGGTTCCGTAAAGCCAGATCAACCATTGATGCCGTCAAATTGGTTACTGGCTTGGCTGAAGATGCAATCCACGGAAAGGGTAGTACCAGCAAATATTGTGTGGTAGTAACCCTGGATGTGAAAAATTCATTCAATTCGGCCAATTGGAATATAATACGGAAATCTTTAGGTTGGTATTCCCGCCTATCTCGCTACTATCGTTGGAAACACCGCATAATTTCACTCAGATATCGTGGATAGTTATTTCAGTGAAAGGAGGCTCTGGTATGACAACGATGACGGACCCCATATCGTTCGGCGAGTCGATAATCAAATCAAAATCAGCGGTAAAGTACCTCGGGTTGACTCTTGACTCAAAGATGAGCTTTTCTGAGCAAATCCAAGCAGCAGCAAACAAGGCTGCGGCTGGAGTTTCGGCGTTAAGTAGGCTAATGGCAAACATTGGGGGTCCTACGTCTAGTAGGCGACGTCTCCTGATGAGCTCAACGCAGTCTGCCCTGCTCTACGGTGCAGAGGTATGGGCTGGCGCTCTTAACAAGGAGGTATGTCGTAGATGCCTTGCGCAAGTACAGAGACGGGGAGCTTTACGGGTGGCGTCTGCGTACCGCACAGTCTCTGAACCGACCGTGATGGTGATCGCGGGAGTTATCCCCTTGCCCTTCTAGGGAGCGTCAGGCCATATACAAGCGCAAGGGAGATGAGCCAAGGGAGGTGGTTGCTCGTGAAGAACGGCAACACACTCTAGACGAGCGGCAGCTCTCTTGGCAAAATGAAACTAGAGGCAGATGGACTGCGCGGCTCATCGGCAACTTAGGTGCATGGCTGAATCGGAAGCATGGTGAGACTGACTATTTCCTTACCCAATTTTTAAGTGGGCATGGAAATTTTCAGTCTTACCTGCACAAGATTGGAAAGGCGCGTTCTCCGGATTGTGTTTTGCAATGGAGTTGTGGACGATGCCCACCACACTTTTTTTTCTTGTGGAAGGTGGGATGGGGTTCGTCAGCAGCTCTATTTAAACACAGGGGATCTCTCTCCAGACAAGATTGTGGAAGAGATACTGAGGACTGCTGACAGCTGGAACCGTGTTGCCCATTACGTTCGGGCCCTTCTCGTTGCTAAGAAAATAGAACTCGACCGGTGGAGGAGCCGGATGGCAGGGGGTTCCTTGAACTGACAGTTCCCTTCCTCCTCTCCCCTCCCGTTGGTGAAAGGAATTCCCTGATTTGAAGGCCCCGCAAGGCGGGAGAGTTCGGGGGCTGGCCCGATGTAATGTGACAAACGGTTCCAGGCTAGCTCTCTGTCGATAGGGAGGTATTTAGTTGGTAGTCCAAACGACGTACCGAATCGGGAGTCCAACACTGTGTGCGTAACTGCATTCACCTACTCTACCCCAAAAAAAAAAAAAACTACCCGTCCTCCGCCCCCACCCCCACCATGTGAGAGGAGTCTAGTATTGAGAGCAACATTTGCTAGAGATTGAGATTAGGTCCCTGGAAAACTGGAGACTGAAACCTTGTGGGTAATGGATACAAACAAGTATGCTTTCATTTATTACATGGCTTGCGTTCATATACCTTCGGCTTAAACATAACAAAACTAGAAGCTATTTTACATTTTAGAATATAAAGAGGCAAAACTATGTTTGCAACAAACAGAAAATGGAAAAAAAAAACATAAACTGGCGGAAGTGAAGCTCCTCCGTTCATAGAGGTAAGTTAGTTGAAACACAATCAACTTTAGAAAGTGTATTGAGAAACAATTATAATAATTTTGGAAACTGATTTCCCATGCGGTCGTCCGTTCATGAAGACACTGGTCACGAGTTCCAGCTCGATATCTTGTGGTCCCTCAAGACTACGCATTAGACTCAACTCAATTGAGTTCCGCTGTCGCGATGTTCTGCAACCAAAGTTAAAACCATCAGTTAATGGGGGTCGTAATTAAAAAGGAAGGAATGACATTCTACTTACGAAAAATGTTGCATTGTTGCTTTCTCAACATTTGGGGGTGCCTGCAGTTTTGCTATTTTGAAATCGAAATCGATGCTGTCATAGAACTGACTGCCCTTCAGTGTGAACAAGACGCGTCCTTGCGGTGGGACCATCATTTTTGAGACAAGAGTGATGAAATTGTAGGAGTAATGGGAAGGCTTAAGGAAGCAGTCGTCACCCTCACAGTAGTTTGATATCCGTTTGCATCGGCTGTAAGGGAAGGTAGGTGCTGGACGTTATGATATGTCGGTTGTAGGGAAATACTCCGTTTGACTACTTACTTTTTCTGATTGGGGTCGATCATGTACCCGTATGGGCATGGGATGACTGTACATCGAAAACTGCCTTTCGTATTGGTGCATATTTCATTGTGACCATTACAAGTGCTAGGTATGTCGCACTCGTCAATGTCGCGGCAAGAGTTCTTATCTAGACCTAGCTCATATCCTTCCGGGCACGAACATTCGTACGAGCCTGGTATGTTATTACAGTATCCCATGCATAGGTTGTAGGATTTGTGGATCTCACATTCGTTGATGTCCAGGCATGTTCGGTTATCAGGACTTAACTCGTATCCTGCATTACAAGCACATCTGTAGGATCCCCAGAAATTTATACACTTCTGCTGGCATAATCCGGAAATTTCTTTGCACTCATCTACGTCGAGGCATGATTTATCAGCATCTGGCTGCTTGCGGAAGCCTGGCTTGCATTCACATCTGTAAGATCCGATAGTGTTTACGCAATATGAGTTGGCCGGACAAACTGAATCACGTTGATATTCGCATTCATTGATATCCTCGCAACGTTTCTGCGGGTTCAACATGTGCCCGGTTGGGCAAGAGCAGATGTAGCCACCCACGCGATTCTTGCATATCTCGTCGGGACCGCAGTTGTGTTCGCCTGTTTCGCACTCATCGATATCTTTAAAGAAAGGTATATCATAATATAATAGTAAACAATCTGTGATGGTGCCATGCAATCTTTACTTACCAACGCAGCGGGATCCATCGGGGGTGGATTTATAGCCTCCTGAACACAACAATAGATTTTGGCAACGATAGGATCCATTGGTATTGATGCAGCGCTGGTGGGACCCGCATATGTGAGGTATTTTACATTCGTCTATATCTGAGAATTTAAAATATCTTAGTATATTAGCATAGCATAAAGTAGTTTTGCGGTAGTTTTTAATTTCAAACCAATTTTGATAGTTGAAAGCTATCCAGCTTCACTCATTGGGGATAACCCCCCACCAATAAGGGGTGATAGCAACCATATATGGGAAAGAGGACCAGAAAAATCACCGAAATGAACTCTGCAGTCAACAACCGTCAAAACCAGATGAAAATAAATCCATCATCATCAACGGCGCGACAACCGGTATCCGGTCCTAGGCCTGCCTTAATAAGGAACTCCAGACCCCCGGTTTTGCGCCGAGCTCCACAAATTCGATATCCCTAAAAGCTGTCTAGCGTCCTGGCCTACGCCATCGCTCCATCTTAGACAGGGTCTGCCTCGTCTTCTTCTTCTACCATAGATATTGCCCTTATCGACTTTCCAGGCTGGATCATCCTCATCCATACGGATTAACTGACCCACCCACCGTAACCTATTGAGCCGAACTTTATCCACCACCTGGCGATCATGGTATCGCTAATAGATTTCGTCGTTATGTAGGCTACGGAATCGTCCATCCTCACGGGGCCAAAAATTCTTCGGAGGATTCTTCTTTCCAACGCGGCCAAGAATTCCTAGCTTTTCTTGCTAAGAACTCAAGTCTCCGAGGAATAACATGAGGACTGACAAGATCATTGTCTTGTAGAGTAAGAGCTTTGACCCTATGGTGAGACGTTTCGAGCGAAACAGTTTTTGTAAGCTGAAATAGGCTCTGTTGGCTGCCAACAACCGTGCACGGATTTCATCGTAATAACTGTTATCGGTTGTGATTTTCGACACTAGATAGGAGATGCAGCCCAAGATCTCGCGCCGCCTGCTCGATCTGGATGAAGATAGACTGTACATCTCGGGTTGTTCTTATTTGGTTACGAAACTCGCATGATTGGGTATCCCCGTATCCTAGACCGTTGTTGATGTTGAATGGTCTCGAGAGTGATCCTGCTCCTTTTAGCTTGGCCTCGCACATTTGTCACCCTAGTGAGTCTTATCAATTTCGTCGGGATACCGAATTCTCTCATGGCCGTGTACAGTTTTACCCTGGTTAAAGTCGTGAACAGGGGAAAAAGCGGAAAGAGGACGACGTGCCTGAAGGAGACTTTATCGAAGTAGTCTCCAAGGCCCAAAACAAGAAGGCGAAAAAGGATAAAAAGAAACAACGAACTCCGTCGCCAGAGACACGTCTGTCCAAAAACAAGGAGGCTGCCAACCCAAAGCCAGTAGCGGAAAAAACGAGGAAACAAAGAAGGACTAAACCGTCGGCTCTGCTCATTAAGCCGACGGAACGCAAGACATTTGCGGAAGTCCTTAGTGTAATCCGCTACAGGATGAAACCCGAGGAGAACGGAGCAGAGGTGTCTTCGATACGGAAAACGAGGAGTGGTGGAGTTCTCGTCGAACTGGGCCCAAAGACGACCAGCAAGAGCACGTTCTGCGAAGCGGTCAAGGGGCTATTGGGGGAGAAGGCTCTTGTTTCCAGCCTAGAACCCATGTGCTCTCTAGAAATACGGGATCTTGACTGCCTCACAGAAAAGGTCGAAGTAGAGGAGGCGATAAAGTCTGAATATCCAGAAGTAATCAATGCCCGGATAGGTATCACCTCTGTAAATGCTCTATGCCAAAAACTCGCCGTGGTGTAACTCCCCGAGCAATATGCGAGGAAACTCCTTAGCAGCGGGAAAATCAAAATTGGATGGGTAGTATGCAGGGTGCCAGTGCGGATAGTCCTCACCAAGTGCTACAGGTGTCTGGACTATGGACACACGTCAGCAGCTTGCAAGGGTCCGGACAGGAGGACAGCATGCCGGAGATGCGGCCAAGCGGGTCATCAAGCGAAGACTTGCAAGGAAAGCGAGAGTTGTGTTCTCTGCAGGGATCGTGGCGCGTCTGGCGAAAGCGTCGCACACACTGCGGACTCGGGACGGTGTCCGATCTTCAGGGCGGAATTGGAGAGGGCTAGGGTGCGAACGCCATGATCCGCATTTTGCAAATTAACATGCACCGGAGTGCAACCGCTCACCAGTTGCTAGCACAGTTCGCTGAGGAAGTAAATGCTGATCTAGTGCTGATTAGCGAGCAATACCGAAACAAGGACCCGTCCTCATGGTATCTCGACTTATCGGGCACCGCTGCCATCTGGGTTCGGGACGACGTTCGACTTCGTGTTCTTGCCGAAGGCCGGGGGACGGATTTGTCTGAATCCGGTGTTTAGGGATAACGTTTTTTAGCGTTTACCTGACGCCGAATGAGTCGATTCCGGACTTTCAGCGCCGGCTTGATGCTCTGGAGGACGCCGTTTCGAGCACGGAGGGACGAATCCTGGTTGGCGGTGATTTTAATGCCAGGGCTCTTGAATGGGGCATGCCTCAATCAGACTCCAGAGGGAAACGGATTCTGGAAATGGCGGCGAGAACCGGGCTCGTAATTTTAAACACCAGATCCACGCCAATGTTTCGGCGCCCAGGTTGTGACGGGTGGCGAGTCCTAGAAGACTTCTCGGCAAGTGATCATCAGTACATTGCGTTCGAAGTGTTTGACGCTACTTGCCGGCGAGCACCAACACGACGTTCCCCCTGCGTGTGGAATGTCGCAAAGGTGAACATCGGAAGGTTCGTCGAAGCTCTTGGAGCAGGTAGGGCCGCGCGGGGGGGGGGGGCACTCCGGGGGGTGGTGGTGTCGCAGCTGACACCGTCGTAAATTCAGTAATGAATCTGATAACGACGGCGTGTGAGGCTTCCATGCCCCGGAGAGGCCCCAGGCGCGACAAGCCTTCTATGTACTGGTGGACGGCGGAAATTGCCGACCTACGGAAGGAGTGTCATAAGCTCCGCCGTTTGGCACAACGTTTGTACGCCAACGAGGAGGCATGTGCCATAAAGGTACAATAGAGATCAGCAAAAAGGAGACTCCGCAGCGCTATAAATAAAAGCAAAGCTCGCGGCTGGCAAAATCTTGTTAATGAGGTGAATGATGACCCGTGGGGACTTGGCTATAAGCTTGTCACTCGGAAAATCGGGGCTCTGCGGAAGCCCTGCATATTGAGCACCGACCAGATGGACCGCATTGTGCGGGCATTGTTCCCCAGACACCCTGTACGGGTTGATGTAAACAGTGCGGAAAGCGTCGTGGATTGCCCCCTTTTCACAATGGGAGAACTCGAAGAAGCGGTTCTCACTATGAAAAACAAGAAGGCGCCAGGTCCTGATGGCATCCCGGGGGAAGTTTACAAACTGGTGTTCCGCCAACGGCCAGAATTGCTGCTCGAAGCGTTCAACGCATGCTTGAAGGAGGGCATTTTTCCTTGTCGCTGGAAAGTGGCCAGACTCGCGTTGATCAGTAAGGGTAAAGGAGACCCGGAGCTCCCGTCTGTATACCGACCGCTGTGTATGCTTGACACGGCCGGAAAAGTGCTCGAGAAGCTCATCAGGGGTAGACTCGCTGAAGTGATCCGTGCTGCCGGGGACTTATCCGCAAGGCAGTTCGGGTTTAAAACAGGGAAATCTACAGTGGATGCTGTTATGGAGGTCGTAGATGCGTTTAATCGAGCCGGGGCACACAGCCGCCGATCTCGACGGATAGTGCTCCTCATAACGCTTGATGTCAGAAATGCCTTCAATTCCGTAAGATGGACAGATATGCTAGGCACACTAGAGAACTCCTTTCACGTGCCAAGCTATCTCTTGCGGATATTGAGGGATTATCTGAAAGACCGCTCCCTGTTCTATGAGACGCTGGAGGATGGAAATCACGTCGGGAGTAGCGCAGGGATTCATCCTAGGGCCGGACCTCTGGAACGCTTCCTACGATAGTCTGCTGAGACTCGATATGCCTGAAGAGTCGCGCCTGGTCGGTTATGCAGACGACGTTGCGGCATTTGTTGCCGGACGCACTGTTGAACAGGCGCAAAGCAGACTTGGCATATTGATGCGACGGGTAAGCGGATGGATGACTGCTCACGGTTTCAACCATGCGCTGGAAAAAACCGAAGTATTCATCCTGACCAGAAGGAGAATCCCGACCTTGCGTCCCATATCGATCGGCGGTATCTAACTGTGCTCTAGTGTTTGATAGAGCAGAGAGCGGTTCTTCAGATAGTCCCTCAATATCCGTAAGAGATAGTTCGACACGTGGAAAGTATTGTCTAGGGTGCATAGAATGTCTTTGCGTTTCTGACGTCAAGCGTTACGAGGAGCACAACCCGTCGAGTACGGCGGCTATGTGCCTTTGCTCGTCGAACGGCATCCATGACTTGCATGACAGGATCAACTTTCCCTGCTTTAAAACCGAACTACCGGGGAGATGAATCTCCGACAGCGCGTATCGCTTCAGCGAGTCTACTTCTGATGGGCTTTTCGAGCACTTTCCTAGCAGTATCAAGTACACATATTGGGCCGTATGAAGACGGCAACCGGCATTCCCTTTTGCTGATCAGCGCAAGCCTCGCCACCTTCCAACGAGCAGGGAAAGTGGTGCAAGTGTTGAATGCGCCGAGCAGTCGGTCTGGCCGGTGTTGGAATACCAGTTTGTATACCTCTGCTGGAATACCATCGGGTCCTGGCGCCTTCTTGTTTTTCATAGAGAGGACTGCCTGTTCCAACTCTTTTATAGAGAAAAGTGGACAGTCCTCTGCGCTCTCCGCGCCGACGTTATCATCCCATACGGGGTGCGCAGGGAATAATGCCCGTACAATGCGGTCCATCTGCTCTATCTTAAAAAAACAGGGTTTCCGCAGAGCCCCGATTTTTCGGGTTACCAGTTTGTAGCCGAGTCCCCACGGGTCCTCATTCACCTGGTCGACCAAATCCTGCTAGCAGCGAGCTTTGCTCTTGTTTATTTGGCTGCGAAGTCTCCTTTTGGCTGATTTGTACTCCGTCATTATGGTACATGCCTCATCCCGGTCGCTTAGACACTCCTTCCGGAGCTCTGCAATTTCCACTGTACACGAATACATAGAAGTTTTGCCACGTCTCGATGTCCTCCTGGGCTCCGCAAGCCGTCGTTATCAGGTTCATAACTGAATTTACGATAGTGTCGGCTGCAGCGCCACCGCCCCCAGGAATACCCTCAAGTGCGGCCCCACATCTTCCAAGAGTTTCGACAAACCTCCCGGTGTTCACTTTCGCGACATTCCATGCAGAGAAAGAGCGCCGGGGTGGCGCAAACCGAGAGTTTGTGTCCAAGACTTAGAAGGCAATGTATTGATGGTCGGTTGCCGAGAAGTCCTCCAGAACTCGCCATTCGTCCACCAGCGACACCAGTGTTTCCGACGCGAAGTTTACGTCTGGAATGCTTCCCTCGCAGCCCGAGCGCCGGAACGTTGGGGTGGATCCGGTGTTTAGAACTATCAGTCGTATTCCCGCCGCGCTTTCCAGTATCCGTTTCCCTCTGGAGTCTGTGTGAGGCATACCCGACCAGGATCCGCCTATCTGTGCCTAAGATAGCGTCCCCCATAGCGTCAAGCCTGCGTCGAAGAAGAACCCTAAGGAAAGTGCCGTCCCGAACCCAGATGGCAGCGGCACCTGGTATGTCAGGGTGCCATGAAACTGGGTTCTTGTTTTGGTACTGCTCACTGATGAGTATTAAATCAGCTTTGGTCTCCGCAGCGAACTGCGCTAGCAGCTCGTGAGCAGTTGCACTCCGGTGCTTATTGATTTATAGGATGCGAATCATGTTGACCGCATCCTAGCTCTTTCAAATTCTACTCTGAAAACTGAACACCGCCTCGAGCCCACAGTGTGCGCAATCTTCTCATCAGTCCCGCCACGGTCCCTGCATAGGATGCAGCTTTCCTTTTCATTGCAGGTGTTCGCTTTATGGCCTGCCTGGCCGCATTTACGGCATATTGCCTCTTTTGTCAGGTCCCCGACAGATTGCAGATGTCTTCTGTAACATTTGGTTGGGGCGGCCCGGATTCGTATCCTACACACTACCCAACCAATTCTTATTTTCCCGCTTCAGGACTGTCGCAGATTATGCAGCATTTGTCATTTCTGGAATGATACCCATTGATATCTTGGCAGATGAGATGGCGAACATATACAATGCGAAGCCAATCTCTCCCTCATCGTAGACGAAAAAGGCTGAGAGGGAGAGATCCATAAATAGATGGCAACAGCGTTGGGAACGCTCGGGAAAGGGTCGGTGGACTCACAGGCTCATACTAGCCATCAAGGAATGGTTGGAGAGACGGCGCGGTGAGATTAATTATAATCTCATCCAGTTTCTCACGGGGTACGAAGGACATCACCAATTTTAAATTGGAGACTTGACCCGATTGTCTAAATTGCGAAGGAGTCCCAGCGGACCCAAACCGTATATTCTTCCACTGTCCGAAATTTGTGGAAGAAAGGAGAAATCTAGAGGAGACTCTAGGAGAGGTGCTGTTCCCAGAAAATCTAGTGCTGAAAATGGTAGCACAACAAGAGAACTGGGATGCGGTCAACTCCATGATCGCATCAATCCAAAATGAATTGCGAAAGACAGAGGCGAGGAGAAAAGCGTGGTCACGTACGTCGTGTATGGAAGAAAGGTGACTAAGCTAGAGTGAGCTGACCCCGCCCCGTGATGTAATACCTCCGGTAGGAACTTTAGTATGTTCCCCACTTCCAGAAGTTTCAGCTTTGCATCTGGTATTAAGTGTTCTCCCAGATGTATTGACCTAGCAGAAGAAGAATGAAGTTACGGTGCAGGGCTTCGGAAACGCAGTGCCAGCGGTTTTTGGGAGTGAGCATGCGGGCTCCCGGCCGTCGATATCCAACGACCGCAGTGCCTCAGTAGTGGGAACCTCGGCTACTGTGGCATCTAATGTTACAAGCGTACGGGAGGAACTTGAACTGGCTCCAGTGATGGATCCGTTCAGAAGGAGCTCGATTTTTCGCAGATCCCCTCCCACACGGGCACAAGCCCCCACGATCGCTACCCCCAGTGGGAAGCGTATAGCGGGAGTCTTCGATGAGGAAGAATCACTGACGCCGATTTACCCGAGCGATGTTTTGGGCAATGATCAGTCTGGAGCTGCCTTTACTGCCCTCGGTAAAAAGATCATGGAGCTGTGTGAGTTTATAAAGGAGCGCAGGAACATTCACCAAAATATAAGGGCCATGATAAGAGGCATCCGTTTGACGTACGGCAAGGCAACTCAAGTAACGCCGGTTCAAAACACAAAAGGGGAGAAACCGGGGAAGAGGCTGCGCGAGAAGCTGAATGACTCAACAGGCCAGCAAACGCCGAAAAGAAAAAAGGACTCAACTCCCAAAAAGGCGGAGTTCATGAAAAGTACGTCTGAGGCTGCCAGTGAAAATACTGCAGTGGCTACCTCGAGAAA
Organism: Hermetia illucens; assembly: GCF_905115235.1. Lineage (NCBI taxonomy): Eukaryota > Metazoa > Arthropoda > Insecta > Diptera > Stratiomyidae > Hermetia > Hermetia illucens. Next base: position 9,073,467 of record NC_051855.1, on the reverse strand, counting down.
AGGGATCGAACCTTCATAGGCGGATGCGGAAGCTTGGAGGAAGGTAGAACCGCGGAAAAGAAATTATTGGAGGAAGATTAGACCGGAGGTGATTTTCATTTCCAAACGGGGCGAAGGGTCATACGCCGACATTCTCAGAAAAGTGAAGGCAGACCCCGAACTCACCAATTTAGGAGACAACGTCAGCCGTATTAGACGGTCGCAGAAGGGAGATCTTATGTTGGAACTTAAGAAATCCAAGGATGTAACCGCGGACAAATTCTTAAGCCAAATCGGGAAGACTTTAGGGCAGGAAGCCGACATAAGAGCGAGCAGACCGGAGATCACTATAATCTGCAAAGATATAGATGAAATCACGACGAAGGAGGAGGTTCGCGAAGCGTTGGAGAAACAGTTCGATCTTGCCGGACTACAAGAGTCAGTGGTGAAAACGCTAAGGAAAGCCTATGGGGGAACACAAACCGCCATCATCAGCCTCCCAGTGGAGAACGCACTCAAACTGTTGGCAGCAGGGAGAGTGAGAATAGGCTGGGTTATGTGTCGCCTTAGGGAACAGGTGGCGTTAAAACGGTGCTTTAGATGCCTTGGCTTTGGTCACATTACGAAGTCATGCACTAACCCAAATGACAGGTCAAAGCAATGCAGGAGATGCGGAGTGGAAGGCCATTTTAGCAAGGACTGCGGAGCTGACCCAAATTGTCTACTGTGCAAAGGAAAGTAGGGTGTGGACCATCGGCACATTGCGGGCAGCAGCAGGTGCCCGGAATACAGGAGAGCCCTTAGCACAAATCGCAGATGAGGTTGATACAAATCAACCTCAACCACTGCGAGGCGGCGCAGGATCTACTCGCGCAAACCATCCGCGAGAAAAACATCGATGTGGCCATACTAAGTGAACCATACCGAAACCGCGGTGATAGCGTTAGGGTCAAAGACCAAACGGGCCAAGCAGCGCTGTGGACTTCTGGAGAACAAGACTTCCAGGAAATAATGGAGCACCCGGAGGAGGGCTTCATCAGAGCGAAGGTGAAGGGCATCCACATCTACAGCTGCTATGCTCCACCCAGCGCTACACTCGTCGAGTATGAGCGGATGCTTGCTGCTCTTGTTTTGGATGCAAGAGGACGTTGGCCGATCATAATAGGAGGCGATTTCAATGCGTGGGCTCTTGAATGGGGCAGCCGGATAACTAATGTGAGGGGACGTGTTCTCCTCGAAGCATTCGCGGAGCTGGACGTGGTACTGGCGAATGTTGGGTCTTCGTGCACTTTCCGGGGAAGGGGCCTGGGGTCTATAGTGGACCTGACATACGTGAGTGCCACTTTAGCCAGTAGAATCGCTTGGCATGTCAGTGAGGACTATACTCACAGCGACCACCAGGCAATCTGCATAGAGATCAAGGGCGGATCGAGCTCGAAAAAGAGTTTTCGCAGAATGCCGGGTGGTATGCTTGGCTGGACAGTGAAAGCTTTCGAGGGGGACACGTTTTCCGCGGTGCTCAAATCCGACATGTCCCTGAATGGTACGGCTGGAGAGAAAGCCGCCCAGATCACTCGATGGGTGACGGAAGCATGCGATGCTACTATGCCCAGAAAGCGGTTGCTCCTCAGTAGGCAACCCAACTACTGGTGGAGCAACGAAATCGCAAGTTTGCGAGCCGTATGTTTTCGGGCAAGGAGGCTTTGCCAGAGGCTCAGGGGAAAACCCGGTGGCGACGGTCGAGAGGAGGTACACAAGCAATTGCGTGGCCGCCTAAAGGAAGCCATTCGGAGGAGCAAAAAGAACTGCTTCAAACAGCTGTGTGACCATGCCGACATAAACCCTTGGGGCGAGGCTTACAGAGTGGTGATGAAAAGGTTGCGGAAGTCACCCCAGGTGACCTGTCCGTGCCTCCTGAAATAGATTGTTACCACTCTGTTCCCTCACCACGAAAATAGGGGAAGGCAAATTTTTGTCCAGCTAAATGACGGCATAATACCGCCTGTAACTGTGGAGGAGCTGCGGGAAATATGTGGTAGGTTCGGTGACAACAAGGCCCCAGGTTTGGATGGCATCCCCAACCGAGCTTTGAAACGGGCAGTGAAGACTAGGCCTGAACTTTTCGCCAACACCTTCGAGGCGTGCCTAAAAGAAGGAATATTCCCTGCCCAGTGGAAAATGCAAAAGTTGGTGTTGCTTCCGAAGCCTGGCAAGCCACCTGGAAACCCAGCGTCGCATCGTCCTATCTGTCTGTTCGATACAATGGGGAAGATGATGGAGAGAGTCATCTACAACAGACTCCTGCCCATCGTCGAAGCCAGCAATGGTTTGTCGGAACGCCAGTTTGGTTTCCGACGCGCCCACTCTACGGTGGAGGCAATTGGCATGGTGGTAAACCTGGCAAAAGGTGCACTGATTTCTGGTGGCTGCTGTGTCGTGGTGGCGTTGGATGTCAAACACGCATTCAACTCGGCCAACTGGTATAGAATTAAAGGGGCGTTGGCTGACATAGGTGTCCCCGGATACTTAGCGAATTTGGTGGAAAACTACCTCTCAGAGAGGACTCTCTGGTACGGGACGGATGAGGGCCCTAAAGAGTACATTGTCACAGCCGGGGTACCACAAGGATCGGTACTTGGTCCCCTGTTGTGGAATATCATGTATAATGGGGTGCTTGCTCTTCCCGTCCCAGAGGGGACTACGATTGTCGGCTTTACTGATGACGTAGCTGTGGTTGTTGCAGCAAAATACCCAGAAGATGTGGAGGTTCACGCGACGGAAACAGTGAGAGCGGTAGAGTCCTGGCTAGAAAAGGGCGGGCTGACCTTGGCGGACGCGAAAACGGAAGCGGTCTTAATAACGAAACGTAGGAAAAATGACACTGTAAAAGTGGAGGTCGGTGGACATACGGTCGTATCAAAGCCGGCTATCAAATACCTGGGGGTAATAATTGACACCAAATTGAGTTTTAGGGAACACCTAGAGTATGCATTCCAAAAGGCAACCAGTGCCACCACGGCACTTGCAAAAATGTTGCCAAATATTGGTGGACCGAAACATTGCCGCAGGTTGGTGCTAGCCAGAGTGGTGCGCTCCATCCTGCTCTACTCGTCGCCTGTGTGGGCAGAGGCGCTTGCAAACTCTCAGAGGCGGAAGCAGCTGAACTCGGTTTACCGGCGGATGGCTCTGAGGGTTTGCAGTGCTTTTAGAACCACATCAGATGAGGCAGTATTGGTGGTGGCAGGCATGATCCCGGTTGACATTCTGGCCAAAGAAATGAGTGTCCTGTACAATGCAAGACATATGGAGGGGCATGCACAGCGTAGAAATGCGGCAAGGTCAGAGTCGCATGATCTCTGGCAACGCAGATGAACGAGTCTACGAAAGGTCGGTGGACGCACAGGCTCATTCCCAACATTAGGGTGTGGCTTGAGCGAAAACATGGGGAGACCAACTACCACATTACCCAGTTCCTCACGGTACACGGTGGTTGCTACAGGCAATATCTGAACCGCTTTGGGTTGGATGATTCTCCGAATTGTCCCAGATGCGATGGTATACCGGAGGATCCAGAACATGTGATGTTTCGCTGCCCACGATTTGCGATGGAGAGAAGGAGCTTAAACCAGGTGCTGGGCAGGAGCGGGACCCCGGAGAGCTTGGTTACTGAGACGCTGGAATCCGAGGAGAAATGGCTTGCGGTTGGCTCCGCAATCATCCAAATGCAGGAGGAGTTGCTGAAAGAACAAAGAAGGAGGAAAGCTGCAAATAGGAGAAGGATGAGTGTCTAAGAGCAAATCTACCCCGCGATGTAATACCTCAATGGTGGTCCCGCGGGGCTGGGGGTGGTTTTTAGTGGGTGTGAATCCCACACGCGCCCGCTGTAGTCGCCGTCCGAACGGCGGAGCTGCGGCGGACGTATCTTTCTAAGATTTTCTACCTCCAAAGATGCCTCGACCTACTTTACACAAGTGCTGGACACTGTCCCAGAAGGTGTATAAAGGTTTCGTCATACTCCTCACAAAACCTGCAGGCTGTGTCCGTAGATATCCCTAGTTTCTCTAGGTGATAGTGTAACCGACAGTGACCAGTGAGAATTCCCACTATGATTCGGAGGTTCTTTTTGGTGAGGTTTAAGCAATCTTTTGTGCGTATGGGTTTGTATCCCCCAATAAGCATCATGGACTGCTCCATCCCTGGTAGATCCGCCCAGAATAGTTCCCTCAACCGTTCATCTTCATTTCATAGATTCAAAGCCATGAAACCGTTTCCGATTCCACAGAAGGGTTCTGGCCCGTGTAAAGACGTCCATGATCCCTTCTTGGCTAGTTCGTCCGCTGCCTCGTTGCCTTCCAACCCAGCATGGCCGGGAACCCAAAGTATCCAGATCTTGTTGGACGAGCCGAGTGTATTCAGTCTCTCAAGGCGTTCCCATACCAGTTTAGAGTTCACCTGGTTGCACCTAAATGTCTTGATGGCTGGTTGGCTACCGGTGAGAATAGCTATGTTCTGCCCCCTGTAGTTCCTTTGCAGATTAAAGGAGGCACATTTGTCTGTGGCGTATATTTCCGCCTGGAATATGCTAGTGTACCTGCCCATTGGCGGAAAGTACATTTTCCTTGGACCAATGACACCGGCACCCACTCCCTTGCCTGTGAGGGATCCGTCAGTGTACCAAGTAATCAGTTGCTGGTTTAAGTCGTATGTCGGAGCCACGCTCTCCCAGTTTGTCTTGTTAGCGCAAAGCTTCTGTTCTGTTTGGTTAGGTCTGAAATGCCAAAAAAAAAAATAAAAGTACTCACCCACACAGGCGCCAAGATGGTTTCTTCTGAAGCCAATGGTACAATCTGGTAAATCAAATGTATTGTAATGTCGATAATCCGAGCTGATACTGCTAATGCCCTGAGAGTCAGGCCGGTAAGGAGCTTGCTGGTGAGGTACATATCCGTGATTCGGATTAGAAGGATATGGTTTTGTGTCTCCTGTGCCCCATCGGGCGTACGGTAAAGGAGATAGTGTTGCTGATCCGGAGAGGGTACTTATTGGTGGCGAAAGTTGTTGTTTTGCAGGTGGCGGGGGCGGAGGGGTGGTTGTAGTACTGGTAGTCGTTGTTGTTGTTGTTGTAGTGGTGGTGGTAGTTGTACTGGTCGTTGGTCGTATTCTATCGCATCGGAATGATCCTTTCGTATTGCGGCATTTGTATCCAGCTGGACAGTCATGCCTTCCCAGCTCGCATTCGTCATCGTCTGGGAAAGGAAAAAATGGGAATCAGTTCTGAAAACATGTCCTTCATATCATGGATATAACAGCTATGGAGGATAATAGTCTAAACGTCGAACAGATACGTGTCCAACATGGCAGTATCATTAACGATCTTTCTGATGAGTGGAATGTCTCTATCCTTTGATTTCCATTTACCATCGCATTCCCCGGTTTCAGCATTCAGCACGTATCCTGTTCCACAACTCTGCAACCTGATGCAAGTGTAAGATCCTATGGTATTATCACATCGCTGTGTGGGCAAGCAGTTATGATTATTTATTTGACACTCGTTGATATCTAGAACGAATGAGACGAGGTTTAGCTTTTAGGAATGTGGGCGGCTAAGGTTCCTTACCAATGCAAGCGTTAGTTCTTGAATCCATTTTGTAGCCAACTTTACACTCGCAGCGATATCCTCCCAGCATATTTTTGCAATTTTGGTTGCTGTCGCAGGCATCTTTGTTGATGAGGCATTCATCAATGTCTGTAGTGGGAAAAACAGTGAGCATAACGGAGGACTTTGGCTAAAAGATACGGGAGGTGTGTCTGCAGATTTGTTACCTAAACATTTTCCATGTTTTGAAGTATAGCCAGGTCGGCATTTATCTGGTTCTGAAGGCGCTGAATGCTTGGAATACTTCGGTGGCAAGCCATCAAAATTTGGAAGGAAGGATTCATCATGACATTCATAGCTCCCTGGCTTATTCTCACAGATAAGCCCATCTTCACATGGAGTTTCCAGGCACTCATCGATATCTAGGACAAAGCTGATTATTCAGTAAAAAATATTGGCATTCTACAAGACGTAAGGCCTATGTTTCTAGTCATGACAGTCTATGATACCTAGCCTGAAGCAAAGTTCTTGTGCTAGTCCTTCGAAACAATTGACGCGGCCACGTCAACTACAAAGAAACATACTCAACAAAAAGTGTGTGCTCTTGATTACCGATTAGTAAAATAAGTCGAGAAACCAGAAGAAGGTTTTGTGTTTTCTTATGTGGGGAACCGAGACAGTTCCAATTATGCATAGTTACAAATTCATACCAAGCTTATTTGTTCTCAAAACTGAAACTTGAGCAGTATTTTGCAAGTGGAAGGCACCCAGCAATCAAACCAAATATGGAGGACGAGAAGGGTAGTGTTTTTACGGTGCAGGGCTTCGAAAACCCAGTACCGGCGGTTTTTGGGAGTCGGCAAGCGGGCTCCCGGCCGGCTTCAGTAGTGAAAAACTTGGCTACTTTGGCATCTAATGCCATCTTAGTGGGTTGGAAATGAGATCTACACGGGATCCTTTTCGAAAAAGCTCAAAACTTGGGAGGTCACTACTAAAGGCAACTTTACCCCTAGGCAGTCGAGATTCGTCGAGGGGCTCGGAAAGGAACTTGGAGAATCCCCGGACTGACATCATTATCGATGCTGTAAAAGGCGATCGTGGAAGGCAACAAACCGCAACAGCGTTTGTTGAAAGATGGAGGGGAAAAACACCCAAGCGTCATGTGGAAAAATCACACGGGAGACACAGGTGACGCCACCTCAACGTAAAATAGGTGAGAGCCCGGGCAAACGGCCTAGGAATGTGAATTCCTTGGTGTCCAGCAAGCGGCCAAGAAGAAAAAGTTTGATCGCCAAAGGAAGCTGCGCCGGAGAAAGTTCCGGGTAGTTCTTCCATTACGGGTCCAACTGTGACAAAAGGGGAACAGCCTACAGCTTGTAAACCGCCAGCTAGCGGCACAAGGAAGAAAAGAAGACTCGTCCAGAAGTAATCATTATTTCCAAGAAAGGAGATATGTCCTACGCCGACGTCCTTCGGAAAGTCAAAGCCGATCCAGAATTGACAGAACTACGTACGCAAAAGGGAGATCAGTTGCTGGAACTGAACAATTCTAGCGAGAAGATAGTGGAAAGCTTTTGCGGCCAGGTGGAGAAGGTGCTAGGTGAGCAAGCTGACGTGAAAGCTCGGAAACAACAAATAGTGATCGAGTGCAAAGACCTAGACGAGATTACATCACCAGAGGATATCTGTGCTACGCCAAGGGGACAATTCAACCTTATCGACCTAGAAGACAGTGCCATCAAAAGGATGAAGAAGGCATATGGAGGTACACAGACCGCTATTTATTAGCTTGCCGACAGAATCCGGGATTAAACTGATTACTGCGGGCAAGGTAAGAATTGGTTGAGTCGTGTGTCGACTTAGAGAGAGATGCTTCAGATGCCTCGATTTTGGTCTCTTTGCAGCAGCATGTACTAGGGAGTACGATAGGTCGAAAAGGTGCAAAAAGTGTGATGAAGAGGGTCTCCCTATCAAAGACTGCATGGGAGATCTGCAATGCATTTTCTGCAAAGGGAGAACAGGAGTAGATGACCTGCACATTTCAGGTGGTGGCAGGTGTCCGGCATACAGGAGGGAGCTGAATCGTAAGGCTAAATGAGGTTGATACACATCAATTTCAACCATTGCGAGGCAGCTCCAGGTTTGCTCTCGCAAACCATTCGAGAGTCGAATATGGACGTGGCGGTAATATGTGAACCGTACTGAAATTACATTAGTGCTACGTGGGTGAAAGACTCATCGGGAAACGCGGCGATATGGGCATGTGGACGGCAAGCCATTCAAGAAACAATGGCATTCGGGGGAACCGGCTTTGTACGGACGAAAGTCAATGGCGTCCATATCTACAACTGTTATACTCCTCCAAGTGCAACATTAGCGCAATATGAGGAGATGCTGGATTGGTTTGTTGTTGTACGCTGGAGACCACAGTCCCAAAATCATTCCCAGCGATTTCAACGCGTGGGCTTTAGACTTCGGAAGTCAAGTGACGAACACCAGGGGCCAAATCTGGCTTGAGAGCTTTGCGGAGCTAGACATCGTACTCGCCAACGTTGGATGCGCGCCCACCTTCCGAGGCAGAGGACTAGGCTCAATAATCGATCTAACCTACCTCCAGTACCTCGTTAGCGAAAGGGATGTTCTGGCGGGTGAGTGAGCATTACACCCACACCGACCATCAGACCATTTTTCTCGAAATGAGGAAGGGGGAGGCGACAGTCGGGTAAGCATCAAAAGCGGAAAAACCAGGATAGCTGGGTGGTCCACTGGAGCTTTCGAGGAAGAGACATTCCTGGCGGCTTTAGAAGGAGGTTACGATGCGAGGGGAACGGTGCTGGAAAAAGTGAGCCAGCTATGTCAACGGATAACTGCGGCCTGCGACTCTACAATGCCGCGACGCAAATTCCATGACGTACTAAACAACTGGTGGAACCAAGAAATCACGCTGTTGAGAGCATCGTATCTGCGAGCGAGGAGGCTTTGCCAAAAAACCAGAGAGAAACCAGAACATCAGCAGTCGGAAAAAGAATACCGCGATCTTCGAAATAGCCTTTAGAAGGCTATACAGGAAAGTAAGAGGAATTGCTACAAGCAATTGTGCCTTGAAACAAATACGAACCCATGGGGCGCTGCTTACAAGGTTGTAATTAACAAGATTCGTGGACAAAAATCACCCCAAGTGACGTGTCCGCGACTCTTGTTCAAAATAATCACAATCCTTTTCCCACAACAAGAAGAAAGCGGACCTCATTCAATGGTTCAACAGGATGTTTTCACAATCCCCGGGGTAACCGAAGAGGAACTACGGGAGGTCTGTGGACGAATTGGAAACAATAAGGCTCCGGGATTGGCCGGGATTCGGAACAAACCCCTAAAGTTGGCTGCTAAAATCAGGTCCGTATGGCTCATAAGTAAATTTGAATCATGCATGGTTGAAAGAGTGTTTCCCGCTCAGTGAAAGAGGCAGAGGTTGGCTCTGCTATTGAAACCCGAAAAACCACCTCTTCATATTGCCCTATCTGTCTTTTAGACACCATGTTGGAGAGGGTGATATACAACACACTGCTTCCGCTCGTTGAGTTAGGGGATGGTCTATCGGAGCGGCAGTATGGGTTTCGTAGAGCGTGGTCCACGGTTGATGCCATTACAACGGTCGTGGACCTGGCCCAGGAGGCATCGGCCGCTGGTAAGTGCTGTGCGGTGGAAACGCTGGATGTCAGGAATGCCTTCAAGGAGAAGGAGGATGATTCCGGCTGAAGTGACTGCGGGTTTCTTAAAAGCTACTAAGAAGGAGCTGTACAGGAGATGGCAGCAACGGTGGGATAATTTCGAAAAGGGTCGCAGGACCCATACATTGATCCCGTGTATTGAGAGATGGGTCGAACGCGAGCATGAAGAATTAAATTACCACCTAACGCAGTTCCTTATGGACACGGTGGATACAGGAAGTACTTGCATCGCGTCGGATTAAATGAGTCTCCAGATTGTCCCGAATGCGCCGCTCCACCCGAGGACCCGGAGGATGTTATGTTCCACTGTCCGAAATTCATTAAACGACGGATCCCATAATTTCGTGGAGGAGATGCTGAGAGCAGACTGCAATGCGATAAGCGGAACAGTAACTGCGATACAGGAGAAGCTGAAGGAATTGAAACGAGCTCGGGAAGCGTGACGGACGCGTAACTTACTTGTGATGGTGTAATCCAGACGCGTCCTCGCGAAGTGATACTTCACCGTGGTCCCGTGAGGATATGGGCGAAGAAGTGGGGGTGGTTTATTAACTTCTTTTGAACAGATGTCGGTATGGAGGATATTTCGAAGCCTAGGCAAGTCCCCATACTATTACAACTATTGTCATTATAATTACACAATTACAATTGTAATTGTAATTACAACTACAATCGTAATTACAACTATAGTCGTAATTACAACTACAATTGTAATTGCAATTGTAATTACAACTACAATTGTAATTACAATTATAATTACAAATATAATTACATTTATAATCGCAAATATAATTATAACTACAACTGCAATTACAATTTTAATTAAAACTACAATTGCAATTAAAAATATAGTTACAACTACAATTGTAGTTGGTTATAATTGTCATTACAATTGTAGTTGTAATTACAATTGCAATTACAATTGTAGTTGTAATTACAACTGTAGTAGTAGCAATTACAATTGTAAATATAATTGTAACTCTGTCTCTCTCTGAGAACGAGACCTGTTACACTTTGTGGGTCATATTTTGAGCTCTCAATCCTACCTTACACCCGATATCAGATGTGGAGCTAGTTTCGAAAAGTACTAATTGGTGATCAAAGTGTAGTATAGGTCCCAGGGCGAAACGTGAAACCACAATACCTGGGAAACGACTGCTGAACCAACATCAACAGCTCTACTACCAAACCCAATCTCCACCTTCACGTGGTGACCGCTGGGAGCTCTTTCTTATGGAAAAGCTGAAGACGGAGAAGGATAAAGGCTTGTTTCCCGCGCTTAAAAACGGAACAAATTGTACCAACGGAGTTTGGGGGTAAATATTACAATTAAAAGTAACGTCAAGCCTACACTGCTATTTTTTCGCAACTTTACGTGCTAATGAATTTTGCGGGTAGTTAATCAAGATAGATAATAATGTAATTGTAATTTACAATTGTAGTTGTAATTATAATTGTAATTACAATTGTAGTTGTGGTTGTAATTACAATTACAATTCTAGTTGTAATTCAATTGTAATTACAATTACAATGGCTGTAATTACAACTGTAGTTATAATTACCATTGTAATAGTGTTACTGTAATTACAGTTAATTGCACAACCGTAGTTGTAATTTCCGAGTTATCACAATCTCGGCAGATGCCGGATTTTACCTAATACTAGCACTAAGTGCCAAGCATTTAGGCTTGGACGATCCTACCTACTTAAAAACTAAAGGGGCACTGGTGGTGGTGGCCGGTGGTAGGTCAGTGGGAGAATCCGTCGAGTACTCCCCGCAACATCGAGCACGCATGCAGAATGGTATACTTCTGCATGGTTTGAGCCAGACTGTGCGAAACTCCCAGGACATCAAGGGAAGCCGTGAGGGATTTAGGTACAATAACTGTAGCTGACAAGATTATGGGAACTACAACGACCCGCTCGAGACGCCAAATTTCTTTGATTTCCCGAGCCAATGGCTCATAGTTCACCTTCTTCTCCACGTATTTCCGTTCAATGTTACTATTAAGGGGGATAGCAACATCAATAATATACGCGGAGCGACCCGTCTTGTCAACTAACAGTACGTTAGGCTTGTTGTGGGCGGTATGGCGATCAGTCAGAACTTGCCGGTCCCACATGCTGTAAGCACTGAACTATCAAGTACTGCTTGCAACTAATATCGGTAAACCGGACATGTTCTCGTGATAAGCCCATGCTTATATGCAAGGTTTTGATGGATAACCTTACATACAGCATTATGCCTGGTGATGTATTGCACCGGTGCCATAACAGTACAGCTAGAAATGAGATGGTCCAACGTCTCTAACGCCGAACCACACATTTTGCACTGGTCGTTCTCCACCCGTTCTTTCATGATGAGCTTTTTATAAGCTCGGGTGGCGACCACGCCATCCTGAATGGCACACATGAACCCCTCCGTCTCAGCAAAGAGCTCCCCAGCACACAGCCATCTGTTCGACAGATGCAAATCGACAAATGGCTGCCAAAGGCAATTCACGTGTTTACCGTGCATTGCCTTCGACTTCCATTCCTCGATCCGCTCCTGGTCCGACTTCACCCCACTCAGAGGATTGAAAGATCGATCCTTCAAGTTAAGTGGAGTCAGTCCACAGTCTGCCTTACAGACAGCCGCATGTAAGGGACTCGCCTGCTCTTTGCTGTAAAAATAAGCGCGCAGCGATGACCACGTCAACTACGCCCCTACCTCCGATGTCACGAGGCAGGTTCACCCGCTCCACGCCAGACTTTGGGTGATGCATTCGGAATTTGGACATAGTTGTCCGTATCCGCCGCTGGACGTTTTCCAGGTCGGTCCTCGTCCACGGCAATATTCCGAATGCATAAGCCAGTGAAGGGATAGCGAATACATTCAACGCGCTTATTTTATTCTTCCCCGAGAGATGCGATTTCAACATCAGCTTTACACGTCGCAGGAATTCGGACAACAGAGCTTCCTTCAGATCACCAACTCGAGCATGGGTTCCTTGCAGAATTCCTAGGTACTTGTAGAAGTCTGTCTCGGTCATAGGTTCGATGTGGAGGTTACCAATGCTATGTCCGGCATGCGGCTTGTGATGACCTTTGCGGATGGCTTGGATTCGACATTTGTCTAATCCAAACTCCATCCGAATATCACGGCTGAACATGTCTATTATTCGCAACAGACTTCTAAGATGGTTGTCAGTACCAGCATACAGCTTGATGTCATCTAGGTACATCAAGTGTGTCAGTTCGCACTTAGCACGTAGGCCATATTTTATTGCAAAACCATGCCCTCTAGCATCATTCAGTAGCGATGAAAGGGGGTTCAGTGCCATACAAAACCGAAGAGGACTCAATGAATGACTCAATGAGCCCTTCCGTATACGGATGGGCTCTGAGGTATTAGCACCCTTAGATGTACGCACCGATAAGGTGGTATGCCGCCCTTCCATGACTGTCGCCAAAAACTTTATTAGTTTCGGATCAATGCGATACAGATTTAGGATATCGATTAGCCAGGTATGCGGAACGCTATCAAAAGCCTTGGCATAATCGATATAGCAACTGAAGAGGTTTCTTTGGCCTCTAGTTGCTTGTCGTACAACTACCGAGTCGATAATGAGTTGCTCTTTGCAACCCCTTGACCCAACTCGGCAGCCCTTCTGCTCCTCGGACAGAATGTTGTTGGTCTCGAGGTGCGCATTGATCCTTCCACTAATAATGGACGTGATGAATTTGTAGAGGGTTGGTAAGCAAGTGATCGGTCTTGTGTCTGCGGGGTCCTGCACCGTGTCCTTCTTAGGGATAAGGTAGGTAATCCCCGCAGTGAGGAAAGGTGGAAATTCCTTCGGCCGACTCATGACCTCATTTATATTGCGTGCCAACCGACTGTGTACGCTGGTAAATTTCTTATACCAGAAATTACTATTGTAGTTGCAATTACAATTGTAGTTGAAAATATTGACTATCAAATTCTACTTCTTAAGTGGAGAACTTCCGAGATTTTTTCCTGTACCTCCATATTCAATATGTACTTACTGAGAGCATAATTACGTAATTAATGTGGTAGCATATGACCACTTAATGCCCATATACGCACCTAAATTCCGTCAAAATATTAGGTTGTTGCAAATGAAATGGCCGTTTTGGTACTAAAATTTGAAACGACTGTAAAGCTTACAAAAATTTATTTATTTAATCAAAATAGGTGCCAGTCGATTCGGAACACATTTGTCGAGCTTTTTCACTTTTCCAAGTAGATGCAAGTGCCGGGACACTGTCGAATAGTGTACGCCCAGTTTCTTTGCAATGTCTCTCATAGACTGACGTGTGTCGGATTCGACTAGCAAACGCAACTCGTCGTTGTCAATCGATGGTCCTGGATATCCACGTGGCTCACTTTGAAGGTTTACGTCGCCTGACCGGAATTTTTCGAACCACCGCCGTGTGGTTCGTTCGCTGACCGTATCAGCTCCAAATGCGCTGTTAATGTTCTTGGTCGCCTCCGCTGCTTTATGACCGAGTTTGAACTCATACAGAAAAAGTATACGTTCTTGGCTCTTTCTATCTCTCCATCTTTTTTTTCCTTTCTATTCACTGTTATCACAACAATGGTCAAAACTGAAATGACTACTTGATTAAATGTAGCAGTATTTATACTTCATTATTCGACACCAACAGCGCCAACTGGTAGTGGTTTAACACAGCAAATTGTCAAATCGGCCATTTCATGTGCAATAACCTAATATATGCATCTAAATATTTCACCCCGTACACGTATATACTCAGTTATAAAGCACACTAATTTTATTACCTTCACATCTTCTCGTTTCAGGATTTAGTAGAAATCCTGTCATACATTTAGTTGATGGCTTATCCTGGCACGTGTATCCCCCGCGACTATTCAAACAAGTTTGCGTTTCTGGAGTGCAAACGTGTAGTTCTTCCACACACTCGTTGATATCTGCCAAGGATAACGAAATTGAAAGCACGCAGTTAGTAGATATGCTACCAATGACGAAAGGATCACTTACCTTCGCATTCTTCGGATTTCGTATTAAAACGGAATCCATCTTGACAGCGAGTCGATTTCACGTTCAGACACTCAAATCCTCCGATCACGTTGTGACAATATTGATTTTCATTGCAGTTGGCCGCTCCCGTTAGGCATTCGTCAATGTCCTCGCACTCATTGGTTTTGGGGTTTTTCTCGAATCCAGACTTGCAGCCGTCTAAGCTTTTGGGACGAGAAAAAGATAAAGTTAATGTCGCAGAGAATAAGGATGCTTTGGTACTGGAATGAACCTTTGATTCGCTTCGATACTATCGTCCTCGTCATCGTCATCGGTATCCTCCTCATCCTCATCTTTCATTGAAGCCTTGTCTTCATCGGTGCCTTTATCTGCCTCGCTATCTAGGGGCGTGCACGTTACTCGATTTTCATTGAGAGTGTATCCTGGAGGACATTTACACACGTAGGAATCTTCCGTGTTCTCGCAAACGTGCGAGCATAGCTTTGGGAATTTCGCGCATATATCGTCACTGTCAGACAGGATGAAAGTGCCTCCGTTGACCTCGTTGCAACACAGCTCATAGGACTCATCGTGCGATAAAAAGGAGAAAACATGCGATGAACAATTGTTTCCACTAACTGCGACTGCCAAACCTATTTGGCAAGCATTACAGCAATTCTGGTAAATCGTTGAGTTGACTCGTTTGTTTCCTTCACACTTATTGCCTTCTTTGGCGGCATCTCGGCCTGCAATACAGTGCTGGTTGCCTAATTCTTTACTACAGCAAATGGTGAAAGATGAAATGCATAGACCCCGCCAAACTGCAGGGATTTTAATAACATAATCGAAATTGTCACAGTGGCCTTTATCTATGGCCCACTTTGATCCGGCGCTACAGCATTGACCGAGTTGAGATAGAATTTCGCCTGCAAATTAAGAAGAGGGAAGTTAATGCAACAACTAAAGAATTGAAAGTGAAACCAAGTCAAGTTAACGAAGCATGCAAGCGGCTACTTTCAGGTTGAAACCTTCAGGGTTTCATAAACATCCAAAGGATCTGGAGTTCAAGAAGAAAAGGTTCAGAAACAATCCTAGTATCAACAAATGCTATTCATAGCTTTTCTTTTCCTCCCCAGGTAAAAAAACCCAGAAATCTGGGTCTTGTGGAGTATGCGGCGTACGCGGCGAAAAAGTTCTCTCCAACCAAAAAATGAAACCTGCTGCTATTGGCTTTGAAAATATAAACGAAAAGCTATGCACTCTGCGTTTGCGAGGATAATTTAGAAATATAAGCTTCATAAACGGTCACGCCCCTACAGAGGAGACTGCAGAGTCGGAGAAGGATGCCATCTACGAGGCAGTTGAGCGGCCCTTCGAAGCCTATCCCAAGTATGGTATCAAAATCATACTTGAAGATTTCAACAGTCAAGTAGGGACGGAGCCCGTATTCAGACGATACGTCGGCTCCCATAGCTTACATAGGGATTCCAATGATAACGGATTGCGGATTATTCAGTTATCCGTATCGCACGAAATGTTTGTTGGAGGTACCTGGTTTTGTGGGGTCAAGCAGTGCACTGCAGGATAGACTGATGCGGAACATAGCTCCCTGAGACCAATCTATCTCTCTCTAAGGATGAGTTGTCTCTCCTCTGCGATGGTGTGTGCCTTTTCAGGGGCCAAGCCTCTCGTCTACCAAGACCGTTAGTGAGTGGTGATAGCCACATCCTGTACGAGGTGACCCTACTATTAACAAAACGCTACGGATCTAGACTGGGGAGTCGAAAAACACCTCCCCCAATCCAGGGTGTCATGCGAACCGTGCCCATTGGATAGTTTGCAGTCGGGGTTAACTGACTGTATTCGAACGGAGCCTCATTGATACCTGGTCGCCTCAGTGAGTAAGTTAGATCTTACCGTGCTACGGGGGGCTATGGCACGGCGGACCTCTTAACCTCCATACTCGTGGGAATCAAATGAGTACAAAACTAGAAAAGAAAACAAAAACCAAAAAAGCGGGGCCCCGTACCGCACCAAAACTGGTTAATCAGGTGGAGGCGCGTCTCCGAATTACTGAGAGCCAGGTGACTACACCCAAGAAGAGAGAAGTTGGGACGTCAAGCAGTGGATCCAAGGTGAGCATTGGTATACTGCGTGGACTACAGCCAACGAACAGCACTGCTCAAAGAGCAGGGACCAGCAAAAGCACGTCTGAGATAAATATAACAGACGTCAGGAGGGAGACAGGTCTCAGTGGCGCCGGGGTTAAATGGTACCTGCCCTATCTGAAGGAAGGCCTGAAACCAGAAGAGGTCCTTAAGAAGGCTCAGGACAGACCTAAGTCATCTCTACCGGAGCCGAGAAAGCGGGGAACAGCAGAGATCAGCCCGCATGAAGGGAATGCTCCCAAAAAATCCAGACCTGAACCCACGGGAGGAGAAAACCCGGGCAGGTCAGGAGTGAAGGAAGGACCCAGGAAGCCCGGCATTAGCTATGCTAGTGCGGTCAAGGGCATTCGATTGGCCATACTGCCAAAAAGGTTTCCCGAGCAAATACTCACTCGGGAGGAACAGGAAACCATTGAGGAACTTGTCGTCAAGCAGATGATCAAGGGTTGGACGTCGAAACTGGTGTTCACCGGGATACGCTTTCGACCAGGCCTTATACTGGTGGACTGCACGGCGGAAGGCACCGCAGAATGGGTTAGAACCATAATTCCTAGATTGCCAGGCTGGGAAGGGGTAGAACTGTCAACATGTGCTGGGGATGATATACCAGGAGCCCACATGGTGACAGTTTTTCTGCCAAAGGCCGCGGCAATAGAAACAGAAGACCTTATGAGACTCCTAATTGCTCAGAATGAAGACCTCCATACTCGACTATGGAGAGTCTTCAGAAGCAAGGTGGAGGGAAAGGGTAAACTCCTCACGATCGGGGTAGATGACCGATTCCTGGAGGCAATTAAACGTCGGAGTTGTTATATCAACTACCGATTTGGCAACATACCCGTGCATGTGCACAAGGAAAAGCCAAGGAAAGAGACCTCGGAGGAGGCATCGGGTGGAAAACTTACCGAGGTTCTTGAAGAAGTCGCGGAAGGCATAGAGGCGAAAAGAACTGGATCTACCAGGGAAATAGACCTGTTGCCCAGTGAAGAGCAGAAGCTGGACGACCTAGACCTAGGACTCCTAGGGCTCGGGGTGGACAGCGACGCGCAGGAAAGCGCCATGTCGGAGGAGGAGGGTGACACTCCGACAGTGGAGAAGAGCTCCAAACAACAACGGAGCCAATGGCCAGCACCAGGATAGCCCAGATAAACGTCCACCATGCGAGAGCTGCATCTGCAGTGATTGCAAGGACAAATTCCAAGGAGAACATTGCAATAGTGCTGGCTCAGGAGCCCTGGGTGTACCCGGGGCAGATTCGCGGTCTGCAAGGAGGAGACATGCAGGTAATTTGGGACTCCTCTTGTGAAAAACCAAGAGCTTGCATAATTCTTAAACGTAATTTAAAATACATATGTCTTTCAGGGTTCTTAACCGGGGACCTTGTGGCTATCCAAGTCTCATTGGAAGCCGGGAGGAGCACTCGAGAGGCAGTTGTAGCATCGGGATACTTCCCAGGAGACGAGAGCCAGGCTCCACCGGAACAAGTCGCAAAGCTGACGGAGTATTGCGAGGAGAGGGCGTTACCACTTCTTCTCGGCTGCGATGCCAACGCCCACCACGAAGTGTGGGGAAGTGACGACCTGGGTAAGTCATTGTTTTTTTTTTCTATTTTCTTTTTATTATTTTATTTCTTTAAATTTTACATATTGTTTATATTTATTTTTTTTTGTTATAATTCATGTGTTGAAGTTTGTTTGAACAATGAATAATGGAGCTTGAATAATCCAATCGTAATTTGAGGACTTCCTCCCTTTCTTATCCTCCTTTCTCTCGCGGAATTTCTATAAGGGACATCCTCAAAATGAATAACTGGCCTGAGGATGTCGAGGATTGTGAGATCGTGGTCGAGGTCGTGGATCTTCCCCTCCTTGATCGCGGCACTCGGGTCCGGAGACTTAAGGCTCCACGCGCACGGTCGAGCCGTTTTTTTTTCTTTTCTATTTTCCAATTTGGTTCGCGTTCTGTTTATCATTCGATAGGCCGTCGCGAAATCCTGATTAATATCGATTTTAGAATCCGGTGCGGACCCACGCATCGGAATAGACACGTTGTTTTGTAGTAGTGAAGCGTGAGCGATCAAAGCGCTCAAAGGACCCCTCCCCCCCTTCCCAAGCCTGGCTAGCACAGAGGCGTGCAAGAACGTGTCGACCGAGCATTTTGATGGAGTTTCAATCTTTGTGGGCGGACCTTCACGGTCAACTTAGCCAATTTGTTTAGATTTTTGGGATAGCTCTGCCCTCTAGGTCATTATCGGCCACTCAGGATGATCGACCTGATCTCCTAAAACCACTCCTATCATTACAAAGCGTTCGACCTAAAATATACCATCGCAACCTCTGTGAATCTTACTCGGGACCTGGAAATCACGCCGCATCAGATGGAAGCATACAGAAGAACTTGCGAAAGACAAGCGGGAGGGGGTGATTCGAGATCACTGCGATGAACTGAGGATATCAAACGAGTTGCAAGTCGAGGATCTTAGTCGGGAGCTAAACACGGTGTACAAAATCAAGCGCTCAAAAAGGTTCCCTGGCCTCGTTTCTCTTGTGACTAGCGCACTCGCGAAATTAGGCGCCAAGTATTTATCTGGGCTAGCGACAGCAGGAACCAGTGGCCATCTCGATTATCGAAATGTAGCTATACGTCACGAAGTGGAGGCTATGAAGCACCACCAGGCAAGAATCGCGGCCTTAAAGCTCAATATAACGGATTTGGAATACCATCAGGTCGAGCGGCAAATCAATAAGATGATGGAAAAACAGGAGAGGTCCATGCTTAAGCAGAAGATTTCGGAATTTTCCATGGGGATAAAAATCGCAGCCAAGCATCACCAACTCTTAAATATTCGGCCTTAAGGGAAGTGGTGGAATATGTTTCCCGTAGCAACAAGGAGGTCCCTGGGATAATCCTGCCAGAACGAGAAGAGCCCGAGCGAATATTTGAGGTACATCCAGTGGCAGCTTGGCTTCAAAATCAGCTGGTGACGGTAGAGGATAGATTTGAGCATGTGGCGTTTCGGTTAAGGTTAGGGAAATACCGCGGTGCATCACCACTAATTGGACCAAAGTGTATGATGGAGTTACAATACAATTTAATTCTCCGCCGAGCGAGGTTAAACTGTCAGATTCTGGAGCACAGGCTATAGCAGAACTTAAGCAGAAGCTAAAAGAGGAGATTGAAGAACGAAGCGTTCTAAAGAGTTACATGGCTGTGCTGGAACCGCTGGGTTATTCAGCATAACACTGGCAGGGGTAATAATATGGGTGGAAAGGAAGAAGAGAGGGAGGAGCGGAAATCAATCTACCTTCGTAAGCCATCTGTCGGCAGAGGACAAGTGCGAAAGGCGTCCATACAAAGAGGCGGGGACACTCCACCAGTAAGTTCTTCTGTATAGGAGACGAGGAAGCAACTTTTTTTTTTATGTTTTTGAATGCAAATTACAGTTAAGAAAAGAACTAGGTGTTTTTCCTTATAATGTAAATATTTTTATTTTCCTTCCACATACAATTGCTTCGGAGACCACGTGCCTCCTTCCTCAGTGCTAGTATCTAATCCTAAACCTAAATTTTTGAGCCAACTAACTTAAGCAAGACCTAACAATTCGCCAAAACACTACGTTAGGACTGAAACGTTAAAAATGAGAATGGGTATTAACTAATCAGTAGCAATAGCACTAACATATGATAATGGGTGTCGGCATTACTTATAAAAATGGAATAATCATATATCACGTCTCCCTGAATAAAACGGCAACCAAGGGTCATTGTATATATTACATCATCATAATCATGGTATAATCCGGAAAAAAAGAAAACACACACCGAGATCGCAAACTTCGCATGCGTTATCATTTTCGAAAAGGTTAAAATGTTTCAAGGTCAGCCCGGCCGTGAATTAGCTGAGCAATGTTAGCGTCACAATAAAATTATAGAATACATGGCGCATGGGGAAGGTTTGAAAGCGGTGTCAATATATTACTTGAGAAAAGAAATTTGATAAGGCACAACAAACCATGGTCCAAGTGAAGTAAGGAATTTATTAAAATGACAAGAAAAGAAGTGTACATTGTATTGTAGTGTAGCCTCTTCATAGCATCTCGGCGCGAGCTTCAAAGAGTTCCGACGGTAACAGCCAGCTCCAGATTTGCTTCAGGCGAGAGGATGTTCAACCATAATTAAATTGATCAACTTGGAAGGACTCGCTTGAATTATCATCCAACAAATTGGTTCAAGAATTAAGCGGGGATTGCGAAAACAGGCCGTTATACTAGAGCAATGCAGCAGTAATGGCCCCAAAATCATTCATCAACATGATTGCCAAGTTCTGCCATATATGAAAAATGTGACATACGGAATTGAAGACATAATAACACGCACACTAACGGTAGTTGGTCTGAAAGTTGAAGGCAGCATGGGAAGGCACGACCTCGTGCAAGAAGTTAAGCAGTACCAGGTGGTAACGTCCAGTGCAACAGGTTAAACTGGTAGCAGTACAGCAGTTCGAGCGCCGAGTACGTTCCTGGTGAGATAATAAACTAAGCTCAGCAACTTGGTAATATATAAATATAAAGTCATTATACTTGTATTAAAACAAAAGCCGTTGTTATTATTTCTCCCCCAAGCCTTTAGGAACCTGAAATAATAAAAAAATAATACCAACGAAAAAGAAACAACAAGTTTTTTATTATTTCAGATAATTAATCGTTGCAAACACCGCATAATTACACTCAGAAGTTCCGCCGGAAGGTCACAAGTGACCTGGAACAAGCGAGCCCTGGTAACATTTCCGTGAGAGTATCTGGGAATCACCCCGTCGACGAAGAATCTTTTAAACAGAGGCAATATTGACTGGTTTTGCAGACGAGTTCGCAACTACTACTAGTTGCGAAGGACCACCAAGACGTGGAACTGTATGCAAGTGAAACCATTCATACCATCAAAGCATAGCTCCATGGGAGTAATGATCAACGTCAAGTTGAGCTTCAAGGGGCACCTGGACTATGCGCGCGAAAAGGCAGGGAAGACTAACTCATCTCTAGCAAGGATAATGCCTAATACTGGAGGGGAAAAATCCAGTCGCCGGCTGCTTATCGCAGGGGTGAAAACCATCTTGCTATACACGGTCCCTGGATAATACATTGACCCAGCGTAAGTTCGGCATACCGGTCAATCGCGCTGAGGGTGTGCAATGATAACGACAACGCAGTTCCTCACGGGACATGGTGGATACAGGTAATACTTGGGACAGGCTTCGAGGGTTCGTTCTACTGCCTCGTAGGCAGTATATGCTCGAAGAGTCGCGTCTGGTTGCGGCACTTGTTGCCGGACGCACTGTTGAACAGGCGCAAAGCAGACTTGGCATATTGATGCGACGGGCAAGCGGATGAATGGCTGCTCACGGTTTCAACCTTGCGCTGAAAAAAACCAAAGTAGTCATTCTGACCAGAAGGAGAATCCCGACCCTGCATCCCATATCGATCGGCAAGTTGACTATATAGTCAAAACCAGCGATTAAATTCCTTGGTATATTGCTCGACTCGAAGATGAGCTTCTTCGAGCAAATCAAAGCAGCAGCGGACAGGGCTGCAGCTGGAGTCGCAGCCTTGAGTCTGCTAATGGCGAATGTCGGGGGCCCCATATCAATTAGGAGACGTCTCCTCATGGGAGCAACGCGTGGTGATTCTATAGGCGCTCCCCCACGGGTCTACATCTGCTTCTAAACAGAGCTCCTTAAAGCATTCCCTCTTGCTCCGTTGGATGGCGAGCTTGAAGGTTTTGCGGGCTTCCTTATAGGCGCGCTCTTTTTGCCCTTGGTCAATTCTGCCTACCGCTCTTTGAGCCGCTCTTCTGGCTCGGTGACAGGCTGATCGAAGGCTGGCCAGTTCAGCATTCCACCAGTAGTTTGGTCTTCTACTGGGGAATGAGCACCTCCTCGGCATGGACGCGTCACACGCTTTGGCGATGCATTCGGCCACATGGACAGCTCGTTCCGTAGAGGCGCCTGCTTTATTAGGTTGGTCTAACCACACCTCCGTGAAGGTCTGCTCATCCAGAGCTTTAGTGGACCAGCCTGACATCTTTCTCGGTTTCGTGCATGATGATCTTATGCCCGGTGACTCCACCCATAGCCCAAAGAAGATTGCCTGGTGATCGCTGTGGGGGTAGTGGTTGCTGACACACCAAGACATACCACGTGCCAGTGCAGGGCTGACAAAAGTTAGGTCTACGATTGAGGTAGACCCCCCTTTCTGAAAGGTGTTTACACATCCTTCGTTGGCCAGAACGACATCGAACTGTGCGAAAGTGTCTAATAGACTACGGCCCCTTGCATTTGTCTCTCTGCTACCCACTCACGGGCCCAAGCATTAAAGTCACCAGCTATCACCCTTGGACTACGACCCCTTGCGTCGAGAACAAGGCTGTCAAGCATTTCCTCGAATTCGGGCAGTGTGAGGCTTGGTGGGGCGTAACAGCTGTACACATATACCCCGTTTATTTTCGCCCACACAAAGCCGCTGTATGTCTGATTCCCAGTACATTGGATGGCTTGTCGACCGCATGCCCATATCGCCGCTCCACCAGACGAATCTATAACCTACACGCCACGTGATAGTTTTTATAGGGTTCGCTAATGATGACAATTTCCACCTCGGATTCGTAAATGGTCTGCTCGAGTAAATCTTGAGCGACCCTACAATGATTGAGGTTTATTTGAATACACCTCATTTTTCATTGAAGTCAGCGCCTTCCTAAATTCCGAGCATTTAGCACTTCCGGCAATATGCCGGTAATCCCGTCCCTCACTTCCTTCGCATAATAAGCATTTGGGGTCCCTATTGCACGCTTTGGCAATATGGCCTTTCTCCCCACACCTTCTGCATCGATCGGACCGATCAATGCCGCTGGTGCATGCCTTCGCAAAATGACCAAACGCGAGGCACTTGAAGCACCTCTTTAGAGAAATCTGCTCTCTCAGACGGCAAACAACCCATCCGATTCGAACCTTCCTGGCCGCCAATAACTTCTGCGCGGCGTCCACTGGCAATCGCAAGGTGGCCGTCTGAGTATTGCCATAGGCTTTCCGCAAACTCACAATGGACTCTTCGGCAAGTTCCTCCAACTCCGTCTGTCTGTCTGTCTGTCTGTCCGTCACACGCATTTTTCTCGGAGACGGTTATAGCGATTGACACCAAATTTGGTAGAAAGGTGGGAACTGTGAACGCTCACGCATACAGTGAATTACATCCTTTTACGTCGAATTTAAGGGGGTGTACAATTTTTTTTCATCAAATATAGTCATGTGGGGTATCAAATTAAAGGTCTCGATTAGTACTTTTCAAAGCCGATCTTAGTTTTGACATTCGTTGGAAGGGTGGGGAGCGCGGGGGTTGAAAGTGATCACTTCTTTAAGGGGGCCATTCTCAGAAACTACCAAACGGAACAATCTGAAAAAAATCAAGAGGCTGCCACTATACGGTGCCTGGGCTCCGAAATACCTTCCATGCCGATATCTGCTTAAATAAAGCTAATAATAGTATATTACTACAATTTTTTGTAATTGGTTAGAAACCCCCCTTAAGTTCATCCTAGTACCATTCATTTTGCAGTGATATAGGTTATAATATAGAGCATGATCTTACCAAGTTTGATGGAAATTGCACTATTACTAACAAAGTTATAGTACCTCAAATTTGTTGCTTCTTTGAAAATTCAAGACTATGAATGTCAATATCACCCGAAAGTGGATACTCTCACATAATATATGGATATATTACGTGCTACGTACTGAGAAATACACAAAACCTTTCGTATCTGAAGCGTTTAGCCTCCGGTTTCCCGACTTGTTTATATTTGATGTTGGTTAAATTGTTGACATTTGCTAATAATATTACACTCAGGGTGTGAGGTGTATGAGGTTGACCATTATCAACACAGGACTTTCCATCAAATGATTTATTTAAATTGCTTTCTAGAAAATAGAGGGCAATGGAATTTTTAGCTATATTACACGGTTCTGCCATGCACTCGTCGCTCCTCACATCTTTTTCTTTTTGTTTAGCCATCAGTTCACAAGCGGGATCGGCCTGTGGTGATCGGTTTCGTCATTTTATTTTATCAAATGCCTGATCTTGAGACCTTTAAATCCCCATCCAGCATATGAAGCCACCATTGTTTTGGCCGGCTTTTTGGTTGCTTACCAGTGCTTTCGATGTTGTGACCAATACTGGTTGTTGAATTCTCGTTAGTGTGAATTACGTGACCACACCATCGAAAACGCCTCTCTTGCAGTTTTTCCACGATCGGTGCAAACCCGTTCGATCGCGGGTATTCTCATTTCAGACGTAATCAAAACGTGTCACGCCACCAGTGCAATGCAATATCTTGGTCCCCATTACCGCAAGACGCCGTTCATTGACCTTTATAGTCGGCCAATACTCAGAACTATAGAGAGCGGCAGACGGACGACATTGCAGTAAATTTTAGATTTGGGACATGTGTCGATCACAAAAAACACCAGTTGGGGAATGTCACTTCATCCGGGTTGCGTTAATGTGTGAAATAATTTCATTACGCAGTTCTCCATTGGCAGATAGCATTGACTCGAGATATTTAAATTGCTGAGTTTTGGCAATGTCGGTAACCTGCCCTTGGAGATATTTAAATCGCTCAGTTCTGGCAATGGTAGTAACCTGCCCAGAACTGAACGATTTCAATATCTCGGGTCAATGCTATAAGTCAATGGAGAACTACCTTATGCTCCTCACTTAGGGAAACACAAAACCTTTTATACTTGAAGCGTCAAGCTTCCGGTTTCCCGACTTGTTTACTACTACGTATATTTTATTATTTGCAGAAATTTGCAGAAATACCGGAGAAAACTCCAGCAAAATCCAATATATAATATACAAAACTTGTCGCAATTGGAGCATCCATGTTCATGCTTGCTAAAAGTTTCTTTGCTGATGTTGATGCGAAGTCCTTTTTCTTCTCTGATTCCCATGAAATACTCGCTTTTTAGTGCGAGCATGACGTTGAACGTCAAAGCGATCTCCCTTTGTACGATCCATTTCAAAAAATCACTGAGCGCACAAACAGCACAATACTTACAACAAAATATAACTGAGTATAATTTGAACGCCTTTCAGTGCTCACTCTAGACTATATTATCCTTTTTATTCCAAACAGCAAATAAGTTTAGACAATTGACTGGTTTTCCATCTTTTTATATTTATACCTATGTTCGAATTTAAAAGACTCAGGTAAAAAACTAACAGGTAAAAAAGATACGATGCTCTTTCTTATCAAGTACTCTAGCCGCGGCTGCAAACTCCTTGCCTGTTTAACACTGTAATTTCTGAAGGACTCGGAATATCGGAAAATCCCTTTGCCCACATATTCTCCACTATATATAGATACAATTCAGGCAAAAAAAAATCGATTTCTCCAACCCGACACACGGGATGACCCCCTTAATCGGATAATTCTAAGTATGTTAAATAAAGCGTTAAAATTCAATTACAAATACGACATTACTTTTTCCCCAACCCAATATTAGAGCAAAAATGCGGGCGATGGGGTCCATGTGGATCGTACGGCTCCAGTTAAAGGTTAAACAAACTATTTTATGTACAGAGTATTGGATCATGTTTTGTGAGAGTATCACATTCCAGGATGGATTCAAACTCATTGTTCTTATTTGGTGTATTAGGTTGTTGCAAATGAAATGTCGAATTTTTCAATGAAGTGAAGTTAGTTATGATTTTAATGTTTAAAACTGCCGCAAGGTGACTCTGGTGGTATGGGATAATTGAGTATAAATAGTCGTTCGTTCGATCAAGGAGTCATTTCAGTTTCAATCGTCATTGAAGTTCCAAGTAAAACTCAAAGAAAAAAGCATGGAAGGGAGTCAAAAATGTCTACTTTTTCTATATGAATTTAAACTTGGTCACAACGCAGCGGAGGCAACCAGAAACATTTGCAGAGCATTTGGAGCTGACGCAGCAAACGAACGAACGACACAGCGGTGGTTCGAAAAATTCCGATCAGGCGACATGACCCTCCAAAGTGAACCTCGTGGACACCCAGTACCATCGATCGACAACCACGAGTTGCGTTTGATAGGGGAATCTGATCCCCGATCATCGATTCGTGACATTGCAGAGAAAATAGGCGTACACTATTCGACAGTATCTCGGCACTTACAAAAGCTTGGAAAGGTGAAGAAGCTTGATAAGTGGGTTCGGCATGAACTCAACGAGCAAAACATGGCGCTGCGAATGGAAATATCCAGTTCTCTACTCAACCGCAACAGGAACAATCCCTTTTTGCGCAGAATAGTGACATGCGATGAAAAGTGGATATTGTACGACAACCGTCGCAGATCAGCGCAATGGCTAGATGCCGATCAGCCTCCACAACACATGCCAAAACCGAGCCTTCACCCGAAGAAGGTAATGGTAACTGTTTGGTGGTCTGCATCTGGAATTATTCATTATTCGTTTTTGGAGCGTGGTGAAACAATTAATGCAGAGAAATATTGTGCCCAACTTGATGAAATGCACGAGAAATTACGTGTTCAGCGGCCTAGATTGGTCAACAGAGATGGAGTGATACTGCTCCATGATAACGCCCGACCTCATGTTTCCAGAATGACGGTCCAAAAATTAAATGAATTACGATATGAGACTCTTCCTCATCCACCATATTCACCCGACCTCTCGCCAACCGACTACCACTTTTTTAAGCATTTAGATCACTTTTTGGCGGGGAAACAATTCAGCAATGAAGTAGCTGTCAAAAGTGCCTTTGAAGAATTTCTTAGCTCTAGAAACCCAGACTTTTACGAAACTGGAATAAATGCCCTTGTATCTCGTTGGGAGAAGTGCATTGAAGCTGCTGGTTCTTATTTTGACTAATAAAATTAATTTTCATAAAAGTTATAGTTTTTTGAAATTTTACTCAAATATCCGACATTTCATTTGCAACAACCTAATATATTGGAAGCCTTTGGGGTAGGTTTGGGGACGAGTAGAGATAATTCGAAAAAGATATTCCGTTGAAGGATAATGGTTATTGGACCCGACCATGGTTCCGCTTCATTGATGACAATCATAGTATGTATATGGGACACTTACCTTCCGCATCGGCGAACAGGACCACTGAACATAACACTAGACTAACCAACAAAAACCAAGTGAAATTTTTACTTTTACTCATCGACATTTTTAGCGATTTTCATATCCGGTCTTCACTCCACAACCACAACTTTTTCCGGGGAGATTACGAACATCGAAATCCTTAATTCACACTTCACCAAGATATAAGTTATGAGCTAGACGGACGGGTTCCAAGGAATATTTGAAAAAAAAAAACTTTCAAAAAAAATACAGAGGAACAGGCACTCCGCGCTTAAGAACAATTAGCAACAACAAAGCTCCCTTGGATTTGTGGATGATCAAGCGAAAGCAGTAAAGATACTTATTTGTATGGTAGGTAATTAACGTGGTATGACTTTCTGGAAGATGGAAGATATTCTTCACATGCACCGCAACCGCCAGTGTGTCCGGTAAAATCATACAGAAATCCGAGATCACCCAATTCGTTCATTTGATCTACTATCGGGGTATTGCACGAGCTAACTGAGTGACTTATTTACTCACACTATAGCCTCAGAAACGCTGTATGATCAACATGTGGTTGTTGCGTCCTGAAGTATGAAAACGCGAAAGGCAAACAAAAATCCGGGAAACGAAATGAAAGAACAACAAATCCACTGAATGCAAAGACAACTAGGGCAAACATTACCAACAGATATATGAAAAAAAAACAACCAGAAAATCCCAGATATGGCTCAGCAGAAGGTTTAGATGATAAGCTTTCCTATAATGATTTTTTCTCACCTGAAGATCCTCCATGATCGGAATCGGAACGCCTGAGCGGCGCCGTACTATGTTTACTTTTAAGGCCAGTAAAGAAGAACTTATAGGTTATACAGCACAGAGGCTGGTAAAAGTTACCGGACATCGATCAGGATGATCCAGTCTTTCCAGCCTTTTCTTATAGACCCAATATGTTCCTAAATCCACAGAATATAGGAGAATGGCAAGCACTTGGTGTTCTCGAGAAAAATTAGGATACCACATAGATTTTAGATATTCCAAACACTAAAAGGAATCAACAGATTTTTTGAAGACCCTCTTTTATTTTAGGGGAAGTCCCTAATCTCAGGAATCACCAGCTAAATTCTGGGCATATAAAGTAACCCAAAAACAGTTTCCTCAATGCAGTGTCCGTTGAATTTTACCATTCACTTTCTCGGCCCCAAACCTTGTCTCGTTACTTTGTTTACTCTAGATTTTATCAGTACGTATATGTATGTGAATCTTTTTTTTTTCGTTATCTTCCTTCTCATCAGGTTTTCTCATCGCCCCGTCCAGCTATCTTCATATGTAAATAAGAATGCTGATATCACAGAAGATATAAGAATAAAGATACTAAAATGCGACCGTGACCAAGTTAAATTACCGCATGCCTGCACAGGAATGTGGAACGTATAATGGTGAAAATTTGAGCGCGGAAACCGATATTGAGACTTAGTAGGAAAAATCTACGTAGACTCAAACATGAAGACTTTCCTTCCAAACTTATTCTTTTTAGATTCAAAGTTGCTTAAGTGCAATAAAACGTCGACTTTATTAATCTAGACTTGAGAACCGATAGTGCAGACGGGAAAATGGGGGCGAGACTACACACCAGACTGACTGGCTTGAACCTTGCACAATTTGTGGGGCTCAATTCTTACTAAGTTGAGTTATCAAAGGTTACAACAATATGAACTCAGAAAAATGCAGCCATGCATGCATGCACCTATAGCTAAGTGTAGGTAGCGTACACTTGCCCTGTTGACCTAAAGCTTATAAATAAACTATTATTAGCTTATGTGTCCATAACGGGAGATCATATCAAGCACATTGAGTACTGAAGGTTAAACTAATTAGCGGGACGCAAAAGATGCGCTTTGGAACATGTGGAAGTACTGTTTGTGATAGGCAAACTCAGATTCATGGTTTCTATGTACCTCTACCTACCTCTACCTTCAAGGTATGTCTGCTAATTTCCGAAGTTTAATAATTAAAATTCTTACCAACTGCGCCGGTTTTAAAAAACGGGTAGCAACGTAGAAACCGGAATCGGAACGTGACCCATATTACGGGTAGGTATCAGTGGCCGCTCCGAGGAGCCCAATTAGTGCTTTGGTGCACCGTTTTGATGCCACAAACTCCTAAGACCATGACTGTTGTTATGGGAGCAGGAAGGCAGAGCCCAGCCGGCTCGGATCTTCAGAGCCAGCCCATAGCATACACGAAGGAAAGTAGCTCTCCCACCCTGCAACTAGAAATCTCTCTGAGGTCCCCAAAGGATGGTTTACCCAGTGTCCATAGCCTGACTCTAGCCAGAGCTGGGCAATTGCAGAGAAAGTGCATGAGGATTTCCCTTCCTTCTCCGCAGCGTCGGAGATGCGAGTTGTATGGTATGCCGAGCCTAGCGGCATGGTCCCCTATGGGCCAGTGCCCCGTGAAGACCGCCGTAATCTTTAATGCATTAGCACACGTCTGGCCTTAGTGGTGCCTTAGACATGGTTTATCAGTTAATCCAAATAAAACCACAATGGTTTTATTCAGGGGAAAAAACCCGGTGGCGATGGTCAAGAGGAGGCACACAAGCAATTCCGTGGCCGCCTAAAGGAAGCCATTCGGAGGAGCAAAAAGAACTGCTTCAAACAGCTGTGCGACCATGCCGACATAAACCCTTGGGGCGAGGCTTACAGAGTGGTGATGAAAAGGTTGCGGAAATCACCCCAGGTGACCTATCCGCGCCTCCTGAAACAGATTGTTACCACTCTGTTCCCTCACCACGAAAATAGGGGAAGGCAAATTTTTGTCCAGCTAAATGACGGCATAATACCGCCTGTAACTGTGGAGGAGCTGCAGGAAATATGTGGTAGGTTCGGTGACAACAAGGCCCCAGGTTTGGATGGCATCCCCAACCGAGCTTTGAAACTGGCAGTGAAGACTAGGCCCGACCTTTTCGCCAACACCTTCGAGGCGTGCCTAAAAGAAGGAATATTCCCTGCCCAGTGGAAAAAGCAAAAGTTGTTGTTGCTTCCGAAGCCTGGCAAGCCACCTGGAAACCCAGCGTCTTATCGTCCTATCTGCTTGTTGGATACAATGGGGAAGATGATGGAGAGAGTCATCTACAACAGACTCCTGCCCATCGTCGAAGCCAGCAATGGTTTGTCGGAACGCCAGTTTGGTTTCTGACGCGCCCACTCTACGGTGGATGCAATTGGCATGGTGGTAAACCTGGCAAAAGGTGCACTGATTTCTGGCGGCTGCTGTGCCGTGGTGGCGTTGGATGTCAAAAACGCATTCAACTCGGCCAACTGGAATAGAATTAAACGGGCGTTGGCTGACATAGGTGTCCCCGGATACTTAGCGAATTTGGTGGAAAACTACCTCTCAGAGAGGACTCTCTGGTACGGGACGGATGAGGGCCCCAAAGAGTACATTGTCACAGCCAGGGTACCACAGGGATCGGTACTTGGTCCCCTGTTGTGGAATATCATGTATAATGGGGTGCTTGCTCTTCCCGTCCCAGAGGGGACTACGATTGTCGGCTTTGCTGATGACCTAGCTGTGGTTGTTGCAGCAAAACACCCAGAAGATGTGGAGGTTTACGCAACGGAAACAGTGAGAGCGGTAAAGTCCTGGTTAGAAAAGGCCGGGCTGACCTTGGCAGACGCGAAAACGGAAGCGGTCTTGATAACGAAACGCAGGAAAAATAACACTGTAAAAGTGGAGGTCGGTGGACATACGGTCGTATCAAAGCCGGCTATCAAATACCTGGGGGTAATAATTGACACCAAATTGAGTTTTAGGGAACACCTAGAGTATGCATGCCAAAAGGCAGCCGGTGCCACCACGGCACTTGCAAAAATATTGCCAAATATTGGTGGACCGAAACATTGCCGGAGGTTGGTGCTAGCCGGAGTGGTGCGCTCCATCCTGCTCTACTCGTCGCCTGTGTGGGTAGAGGCGCTTGCAATCTCTCAGAGACGGAAGCAGCTGAACTCGGTTTACCGGCGGATGGCTTTGAGGGTTTGCAGTGGTGGCAGGCATGATCCCGGTTGACATTCTGGCCAAAGAAATGAGTGTCCTGTACAATGCAAGACATATGGAGGGGCATGCTTGAGCGAAAACATGGGGAGACCAACTACCACATTACCCAGTTCCTCACGGGACACGGTGGTTGCTACAGGCAGTATCTGCACCGCTTTGGGTTGGATGATTCTCCGAACTGTCCCAGATGCGTATGCCATACCGGAAGATCCAGAGCATGTGATGTTTCACTGCCCACGATTTGCGATGGAGAGAAGGAGCTTAAACCAGGTACTGGGCAGGAGCGGGACCCCGGAGAGCTTGGTTACTGAGATGCTGGAATCCGAGGAGAAGTGGCTCGCGGTTAGCTCCGCAATCATCCAAATGCAGGAGGAGTTGCTGAAGGAACAAAGAGGGAGGAAAGCTGCAAATAGGTGAAGGATGAGTGCCTAAGAGTAAACCTTCCCCGCGGAGCAATACCTGAATGGTGGTCCCGCGGGGCTGGGGCTAGAGAGACCGGGGGTGGTTTTTAGTGGGTGTGAATCCCACATGCGCCCGGTGTAGTTCCGCCGTTCAGGCGGCGGAGCTGCGGCGGACGTGTCTTTCTAAGATTTTCCACCTCCGTGTACGCACCAAAAACAAAAAAAAAGATAAAAAACTTCTTTGGTTTGGAACAAACATGTAGAGGTAAAGATGAAACGAGCTCTCACAGCTTATGGGCTGTGCAGACGGACCTTTGCCTCGACATGGGGACTCAGACCTCATGTGGTAATGTGGATACATAAACTAGCCGCACTGCAAAGAACTGTTTGTTTGGGTATCACTGGTGCCATGAGCACGACATCCGGCGCAGCTCTGAATGCACTACTCAATTTGCAGCCCCTGGATATATTTATTCAAAGCACTGCAATGAGAGCAGCTCATAGGCTAATTCAATGAGATCTATGGGAAAACAACGGATGTGGGGGGCACAGAGCATTGGAAGACTTACTGGGAGGACTGAATCCAGTTCTTACAATGCCTTCCAATTCTCGTGTCCCCATACATCTGTTTGGTAGAAGATATGTAGTTACCCTGAAGCGTAGAGAGGACTGGGAAGACCCAGAGGAATGTGTGGCGGGATATACGGAAGTCTTCTACACCGATGGCTCAAAAACAGAAGAGGGTTCTGGAGCCAGAGTCTACCTCTCGAATAAAAACGGGAAGTGGGCTTTTCCTTTGGGACAATATGCAACGGTTTTTCAAGCCGAAGTTTATGTGTACCTAAGGGTGGCAAACTGGGTGATTAACGAGCGGTTGAAGGGCAGGCGCATCGTAATCTGCAGTGACAGTCAAGCTGCGCTGAGGTCATCGAGCTGTCGTTTGATCACCTCGAAAATCGTTCAGGAATGCAGAAACCGTTTGAACTCTATGTCTAGATTCAATACGGTGGAACTACTCTGGGTACCTGGTCACTGTGGCATAGAGGGAAATGAAATCTCGGACGCTTTAGCGAAAGAAAGTCAATCTCCCCTATGCCGGGACCGGAGCCAGCAATTGGGGTATCAGTAGCATTGGCTAAATCTGTTTTCAAAAACTGGGAACAAGTTTCCCATAATGACAGGTGGCAGAGCCTAAATGCTGCTCGACACACCAAACTTTTCCTGCCAGAACCCAACATACGTACCGCAAAGTTTATCCTGTCGAAAAGCAGGAGGACTTGCAGGTGTATTGTGGGCATTCTGACAGGCCATAATTCACTAGCTGGGCATATGTTCAGAATAGGAATTACCGAAAATGATACGTGTCTCTCCTGTAATGAGGAAGCGGAATCCACGGAGCATTTCCTATGTGAATGTCCCGCCTACGGACGCATCAGGCATCAGATCTTTGGTGCCGATGTTCTCCAATTGCGACGGGTAGCATCACATCCACTAACGGAAATTCTGCGATAAGTTAACGAATCCGGAATATTCCGTCAGACGGGGGAGGCGAGTACAATGGGCCAACACGGCTGTAGCTTCTCCCCCACCATAAACACACACACGCGTCTGGAACAGGAGCTCCCGTGATCGGGCTATGTTATAAGCGGGCTAAATTCTCCTTGACTTGGCACAGCTTGTAAGCCTTCGCCATCTCAGGCCCGCGGCTGCTAGGTAGTGCTAGTAGACTCGACCCCCGACAGCCGCCTGCGGAACACCGACTGTATTCGCCGAAGGACTGCCAAGGGCAGAGCTTTGCCTGGCAAATCCGTCAGCCCGCTCATTCCGCTCTATGTTCCTATGCCTGGGAACCCAGCGAAGAGTGACCTTGAGTGTGCCGCCCAGACGGTTCAGTGCGTCTCTGCACTGCCCCCCTAGCCGGGAAGATGTTGTCGCTGAGTACAAGGCCTTGATGGCCGCTTGGGTGTCGGTCAGAATGGCTATGTTACGTTTGGGGCTCAAATCACGCTCCAACCACCGACAGAATTCCAATATCGCCAGTAGTTCCGCCTGGAATACACTGGCAAAACCTGGGAGACCATACGAATTGGATACACCGTGTGTATTCGAGAAAACCCCCACGTCGACTCCATAGGCCATCTTTGATGCGTCCGTAAATAATACTGTATATGATACGCGACACTTTGCCCTGGTTGGAAGGTCCACAGCAAAGAGTCTCGTGAAGTTCAGCTTGATTTCCCGACGTATTATATTTCATCTAGGATGTTGCTGTGGCCGAAGGAATTCGCTGCCCAGCATTCCGCACTCACGTAGTCTGACGACACTGCACGCTGCAACATATTTAATGTGGACGTCTAAGGGGAGGAGATGCAGGAGTACATTGAGAGCATTTGCCGGGCAGGACTGCAGACCCCCAGTAGCACCTGCACACGCGGTTCTTTGAATCCTGTGAAGCTTCGTTCTATTGTATTTTTTCTTCAAAGCCTGCCACCATACAATAGGGCCGTACGTTAGGATCGGACGCGCTACAGCGATTTATATCCAGAGAACCATCCACGGGCGGAGACCCAATTTCTCTGCAAAGGTTCTCTTGTAGACATAGCAGGCTATACAGGCCTTCTTAACCCTCAGTTCTATGTTCAATCTCCAATTTAGCTTAGGATCCAGGATTACACCCAGATACTTTACATTAGAGAAAAGAACCAATCTTTGTTCATTCAGCCGTGGTAGATGGAATTCAGGTATCCTTGTCTTGGTGGTGAATAGCATCAGTTGCGTTTTGGTTGGGTTTATGCTGAGTCCGCATTTTGCGGCCCACAGGCACACCTTTCGCAATGCTCCTTCCATGATGTCGCTCATAGTGGACAGAAACATCCCTGATACTAATATCACCAAGTCGTCGGCATACGCCACCACCTGCACTCCGCTGCTGTCCAATGTACGTAAAATTTTGTCCATTACTATTAACCAGAGCACCGGTGAGATGGCGCCACCCTGGGGCGCGCCTCTATTCACAGCTCTGGTCAAGTGATTGCCTCCCAGATCGGACTGGATTATCCTGGTACTCAACATGGATATAATCCGTGAGATACCCCTCCAATCCAATACCGGTCAAGTCTTCCTTGATGACGTTGGTACTGACGTTGTAGAAAGCTCCCTCTATATCTAAGAAGGCAGGGAGGGTATACTGCTTGTACTGCAGCGACCGCTCAACCGTGCCAATCACCTCGTGGAGGGCGGTTTCTGTGGATTTTCCTTTGAAGTATGCATGCTGGGACTTAGAGAAAGGCGTTCTCTCCATAATCGTCCTTAAGTAAATGTCCAGGACGCGTTCTAGGGTCTTCAGCACGAAAGAGGTCAGGCTGATTGGTCGAAAGTCCTTCGCGGACTCATGACCGCACCTGCCCGCTTTCGGTATGAAAACCATTCATGCGCCCCTCCAGGACTGCGGTACGTATCCTAAAGAGATGCAGCTCCGGTAAATCTCAACATCCCACGGCATAACCCTTCCCTGCTGCTTCTGTAGCATGACTGGCATTATGCCGTCTGGGCCTGGAGATTTGTATGCGGAGAAGCTGTTTATAGCCCAGCCGATCCTATCCCCGGTAATTACCGATTTGATAGTGTCGCACAGCTGGCGTTGCCGCAAACCCTCCAAGCAAGGTTGTGACTCACAGTCCTCCTCGCTGGAGGGAAAGTGCGTTTGAACCAGCAGCTGCAGGGTTTCGCTAGAAGATTTCGTAAAGGAGCCTTCCGACTTTTTAAGAAAGGATGGGCTCTTATCTGAAATAATAAAAAACTTGTTGTTTCTTTTTCGTGCTAACAAGTTGTTAGCACTGATGAAGGGACCAAATGGTTCCCGAAATATCAGTATTTGCAAGAATAAATATGAACTTTTTAGGTTTCGAAAGATGAAACTCGTTAGGGGCTATATCTGGTGAATACGGTGGAGGCTCCAACAATTCGAACTTGAATTCATGGATTTTAGCCATTGTCGAAATGCTCTGTGACACGGTGCATTGTCGTGGTGAAAAAGAAGTTTTTTCCTCTTCAAACCTAGTCTTTTTTTCACGAATTTTTTCCTTTAGCTGGTCTAAAGTGTTACAATAATATTCAGAATTTATTGTTTTAGGAGTTTGCAAGTAATGCACAAACAAAATTCTTTTCGCATTGCAAAAAAACCGATGCTAACACCTTGTTGGCCGATTTCTGGACACGAACTTGTTTCGGAGCCGAAGAACCAGGTTCACTCCGCTCTTTGCCTCTTGTTTTGATTCAGGATCATGGTGATAGACCCAAGTCTCATCTCTCAGTGATGAATCGATCCACAAAATCCAACTTTATCCTTTCGAAAACGCTCTAAATATTGCTGAGAAAGTCGTATTCGAATGCGTTTTTGTTCCATTGTTAGCGAATGCGGCACCCATTGTGGACCCAGCTTTCTGAAACCCAATACTTCAGTCAAAATATTGCTTATACTGCCTAATGAGATGCCTAGGGCGTCTAGTAAATTTCTTTGTGTCACTCGATGATGTTCCAATACAATATCCTGGATTTTTTCTACGATTTTTCGTGTTGTTGCTGTTGTTGCACGTCGTTGAGGTGAATCGTTTTCAAGGCTTGCACGACCATAATTAAATTCAGCAACCCATCCTTCTACCGATATTCTGGGCGTCCGCCAATTGGACGCTGGATGCCTTCCAGTGGCAATCTTGCTCCGCCGCACGCCCTCCTCCTGCTTCTTTTTCCGCTTTATCATGTGGTTCCGCTTCGCTGTTCCGCCTCCGCTTCGTTCACTAGCGCCACATGTCTTAGAAAGACAAAAACACGGATGTGTTAGAGGACGGCTCCTACGACAGGCTAGAGGAACAGCTCATATACCGGCTGTCAGTGAGTGAGGAAGCCAAGCTGAACCACTTACCAGTCAGCTGCTTCAAGATATGAGCCAGCTCAGGGGGATAAGGTCGGCACAGAGCTTTTGAAAACGATCTGTTTGCAGCGGCACGCGGAGAGCAGTTGCACCATCTTGACAACGGCTACCCGAAATGAAGTACCACGCCGCCTTACACTTTTCGACCCTCTGAACAGGCGTTGCTTTCTCATCGACATGGACGCGGAGGTGTCGATTCTTCCTGTACTCTGTCCAAACACGTTTGACCTGCAGAACAAGCTTTAACAAACCTCGCAACCTCTTTAAAATCGTCAGTAAAAATTTCCACCCGCATAAACGGCACTCTTTCCATTGTTTTCGGGGGCATTGCCCACCATCGCATTTGCGCACTACTCCATTACTATTGAAACTAGTTTCTCTCAGCCGGTTAAGCAAGATGTGCACCACATTAACACTACCGGCTGTCCTATCTTCTCCAATGTGCGTCCCCTATCACCTCAGAGACTAGGTGCTGCAAAGAAAAAGTTCGATAATCTCATGAAACAGGATATTTGCGGAACTTCCAATAGCTGTTGGTCATCTCCACTCCATTTGATCACTAAATCAAACGGCGAATGGAGGCCTTGGGAAAGTTACAGGCGCCTGAATGCTCAGACAATTCCGAACCGATACCCTATTCCACTCATCCATGACTTTGCGTATTACCTGACAAACTGCCGTGTTTTCATGACCTTGGATCTAACCAAGGCGTATCATCAAATCCCTGTATCTCCCGAAGACATACCGAAAGCGGCTATCTGCACACCCTTCGGAATCTTCAAGTTCCCCAGGATGACATTTGACTTGCGCAACGCTTCGCAGACATTTCACTCTGTCTTACGAAACTTAAACTTCTGTTTCGTTTACATGGATGATGTTTTGGTCGCCTCTTTTTCCGAATCTGAGCAATTGGATCATATCGAGTGCATTTTTCAACGATTTCATAGTTGTTTTGAGTCGGTATAGCAGTTTTGAAGAAAAGAGCGTAGACAGGCTGACAGTGGATCGATTTTAATAAGGTTTTGTTTTACACGATACCTCAAAAGGACTAGGGAGAAGTAAGTTTGAACTGCTATAACTACGGTAGATTCCGGCTCCAGAACCCTCTTCTATTTTTGAGCCATCGGTATAGAAGACTTCCGTAAATCCCGCCACACATTCCTCTGGGTCTTCCCAGTCCTCTCTATGCTTCAGGGTAACTACATATCTTCTACCAAACAGATGTATGGGGACACGAGAATCGGAAGGCATTGTAAGAACTGGATTTAATCCTCCCAGTAACTCTTCCAATGCTCTGTGCCCCCCACATCCGTTGTTTTCCCATAGATCTAATCGAATTAGCCTATGAGCTGCTCTCATTGCAGTGCTTTGAATAAATATATCCAGGGGCTGCAAATTGAGTAGTGCATTCAGAGCTGCGCCGGATGTCGTGCTCATGGCACCAGTGATACCCAGACAAACAGTTCTTTGCAGTGCAGCTAGTTTATGTATCCACATTACCACATGAGGTCTGAGTCCCCATATCGAGGCGAAGGTCCGTCTGCACAGCCCATAAGCTGTGAGAGCTCGTTTCATCTTTACCTCTACATGTTTGTTCCAAAGAAGTTTTTTATCTAGAGTGACCCCCAGATATTTCACTTCTTCGGAGAGTTGAAGGGTAGTACCCCTCATCTCAGGGAGACAAAGTCCATCCAGTTTTCTCCTTTTTGTGAATAAAGCCATTGTGGTTTTATTTGGATTAACTGATAAACCATGTCTAAGACACCAGCTGTCTATGAAATCAACGGCACGCTGTATATTCCTACACACCGTTCCAAGATCCCGATCAAGAGCAAGTACAGCCACGTCATCAGCATAAGCTTGAGCGTGGATTGGCAAATTTTGCAGTTCGCATAGCAATGAGTCGATCAGCATACTCCACAGAAGCGGCGAAAGCACACCTCCTTGGGGGCAGCCCTTCGTCGCTTCTGTAGTCAGGTAGCGATCGACCCCTACCTCAGCGCACAACAATCTTTGCGTTAACATAGCATGGATCCAC
This sequence comes from Hermetia illucens, assembly GCF_905115235.1. NCBI lineage: Eukaryota > Metazoa > Arthropoda > Insecta > Diptera > Stratiomyidae > Hermetia > Hermetia illucens. The sequence goes on along the minus strand of NC_051855.1, from coordinate 9,034,450 downwards.
TTAATTAAAGCATCATCAACACCATGCACTCTGGCGGCATCACAAAGTTTTTGAAAAGGCGCACAGTCAAAAGCCCCTTCAATGTCCACGAACACCCCCATCGCGTACTCACCATTCAAAGTTGCATCCTCTATCTTTATGACCAAAGAATGAAGAGCAGACTCACAGGACTTTCCACGTTGGTAAGCATGTTGGTTTTCACTAAGTGGGTGTGACCTAAATGCGTTTCCACGAATGTGACGCTCCACCAGTCTCTCCAAACCTTTCAGCAAGAATGAAGTGAAGCTGATTTGTCTGAAGTTCTTTGGATTAGAATAGTCATCTTTCCCAGGTTTCGGTATGAAAACTACCTTAACCTGTTGCCAAGAAGAAGGCACGTAGCCCAGAGCAAGACATCCTCGAAAAATATTTCTTAGAGGTCGCTCTAAATGCTCCATACCCTCCTTTAGCATTGCCGGATAGATGCCATCCATGCCAGGTGCTTTGAAATGTTCAAAGGACAGTATGGCAGCTCTCCCCTTTTCATGGGTAACAACCGCTTTCGCAGTGTTCCAGTTCCTCTTGCAACGCTTGCATGTTGAAGGGGTTGCAAGAACCGTCAACTCTCCCCCTACCACTTCTCTCACCCGTTCTCCCGGCTGGTGTAAACTACTACAGGCTGTCCGAGGGGGAGTCTTTCTCCTGGTAAGAAGCCGTAAAGCCGTCTTCGATTTCTATTAAGTTTTTAGTAGTTTTATCCTTGCTTAAAGTTTCTTTTTAGATAGTCTCAATATTTACCTTGGGTAGAAAATATTTTTGTTTATTTTTATAGCTGTAGGTTTTGTGATTTTTTTTTTCAATGTTTTTTTTTTGGTTTTATTATCAACGGCTTTTATTTTAATTTAACAAATTTTTGATATGCTCTCTTCGTTTTATTGCAGTTTCAATGTTTTCATTGCTCACTGTACATATATTTGCCAGATTGTCCCCCATCAACACATATACTCGTATTTGTACATACGAATTTTATAATATTTATAACTTGTGTCAATATCTCCAACAGTTCGATTCTAAAAACTAGTGTCAATATCGTTTTCTTCATGTTCCATCTTATATAAAAGTAACGCTAAGAAAGCGAATGTAGACGGGAATTTCAGGGTCAATTAGAGCATTTTATAGTAGAGCGAACCGAATGAATTGAAGTACTTGAAATTCAGCGCTAATCGGTGTGCGAATTGATATAGAATTCACAGGAATAAAACAGAAATAAAACTTTGAAATGTTGCTTTATGTGAAATAAATGGTCCAAGTTTTAAGCACACGTGCCAAAAAACTGTGTGAGATCTGCCGATATATCACCATAGATATTTTTAAGAGTAGCGTCTATGTCTGTATGTGCTCAATGATTTGTCGGTAACCATTTCTTTATAGCAATGGAAATAACATCCTATCTGAGAGCGCATCCTGCCACCCAAATATTTACCTTGATGCGTATAAACATAGTCATCGTGTGCAAGTGCATCACACTTGTCACAGACGTCCAATCAAGCTGTCAAGTAAGTTATTGGTTGGCGCGCGAGTCACATATCAATCTAGATACAACGAAATATTAGCAAATGCAATGCGACACCTTCCACATGCAGCTGAGTAAGAAGCTTGCAATTTGACTCTTCATAAAAAAATTCCACAATGTGGAAAAAATGCACACGGCAGGTCAGTATTTTCCGTTGAATAAATTAGCGGCTGATATGTGGTTTCTTGCAGTCCGTTCTCGATACTTTTTGCTGAAACGCTGTCCGTGTAACTTTGGAATATTTTAATAATAAATTCTATAAAGTAGAAAATGCTGTTTTCTTTACTGTGAGTTTTAAGAGTAAACTTCTTTTTTTTGCACGTCGTAAGGCCACGACAAAACTGGCGCAGTCGGTCAACCTTTTAAATCGGAAAGTGATTGTTCGTGAAGAATAAAACTAATAAAATACAACAATTGATTACAAACTTTACTAAACCAATTTGTAAATTTTGCAAATCAAAATTAGTGTTCGCAAAGAACACTTTGATTGCAAAATCTAAAAAAACATTGTAATCATAGTAAGTGTTCGTAAAGAACCAACTGATTACAATTAACCTTGAGAACGGGAAGATAAACCCATCTAAAATCATTTTATTACAAGTACAGGAAGTCACCCAAACCGTTTTAAATCATATATTGAGACTGCCATATAAGCTTGCTCAGTAAAAACTGAACTAATAACAATAACAACTCTGCCGAAGCCGGTCCCAAGCCCGATTCTGAAAGAAGGAGGGATGGATAGCTTCAGTCTGAATGGCTGTACGCCACCACAGCGTCTCAGAGGGTAGGTGAGGAAAGTGCAGGAACTTTGCAGTCTTGCAGATTACTCACTGAGGAAGCTATCCCAACATCTAGCAGTTAGGTATAAAATGCGAATCCATCCAATGAGAAGAAGGAGAAATTTGAGGTCCGATACAGATAACTGGCGGGAGTCGTCTGACTAGGTGACTGGGTCGGACTCCCGTAATGAACAGCAAGACGTCGAAACCGCTAGTCGTGGGGCGGTTCGACGTCTAGGCGCCACGACAACCAGGAGCAAGCTCCGCCTGCTGCAGCTGTTTCGCCACAATCTGTGACGACCCCTTCAGCAGGTTCGCCGAAGCACTCTTCTCCACCGTCCAGCTGATATTTCCGCTGAGGCTCGGGACAAATTCCAAAGAGCGTGCCGAAGATGCAATCCACGGAAAGGGCAGTACTAGCAAATATTGTGTGACCTTGGATGGGAGAAATGCATTCAATTCGGCCAACTAGAACCTAATACGGGAATCCCTGGCGAAGATAGATATTCCTGCTTATTTTGCAGCTATTGTCAACAGCTATTTACAGGAACGGAGGGTTATGTATGATACTGATAATGGACTGCAGGAGTATCTTGTTTCTGCGGGTGTCCCATAGGATTTCGTACTGAGCCTACTGCTGTGGAACATCATGTACAACGATGTATTTAATTTTTCCCTTCCGGAGGAAGCCACGATAGTGGGCTACGTCGATGATATAGCGCTGGTTGGAATGGAAAAAACGAAAGCGGTCCTCACCACCAACCGTCGTGAAAGAAATTTTGCCCGTATTCAAATTGAGAATAATATCAATCAAATACTTGGGAGTGATGATAGACGGGAAGCTTAGCTATAAGCAACACGTGCAGTATGTTTATGACAAAGCACTCACTACAAGTGTGGCCCTGGCAAGGAAAATGCCGAAGGTGGGAGGGCCACGGCATGCTTCCAGGTTGCTTATAGCTAGGGTAATTAGTTCCATCCTGCTCTATGCAGCTCCAGTTTGGGGAAAGGCATTGCAGTTTACATTTAATGTTAACAAACTGAGTTCAGTTTACAGAAGAACAGGAAACAGGAAAGAGTCGGGGACACACAGGCTCATCCCTGCCATCAAGGAGTGGTTGGAGAGACGGTACGGTGAGATTAATTATAATCTTACCCAGTTTGTCACGGGACGTGGTGGATATCGCCATTACCTATTCAGGTTTAAGGAGGAGAGAAAGGTTGGTGGAGGAAAGAAAGGACCTACAGGAGACTCTAGGGGAGGTACTCGTACCAGAGAATCTAGTGCGAATAATATTAGCATGTCAGGAAGACTGGGATGCGATTAACTCCATGGTCGCATCTATCGGGAGCAAACTGCGAAAGGCGGAGGAGACTAGAAAAGCGCGTTTACGTACGCCGTACAGAGACGAAAGGGGACCAAGCTAAAATGAGCTGTCTCCAGCCCATGATGTCTGGTGTCTGATGGTTTAACAGGGCTTTCGGAAAGTCGGGAGTTAGAGGGGAGATGATATCGCGTCTAGGCCTGTCTTAATAAGGAATTACAGACAACCCGGTTTTGCGCCGAGGTCCACCAATTCGATATCCATCCTCATGTAGGGGGCGAAAAATTCTTCGGAGGATTCTTCTTTCGAACGCGGCCAAGAGTTCGCGAATTTTCTTGCCAAGAACCCAAGTTTCCGAGGAATACATGAGAACTGGCAAGATCATTGTCTTCTATAGTAAGAGCTTTGACCCTGGTGAGACGGGCGGAACAGTTTTTGTAAGCTGAAATAGGCTTTGCTGGCTGCCAAAAATCGTGCGCGGATTTCATCATAGTAGCTGTTACCGGTTGTGATTTTCGCCCTTGATAGAAGAATTTACCCTGGTTGTGCTATTAAGGACATGTGTGTGTGTGTGTGTAGGGTGGGGAAGAAGCTACAGCTTCTGAGTACTCAGGCCGTGTTGGCCCATTGTACTCGCCACCCCCGTCTACGGGTGAGAACGGGTGAGAGAAGTGGTAGGGGAGAGTTGACGGTTCTTGCAACCCCCTCAACACGCAAATGTTGCAAGGGGAACTGGAACACTGCGAAAGCGATTGTTACCCATGAAAAGGTGAGAGCTGCCATACTGTCCTTTGAACATTTCAAAGCACCTGGCATGGATGGCATCTATCCGGCAATGCTAAAGGAGGGTATGGAGCATTTAGAGCGACCTCTAAGAAATATTTTTCGAGGATGTCTTGCTCTGGGCTACGTGCCTTCTTCTTGGCAACAGGTTAAGGTAGTTTTCATACCGTAACCTGGAAAAGATGACTATTCTAATCCAAAGAACTTTAGACAGATCAGCTTGACTTCATTCTTGCTGAAAGGTTTGGACAGACTGGTGGAGCGTCACATTCGTGGAAACGCATTTAGGTCACACCCACTTAGTGAAAACCAACATGCTTACCAACGTGGAAAGTCCTGTGAGTCTGCTCTTCATTCTTTGGTCACAAAGATAGAGGATGCAACTTTGAATGGTGAGTACGCGATGGGGGTGTTCGTAGACATTGAAGGGGCTTTTGACTGTGCGCCTTTTCAAAAACTTTGTGATGCCGCCAGAGCGCATGGTGTTGATGATGCTTTAATTAAGTGGATCCATGCTATGCTAACGCAAAGATTGCTGTGCGCTGAGGTAGGGGTCGATCGCTACCTGACTACGGAGGCAACGAAGGGCTGCCCCCAAGGAGGTGTGCTTTCGCCGCTTCTGTGGAGTATGCTGATCGACTCATTGCTATGCGAACTGCAAAATTTGCCAATACACGCTCAAGCTTATGCTGATGACGTGGCTGTACTTGCTGTTGATCGGGACCTTGGAACGGTGTGTAGGAATATACAGCGTGCCGTTGATTTGATAGACAGCTGGTGCCTTAGACATGGTTTGTCAGTTAATCCAAATAAAACCACAATTGTTTTATTCACAAAAAGGAGAAAACTGGATGGACTTTGTCTCCCTGAGATGAGGGGTACTACTCTTCAACTCTTCGAAGAAGTGAAATATCTGGGGGTCAATCTAGATAAAAAACTTCTTTGGAACAAACATGTAGAGGTAAAGATGAAACGAGCTCTCACAGCTTATGGGCTGTGCAGACGGACCTTTGCCTCGACATGGGGACTCAGGCCTCATGTGGTAATGTGGATATACGTTGCCATCATTAGGCCGATGTTCGTATATGCATCCGTAGTGTGGTGGGTTAAGGTGAGACAAAACGGTTTTCACCGTAAACTAGCCGCACTGCAAAGAACTGTTTGGCTGGGTATCACTGGTGCCATGAGCACGACATCCGGCGCAGTTCTGAATGCGCTACTCAATTTGCAGCCCCTGGATATATGTATTCAAAGCACTGCAATGAGAGCAGCTCATAGGCTAATTCGATTAGATCTATGGGAAAACAACGGATATGGGGGGCACAGAGCATTGGAAGAGTTACTGGGAGGACTGAATCCAGTTCTTACAATGCCTTCCGACTTTCGTGTCCCTATACATCTGTTTGGTAGAAGATATGTAGTTACCGTGAAACGTAGAGAGGACTGGGAAGACCCAGAGGAATGCGTGGCGGGATATACGGAAGTCTTCTACACCGATGGCTCAAAAACAGAAGAGGGTTCTGGAGCCGGAGTCTACCTCTCGTATAAAAACGAGAAGTGGGCTTTTCCTTTGGGACAATATGCAACGGTTTTTCAAGCCGAAGTTTATGTGATCCTAAGGGTGGCAAACTGGGTGATTGACGAGCGGTTGAAGGGCAGGCGCATCGCAATCTGCAATGACAGTCAAGCTGCACTGAGGTCATTGAGCAGTCCTTTGATCACCTCGAAAATCATTCAGGAATGCAGAAACCGTTTGAACTCTATGTCTAGATTCAATACGGTGGAACTACTCTGGGTACCTGGTCACTGTGGCATAGAGGGAAATGAAATCTCGGACGCTTTAGCGAAAGAGGGGTCAATCTCCCCTATGCCGGGACCGGAGCCAGCAATTGGGGTATCAGTAGCATTGGCTAAATCACTGTCGAAAAGCAGGGGGACTTGCAGGTGTATTGTGGGCATTCTGACAGGCCATAATTCACTAGCTGGGCATATGTTCAGAATAGGAATTACCGAAGATGATACGTGTCCCTCCTGTAATGAGGAAGCGGAATCCACGGAGCATTTCCTATGTGAATGCCCCGCCTATGGACGCATCAGGCATCAGATCTTTGGTGCCGATGTTCTCCAATTGCGACGGGTAGCATCACATCCACTAACGGAAATCCTGCGATACTTTAACGACTCCGGAATATTGAGGACATAGTCCGCTTTAAAGTCGATGAAGAGATGGTGCAACTGATATTCATATTCCAACAGCTTTTCCATCGCTTGCCGCAGGCAGAAAATCTGATCTATTACTGATTTGCCTGGAGCGAAGCCTCTTTGGTATGGGGCGGTGATATTCTGGGCGTGTGGGGCTATCCAGCCTAGTAAGATAGCGGAGAATATCTTATAGATGGTACTCAGCAACGTGATACCTCTATAGTTGCTCCACTGTGTGATATCTCCCTTTTTATGTATGAGACAGGTAATGCTTCTTTGCCAGTCGTCAGGCATTGATTCGCTGTCCCATACCTTGAGCACAAGTTGATGAACCGTTTGATGTAATTGGTCGCCTTCATATTAAAACAATTCGGCTGTAATTCCATCGGTTCCTGGCGACTTATGATTTTTAAGCCGATGAATTGCACGGACTATTTCTTCTATACTTGGTGGTGGCAGTATTTGTTCGTCGTCCTGAGTTGGCGGGATCTCCAATTCGCCGCTGTTCTGGTTGTTCAGTAGTTCATCAAAGTATTCACCCCATTGCTCAAATATGCCCATTCTGTCGGAAATCAGATTTCCCTCTTTGTCTCGGCAGGATGAGGATCGAGTTGTGTAAGGCCTGGTGCGGTTGCTCCCTGTACTTTTCGAGTTCACAGACTTGTTGGTTCTCCCAGACTTCCTTTTTCCGTCTATGAAGTCACTTCCCCGCTCGACGGAGTTCGTGATAAGTCTCCGCCCGAGCCCGCGTTCTTTAAGAATGCGGCATTCTTCCGTTCCGTTGCTAGCTTACATTCATCGTCAATCCAGCCGTTCCGAATCTTTTTGCGGGTCGGGCGAAGTATGTTTGTGGCCGTATTTATGATAACGGTTTTCAGGTGATTGTGAAGATCATTTGTTGATGCTTCATCTCCAGGACATCTGTTGACTGCGGTTATTGCGGCATCCATTTCCCTCTTATAGGTGTTGCGGAGGGCTGTGTTGTGGAGGGTTTCAGTGTTAATTTTCACCTGATTGTCAGAGGGGATTCTGGGTGGTGTTGTTATTCGAGCTCGGAGCACCATGCCAACGAGATAGTGATCCGGGTCTATATTGGCCCCCCTATATGAGAGGCGGCGGCGTTTGATCAACACGTGGGCAATTTGGTTGAAAGTGGCCTCGCCTGGAGAGGCCCACGTATGTTAGTGAACCGTTTTCGCGCAAACCAGATACTTCCAACAACCATTTCATGTGACACTGCTAATTGGATCATCCGCAGTCTGTTATCATTTGTATTTTGGTGTAAGCTATGGGAGCCAACGTATCGCCTGAATACGGGCTTCTTCCCTACTTGCCTGTTAAAATCCCCAAGTACGATTTTGAAATAATATCTGGGACAGGCTTCGAGAGTTCGTTCTACTGCCTCGTAGAAGGTATCCTTGAGGCTTATATTTCTAAATTTGCCTCGCAAGCGCAGAGTGCATAGCCGTTCCCTTATGTTTTCAAAGCCGATAAAAGCAGGTTTCATTTTTTGGCTGACTAAGAAACCTACTTCGAGCACATGGTTTATTGGTTGGCCACTATAATACAGGGTGCGGCAGCATAACTTCCTTTTTTAAAATGCGCGCCACTCAGTTAGTTGATGTCATAGCGGAGCGCTAGTGTAAAGTTTTGTCCCGACACGGTTCAGTCGCCATCATGCGTTGGAATAGTGGGGAGTGTGCCTTTGCCGTTGAGGTTTACTTTTCAAACGGATGTTCGGTTATTGCAACACAGCGTGCATTTCGGAATCGCTTTAATATAGCCCCGTTGGCTCCCGTCCCAGATCGCAAATCAATTGTTACATGGGTCACTACATTCAGACAAACTTCAGGTGCGACAAAAGGAAGAACTGGAGTCCCTCGGGCCGTTAGATCACCTGAGAACATTGAAGCAGTGAGAGCGTCAATGTTGCGATCGCCACGGCGTTCTGCGCCCAAACACGCATTTGCCCTTGGACTATCCGATCGTTCTGTGAGAAGAATTCTTCGTGATGATCTTCATTTTCATCCCTATAAGATGGCGATAGTGCAGGAACTTTCAGAATGTAACTTCAATTCTCGGATGAACGCTTGTGAGCTTCTTCTTGATGTCGTTCCCGAGGGTGCTATTGTTTTTTTAGCGATGAAGCTCATTTTCATTTGTGTGGGTCGGTTAACGAACAAAACATACGCTACTGGGCTGACACCAACCCTCGAGAATTGCATCAAAAGCCTTTGCATTCACCCACCCATTCACAGTGTGGTGTGCAATTTCCTCAGCTGGAATTATTGGTCCCTGGTTTTTTGAGGAAAATGAGGTTACAGTGACAGTGAATTCGGACCGGTATGTAAACATGCTACAGAATTTTTTTTTCCCACGGCTAGAAAATTTGGATTTGGGGGACACTTGGTTCCAACAAGACGGTGCAACAGCACACACTTCAAGAGCATCGATGGCTGTTTTGAGGGAACACTTTCCAGAGCGCCTTATCTCAATTAGAGGCGATTTGGAATAGCCGGCACGCTCTCCCGATCTGTCCCCTTGTGATTTTTTTCTATGGGGTTTTTTGAAATCCCGTGTTTATGTGAACCGTCCAAGAAACCTACAAGATTTGAAGACCAACATCCAAGAAGAAATTGCCAACATAACACTTGCTATGCTAACAGGAGTCATGACAAACGCCAGAAATCGGTTTACGCAATGTATGGAGAATGGGGGACGTCACCTAATAGATTTGATCTTCAAAACAATGTAAATAAAAACTTTAGACATGTACCTACATTATAAAAAATAAATAAATATTTTCCGATGCATACAATAGTTTTTATTGAGTTTTGAAAAAAGCGAGTTATGCTGTCGCACCCTGTATATGGTGTAGCGACTCTTCTCCAGGAAACCGTTCCAACCCATCTCCTGTGACGCTGTTGCATCAGCCCTATATTGGGACAGGGTATCGGCTAGCTGCTCAGCAGCTTCATCTCTGTACAGGGAGCGCACGTTCCATGAGAAAATGCGCAAATCGTTCTTCCTTGGTCGTTGCCGGGTTCATCGTTGTGTTATCTGTCCAGTCCGAGGCTCCTGTTGTGGCTTCGTAACAAGTTGTTTTCCATGTAGGGTTGTCAGCCCTACCCAACCCCCAACCTGGAGGACCAGTTGGTACAATTTGTCCCGTTTTTAGGCGCGGGAGACTCGACTTCCTCCTTCTCCGTCTGCAGCTATTCGATAAGAAAGAGCTCCCAGCGATCACCACGTGAAGGTGGAGATAGGGTTTGGTAGTAGAGCTGTTGGTTTTGGTTCACCAGGCGTTTCCCAGGTTTTATGCTCTATCGTGGGTACCAATCCACGTTTCGTCCTGGGACCTATACTACTCTTTGAGCAGCCAAAATGACCAATGTCTAGCCCCATATTCATCCTCTATAGCTTGTGGAAAAACTTGCTTCCAAAATTCTGTGAAAAAAATGCATACTCTCCGTCACGTCGCTGAACTCAATGGAAAATGGTATGGGGATTTACAGTTCCAATCTTTCAAAAAACTTTCATGCCAAGGGGTATAATCATTTCTAAGTGCGTGTAACAGACAAGTTTTGTTTTCCAGAAAAGCACACAATGATGATGATTTACCTTGTGAGAATCCTACAGGTGCCGGCTCTGGGCTGATCATCTATCCTAGCTTTAAAGCTCCTGAAGAACAAAATAAATATATATAGCGAATATCAGCGTTCTTCAAAAGGCGCTGACGAAATCCGAAGTGGCTGGCTCATCACGGGGCATCAGCAATATAGTTTCAAATCAGCAAGAAATAATTGAAAACACTTTTTTTTTTCTATTCTCTATTCTTTTGATATTACCTAGATTACATTTCGAATCATCTCTCTCTATAGATACAATTAAAAAAATAATAACATAGGAAAAAACTCAACAATTAAAGAAGAATCATTGATAAAACTCTTAACTAGTTAAAAATATTTTTGTCTCTATTATTTAACTTTGTTTTTTATTTTAATTTTTTTAAGATTTCTGCCTCTAAATATCGAATCTTCCCCCTCCTCTTTGCTTTATGTATTCAAATGTGCGACAGGTGATTCTTTTTTTAGGTTTTTCGAACATTTATAAATTTTTATTGTTGTGTGAACTTATATCTTTAAGGTAGGCTATTTACAAAAGAAACGAGAAAAAAAAATAGAAGAGTATTTTAAATGATACATCAGAGGAAATAGAAAAACCATAAAAAATTCATTCATTCAAAAACATATTTAACAATATATAAATATGTGGAGCGCGACGGGGATTATATACTATGTATATATTTTTATTTAGTTTTTCAAAATTCATAAAGATAAATCAAATGGAATGTAACTTTGTGCTCGATTAAATTTCTATATTTGTATGGATTGGTTCATTGATTTAACTATCGGCTACACCTGTCTTATCCACATGGAAACCTCGATGAGAAATCCCTTTTTATTTATTATTCATATATATATAGGTAAAAAAAGCCCATGAACCAACTTCCCGCCCAACCGGACCGGATATATCGCACCCTTGCGACAAAAGTGTCGCAACTCAAAAAAGTATTTTTTTTTTTCAGAAATCGTAAAAAAACCCTTTGCTGCTGAAGAAGAAGAAGAAGTGAATTTCCTCTTTGTTCAAAGCTAAACATATGCTTGTCATTCCTTGAAGACCATGCGACACATTTGAACCCGCTCATAATAGAAATATTAAGGTTTTTACAGTTATGATTGTTTTTATGTTGTTTTGAAGATAATTTGCAAACAAGAACTAACCGAAGCGTTGTAAGTGCATTTAGCGACAACTGTTTGTATTGCAGTTAAGGAGGTTTGTCTGTTATCAATGGCGTTATTTTTGATTTACGACATTTTCCTCTCAAGGGTGCGATATACATATGTATATATATCTATATATATATAGATACATCGCAGTAAAAAGAATATTATATACTGATACCACGAAGCAGTAATCAAAATGTTCAAAACAATGAAAAACACTAAAATCATCTACCGAACAAAAAACGTGGCTTCCCTTAGTCTAATTTTTTTTTTAATTCTGAAGATAAAACTTTGTCTATATCTACAAATATAGGTAAAGAGCTTTTAAAAAAAAATAGAATATTTTTTTTTTTTTGTAACAAATACAACATACTAGATCTGGAAATCTGATTTAGTTAAAATTAAAAAACAATAATAAAATTGACCAAAACAATTTTAAAAGTATTGCAACTACCAAGAATTTGATGGACTGATGAAGCCAGTAGAGTCTGTCCCGTTCACAAATCGGTTTCCATGAAAAGAAAGAAAAGAATAAAATGTATTAATATTAAATGTTTATTAAAAATAAGCTATATAAAATATGGAAAGAATTATGTCGTATTTTGTCAATAGATCATCATCATCAACGGCGCAACAACCGGTATCCGGTCTAGGCCTGCCTTAATAAGGAACTCCAGACATTCCGGTTTTGCGCCGAGGTCCACCAATTCGATATCCCTAAAAGCTGTCTGGCGTCCTGACCTACGCCATCGCTCCATCTTAGGCAGGGTCTGCCTCGTCTTCTTTTTCTACCATAGATATTGCCCCTATAAACTTTCCGGGTGGGATCATTCTCATCCATACGGATTAAGTGACCCGCCCATCGTAACCTATTGAGCCGGATTTTATCCACAACCGGACGGTCATGGTATCGCTCATAGATTTCGTCATTGTGTAGGCTACGGAATCCTCCATCCTCATGTAGGGGGCCAAAAATTCTTCGGAGGATTTTTCTCTCGAACGCGGCCAAGAGTTTGCAATTTTTCTTGCTAAGAACCCAAGTTTCCGAGGAATACATGAGGACTGGCAAGATCATAGTCTTGTACAGTAAGAGCTTTGACCCTATGGCGAGACGTTTCAAGCGGAACAGTCTTTGTAAGCTGAAATAGGCTCTGTTGGCTGACAACAACCGTGCGCGGATTTCATCATCGTAGCTATTATCGGTTGTGATTTTCGACCCTAGATACGAGAAATTGTCAACGGTCTCAAAGTTGTATTCTCCTATCCTTATTCTTCTTCGTGTTTGACCGGTGCGGTTTGATGTTGTTGGCTGATTCGTCTTCGGTGCTGACGTTGCCACCATATATTTTGTCTTGCCTTCATTGATGTGCAGCCCAAGATCTCGCCTCAATGGCCGCCTGCTCGATCTGGATGAAGGCAGTTTGTACGTCTCGAGTGGTTCTTCCCATGATGTCGATATTGTCAGCATAGGCCAGTAGTTGGGTGGACTTGAAGAGGATCGTACCTTTTGCATTTACCTCAGCATCACGGATCACTTTCTCGAGGGCCAGGTTAAAGAGGACGCATGATAGCGCATCCCCATCCCCTTGTCGTAGACCGTTGTTGATGTTGGCCTCGCTTTTATCTAGCCTCGCACATTGGTCAGGGTCAGCCTAGTCAATCTTATTAATTTCGTCGGGATACCGAATACCGAATTCTCTCATGGCCGTGTACAGTTTTACCCTGGCTATGCTATCATAGGCGGCTTTAAAGTCGATGAACAGATGGTGCAACTGTTGTCCATATTCCAACAGTTTTTCCATCGCTTGCCGCAGAGAGAAAATCAGATCTGTTGCTGATTTGGCTGGAGTGAAGCCTCTTTGGTATGGGCCAATGATGTTCTGGGCGTAAGGGGCTATCCGGCATAGCAAGATAGTGGAGAATATCTTATAGATGGTGAGCAAGCGGGCTCCCGGCCGTCGATATCCAACGACCGCAGTGCCTCAGTAGTGGGAACCTTGGCTACTGTGGCATCTAATGTTACAAGCGTACGGGAGGAACTTGAACTGGCTCCAGTGATGGATTCGTTCAGAAGGAGCTCGATTTTTCGCAGATCCCCCCCCCCCCCCCCCCACACGGGCACAAGCCCCCACGATCGCTACCCCCAGTGGGAAGCATATAGTGGGAGTCTTCGATGAGGAAGAATCACTCACGCCGATTCACCCGAGCGATGTTTTGGGCAATGATCAGTCTGGAGCTGCCTTTACTGTCCTCGGTAAAAAGATCATGGAGCTATGTGAGTTTATAAAGGAGCGCAGGAACATTCACCAAAATATAAGGGCCATGATAAGCGACATCCGTTTGACGTACGGCAAGGCCCAGGATGAATGAGTAGGGAAGTCGCCGATTGGAAAAGTGAACCAGGCAACTCAAGTAACGCCGGTTCAAAACACAAAAGGGGAGAAACCGGGGAAGAGGCTGCGCGAGAAGCTGAATGACTCAACAGGCCAGTAAACCCCGAAAAGAAAAAAGGACTCAACTCCCAAAAAGGCGGAGTTCATGAAAAGTACGTCTGAAGCTACCAGTGAAAATACTGCAGTGGCTACCTCGAAAAAAGGGATCGAACCTTCAAAGGCGGATGCGGAAGCTTGGAGGGAGGTAGAACCGCAGAAAAGAAATTATCGGAGGAAGATTAGACCAGAGGTGATTTTCATTTCTAAACGGGGCGAAGGGTCATACGCCGACATTCTCAGGAAAGTGAAGGCAGACCTCGAACTCACCAATTTGGGAGACGTCAGCCGTATTAAACGGTCGCAGAAGGGAGATCTTATGTTGGAACTTAAGAAATCCAAGGACGTAACCGCGGACAAATTCTTAAGCCAAATCAGGAAGACTTTAGGGCAAGAAGCCGACATAAGAAAACTACTTCTCAGAGAGGACTCTCTGGCACGGGACGGATGTGGGCCCCAAAGAGTACATTGTCACAGCCGGGGTACCACAGGGATCGGTACTTGGTCCCCTGTTGTGGAATATCATGTATAATGGGGTGCTTGCTCTTCCCGTCCGAGAGGGGACTACGATTGTCGGCTTTGCTGATGACCTAGCTGTGGTTGTTGCAGCAAAACACCCAGAAGATGTGGAGGTTTACGCAACAGAAACAGTGAGAGCGGTAAAGTCCTGGCTAGAAAAGGCCTTGCTGACCTTGGCGGACGCGAAAACGGAAGCGGTCTTAATAACGAAACGCAGGAAAAATAACACTGTACAAGTGGAGGTCGGTGGACATACGGTCGTATCAAAGCCGGCTATCAAATACCTGGGGGTGATAATTGACACCAAATTGAGTTTTAGGGAACACCTAGAGTATGCATGCCAAAAGGCAGCCAGTGCCACCACGGCACTTGCAAAAATGTTGCCAAATATTGGTGGGCCGAAACATTGCCGGAGGTTGGTGCTAGCCGGAGTGGTGCGCTCCATCCTGCTCTACTCGTCGCCTGTGTGGGCAGAGGCGCTTGCAAACTCTCAGAGACGGAAGCAGGTGAACTCGGTTTACCGGCGGATGGCTTTGAGGGTTTGCAGTGCTTTTAGAACCCCATCAGATGAGGCAGTATTGGTGGTGGCAGGCATGATCCCGGTTGACATTCTGGCCAATGAAATGAGTGTCCTGTACAATGCAAGACATATGGAGGGGCATGCACAGCGTAGAAATGCGGCAAGGTCAGAGTCGCTTGATCTCTGGCAACGCAGATGGGACGAGTCTACGAAAGGCCGGTGGACGCACAGGCTCATTCCCAACATTAGGGTGTGGCTTGAGCGAAAACATGGGGATACCAACTACCACATTACCCAGTTCCTCACGGACCACCGCTTTGGGTTGGATGATTTTCCGAACTGTCCAAGATGCGATGGCATACCGGAGGATCCAGAGCATGTGATGTTTCACTGCCCACGATTTGCGATGGAGAGAAGGAGCTTAAACCAGGTGCTGGGCAGGAGCGGGACCCCGGAGAGCTTGGTTACTGAGATGCTGGAGTCCGAGGAGAAGTGGCTTGCGGTTGGCTCCGCAATCATCCAAATGCAGGAGGAGTTGCTGAAGGAACAAAGAAGGAGGAAAGCTGCAAATAGGAGAAGGATGAGTGCCTAAGAGCAAACCTTCCTCGCGGAGTAATACCTGAATGGTGGTCCCGCGGGGCTGGGGCTGGAGAGACCGGGGGTGGTTTTTAGTGGGTGTGAATCCCACACGCGCCCGCTGTAGTTCCGCCGTTCGGGCGGCCTAGTAAGATAGCGGAGAATATCTTATAGATGGTACTCAGCAACGTGATACCTCTATAGTTGCTCCACTGTGTGATATCTCCCTTTTTATGTATGAGACAGGTAATGCTTCTTTCCCAGTCGTCAGGCATTGGTTCGCTGTCCCATACCTTGAGCACAAGTTGATGAACCGTTTGATGTAATTGGTCGCCTTCATATTAAAACAATTCGGCTGTAATTCCATCGGCTAATGGCGACTTATGATTTTTAGCCAGTGAATTGCACGGACTGTTTCTCTTAAACTTGGTGGTGGCAGTATTTGTCCGTCGTCTTCAGTTGGCGGGACCTCCAACTCGCCGATGTTCTGGTTGTTCAGTAGCTCATCAAAGTACTCAACCCATCGCTCTAATATGCCCATTCTGTCGGAAATCAGATTTCCCTCTTTGTCTCGGCAGGATGAGCATCGAGGTGTATAAGGCTTCATCCTGCTGACTTGTTGGTAAAACTTCCGCGCCTGGTGCGGTTGCTCCCTGTACTTTTCTAGTTCACAGACTTGTTGGTTCTCGCAGGATTCCTTTTTCCGTCTGTGAAGTCGCTTCTCCCCTCGATGGAGTTCCTGATAAGTCTCTGCATGTGCCGGCGTTCTTTGAGAATGCAACATTACTCGGTATGCAGCATTCTTCCGTTCCGTTGCTAGCTTACATTCATCGTCAAACCAGCCATTCCGACTCCGTTTGCGGCTGGGGCCAAGTATGCTTGTGGCCGTATCCATGATAACGTTCTTCAGGTGATTGCGAAGATCATTTGTTGATGCTTCATCTGCAGGTCCTCTGTTGACTGCAGTTATTGCGGCATCCATTTCCCTCTTATAGGTGTCGCGGAGGGTTGTGTTGTGGATGGCTTCAGTGTTAACTCTCACCTGATTGTCAGAGGGGATTCTAGGTGGTATTGTTATTCGAGCTCGGAACACCATGCCAACGAGATAGTGATCCGAGTCTATATTGGCCCCCCTATATGTTCTGACATTCATCAAGGCTGAGAGGTGGCGGCGTTCGATCAACACGTGGTCAATTTGGTTGAAAGTGGTTCCGTCTGGAGAGGCCCATGTATGTTTGTGGACCGCTTTCCGCGCAAACTAGGTACTTCCAACAACCATTTCGTGTGACCCTGCTAATTGAATAATCCGCAGTCCCCCGTACCCCCGTACTGGTAGCCCAATTGTTGCAGAAACCGATAAAATCGTCGAAATCATCCAAGTAGACCGGCATTTGAGCATTCGCTGGATTGGCCTGGAACTGGGTATAGACCATAGAACCGTTTGGTACCATTTGCAGAAGATTGAATTCCAAAAAAGTCTGGATGTTTGGGTGCCACACGAGTTGACGGAAAAAAATCTCTTGGACCGAATTAACGCTTGCGATGCACTGCTGAAACGAATTCGACCCATTTTTGAAGCGGATGGTGGCTGGTGATGAAAAGTGGATCACGTACGAAAATTTCAAGCGAAAAAGATCGTGTTCGATCAGCGGCGAGCCGGCCGAAACGATCGCTAAGCCCGGATTGACGGGCAGGAAAGTTTTGCTGTGTGTTTGGTGGGATTGGAAGGATCCTTTACTGTGAGCAACTCGACCGTTTGAAGCAGGTGATTGACCAGAAGCGGCCAGGATTGGTCAATAGGAATGGTGTTGTGTTCCACCAGGAGAACGCTCGGCCAAACGCATTTTTGATGATCCGCTAGAAGCTGCGGAAGCTCGAATAGGATGTCCTATCGCACCCACCGTATAGTCCGGACCTGGCACCAAATGATTACGATCTCTTCCGGTCCATGCAAAACGCTCTTGGTGCTACTAAGTTGGCCTCAAAAGAGGCTCGCGAAAACTGGCTGTCTGAGTTGTTTGCAAATAAGGAGGAGGAGTTTTATAAGAGGTGGATAATATGTAATGTAATAATGTAAGGGTCTTAGAATTTCAGTTGGATTGTATATTGCAACTTTTTAGTATAAATTGATGATTGTACTCAAGTACGAGTTAGTACATCAGTTCGCTTCGAGATCTCGTAGTGAAGAGACGTGTTGCGGAGCAATCCGATTGTTCTAGGAACGGAAAATCAAAAAGTGGCAGAAGTGTTAAGCGGAGTGCTCTGTGAGCAATTAAACAAAGGAAGTATCGTTCTGTTAACAATATACAGTGGATTTCCATATTATTGAGACACCGTATATTAAAGTATAATTTACATGCGACTGTTTTTTTTGTTTTCTTTTAGTCAACCCACTTCCTGACATCCACGCAGGACGGGCTTGGGGACAGGATGTCCGCATTCCCTCTGCAAGATGCACCCCTAGCCGTTTTTGTTGATGCCTCTGACATCGCAGTAGGCGCTGCCCTTCACCAAAAGGTGGATCAAGTTTGGCAGCCGTTGAGCTTCTTCTCGAAGCAGTTGAATTCCGCTCAACGGAACTACGATCGCGAACTGCTCGCCGCGTACTTGAGCATGAAATACTTCCGTTTCTCCCTAGAAGGCAGGCCGTTTACAGTGTTCACGGACCATAAGCCTCTCACGTATGCTTTGAAACAGAAGCCCGACAAAGCGTCCCCTCGTCAGCTTCGACATCTGAGCTTCATAAGCCAGTTTACGTCAGACATCCAGCACGTGTTCGGCAAGGACAACATAGTTGCTGACGCTTTGTCTCGTGTCTCCGAGGTTAACATCCCCGCCTTACTCGATTTCTCGGCTATTGCCAAGGCGCAGGAGGATGACACAGCACTTCAGAGCCTCAAATCCAACCCCAAATACAAATTTCGGCAGTTGCCCATCTTCGGCTCAAACCTCCCTCTCTGCTGCGAAGACTCGGAAAAGGGACCTCGGCCATACATTCCGGCCACCTTTCGCAAGGAAGTGTTCCACGCAGTTCACGACTTAGCGCATCCAGGCATCAGGACAACAAATCGGCTAGTCACCGAGAAGTACTTCTGGCCCTCTATGAATAAGGATGTCAATTCCTGGGCCAGAGAGTGCATCGCATGCCAGAAGTGTAAAGTCTCCAGGCATGTAAGGAAAGAATTGGGCTGATTCCCTCGCACTACCAAGCGGTTCCACACAATACACCTCGACATAGTAGGGCCTTTGCGAGACTCGCACGGTTATAGGTATTGTCTCACAATCATCGTCAGGTTTACGCGGTGGCCTGAGGCAATACCTCTGAAAGATATTACGGCGCAATCATGTACCGAAGCCCTCTGTCGAGAGTGGATACCTCGCTTTGGCGTCCCTGCAGTGGTCATCACTGACCAGGGAATGCAATTTGAGTCCACCCTTTTCTCCGAGTTCCTAGCTTTTAAACGACAGCGGATTACTGCATAGCACCCGCAACCCAATGGGATGCTAGAACGTTGGCACCGGACGCTGAAAGCCGCCATTATGGCACGCGACGATCCGTCCTGTTCCCAAGTCTTGCCTCTCGTCCTACTCGGCCTACGTACAACCCGCCGAGAGGAATTTGCTGCCAGCCCCGCGGAGCTAGTATACGGGGAGAACCCGAGACTCCCAAGTGATCCGGTCTTCGACAAGAGATCGGGTCTCACAGAGTCGGGGTTGGTGCGTCTGCTAAGGGACAATCTCCGATGCATAAAAGCCACACCACCCACCCGACACTCGTCCACACCTGCCTGTTCGCCCAAGGAACTGGACTTCCCCTATATCTTTCTGGTGCAAGAACCGTGGGTTCGGTTTAACAAAATCTGTGGCATTGGATCAGTAAAGGGGGCTAGGATCTTCTACGACGAAAGATCCATAAGACCGAGAGCTTGCGTCCTGATGTCAAGACGGTTAGAGGCAACTATGCTGAGACAATGTTGTTCCCAGGACTTAGCTACGGTCATCATACAATACCAGATAAATGGCGAGAGGAAAAACATCATGGTTGCCTCCGCTTATTTACCCTATGATTCTTTGTATCCTCCACCGACGCAAGAACTTAGGGATCTGGTGGCATATGCAGAATCAAGTGGTCTCGAACTCTTAATAGGTTGCGATGCGAATGCTCAACATATTTGTTGGGGCAGTAGCAAATGCAATCCAAGAGGAGAGAAGCTATTTGATTTCATCACTTCAGCTGGTCTTATGACTGCAAACGTAGGGTGCGCCCCTACGTTCGTAGGACCGAGAAGAAGCGAAGTAATTGACCTAACAATCTGTACCCCAAAATTGTTAGAGTTGATTACACACTGGCGAGTGCTAGACGAGGTCTCACTGTCAGATCACCGATATCTGGAATTCAATCTGACTATTGCGGGCGAACAGTCTGCAGTACAAAGATGGAACCCTAGGAAAACGGATTGGGCAAAGTTCAATGAACTTCTTGGCAATAAAGTACAGTTCCCTAGGCGACTAAGGACTCCTTTGGTGCTGGAAGATGAATTGAAAACTCAGAATTGCACACTTTTAGAGTGCTATGAACAGGCTTGCCCTATTTCCCGAGGCCAAAGCGGTAAAACGATTCCTTGGTGGAACCGAGAACTGCAAAAACTCAGGAAATCAACCAGGCGACTTCTAAATCGTGCTTGCAAAAGTATTATAACAAGGACGAAAACTGGTTAAATTTCAGGAACTCACAACGTGAATATAAGAGGCTCGTGAGGTGCTCGAAACGAGACTCCTTTAGAGCGTACTGTGAGGAACTGGAAGGCGGAAGGGAGACTTCAAGGCTGTGCGGAGTTCTCAAAAGGGATGAGTCGGCCAAGTTGGATTCTCTTAGAAAACCCGACGGTACTTTCACGAGCTCCAGACTGGACTCAGTACAGACCCTCCTGGAAGTACACCACCCGGGAGAACGGGTGAGAGAAGTGGTAGGGGGAGAGTTAACGGTTCTTGCAACCCCTTCAACACGCAAGCGTTGCAAGGGGAACTGGAACACTGCGAAAGCGGTTGTCACCCATGAAAAGGTGAGAGCTGGGTTTTTTTTCATTATTTGGAACGTACTAAACGAGAAATTAACGTCTAAATCCTCGAAAAATGATTTTTCAGCTTTTACCCATTTTCGGCATCAAAAAATCAAAGGCTATACACTTGCTTTTTGACTCTGATACCCTAAAATTTCAAAATCGAAAATTGGGTTTTTTTTTTCATTATTTGGAACGTACTAAACGAGAAATTAACGTCTAAATCCTCGAAAAATGATTTTTCAGCTTTTACCCATTTTCGGCATCAAAAAATCAAAGGCTATACACTTGCTTTTTGACTCTGATACCCTAAAATTTCAAAATCGAAAATTGGGTTTTTTTTTCATTATTTGGAACGTACTAAACGAGAAATTAACGTCTAAATCCTCGAAAAATGATTTTTCAGCTTTTACCCATTTTCGGCATCAAAAAATCAAAGGCTATACACTTGCTTTTTGACTCTGATACCCTAAAATTTCAAAATCGAAAATTGGGTTTTTTTTTTCATTATTTGGAACGTACTAAACGAGAAATTAACGTCTAAATCCTCGAAAAATGATTTTTCAGCTTTTACCCATTTTCGGCATCAAAAAATCAAAGGCTATACACTTGCTTTTTGACTCTGATACCCTAAAATTTCAAAATCGAAAATTGGGTTTTTTTTTCATTATTTGGAACGTACTAAACGAGAAATTAACGTCTAAATCCTCGAAAAATGATTTTTCAGCTTTTACCCATTTTCGGCATCAAAAAATCAAAGGCTATACACTTGCGTTTTGACTCTGATACCCTAAAATTTCAAAATCGAAAATTGGGTTTTTTTTTCATTATTTGGAACGTACTAAACGAGAAATTAACGTCTAAATCCTCGAAAAATGATTTTTCAGCTTTTACCCATTTTCGGCATCAAAAAATCAAAGGCTATACACTTGCTTTTTGACTCTGATACCCTAAAATTTCAACGAGAAATTAACGTCTAAATCCTCGAAAAATGATTTTTCAGCTTTTACCCATTTTCGGCATCAAAAAATCAAAGGCTATACACTTGCTTTTTGACTCTGATACCCTAAAATTTCAAAATCGAAAATTGGGTTTTTTTTTCATTATTTGGAACGTACTAAACGAGAAATTAACGTCTAAATCCTCGAAAAATGATTTTTCAGCTTTTACCCATTTTCGGCATCAAAAAATCAAAGGCTATACACTTGCGTTTTGACTCTGATACCCTAAAATTTCAAAATCGAAAATTGGGTTTTTTTTCATTATTTGGAACGTACTAAACGAGAAATTAACGTCTAAATCCTCGAGAAATGATTTTTCAGCTTTTACCCATTTTCGGCATCAAAAAATCAAAGGCTATACACTTGCTTTTTGACTCTGATACCCTAAAATTTCAAAATCGAAAATTGGGTTTTTTTTTCATTATTTGGAACGTACTAAACGAGAAATTAACGTCTAAATCCTCGAAAAATGATTTTTCAGCTTTTACCCATTTTCGGCATCAAAAAATCAAAGGCTATACACTTGCTTTTTGACTCTGATACCCTAAAATTTCAAAATCGAAAATTGGGTTTTTTTTTCATTATTTGGAACGTACTAAACGAGAAATTAACGTCTAAATCCTCGAAAAATGATTTTTCAGCTTTTACCCATTTTCGGCATCAAAAAATCAAAGGCTATACACTTGCGTTTTGACTCTGATACCCTAAAATTTCAAAATCGAAAATTGGGTTTTTTTTCATTATTTGGAACGTACTAAACGAGAAATTAACGTCTAAATCCTCGAAAAATGATTTTTCAGCTTTTACCCATTTTCGGCATCAAAAAATCAAAGGCTATACACTTGCTTTTTGACTCTGATACCCTAAAATTTCAAAATCGAAAATTGGGTTTTTTTTTCATTATTTGGAACGTACTAAACGAGAAATTAACGTCTAAATCCTCGAAAAATGATTTTTCAGCTTTTACCCATTTTCGTCATCAAAAAATCAAAGGCTATACACTTGCTTTTTGACTCTGATACCCTAAAATTTCAAAATCGAAAATTGGGTTTTTTTTTCATTATTTGGAACGTACTAAACGAGAAATTAACGTCTAAATCCTCGAAAAATGATTTTTCAGCTTTTACCCATTTTCGGCATCAAAAAATCAAAGGCTATACACTTGCTTTTTGACTCTGATACCCTAAAATTTCAAAATCGAAAATTGGGTTTTTTTTTCATTATTTGGAACGTACTAAACGAGAAATTAACGTCTAAATCCTCGAAAAATGATTTTTCAGCTTTTACCCATTTTCGGCATCAAAAAATCAAAGGCAATACACTTGCGTTTTGACTCTGATACCCTAAAATTTCAAAATCGAAAATTGGGTTTTTTTTTCATTATTTGGAACGTACTAAACGAGAAATTAACGTCTAAATCCTCGAAAAATGATTTTTCAGCTTTTACCCATTTTCGGCATCAAAAAATCAAAGGCTATACACTTGCGTTTTGACTCTGATACCCTAAAATTTCAAAATCGAAAATTGGGTTTTTTTTTCATTATTTGGAACGTACTAAACGAGAAATTAACGTCTAAATCCTCGAAAAATGATTTTTCAGCTTTTACCCATTTTCGGCATCAAAAAATCAAAGGCTATACACTTGCGTTTTGACTCTGATACCCTAAAATTTCAAAATCGAAAATTGGGTTTTTTTTTTCATTATTTGGAGCGTACTAAACGAGAAATTAACGTCTAAATCCTCGAAAAATGATTTTTCAGCTTTTACCCATTTTCGGCATCAAAAAATCAAAGGCTATACACTTGCTTTTTGACTCTGATACCCTAAAATTTCAAAATCGAAAATTGGGTTTTTTTTTCATTATTTGGAACGTACTAAACGAGAAATTAACGTCTAAATCCTCGAAAAATGATTTTTCAGCTTTTACCCATTTTCGGCATCAAAAAATCAAAGGCTATACACTTGCGTTTTGACTCTGATACCCTAAAATTTCAAAATCGAAAATTGGGTTTTTTTTTCATTATTTGGAGCGTACTAAACGAGAAATTAACGTCTAAATCCTCGAAAAATGATTTTTCAGCTTTTACCCATTTTCGGCATCAAAAAATCAAAGGCTATACACTTGCGTTTTGACTCTGATACCCTAAAATTTCAAAATCGAAAATTGGGTTTTTTTTTCATTATTTGGAGCGTACTAAACGAGAAATTAACGTCTAAATCCTCGAAAAATGATTTTTCAGCTTTTACCCATTTTCGGCATCAAAAAATCAAAGGCTATACACTTGCTTTTTGACTCTGATACCCTAAAATTTCAAAATCGAAAATTGGGTTTTTTTTTCATTATTTGGAGCGTACTAAACGAGAAATTAACGTCTAAATCCTCGAAAAATGATTTTTCAGCTTTTACCCATTTTCGGCATCAAAAAATCAAAGGCTATACACTTGCTTTTTGACTCTGATACCCTAAAATTTCAAAATCGAAAATTGGGTTTTTTTTTCATTATTTGGAGCGTACTAAACGAGAAATTAACGTCTAAATCCTCGAAAAATGATTTTTCAGCTTTTACCCATTTTCGGCATCAAAAAATCAAAGGCTATACACTTGCTTTTTGACTCTGATACCCTAAAATTTCAAAATCGAAAATTGGGTTTTTTTTTCATTATTTGGAGCGTACTAAACGAGAAATTAACGTCTAAATCCTCGAAAAATGATTTTTCAGCTTTTACCCATTTTCGGCATCAAAAAATCAAAGGCTATACACTTGCTTTTTGACTCTGATACCCTAAAATTTCAAAATCGAAAATTGGGTTTTTTTTTTCATTATTTGGAACGTACTAAACGAGAAATTAACGTCTAAATCCTCGAAAAATGATTTTTCAGCTTTTACCCATTTTCGGCATCAAAAAATCAAAGGCTATACACTTGCTTTTTGACTCTGATACCCTAAAATTTCAAAATCGAAAATTGGGTTTTTTTTTCATTATTTGGAACGTACTAAACGAGAAATTAACGTCTAAATCCTCGAAAAATGATTTTTCAGCTTTTACCCATTTTCGGCATCAAAAAATCAAAGGCTATACACTTGCTTTTTGACTCTGATACCCTAAAATTTCAAAATCGAAAATTGGGTTTTTTTTTTCATTATTTGGAACGTACTAAACGAGAAATTAACGTCTAAATCCTCGAAAAATGATTTTTCAGCTTTTACCCATTTTCGGCATCAAAAAATCAAAGGCTATACACTTGCTTTTTGACTCTGATACCCTAAAATTTCAAAATCGAAAATTGGGTTTTTTTTTCATTATTTGGAACGTACTAAACGAGAAATTAACGTCTAAATCCTCGAAAAATGATTTTTCAGCTTTTACCCATTTTCGGCATCAAAAAATCAAAGGCTATACACTTGCTTTTTGACTCTGATACCCTAAAATTTCAAAATCGAAAATTGGGTTTTTTTTTTCATTATTTGGAACGTACTAAACGAGAAATTAACGTCTAAATCCTCGAAAAATGATTTTTCAGCTTTTACCCATTTTCGGCATCAAAAAATCAAAGGCTATACACTTGCTTTTTGACTCTGATACCCTAAAATTTCAAAATCGAAAATTGGGTTTTTTTTTCATTATTTGGAACGTACTAAACGAGAAATTAACGTCTAAATCCTCGAAAAATGATTTTTCAGCTTTTACCCATTTTCGGCATCAAAAAATCAAAGGCTATACACTTGCGTTTTGACTCTGATACCCTAAAATTTCAAAATCGAAAATTGGGTTTTTTTTTTCATTATTTGGAACGTACTAAACGAGAAATTAACGTCTAAATCCTCGAAAAATGATTTTTCAGCTTTTACCCATTTTCGGCATCAAAAAATCAAAGGCTATACACTTGCGTTTTGACTCTGATACCCTAAAATTTCAAAATCGAAAATTGGGTTTTTTTTTCATTATTTGGAACGTACTAAACGAGAAATTAACGTCTAAATCCTCGAAAAATGATTTTTCAGCTTTTACCCATTTTCGGCATCAAAAAATCA
Source organism: Hermetia illucens (assembly GCF_905115235.1). NCBI lineage: Eukaryota > Metazoa > Arthropoda > Insecta > Diptera > Stratiomyidae > Hermetia > Hermetia illucens. Next base: position 9,008,822 of record NC_051855.1, on the reverse strand, counting down.
AAGGCTATACACTTGCGTTTTGACTCTGATACCCTAAAATTTCAAAATCGAAAATTGGGTTTTTTTTTCATTATTTGGAAGCGTACTAAACGAGAAATTAACGTCTAAATCCTCGAAAAATGATTTTTCAGCTTTTACCCATTTTCGGCATCAAAAAATCAAAGGCTATACACTTGCTTTTTGACTCTGATACCCTAAAATTTCAAAATCGAAAATTGGGTTTTTTTTTCATTATTTGGAACGTACTAAACGAGAAATTAACGTCTAAATCCTCGAAAAATGATTTTTCAGCTTTTACCCATTTTCGGCATCAAAAAATCAAAGGCTATACACTTGCGTTTTGACTCTGATACCCTAAAATTTCAAAATCGAAAATTGGGTTTTTTTTTTCATTATTTGGAGCGTACTAAACGAGAAATTAACGTCTAAATCCTCGAAAAATGATTTTTCAGCTTTTACCCATTTTCGGCATCAAAAAATCAAAGGCTATACACTTGCTTTTTGACTCTGATACCCTAAAATTTCAAAATCGAAAATTGGGTTTTTTTTTTCATTATTTGGAGCGTACTAAACGAGAAATTAACGTCTAAATCCTCGAAAAATGATTTTTCAGCTTTTACCCATTTTCGGCATCAAAAAATCAAAGGCTATACACTTGCTTTTTGACTCTGATACCCTAAAATTTCAAAATCGAAAATTGGGTTTTTTTTTCATTATTTGGAGCGTACTAAACGAGAAATTAACGTCTAAATCCTCGAAAAATGATTTTTCAGCTTTTACCCATTTTCGGCATCAAAAAATCAAAGGCTATACACTTGCTTTTTGACTCTGATACCCTAAAATTTCAAAATCGAAAATTGGGTTTTTTTTTCATTATTTGGAGCGTACTAAACGAGAAATTAACGTCTAAATCCTCGAAAAATGATTTTTCAGCTTTTACCCATTTTCGGCATCAAAAAATCAAAGGCTATACACTTGCTTTTTGACTCTGATACCCTAAAATTTCAAAATCGAAAATTGGGTTTTTTTTTCATTATTTGGAGCGTACTAAACGAGAAATTAACGTCTAAATCCTCGAAAAATGATTTTTTCAGCTTTTACCCATTTTCGGCATCAAAAAATCAAAGGCTATACACTTGCTTTTTGACTCTGATACCCTAAAATTTCAAAATCGAAAATTGGGTTTTTTTTTTCATTATTTGGAGCGTACTAAACGAGAAATTAACGTCTAAATCCTCGAAAAATGATTTTTCAGCTTTTACCCATTTTCGGCATCAAAAAATCAAAGGCTATACACTTGCTTTTTGACTCTGATACCCTAAAATTTCAAAATCGAAAATTGGGTTTTTTTTTCATTATTTGGAGCGTACTAAACGAGAAATTAACGTCTAAATCCTCGAAAAATGATTTTTCAGCTTTTACCCATTTTCGGCATCAAAAAATCAAAGGCTATACACTTGCTTTTTGACTCTGATACCCTAAAATTTCAAAATCGAAAATTGGGTTTTTTTTTCATTATTTGGAGCGTACTAAACGAGAAATTAACGTCTAAATCCTCGAAAAATGATTTTTCAGCTTTTACCCATTTTCGGCATCAAAAAATCAAAGGCTATACACTTGCTTTTTGACTCTGATACCCTAAAATTTCAAAATCGAAAATTGGGTTTTTTTTTCATTATTTGGAGCGTACTAAACGAGAAATTAACGTCTAAATCCTCGAAAAATGATTTTTCAGCTTTTACCCATTTTCGGCATCAAAAAATCAAAGGCTATACACTTGCTTTTTGACTCTGATACCCTAAAATTTCAAAATCGAAAATTGGGTTTTTTTTTCATTATTTGGAGCGTACTAAACGAGAAATTAACGTCTAAATCCTCGAAAAATGATTTTTCAGCTTTTACCCATTTTCGGCATCAAAAAATCAAAGGCTATACACTTGCTTTTTGACTCTGATACCCTAAAATTTCAAAATCGAAAATTGGGTTTTTTTTTCATTATTTGGAGCGTACTAAACGAGAAATTAACGTCTAAATCCTCGAAAAATGATTTTTCAGCTTTTACCCATTTTCGGCATCAAAAAATCAAAGGCTATACACTTGCTTTTTGACTCTGATACCCTAAAATTTCAAAATCGAAAATTGGGTTTTTTTTTCATTATTTGGAGCGTACTAAACGAGAAATTAACGTCTAAATCCTCGAAAAATGATTTTTCAGCTTTTACCCATTTTCGGCATCAAAAAATCAAAGGCTATACACTTGCTTTTTGACTCTGATACCCTAAAATTTCAAAATCGAAAATTGGGTTTTTTTTTCATTATTTGGAGCGTACTAAACGAGAAATTAACGTCTAAATCCTCGAAAAATGATTTTTCAGCTTTTACCCATTTTCGGCATCAAAAAATCAAAGGCTATACACTTGCTTTTTGACTCTGATACCCTAAAATTTCAAAATCGAAAATTGGGTTTTTTTTTCATTATTTGGAACGTACTAAACGAGAAATTAACGTCTAAATCCTCGAAAAATGATTTTTCAGCTTTTACCCATTTTCGGCATCAAAAAATCAAAGGCTATACACTTGCTTTTTGACTCTGATACCCTAAAATTTCAAAATCGAAAATTGGGTTTTTTTTTCATTATTTGGAACGTACTAAACGAGAAATTAACGTCTAAATCCTCGAAAAATGATTTTTCAGCTTTTACCCATTTTCGGCATCAAAAAATCAAAGGCTATACACTTGCTTTTTGACTCTGATACCCTAAAATTTCAAAATCGAAAATTGGGTTTTTTTTTTCATTATTTGGAACGTACTAAACGAGAAATTAACGTCTAAATCCTCGAAAAATGATTTTTCAGCTTTTACCCATTTTCGGCATCAAAAATCAAAGGCTATACACTTGCTTTTTGACTCTGATACCCTAAAATTTCAAAATCGAAAATTGGGTTTTTTTTTTCATTATTTGGAACGTACTAAACGAGAAATTAACGTCTAAATCCTCGAAAAATGATTTTTCAGCTTTTACCCATTTTCGGCATCAAAAAATCAAAGGCTATACACTTGCTTTTTGACTCTGATACCCTAAAATTTCAAAATCGAAAATTGGGTTTTTTTTTCATTATTTGGAACGTACTAAACGAGAAATTAACGTCTAAATCCTCGAAAAATGATTTTTCAGCTTTTACCCATTTTCGGCATCAAAAAATCAAAGGCTATACACTTGCTTTTTGACTCTGATACCCTAAAATTTCAAAATCGAAAATTGGGTTTTTTTTTCATTATTTGGAACGTACTAAACGAGAAATTAACGTCTAAATCCTCGAAAAATGATTTTTCAGCTTTTACCCATTTTCGGCATCAAAAAATCAAAGGCTATACACTTGCTTTTTGACTCTGATACCCTAAAATTTCAAAATCGAAAATTGGGTTTTTTTTTTCATTATTTGGAACGTACTAAACGAGAAATTAACGTCTAAATCCTCGAAAAATGATTTTTCAGCTTTTACCCATTTTCGGCATCAAAAAATCAAAGGCTATACACTTGCTTTTTGACTCTGATACCCTAAAATTTCAAAATCGAAAATTGGGTTTTTTTTTCATTATTTGGAACGTACTAAACGAGAAATTAACGTCTAAATCCTCGAAAAATGATTTTTCAGCTTTTACCCATTTTCGGCATCAAAAAATCAAAGGCTATACACTTGCTTTTTGACTCTGATACCCTAAAATTTCAAAATCGAAAATTGGGTTTTTTTTTCATTATTTGGAACGTACTAAACGAGAAATTAACGTCTAAATCCTCGAAAAATGATTTTTCAGCTTTTACCCATTTTCGGCATCAAAAAATCAAAGGCTATACACTTGCTTTTTGACTCTGATACCCTAAAATTTCAAAATCGAAAATTGGGTTTTTTTTTTCATTATTTGGAACGTACTAAACGAGAAATTAACGTCTAAATCCTCGAAAAATGATTTTTCAGCTTTTACCCATTTTCGGCATCAAAAAATCAAAGGCTATACACTTGCTTTTTGACTCTGATACCCTAAAATTTCAAAATCGAAAATTGGGTTTTTTTTTCATTATTTGGAACGTACTAAACGAGAAATTAACGTCTAAATCCTCGAAAAATGATTTTTCAGCTTTTACCCATTTTCGGCATCAAAAAATCAAAGGCTATACACTTGCTTTTTGACTCTGATACCCTAAAATTTCAAAATCGAAAATTGGGTTTTTTTTTTCATTATTTGGAACGTACTAAACGAGAAATTAACGTCTAAATCCTCGAAAAATGATTTTTCAGCTTTTACCCATTTTCGGCATCAAAAAATCAAAGGCTATACACTTGCTTTTTGACTCTGATACCCTAAAATTTCAAAATCGAAAATTGGGTTTTTTTTTCATTATTTGGAACGTACTAAACGAGAAATTAACGTCTAAATCCTCGAAAAATGATTTTTCAGCTTTTACCCATTTTCGGCATCAAAAAATCAAAGGCTATACACTTGCTTTTTGACTCTGATACCCTAAAATTTCAAAATCGAAAATTGGGTTTTTTTTTCATTATTTGGAACGTACTAAACGAGAAATTAACGTCTAAATCCTCGAAAAATGATTTTTCAGCTTTTACCCATTTTCGTCATCAAAAAATCAAAGGCTATACACTTGCTTTTTGACTCTGATACCCTAAAATTTCAAAATCGAAAATTGGGTTTTTTTTTCATTATTTGGAACGTACTAAACGAGAAATTAACGTCTAAATCCTCGAAAAATGATTTTTCAGCTTTTACCCATTTTCGTCATCAAAAAATCAAAGGCTATACACTTGCTTTTTGACTCTGATACCCTAAAATTTCAAAATCGAAAATTGGGTTTTTTTTTCATTATTTGGAACGTACTAAACGAGAAATTAACGTCTAAATCCTCGAAAAATGATTTTTCAGCTTTTACCCATTTTCGTCATCAAAAAATCAAAGGCTATACACTTGCTTTTTGACTCTGATACCCTAAAATTTCAAAATCGAAAATTGGGTTTTTTTTTCATTATTTGGAACGTACTAAACGAGAAATTAACGTCTAAATCCTCGAAAAATGATTTTTCAGCTTTTACCCATTTTCGGCATCAAAAAATCAAAGGCTATACACTTGCTTTTTGACTCTGATACCCTAAAATTTCAAAATCGAAAATTGGGTTTTTTTTTTCATTATTTGGAACGTACTAAACGAGAAATTAACGTCTAAATCCTCGAAAAATGATTTTTCAGCTTTTACCCATTTTCGTCATCAAAAAATCAAAGGCTATACACTTGCTTTTTGACTCTGATACCCTAAAATTTCAAAATCGAAAATTGGGTTTTTTTTTCATTATTTGGAACGTACTAAACGAGAAATTAACGTCTAAATCCTCGAAAAATGATTTTTCAGCTTTTACCCATTTTCGTCATCAAAAAATCAAAGGCTATACACTTGCTTTTTGACTCTGATACCCTAAAATTTCAAAATCGAAAATTGGGTTTTTTTTTCATTATTTGGAACGTACTAAACGAGAAATTAACGTCTAAATCCTCGAAAAATGATTTTTCAGCTTTTACCCATTTTCGCATCAAAAAATCAAAGGCTATACACTTGCTTTTTGACTCTGATACCCTAAAATTTCAAAATCGAAAATTGGGTTTTTTTTTTCATTATTTGGAACGTACTAAACGAGAAATTAACGTCTAAATCCTCGAAAAATGATTTTTCAGCTTTTACCCATTTTCGTCATCAAAAAATCAAAGGCTATACACTTGCTTTTTGACTCTGATACCCTAAAATTTCAAAATCGAAAATTGGGTTTTTTTTTTCATTATTTGGAACGTACTAAACGAGAAATTAACGTCTAAATCCTCGAAAAATGATTTTTCAGCTTTTACCCATTTTCGTCATCAAAAAATCAAAGGCTATACACTTGCTTTTTGACTCTGATACCCTAAAATTTCAAAATCGAAAATTGGGTTTTTTTTTCATTATTTGGAACGTACTAAACGAGAAATTAACGTCTAAATCCTCGAAAAATGATTTTTCAGCTTTTACCCATTTTCGTCATCAAAAAATCAAAGGCTATACACTTGCTTTTTGACTCTGATACCCTAAAATTTCAAAATCGAAAATTGGGTTTTTTTTTCATTATTTGGAACGTACTAAACGAGAAATTAACGTCTAAATCCTCGAAAAATGATTTTTCAGCTTTTACCCATTTTCGTCATCAAAAAATCAAAGGCTATACACTTGCTTTTTGACTCTGATACCCTAAAATTTCAAAATCGAAAATTGGGTTTTTTTTTTCATTATTTGGAACGTACTAAACGAGAAATTAACGTCTAAATCCTCGAAAAATGATTTTTCAGCTTTTACCCATTTTCGTCATCAAAAATCAAAGGCTATACACTTGCTTTTTGACTCTGATACCCTAAAATTTCAAAATCGAAAATTGGGTTTTTTTTTCATTATTTGGAACGTACTAAACGAGAAATTAACGTCTAAATCCTCGAAAAATGATTTTTCAGCTTTTACCCATTTTCGGCATCAAAAAATCAAAGGCTATACACTTGCTTTTTGACTCTGATACCCTAAAATTTCAAAATCGAAAATTGGGTTTTTTTTTTCATTATTTGGAACGTACTAAACGAGAAATTAACGTCTAAATCCTCGAAAAATGATTTTTCAGCTTTTACCCATTTTCGTCATCAAAAAATCAAAGGCTATACACTTGCTTTTTGACTCTGATACCCTAAAATTTCAAAATCGAAAATTGGGTTTTTTTTTTCATTATTTGGAACGTACTAAACGAGAAATTAACGTCTAAATCCTCGAAAAATGATTTTTCAGCTTTTACCCATTTTCGTCATCAAAAAATCAAAGGCTATACACTTGCTTTTTGACTCTGATACCCTAAAATTTCAAAATCGAAAATTGGGTTTTTTTTTCATTATTTGGAACGTACTAAACGAGAAATTAACGTCTAAATCCTCGAAAAATGATTTTTCAGCTTTTACCCATTTTCGTCATCAAAAAATCAAAGGCTATACACTTGCTTTTTGACTCTGATACCCTAAAATTTCAAAATCGAAAATTGGGTTTTTTTTTCATTATTTGGAACGTACTAAACGAGAAATTAACGTCTAAATCCTCGAAAAATGATTTTTCAGCTTTTACCCATTTTCGGCATCAAAAAATCAAAGGCTATACACTTGCTTTTTGACTCTGATACCCTAAAATTTCAAAATCGAAAATTGGGTTTTTTTTTCATTATTTGGAACGTACTAAACGAGAAATTAACGTCTAAATCCTCGAAAAATGATTTTTCAGCTTTTACCCATTTTCGTCATCAAAAAATCAAAGGCTATACACTTGCTTTTTGACTCTGATACCCTAAAATTTCAAAATCGAAAATTGGGTTTTTTTTTTCATTATTTGGAACGTACTAAACGAGAAATTAACGTCTAAATCCTCGAAAAATGATTTTTCAGCTTTTACCCATTTTCGTCATCAAAAAATCAAAGGCTATACACTTGCTTTTTGACTCTGATACCCTAAAATTTCAAAATCGAAAATTGGGTTTTTTTTTCATTATTTGGAACGTACTAAACGAGAAATTAACGTCTAAATCCTCGAAAAATGATTTTTCAGCTTTTACCCATTTTCGTCATCAAAAAATCAAAGGCTATACACTTGCTTTTGACTCTGATACCCTAAAATTTCAAAATCGAAAATTGGGTTTTTTTTTCATTATTTGGAACGTACTAAACGAGAAATTAACGTCTAAATCCTCGAAAAATGATTTTTCAGCTTTTACCCATTTTCGTCATCAAAAAATCAAAGGCTATACACTTGCTTTTTGACTCTGATACCCTAAAATTTCAAAATCGAAAATTGGGTTTTTTTTTCATTATTTGGAACGTACTAAACGAGAAATTAACGTCTAAATCCTCGAAAAATGATTTTTCAGCTTTTACCCATTTTCGTCATCAAAAAATCAAAGGCTATACACTTGCTTTTTGACTCTGATACCCTAAAATTTCAAAATCGAAAATTGGGTTTTTTTTTCATTATTTGGAACGTACTAAACGAGAAATTAACGTCTAAATCCTCGAAAAATGATTTTTCAGCTTTTACCCATTTTCGTCATCAAAAATCAAAGGCTATACACTTGCTTTTTGACTCTGATACCCTAAAATTTCAAAATCGAAAATTGGGTTTTTTTTTCATTATTTGGAACGTACTAAACGAGAAATTAACGTCTAAATCCTCGAAAAATGATTTTTCAGCTTTTACCCATTTTCGTCATCAAAAAATCAAAGGCTATACACTTGCTTTTTGACTCTGATACCCTAAAATTTCAAAATCGAAAATTGGGTTTTTTTTTCATTATTTGGAACGTACTAAACGAGAAATTAACGTCTAAATCCTCGAAAAATGATTTTTCAGCTTTTACCCATTTTCGGCATCAAAAAATCAAAGGCTATACACTTGCTTTTTGACTCTGATACCCTAAAATTTCAAAATCGAAAATTGGGTTTTTTTTTTCATTATTTGGAACGTACTAAACGAGAAATTAACGTCTAAATCCTCGAAAAATGATTTTTCAGCTTTTACCCATTTTCGGCATCAAAAAATCAAAGGCTATACACTTGCTTTTTGACTCTGATACCCTAAAATTTCAAAATCGAAAATTGGGTTTTTTTTTCATTATTTGGAACGTACTAAACGAGAAATTAACGTCTAAATCCTCGAAAAATGATTTTTCAGCTTTTACCCATTTTCGGCATCAAAAAATCAAAGGCTATACACTTGCTTTTTGACTCTGATACCCTAAAATTTCAAAATCGAAAATTGGGTTTTTTTTTCATTATTTGGAACGTACTAAACGAGAAATTAACGTCTAAATCCTCGAAAAATGATTTTTCAGCTTTTACCCATTTTCGGCATCAAAAAATCAAAGGCTATACACTTGCTTTTTGACTCTGATACCCTAAAATTTCAAAATCGAAAATTGGGTTTTTTTTTCATTATTTGGAACGTACTAAACGAGAAATTAACGTCTAAATCCTCGAAAAATGATTTTTCAGCTTTTACCCATTTTCGTCATCAAAAAATCAAAGGCTATACACTTGCTTTTTGACTCTGATACCCTAAAATTTCAAAATCGAAAATTGGGTTTTTTTTTTCATTATTTGGAACGTACTAAACGAGAAATTAACGTCTAAATCCTCGAAAAATGATTTTTCAGCTTTTACCCATTTTCGGCATCAAAAAATCAAAGGCTATACACTTGCTTTTTGACTCTGATACCCTAAAATTTCAAAATCGAAAATTGGGTTTTTTTTTCATTATTTGGAACGTACTAAACGAGAAATTAACGTCTAAATCCTCGAAAAATGATTTTTCAGCTTTTACCCATTTTCGGCATCAAAAAATCAAAGGCTATACACTTGCTTTTTGACTCTGATACCCTAAAATTTCAAAATCGAAAATTGGGTTTTTTTTTCATTATTTGGAACGTACTAAACGAGAAATTAACGTCTAAATCCTCGAAAAATGATTTTTCAGCTTTTACCCATTTTCGTCATCAAAAAATCAAAGGCTATACACTTGCTTTTTGACTCTGATACCCTAAAATTTCAAAATCGAAAATTGGGTTTTTTTTTCATTATTTGGAACGTACTAAACGAGAAATTAACGTCTAAATCCTCGAAAAATGATTTTTCAGCTTTTACCCATTTTCGTCATCAAAAAATCAAAGGCTATACACTTGCCTTTTGACTCTGATACCCTAAAATTTCAAAATCGAAAATTGGGTTTTTTTTTCATTATTTGGAACGTACTAAACGAGAAATTAACGTCTAAATCCTCGAAAAATGATTTTTCAGCTTTTACCCATTTTCGGCATCAAAAAATCAAAGGCTATACACTTGCTTTTTGACTCTGATACCCTAAAATTTCAAAATCGAAAATTGGGTTTTTTTTTCATTATTTGGAACGTACTAAACGAGAAATTAACGTCTAAATCCTCGCAAAATGATTTTTCAGCTTTTACCCATTTTCGGCATCAAAAAATCAAAGGCTATACACTTGCTTTTTGACTCTGATACCCTAAAATTTCAAAATCGAAAATTGGGTTTTTTTTTTCATTATTTGGAACGTACTAAACGAGAAATTAACGTCTAAATCCTCGAAAAATGATTTTTCAGCTTTTACCCATTTTCGGCATCAAAAAATCAAAGGCTATACACTTGCTTTTTGACTCTGATACCCTAAAATTTCAAAATCGAAAATTGGGTTTTTTTTTTCATTATTTGGAACGTACTAAACGAGAAATTAACGTCTAAATCCTCGAAAAATGATTTTTCAGCTTTTACCCATTTTCGTCATCAAAAAATCAAAGGCTATACACTTGCTTTTTGACTCTGATACCCTAAAATTTCAAAATCGAAAATTGGGTTTTTTTTTTCATTATTTGGAACGTACTAAACGAGAAATTAACGTCTAAATCCTCGAAAAATGATTTTTCAGCTTTTACCCATTTTCGTCATCAAAAAATCAAAGGCTATACACTTGCTTTTTGACTCTGATACCCTAAAATTTCAAAATCGAAAATTGGGTTTTTTTTTTCATTATTTGGAACGTACTAAACGAGAAATTAACGTCTAAATCCTCGAAAAATGATTTTTCAGCTTTTACCCATTTTCGGCATCAAAAAATCAAAGGCTATACACTTGCTTTTTGACTCTGATACCCTAAAATTTCAAAATCGAAAATTGGGTTTTTTTTTCATTATTTGGAACGTACTAAACGAGAAATTAACGTCTAAATCCTCGAAAAATGATTTTTCAGCTTTTACCCATTTTCGTCATCAAAAAATCAAAGGCTATACACTTGCCTTTTGACTCTGATACCCTAAAATTTCAAAATCGAAAATTGGGTTTTTTTTTCATTATTTGGAACGTACTAAACGAGAAATTAACGTCTAAATCCTCGAAAAATGATTTTTCAGCTTTTACCCATTTTCGTCATCAAAAAATCAAAGGCTATACACTTGCTTTTTGACTCTGATACCCTAAAATTTCAAAATCGAAAATTGGGTTTTTTTTTCATTATTTGGAACGTACTAAACGAGAAATTAACGTCTAAATCCTCGAAAAATGATTTTTCAGCTTTTACCCATTTTCGTCATCAAAAAATCAAAGGCTATACACTTGCCTTTTTGACTCTGATACCCTAAAATTTCAAAATCGAAAATTGGGTTTTTTTTTCATTATTTGGAACGTACTAAACGAGAAATTAACGTCTAAATCCTCGCAAAATGATTTTTCAGCTTTTACCCATTTTCGGCATCAAAAAATCAAAGGCTATACACTTGCTTTTTGACTCTGATACCCTAAAATTTCAAAATCGAAAATTGGGTTTTTTTTTTCATTATTTGGAACGTACTAAACGAGAAATTAACGTCTAAATCCTCGAAAAATGATTTTTCAGCTTTTACCCATTTTCGTCATCAAAAAATCAAAGGCTATACACTTGCTTTTTGACTCTGATACCCTAAAATTTCAAAATCGAAAATTGGGTTTTTTTTTTCATTATTTGGAACGTACTAAACGAGAAATTAACGTCTAAATCCTCGAAAAATGATTTTTCAGCTTTTACCCATTTTCGTCATCAAAAAATCAAAGGCTATACACTTGCTTTTTGACTCTGATACCCTAAAATTTCAAAATCGAAAATTGGGTTTTTTTTTTCATTATTTGGAACGTACTAAACGAGAAATTAACGTCTAAATCCTCGAAAAATGATTTTTCAGCTTTTACCCATTTTCGTCATCAAAAAATCAAAGGCTATACACTTGCCTTTTGACTCTGATACCCTAAAATTTCAAAATCGAAAATTGGGTTTTTTTTTCATTATTTGGAACGTACTAAACGAGAAATTAACGTCTAAATCCTCGAAAAATGATTTTTCAGCTTTTACCCATTTTCGGCATCAAAAAATCAAAGGCTATACACTTGCTTTTTGACTCTGATACCCTAAAATTTCAAAATCGAAAATTGGGTTTTTTTTTCATTATTTGGAACGTACTAAACGAGAAATTAACGTCTAAATCCTCGCAAAATGATTTTTCAGCTTTTACCCATTTTCGGCATCAAAAAATCAAAGGCTATACACTTGCTTTTTGACTCTGATACCCTAAAATTTCAAAATCGAAAATTGGGTTTTTTTTTCATTATTTGGAACGTACTAAACGAGAAATTAACGTCTAAATCCTCGAAAAATGATTTTTCAGCTTTTACCCATTTTCGGCATCAAAAAATCAAAGGCTATACACTTGCTTTTTGACTCTGATACCCTAAAATTTCAAAATCGAAAATTGGGTTTTTTTTTCATTATTTGGAACGTACTAAACGAGAAATTAACGTCTAAATCCTCGCAAAATGATTTTTCAGCTTTTACCCATTTTCGGCATCAAAAAATCAAAGGCTATACACTTGCTTTTTGACTCTGATACCCTAAAATTTCAAAATCGAAAATTGGGTTTTTTTTTCATTATTTGGAACGTACTAAACGAGAAATTAACGTCTAAATCCTCGAAAAATGATTTTTCAGCTTTTACCCATTTTCGGCATCAAAAAATCAAAGGCTATACACTTGCTTTTTGACTCTGATACCCTAAAATTTCAAAATCGAAAATTGGGTTTTTTTTTCATTATTTGGAACGTACTAAACGAGAAATTAACGTCTAAATCCTCGCAAAATGATTTTTCAGCTTTTACCCATTTTCGGCATCAAAAATCAAAGGCTATACACTTGCCTTTTGACTCTGATACCCTAAAATTTCAAAATCGAAAATTGGGTTTTTTTTTCATTATTTGGAACGTACTAAACGAGAAATTAACGTCTAAATCCTCGCAAAATGATTTTTCAGCTTTTACCCATTTTCGGCATCAAAAAATCAAAGGCTATACACTTGCTTTTTGACTCTGATACCCTAAAATTTCAAAATCGAAAATTGGGTTTTTTTTTCATTATTTGGAACGTACTAAACGAGAAATTAACGTCTAAATCCTCGAAAAATGATTTTTCAGCTTTTACCCATTTTCGTCATCAAAAAATCAAAGGCTATACACTTGCTTTTTGACTCTGATACCCTAAAATTTCAAAATCGAAAATTGGGTTTTTTTTTCATTATTTGGAACGTACTAAACGAGAAATTAACGTCTAAATCCTCGAAAAATGATTTTTCAGCTTTTACCCATTTTCGTCATCAAAAAATCAAAGGCTATACACTTGCCTTTTGACTCTGATACCCTAAAATTTCAAAATCGAAAATTGGGTTTTTTTTTTCATTATTTGGAACGTACTAAACGAGAAATTAACGTCTAAATCCTCGAAAAATGATTTTTCAGCTTTTACCCATTTTCGGCATCAAAAAATCAAAGGCTATACACTTGCTTTTTGACTCTGATACCCTAAAATTTCAAAATCGAAAATTGGGTTTTTTTTTCATTATTTGGAACGTACTAAACGAGAAATTAACGTCTAAATCCTCGCAAAATGATTTTTCAGCTTTTACCCATTTTCGGCATCAAAAAATCAAAGGCTATACACTTGCTTTTTGACTCTGATACCCTAAAATTTCAAAATCGAAAATTGGGTTTTTTTTTTCATTATTTGGAACGTACTAAACGAGAAATTAACGTCTAAATCCTCGAAAAATGATTTTTCAGCTTTTACCCATTTTCGGCATCAAAAAATCAAAGGCTATACACTTGCTTTTTGACTCTGATACCCTAAAATTTCAAAATCGAAAATTGGGTTTTTTTTTTCATTATTTGGAACGTACTAAACGAGAAATTAACGTCTAAATCCTCGCAAAATGATTTTTCAGCTTTTACCCATTTTCGGCATCAAAAAATCAAAGGCTATACACTTGCTTTTTGACTCTGATACCCTAAAATTTCAAAATCGAAAATTGGGTTTTTTTTTCATTATTTGGAACGTACTAAACGAGAAATTAACGTCTAAATCCTCGAAAAATGATTTTTCAGCTTTTACCCATTTTCGGCATCAAAAAATCAAAGGCTATACACTTGCTTTTTGACTCTGATACCCTAAAATTTCAAAATCGAAAATTGGGTTTTTTTTTCATTATTTGGAACGTACTAAACGAGAAATTAACGTCTAAATCCTCGCAAAATGATTTTTCAGCTTTTACCCATTTTCGGCATCAAAAATCAAAGGCTATACACTTGCTTTTTGACTCTGATACCCTAAAATTTCAAAATCGAAAATTGGGTTTTTTTTTTCATTATTTGGAACGTACTAAACGAGAAATTAACGTCTAAATCCTCGAAAAATGATTTTTCAGCTTTTACCCATTTTCGTCATCAAAAAATCAAAGGCTATACACTTGCTTTTTGACTCTGATACCCTAAAATTTCAAAATCGAAAATTGGGTTTTTTTTTCATTATTTGGAACGTACTAAACGAGAAATTAACGTCTAAATCCTCGAAAAATGATTTTTCAGCTTTTACCCATTTTCGGCATCAAAAAATCAAAGGCTATACACTTGCTTTTTGACTCTGATACCCTAAAATTTCAAAATCGAAAATTGGGTTTTTTTTTCATTATTTGGAACGTACTAAACGAGAAATTAACGTCTAAATCCTCGCAAAATGATTTTTCAGCTTTTACCCATTTTCGGCATCAAAAAATCAAAGGCTATACACTTGCTTTTTGACTCTGATACCCTAAAATTTCAAAATCGAAAATTGGGTTTTTTTTTCATTATTTGGAACGTACTAAACGAGAAATTAACGTCTAAATCCTCGCAAAATGATTTTTCAGCTTTTACCCATTTTCGGCATCAAAAAATCAAAGGCTATACACTTGCTTTTTGACTCTGATACCCTAAAATTTCAAAATCGAAAATTGGGTTTTTTTTTTCATTATTTGGAACGTACTAAACGAGAAATTAACGTCTAAATCCTCGAAAAATGATTTTTCAGCTTTTACCCATTTTCGGCATCAAAAAATCAAAGGCTATACACTTGCTTTTTGACTCTGATACCCTAAAATGTCCAATGTCCTTTGAACATTTCAAAGCACCTGGCATGGATGGCATCTATCCGGCAATGCTAAAGGAGGGTATGGAGCATTTAGAGCGACCTCTAAGAAATATTTTTCGAGGATGTCTTGCTCTGGACTACGTGCCTTCTTCTTGGCAACAGGTTAAGGTAGTTTTCATACTGAAACCTGGGAAAGATGACTATTCTAATCCAAAGAACTTCAGACAGATCAGCTTGACTTCATTCTTGCTGAAAGGTTTGGAGAGACTGGTGGAGCGTCACATTCGTGGAAACGCACTTAGGTCACACCCACTTAGTGAAAACCAACATGCTTACCAACGTGGAAAGTCCTGCGAGTCTGCTCTTCATTCTTTGGTCACAAAGATAGAGGACGCAACTTTGAATGGTGAGTACGCGATGGGGGTGTTCGTGGACATTGAAGGGGCTTTTGACTGTGCGCCTTTTCAAAAACTTTGTGATGCCGCCAGAGCGCATGGTGTTGATGATGCTTTAATAAAGTGGATCCCTACTATGTTAACGCAAAGATTGCTGTGCGCTGAGGTAGGGGTCGATCGCTACCTGACTACGGAAGTGACGAAGGGCTGCCCCCAAGGAGGTGTGCTTTCGCCGCTTCTGTGTAGTATGCTAATCGACTCATTGCTATGCGAACTGCAAAATTTGCCAATACACGCTCAAGCTTATGCTGATGACGTGGCTATATTTGCTGTTGAGCGGGATCTTGGAACGGTGTGTAGGAATATACAGCGTGCCGTTGATTTGATAGACAGCTGGTGCCTTAGACATGGTTTGTCAGTTAATCCAAATAAAACCACAATGGTTTTATTCACAAAAAGGAGAAAACTGGATGGACTTTGTCTCCCTGAAATGGGGGGAACTACCCTTCAACTCTCCGAAGAAGTGAAATATCTGGGGGTCACTCTAGATAAAAAACTTCTTTGGAACAAACATGTAGAGGTAAAGATGAAACGAGCTCTCACAGCTTATGGGCTGTGCAGACGGACCTTTGCCTCGACATGGGGATGGGGTTTTGGAGCCGGAGTCTACCTCTCGAATAAAAACGAGAAGTGGGCTTTTCCTTTGGGACAATATGCCACGGTTTTCCAAGCCGAAGTTTATGCGATCCTAAGGGTGGCAAACTGGGTGATTGACGAGCGGTTGAAGGGCAGGCGCATCGCAATCTACAGTGACAGTCAAGCTGCACTGAGGGCATTGAGCAGTCCTTTGATCACTTCGAAAATCGTTCAGGGATGCAGAAACCGTTTGAACTCTATGTCTAGATTCAATACGGTGGAGCTACTCAGGGTACCTGGTCACTGTGGCATAGAGGGAAATGAAATCTCGGACGCTTTAGCGAAAGAGGGGTCAATCTCCCCTATGCCGGGACCGGAGCCAGCAATTGGGGTATCAGTAGCATTGGCTAAATCTGTTTTCAAAAACTGGGAACAAGTTTCCCATAATGACAGGTGGCAGAGCTTAAATGCTGCTCGACACACCAAACTTTTCCTGCCAGAACCCAACATACGTACCGCAAAGTTTATCATGTCGAAAAGCAGGAGGAATGCAGGTGTATTGTGGGCATTCTGACAGGCCATAATTCACTAGCTGGGCATATGTTCAGAATAGGAATTACCGAAGATGATACGTGTCCTTCCTGTAATGAGGAAGCGGAATCCACGGAGTATTTCCTATGTGAGTGCCCCGCTTATGGACGCATCAGTCATCAGATCTTTGGTGCCGATGTCCTCCAATTGCGACGGGTAGCACCACATCCACTAACGGAAATCCTGCGATACGTTAACGAATCCGGAATATTCTGTTAGGCGGGGGCGGCGAGTGCAATGGGCCAACACGGCCTGAGTGCTCAGAAGCTGTAGCTTCTCCCCCACCATACACACACACACACACACAAGACTTTAGCAAAAGGTCAATTTCCATTAACGAAATGGGCGTCTAACAAGAAGGAAGTTCTGCAGTTCATTGATAAAAGCCAGCAAATAGAGTCCTATGTAGAGCTCGAGAAAGCAGAGAGCGATCTCCAGATCCTTGGCTTACATTATAACCCCAAGGAAGACTGTTTTCTTTATAGCATTAATCCAAAGCTAAATGCCGTATATACTAAAAGAAAGCCGCCTCCATATATGATCCAATTGGCTAGTTACTGCCAGTCGTGATGAAATTGAGAATCGAAATTCAGCGGTTGTGGCAGGAAGGGTACGACTGGGATGATACTATTAAAGATCCAGTCAAGGGCCAGTTGGAAAAGGTCTTGACTTCACTGAAATTCTTAAATGAAGTTCGATTCCCACGATGGATTGAACATAGTTCCCAAGGTGAAGAGATAGAACTTGATGGCTATGCAGCAGTAATTTATAGCCGAACGAAGGACAGTAAAGGTTAGACCTTGCGTCTGATTTCCGCTCGAGGATGCGTGACTCCACTGAAAACGCGAGCGAGTATGAGTTCCCGGTCATGCACCATTGAATTGAAGAGTGTGGTCCTTCTGGCGGAAATATACAGAGATGTGCGCAACAGCTTAGGAGCGATCCCTATCAGGTTCATAGCGTATACTGACCCGGAGGTGGCCCTTTGTTGGATTAGGAGCCAAAAAGCCATGGTGCGGCGGAGGGTCGCGTTCGTGCATAAGTATTTTTCACCCAGGGATATTCACCACGTAAAGTCCAAGCTCAATCCTGCAAATTGTGCCTCTAGAGGCCTCTGTCCACAGAGATTCATAGGCCACGGTTTATGGTTCAGTGGACCCCAGTTCTTATAAGCTTCCCTTCACGGCAATCGTACAAACAGAATCCGAAACGTTGGCTCATGTAGGGGAAATTAGTGCAGGTGAGGATGCTTCCTCAGATTTCATGTTCATTTTTCCAGTCTTCCTCGGCTAGTGAGTATCGTGGCAAGATGCCTTCGCTAGAAGAATGGGAATTCAGGCCGTTATTCAGCTCAAGAGTTGGAAAAGGCTGAGATTGCAGTAATTAGACTCCAGCAGAAGCAGCTCTTCGGAAAACAGATGAAGAGGATACAGCAAGTGATGGCAGTAGAAAAACACCATTGGCTGTCATTCCTCAACCCATTTATTGAGAAGCCCATGGGTATTCTTCGCGTGGGTGGAAGATTGGAACAGGCACTCGAGCAGAAACACCCTACGCAAATCACACCTGGTCGACAGAGGAAACCAGCATTGCGGGACCGGACTCACAATGACTATTGTGCGGGAAAAGCATTTTATTCCCGCCCTGCAGCAGAGGGTTAAAAAATGCTTCAGGAGATGTGTCGAATATGTGAGAATGCGGGGAGAAACCGTGGTTCTGAAGATGGCTGATCCTCCTTCGGCTGAGTGGTGAGAACGCAAGGCTGTCGTACGGAAGGTCGCGGTTCAAATCTCACTGGTGGCAGTGGAATTTGTATCGTGATTTGACGTCGGATACCAGGCGAGCACAGTGCTGACCACATTGCCTCCTACAGTATACTGTAGTGTACCGTTACGGTCTTGAATGAAGTGCTCTAACACACTTCAAGGCCCTGATCCAACATGGGTTGTTGCGCCAACGATTATTATTATTATAAAGGGGTCGTGCGCGACGTGAAGCTCGGAACTGCTGAGAAGGACAACGTCCGTCGGCCGTACATCAGCTCGTTCCTCTCCTGCCGGAAGAAGAAGGCGAGGCAGGCAACATTGTATCCCGCACGAATCCAATGCCAGCAAACGTTCCGTCCCGAACGCAGAGGAAAACGAGGCGGAAGCATTGGTCGCTGGGGAAGGTAGAGGTTCTTGTGAGGTTATGCCTGTTGCCGGCTGCTGTACTTCCTTGGACAATAGATCCAGTACTGGAGACTAGGATAATTGATCTAGGCTCGGTACAGGTAAAAGCTTTCGACCTAAAATATACCATTGCAACCTCTGTGAATCTTACCCGGGACCTGGAACTCATGTCGCACCAGATGGGAAAATTCAGAAGAATTTGAGAACGACGAGCGGGGGGGGGGCCGAAATTCGAGATTACTGCGATGAACTCAGGAAATCAAACGAGTTACAAATCGAGGATCTTAGTCGGGAGCTAAACGCGGTGTACAAAATAAAGCGCTCAAAAAGGTTCTCTGGGCTCGCCTCTCTGGTGACTAGCGGACTCTTGAAGTTAGACGCCAAGTATTTACCTGGTCTAGCGACAGCAGGAACCATAGCCTGTCTCGGTTATCGAGATGTAGCTATATGTCACGAAGTGGAGACTATGAAGAACCACCAGGCCAGAATCGCGGCCTTAATGCTCAATATAACGGATTTGGAATACCATCAAGTCGAGGGGCTGTTAGGTAAAGGCAGCTTGGGAAGGCACGACGTGGAGCCGGAGGTTGAAGCAGTTTTCAGGTGATCCAGTGCAGAGGGTAGCAGTACAGCAGCAGCTCAAGCGCCGAGTGCGTTCTGGTGAGGCAATTAATTAAGTTAAGGAACTTATTACTATGTAAAATATAAAAATGTTATAATTAAATTAAATCAAAAGCCATAGTTATTATTCCTCCCCCAAGCCTTTAGGAACCTTTCAGCCACTCTTTAAAAGGAGTTCCTTCGGAACATTTCAAGTGACCTGGAGCAAGCGAGCCGAGGTAATATTTCGGTTGGTGTATCTGGAAATCGCCCCGTCGATGACGAATCTTTCAAACATCGAATCGCCCCGTCGGTGACGAATCAATTAAACAGAAAATAAGTATAAAAGAACGGTATAATGGCAATTATTTTTAGTAGTTTTGTACTGATGAAGGGGGTAAGTTGCTCCCGAAATATATATTTACATTGATAACTAAAAATTGTAGTTTGAAGGAAACTACCCTTGTCCATCAACTTAGATATATTCTTATAGACTTACCTATTCCATCGTACTAAAGCTTCTGGTATCGTTTCAAGTGGATCGTTGAGTAAAAATTGTCGTATACCACGAAAATAGTGTTGTAAAAATAAATCCCAATCCAGTTGGCTCATATCGAAAAAAAATATGTCTTTATCACGATTTGACAATCGTTGCCAAAGGTTTTTCACGTTATCTGTTTGGTATTCCCATTGCCGCATTGAGAAGTATTCAATAACATTCATGAAACGATGGATTTTTTTATATGTGTTAAGTAGTCTGGAAAAAATATTAAAAAAGAAAAATAAATGGAAATGCTTAAATGGCATAGTTTGAACGAAAAATGATAAATTCGTAAATCAGCCTTGTTTTATTCTTAACATCTACACAACCAATTTAGTTTTAATTTGTATTCAGTAAGTTTCCTAACTCGAATGGCATATACCAGGTATACTCCTAATTAATTTCCGGTTTTTTTCGACGGATGGCGTTCTATGCTTAGCGTCGTTGTTGGTCACACATACCTGTCATTTTGTTTAGTTGGTGTCGAGTATCTAAACTGCGCTGACGTTTCCCCAAAAAGTTCCTCCACCAAGTTTTTATTGCGCGTCAAATATGTCGGTGTTCGTACCGAATTTCGAGCATACGCGCCATGCATTGCTTTTCATGTTCAATCAAGGAAAAAATTTATCCGAGAGCCACTGCGCACTTGTGGAAGTTTATGGCGATCGTGCAGTAACACTTCGAACATATGAAACGTGGTACATGCACGCTCCGGGAAGCGAAAATCGTTTGATGACGCCGAATTGCAAGCATTATTGGATGAAGACAACACACAAACGTAACGACAGCTTGCAGATACGTTGGGAGTTCAACAACAAGCAATTTCGAAGCATCTGCGAGCCATGGGAAAAATTCAGAATTGTGGAAAGAGACAAATGGAGAACCGAAAAGTGACGTGTCAAATGCTGCTTCAACAATACAAAAGAAAGCCTTTTCTAAATCGTATTGCTACAGGCGACGGAAAGTGGATTGTCTTGGAGAACCCTAAACGCAGCAAATCGTGGGTGAGTCCAGGTGAAGCATCGACATCGACGGCACGACCAAACTGTTGCGGCCGGAAGGTCATGCTGTGTATGTGGTGGGACCAGACCGGCATGATCTACTTTGAACTGCTGAAACCTAGTGAAACTGTGAACGCCATTCGCTACGAACAACGATTGACTGTGTAGCGACTCCAATTTTTATCTGACACCAAGAAGCTTTTAATTTTATATTAGTGACTTATTTTCGAAGAATATGAACCCTAATGGAGATGGAAATGATCAGAATTAAAAATTTTGCAGGTGTAGTGGACCCCGAGCCTGTACCCGATAATCGCCCGCTTCTACCCCTATAAAATGTAAAGGAACAAAAATTTCTGCAGCGTATTCTAGGCAGGCTAACGTTCTAGGCAATAAAAAAAATCGATTCTGAAAACCTCGTAATGTGGTTTCCCCCCCTTAAGGATCTGGGAACATGGAGGGAAAGGTTTTCGTATTCTGGTTAACTATGGATAGTAAGGCTAACGTTCTAGGCAATAAAAAAAATCGATTCTGAAAACCTCGTAATGTGGTTTCCCCCCCTTAAGGATCTGGGAACAGGGAGGGAAAGGTTTTCGTATTCGTGGTTAACTATGGAGAAATTTACTGCTGAAGCTAGCAACGGAACGGAAGAAGGCCGCATATCGAGTTACGTTGCATTCTCAAAGAACGCGAGCACCCGCAGAGACCTATCAGAACTCTGTCGAGCGGAAAAGCGACTTCACAGATGGAAGCAGGAAGTCTGGGAAAACCAACAGGTCTGTGAACAACCGCACCAGGCGCAGTGCAACAAGTCAGCAGGGTGAAGTCTTATACACATCGATGCTCATCCTGCCGAGACAAAGAGAGAAATCTAACTTCCGACAGAATGGGTATATTGGAGCGATGGGTTGAGTACTTTGATGAGCTACTGAACAACCATAATATCGGGGCGAGTTGAAGGTCCTGCCCACTGAAGATGACGGACAAATACTGCCACCACCAAGTATAGAAGAAACAGTGCGTGCAATTCATCGGCTTAAAAATTATAAGTCGCCAGGAGCGGATGGAATTACAGCCGAATTGGTTAAATGTGGAGGAGACCAATTACACCAAGTGGTTCATCAACTTGTGCTCATGGTATGGGACAGCGGATGTATGCCTGATGATTGGCAAAGAGCCATTATCTGTCTCATACATAAAAAGGGAGATATCACACAGTGCAGCAATTATAGAGGTATCACGTTGCTGAGTACTATCTATAAGATATTCTCCGCTATCTTGCTAGGCCGGATAGGCCCATACCAAAGAGGCTTCACTCCGAGCAAATCAGCAACAGATCAGATTTTCTCTGTGCGGGAAGCGATGGAAAAACTGTTGGAATATGGACATCAGTTGCACCATCTTTTCATCGAATTTAAAGCCGCCTATGATAGCATAGCAAGGATAAAATTGTACACGGTCCTGAGAGAATTCGGTATCCCGACGAAATTGATAAGACTGACTAGGCTGACCCTGACCAATGTGCGAGGTCAGATAAAAGCAGCAGGATCACTCTCGAGACCATTCGACATCAACAACGGTCTAAGACAAGAGGATGCCCTATCATGCGTTCTCTTCAACCTGGCATTGGAGAAAGTGATTCGCGATGCAGACGTAAATGCGAGAGGCACCATCCTCTTCAACTTCACCCGACTACTGGCCTATGCTGACGATGTTGACATAATGGGAAGAACAACCCGAGGTGTACAGTAACCCTTCATCCAGATCGCGCAGGCGGCCATTGAGGCGAGATCTTGGGCTGCACATTATTGAAGGCAAGATGAAGTACATGGTGGCGACGTCAGCGCCAAAAAGCAAAGAATGAACTACATCGAATCCCATTGATCAAACGAAAACAATAAAGATAGGAGACTACAACTTTGAGACCGTTGAAAATTTCTCCTATCTAGAGTCCAAATACACAACCGATAACAGGCACCACCTGCATAGGGTCAAATCTCTTACTGAACAAGACAATGATCTTGCCAGTCCTCATGTATTTCTCGGAGACTTAAGTTCTTAGCAAGAAAAATTGCGAACTCTTGGCCGCGTTCGAGAGAAGAATCCTTCGAAGAATTTTTGGTCCCCTACATGAGGATGGACGATTCCGTAGCCTACATAATGGCGAAATCTATGAGCGATACCACGACCGTCTGGTTGTGGATAAAATCCGGTTCAACAAGTTGCGGTGGGCCGGTCATCTAATCCGTACGGATGAGAATGATCCAGCCCGAAAAGGCTATAAGGGCAATATCTATGGTAGAAAAAGAAGACGAGGCAAACCCTGCCTAAGATGGAGCGATGGCGTAGGCCAGGACGCCAGACAGCTTTTAGGAATATCAAATTGGTGGACCTCGGCGTAAAACCGGGATGTCTGGAGTTCCTTATTAAGGCAGGCCTAGACCGGATACCGGTTTTTGCGCCATTGATGATGATGATGATGACCATCAGGCTATCTTTCAGATGGAGCGTAGGACAGATGCAAAACGTATCGAGAAAACTGTAGTAGCGGGTTGGACATCCAAGAAACTTGACAAGGAAATGTTTGAGGAAATTCGTCTGCAGGAAACGTCGCCACCGATCACCAATTCTAATTTGCTGCGAGATATCATTAATACCCTCTTTCCCACAGTTTCAAATGAATCGAACCTGCCACTGAAGGAGTCCTGGAATCCGCAAAGAACATTGTGGAAAATAAAGCCTCAGACTTAGATGGCATTCCAAATAAAGGTCTGGTAGCGGCTGTAAAATAGTTCCAAGGTGGTTCGCTGAAAGACTTACGCCGTGTCTCAAAGAAGGGGGTTTCCCGCGAAAGTAAAGGGAACAGAAGCTTGTCCTAATCTCGAAGTGAAATGAACCTTTGGGTGATCCTTCGTCTTATAGGCCTATATGCCTATTAAACGGCGTCCGCAAACTTTTCGAACGGGTCATCTACAATAACCTCTGAGATAGGCAGATCGGACAGTATGGTGACGAAAATTGCTGTAGAAGCAGTAGAGTCCAATAAATCTTGCGCGGTAGTTACTCTCGACGTGAAGAATGTCTCCAATACTACAAAATGGAGCAAGAAAATTGCGGGTTTGCCCAAATTGGGAGCTCCCAAATACCTAGTGCGCATAGTCATAGAATTCCTTCGGGAGAAGCAATTATGTTATGATTCGAACGATGGACCTAAGACGTATAGAACAACCTGCGGGCTTCCACAAGGATCAGTCTTCGGTTCTCTCCTGTGGATAATAATGTATGATGAAATTTTGAAGTTGCAACTGGCCAAAGGAGTGACAATCATTGGCTTCGCAGACGACATCGGAGTGACTATCTTGGCACAAGGTATTGAGGAGTTTAAGGTCCGCACAGATGAGACAATTTTTGAAATAGGATCTTGGATAGAAGACACTGGTCTGACGCTCGCAGAGCATAAAACCGAAGTAGCTTTTATTACTAAGAGAAGGAAGCAAACGTGGATAAAGATCAGAATTGACGAACAAATAATACATTCGCAACCAACGCTCAAATACCTAGGAGTCATGGTTGAGCAAAGGCTGAATTTCAAGCCCTACTTTGAGCATTTAGCAATCAAGGCTTCCGGGGTTGCTACATTGTTGACAAGAATGTTACCGAATGAAGGTGGTCCTAGGCAAGGTCGCCGACTCCTTACCTCGAGAGTTTTCAGTTCCATCTTGCTTTATGCAGCTCCAGGCTGGGCTTGGGCAGCAGATAAAATTTGTTGAGTGCATTGTGAACGTCGTGCGCTTACCGTACAACATCAGACGAAGCAGCATGTGTGATAGCAGGCATGGTCCCCATCGACATCTTAGCGAACGAGGATCGACGAAGGCGATCCAGAATCTGCTGAGGAAGAGGGAGATTGGGAGGAGAGTAGGAAATAGTGACACGAGCCCCAGTTCGTAACTGATCCTACCGAAATGGCAGTCCCGCAGGGTAAGCGAGGGAGAATGTGGTGGTTTGAGTGAGTAAAAGTCTCATATAACCATATGGCACGAGCCAGCGATAGGTTGTGAATCTTTCCACCTTCCAACACCTAAAAAAATACCTGTCCATTCCATGAAGATTTTTTACCGCATTCTTGGCAGCCGCATTGGCGACATTATTCAAACAACCGCCACCTGGCTAGGTTTGTCAACACCTGTGAAACTAAAGCCCTTGACCGTGTGCTACGCAAGTTTTTTTGGTTTGCTTTGCGGTAACTCTTAGTGTCAAAGGAACTCGTGCGCTAGGTTAAATGGTTCCATCGCAATTCGAAAAGTAAAATCTAGCTTAAGGTGAAATGCATTATGAAATAGCTTCACCTGACAGCGCAACTTAGGTAAAGGTAAGTACCACAGCTGACGCAATGGCAAAACGCTTCCGATGCTTCACGGCAAAGTGCTAAACTGCTCTGAGTATCGAAGTTGACGGAAAACGACTAGAAGACCGACCGAAACAATGGCTTAATACGCTAAATGGTGATTTGTGAGGATCTCGACTCCTTTGAAGCCAGGCCTATCACGGAACAAAATGGCGTTGTTTCGTTGCTTGAATCTAGGTGATATACCCGCTACTTGGTAAGGAACCAATAAGGGTAGCATCAGCTCCACTCTCGTATAGTCCAAAAGTGTAATTTTAATGCGGTTTTTTCATAAAAAAGCACAATAATATTCCCTTCTTCTCATATCATTCATTATCATCTCACTTACCTGGGTTTCTTGCCTATGCATAGCGAGAATGTGTCGAATATTATTGCAGGCACGTAGTGTAGAAACAGAATTGTCAAAAAGTGCATTAGTCTGTTTGGATTATTTGAATAGCACAGGTACCAGATTGCTTTTACTGTTGGATACATCAGACCATATTTTGTTGTTTTCGTCGTAAATTCACCCCACGTTAATTCGTTTTCTTTCGATGTGCAAAAATTATATACGGGAATCTCACGTTTTCCAGGTATTTTGCTAAAAAATTGGAAGAAAAAATATGTAAGTTTCAGTTTCGACCTCAAAGTTAAATGAAGAAATATAAAAAATCAATTTCTCGATGACTTGAAAGTATGTATCCCGAAAATTTCCCTTTTGGTTCCCCATATAAATACTAATTACTCCTAGCAACGCTTAACCTCTGTGATGGGACTACCATAGGTTTCTTTTTTAGTCAGTCTTTGGTAAATGGAGTTTTGGGATAATGAGCAATCTCATTTTATAATATGTAGGGTATTTTCACATAATGTTATGTCAGATCTAATTGGTACTTTCTATATTGCTCAATAAATTGACTTTACTGGATAATATGTATGTATGACTTTTGCCTATTCCAGAAATTCCGATGGCAATGGCTGCGATTCAACTCAGGCCTCCCAACGGCTTTAAGTCAACCTAGTGCTGAAATAACGTGACCGGTGGCTTCCAAGTGTGATACATAAGACCATGCTGCTAACAACAATATCAACAAAAAAAAATTAGAGTGACAAAACTGGAATTGCCAACACTTTTGGGAACGGAAGAACAGAAATTTACCACGTTTGTAGATACTGGGGGGCTCACTACTTCAATACGGGAGGCAAAAAACAGTGGAAGTAGGAGATAAAATA
Source organism: Hermetia illucens (assembly GCF_905115235.1). Classification (NCBI taxonomy): domain Eukaryota; kingdom Metazoa; phylum Arthropoda; class Insecta; order Diptera; family Stratiomyidae; genus Hermetia; species Hermetia illucens. The sequence goes on along the minus strand of NC_051855.1, from coordinate 8,982,172 downwards.
GTAAAACGTCCCTCGGAGAGATACACGGAGGTCTTCTATTACCGGTGGTTCAAAAATAGAACAGTGTTCTGGAGCCGGGGTCTACCTCCCGAATAAAAACGAGAAATGGGCTTTTCCTTTGGGACTATGTGCAACGGTTTTTTAGCTGAAGTATATGCGATCCTAAGGAGGCAACCTGGCTGAGTGACGAACGGTTGAATGGCAGGCGCATCGCAATCTGCAGCGATAGTCAGACTGCACTGAGGGCGTTGAGTACTCCTTTGATCACCTCGAAAATCGTTCAGGAATGCAGAAACCGTTTAAACTTTATTTCTAGATTCGATACAGTGGAGCTACTCAGGGTACCTGGTCACTGTAGTGTAGAGGGAAATGAAATCACGGATGATTTAGCAAAAGAGAATTCAATCTGCTCCATGCCATTGGAGCCATTGGAGTATGAGGTGCATTGGCTAACGCTGTCATCATAAATTGGGAACAAGCTTCTCATAATGAAAGGTGGCAAAGCCACCACGGCCTAAGTGATCAGAGTCTATAGAAAGTTTCTCTCCCACCATAATCACACTCAAGACGTCCCTCAAGGTTCGTCAGCGAAACGTAACGTATCGCTTATGATACGGGAAGTGACGTGGAGTGGCGCATTACAGCCGCGTTCTAAGTAGTAGCCTCGAGAAAGTTTCTCGGCGAATAGCGAACTGCTAATGACGGATACACGTCGGGACACATTGGGAGTCCCCGGAACTGTCGGCAACCCCTTCACAATGTGGATAGGCTGGTGTGAGCCTAGCACTGCCAAAGTGGTAGTGGGGCCTTTGGGACCCTGGCTGGGTAGTGAGTATTAAACCGGTATTAGTACACCGCGTTGCACCGGGTTAGCGCTGATCTGTTCGTTAGTTCCCGAATCAGCTAAGCGTTGGTCAGGTCCTAGGGAACAACAAAGGCGTGAAAAATGGGCCGATGGAGCAGGAGGAGCTGCTGAATCGTATTTCGTAATGCAGGCGAACATGAAGAGCAACAGAAGATCTGCGAAAAGTAGAAGAAACCGCGCCCCTGTGAGAACACCACAAGCGCCAAATGAATTACAGATAGTCCGTTGCAGAGTGAACTGGGGAAAAAATGAAAGGACGAAGAGACATCTGAGGGAGATTTCACCCAGTTACTTTCCAGGGCTGAAAAGAAAAAGGCGAAGAGGAAGAAGAAGCAATAACACTCCGCGTCGTCAGGAAAGCCCTTGCCGAAAATTAAGGGGTTCACGAATGATGGGGCTCCAAAAAGAATAGTTGAGGAGACGAAGGAGCACTAGATCGTCAGCATTGCTTATTAGGCCAACGGAAGGCAAGATATTTGCGGAAGTCCTCAGCAAAATCCGTTATAAAATCAAGTGTAACGACAGCGGAGCGGAAGTGTCTTCCATTCGGAAAGCGAAGAATAGTGGAGTCCTCGTCGAATTAGGATCGAGGAGAACAGATAAAGGTGGGTTCTGTGAAACAGTCAAGGAGCTACTGAGAGAGAAAGCTGTGATTTCTAGCCTAGCACCCACGTGCTCTCTGGAAATCCAAGATCTTGACTGCCTCACAGAAAAGAACGAAGAAGAAGAGGCCGTCAAGCGTCAATGTCCGAAGATAGCCAACGCCCTGATTTGTATCGACCCTGCGAAATCCCGAGGCAAAAAAAAAAAAACGCCGTGATGGAAGTTGCCGAACAATATGCGAGGAAGCTTATTAATAGCGGGAAAATCAGAATTAGTTGGGCAATATGTAGGACACGAATACGGGGCACTCCAACCACATGTTACAGATGTTTAGATTATGGACACACGTCTGCAACCTGCCGGAAACCTGAGAGGAGACCAACATGTCGCAGATACGGCTAGGTAGGCCATAAAGCAATACCTGCAACCAAAAGAAGAGTTGTACTCTATGCAGGGATCGCGGTGCATGAGTGATGAAAGCATTGCGCATACTGCGGGCTCGTAGCGGTGGCCAACCTTCAAAGCAGAACTGGAAAGAGCAAGGACACGGTTAACATGATCTGCCCCTTACAGATCAATATGCACCGCAAAGGAACCACTCATGAGTTGCTAGCGCAGTTCAGTACCGAAACAAGACGTAGATTCGCTGCCATTTAAGTTCGAGATGGCACCCATCCTAGGTTTCTTGCCCAAGGCCAAGGGAGCGGCTTTGTCTGGATTCGATGTTTGGGGGAACGTTTTTCTTTGTCTATTTCGATGCAGACTTGATGCACTGGAGGGCGCTATCTTGGCACGGCGGGGCTCGGATCCTGGTCGAGCGTGACTTCAATGCCAGGTGGCATGCCTCACATCGACTCCAGGGGGAAACGATTTCTCGAAATAGCGGCGAGAACGGGACTCGTAGTTTTAAACACCGGATCCACCCCAACATTTCGGCGCTTAAGATGCGAGGAAGGCATTCCCGACGTAACCTACGCGTCGGAATCATTGGTGTCGCTGGTGGACAGATAGAGAGTTCTGGAAGACTTCTCGCCAAGCGATCATTAATACATCGCCTTCGAAGCAGTTGACGCAATCTCTCGACGTGCACCAACTCGGCGTTCTTTCTGTGTGTGGAACGTCCCGAAGGCCAACAGCGGGAGATTTTCGAAACTCTTGAAGCAGGTGGGGTCGCACTGGAGCACATTGTTGGGGGTGGCGACGCCGCAGCTGTAGTCTGTGCAGTATTGGTGGACGGCGGAAATTGCAGAGCTTCAGGAGGAGTGTCACAAACACCGCCACTTGACGCAACATTTAAGGGACCGGGAGGAGGCAAGTACCACAATGACAGAGTACAGATCAGCCAAAAGGAGACTCCGGAGGGCAATAAACACGAGAGCTGGCCAATTTTCTCTATAAAAGAGTTGGAAGAGGCAGTCTCTTTATGAAAAAGAAGAAGGTGTCAGGACCCTACGGTATCCCGGCAGAGGTACACAAACTGGGGCTCTAACTTCGGCCAGGTTTTTTGTTCAACGCATTGAATGCTTCCCTAAAAGGAGGCATTTTCCCACCTCATTGGAAAGTGGTGAGCCTTGCATTGATCAGTAAAGGAAAAGGCGAGTTGCCGACAGCATACCGACCGCTTTATATGTTTGACACTGTCGGGAAAGTGCTCGAATAGCTCATCAGAGACTCCCTGAATCGATACGTGCTACTGGAGACTTATCTCAACTGCAGTTCGCCTTTAAGGGGGGATCCACAACGGATACTGTCATGCAGGTCGTCGATGGCGTAATGCTACTGGAGGGATTCTTTACGGATATTGAGGAATTATGTGAGATACCAATCCCTTCTCTATGAGACGTTAGAGAGTCAGACAAGGCTGGAGGTTACACCAGGAGTAGCGCAGGAATCCATCCTAGGCCCGGACCTCTGGAACGCTTCCTACAAAAGCCTTCTCAGACTCGGCGTGCCAAAAGAGTCGTGTCTTGTCTGTTATGCACGCATGTTGAACACGCGCAAAGCAGACTTGGCATATTGATGCGACGGGTAACCGGATGCATGACTGCTCACGGTTTTGACTTTGCACTGGCAAAAAAACCGAAGTACTCATCTTGACTAAAAAGAAAACCCCGATTCTGCGTCCCATATCGATCAGCATGTCGTTAAAGGAGTCAAAACCAACGGTTAAATACCTTGGACTGACGCTTGACTCAAAGATGAGCTTTTCACGCAAATCAAAACGGCAGCGGACAAGTCTGCAGTTGGAGCTTCAGCCTTAGATCGGCTAATGGTAAACATTGGGGGTCCTACATCTAGCATATGACGTCTTTTGACGAGTAGAAGGCAGTCTGTTCTGCTCTATAGTATGGACTCCTGGCAAGGAGGTATATCGTAACCGCCTTTCGCATGAAAAGAGGCGGGGAACTTTACGGGTGGCGTCTGCACACCGAACTGTCTCTGAACCGGCTGACTATTTCCTTACCCAATTTTTAAGTGGCATGAAAGTTTTCAGTTTTACCTGCACAAGATTGGAAAGGCACGATCTCCGGATTGTGTGTTTTCCAGCACAGGGGATCTCTCTCCAAACAAAATTGCCGCGGAGATACTGAGGAGCGCTAACAGGTAGGGTCGTGTTGTGCCTTACGTTCGGGTTCTTCTCGTTGCAAAGAAGACATAGCTCTACCGGTGAAGAGTCCGGGTGGCAGGGGGTTTCTCCAGTTTACCTCCTCCTCTCCGGTTCCAGGCTAGCTCTCGGACGATGGGGAGGTATTCAGTTGGTAGTCCAACGGCGTACCGTTGCGGGAGTCCAAAACTCCCTGCCTAAACGCATTTAGCTACCCTACCCAGAATTGGATGCTTTAGGTATGAAAGGTTTTGTGCATAAAAATATTTGAGTGGACATTTGTTCCTGCTCCCACCCTCGTTTGGCTAAATATCTCCAAGGATGTTAAAAATGACATAATGGAGCGTGTTACCCTCAGCCCATCGAAAAGAAACAGACAATGAGAAAGTGTGATGGTAACTAAACGGATCAAGCAGCAATTGCGTAAATTGGGAAACGACCGCTAAAACTCCATCAAACTATAAGTAGCGAACCACAACCAGAACCCCCGTCTCCTCATGCCCAGCAATGGAAGGTCTTTTGCGGAAGTTCTTCGAGAAATGTGCTACAGTGTCAGTGTAGATGTCAACTCTGTGGATTGAGTAAAAGAGAAGCGTGGTTTTAGCCCCCCGTTTCAAGTGTGGGCCTTATGGGTTCATGCTGAGTCATACAAAACTGGACCATTTGTGTGACCAGTATAGCGACTCTGGACATAAACGCAAAACTTGTTCGTTGCAGTGATATTGTTACTCTCTGCAAGGAACTTGGTATGCGGAAAAAGCATATGGCTTACATTCCTGGTTCTGGGCGATTCCAGAAGGGAACTATAGAAAGGGAAAAGCCGAACAGCATGACTCACATCCTACATCTGAATATGCGAAGCACTGCAACTGTTCACGAACTGATGACATAGATAGTGTGAGAAAGAACAGCTATTATTTTTCAATGAGCGGTAAAAGGTTGATCCTGACCAATTTGCGAGACCAGATAAAAGCAGCAGGATCACTCTCAAGACCATTCGACATCAACAACGGTCTACGATAAGGGGATGCCCTATCATGCGTCCTCTTTAACCTGGCCCTCGAGAAAGTGATCCGTGATGCTGAGGTAAATGGAAGAGGTACGATCTTCGTTATGTCCACCCAACTCATGGGAAGAACCACCCGAGACGTACAAACTGCCTTCATCCAGATCGAGCAGGCGGCCATTGAGGCGAGATCTTGGGCTGCACATCAATGAAGGCAAAACAAAATATATGGTGGCAACGTCAGCACCGAAAACCAACCAATCAACAACATCGAACCGCACTGGTCAAACGGGAAGAATAAGGATAGGAGAATACAACTTTGAGACCGTTGATAATTTCTCCTATCTAGGGTCGAAAATCACAACCGATAACAGCTACGATGATGAAATCCGCGCATGGTTGTTGTCAGCCAACAGAGCCTATTTCAGTTTACAAAACCATAGGGTCAAAGCTCTTACTGTACAAGACAATGATATTGCCAGTCCCAGTCCTCATGTATTCCTCGGAAACTTGGGTTCTTAGCAACAAAAATTGCGAACTCTTAGCCGCGTTCGAGAGAAGAATCCTCCGAAGAATTTTTGGCCCTCTACATGAGGACGGACGATTCCATAGCCTACACAATGACGAAATCTATGAGCGATACCATGACCATCCGGTTGTGGATAAAATCCGGCTCAATTGGTTACGGTGGGCAGGTCACTTAATCCGTCCTCCGACGACATCTGCTTTGTTTCTTATTGCAGTGCTGTTGTAAATATTACCTATTTTCTGCATTTCACATATCACGCATTTGGCTATATTGTACGTTGGAGAGTTCCCTGGGCAAGTGGCCGCTGGAAATCATCTTCGGACGGGCCAAGAGTGTGTAGGGCCGGGCTGGGAGTAGGTTCATCCAACTGACGAGGATCGGCTGGTCATGTGTTAAGGGCAGGTAGATCTGGGGGGATGAGCCGAAACAATAGTCCGGGTATCTTCCTCCCTGCACTGGAGGAGGTGCTAATAGGACAACAAGCCAAGTTTGAACAGAGCTTGGTCTTTAGTATGCGAACTCTTTCTAAAAGGTGCCCAACACTTTCAGTTTCAAATGAGACCCTCACCCTGGTGGCCGGGTTAGCCGGGTGGACAATCTTCCTGGGCTACTCGTGGGACTAAGATATGGACTCGATTTTAAAAATTATTAAACCAACGAAAGAAGAAGAGGGAGTGGTTCCAGGCGCATTATCGGAGGACGAACGGCTGGTATCCAGCCAGGAGACTCGGTGCAAACCGTAGCGCCGCCGTACTGAGATCAACGGACTAGTGGTTCCCAGCCTGGAAAATTGCCAAAATAAGGAGGCCGGTACTGTCGACTAGCCGGATGAAAAAGACTTCGCTAAATACCAGGCGATTATCGAGGAATAAAACAGCAAACGCTTTGTGCAGAAGGCGAAGCCCATCGTTCTGAAACAAGCGGAGCAAAGTGGGCAAGAGCTCGGACGCTAAGCAATATCTGAAGAAAAATACGCAGCAACAGCCAGTCGACGAGCCACGAACTGCAAAACCCTACAACGACGTGACCAGGAGCCATTTACGCTGGCGGAGGTAATACCGCTAGCGGCAAACCAGCGCCGAAGGTGTGGACCAGTGTTGAGGCCAGACTGTCCGAGGTGGTCATTGAGAATCTGCTGGACGCCGAAGGTAAACACACGGGATCTATTCACTGCTTTGATTCCTCTCAGGTGGTCCGTGGTTTCCACGTTATAGTTTGCGACGACCAATTCTCCTGGGACTTTCACGGGTCGTGCATCACTAAGACCAACGACGGCTGGGAGGGCGTAAAGCTCAATGTCATTCCCTACGACGAGATTCCGACCAGACTGGTCACTCGCATCTGATTGCCGACGATCCGTATAAAGACAAGCTCGCCCAATCTGTGCGCTTTCAAAACCCCAGGATTCCCATGGACGACTGGGTTGTTAGGAGGAGGAACCACAGACAAATAGCTAACCTTTTCTACTCCGTGTAAATGGAGAGTGTCTGAAGGCACTGAAAAAGGTCGACTATATAGTGCGGTTCGGAGTCAGGAACGCAAAAGTAAAAGTGTTCCGCGCCAAGTGTTCCTAGATCTAATCAACGCCGCCAACGAGCTGTTGGAGGAGATGAGGATCGTCGGTCCGACGGGCACTGACGAACCCCCACGCAGCAGATCATGCTGAAGGTAACGCAGATAAATCTACAACACTCGAAGTGCGCCTCGACTAATCTGCTTGTCTTCCTATCGGCATTGCACTAATATAGTCGATTCAGCTGTGAATGAGTACCTGAGTCAAATCAGGGCAGTAATCTCGGGCGAGCGCAATGCTGATCACATTGCCTCCTATAGAGTTCTGTAATCCTGTAGTGTACCGTTTCGGTCTTGAATGAAGTGCTCTAACACACTTCTAGGTCCTGATCCAATATAGATTGTTGCGCCAACGATTATTATTATTGATTAAGAACAAACTCTCCGGTGTACAAATTGTACAAAGGTCGGGGCTCTGGAAAACGCTTTCGAAGCCGTCTCTAAAGCCTCTCTACTAAGTACAGCAAGAAGACACTGCCACAGTGGTGGAATGACGATCTCTCCAGCCTCATTAAGCTGACCAGGGAAATCTTCAACATCTGCTACAGGCATAAATATTGGCAGCCATCCAAGGACTGCCTGAAGAAGTATAATTCGATCATCAAGGACTATCGTCAGAACATTGAAAGCACCAGTGAATCCGCGAACCACAATAAGATTCTGTCCAAGGAACATAAGAGCACATCCTTCCTTAACAATCGGAAGGCTCCTGGACGTAATCTGTTGGTGAAACCTTGGAACTGCTGGTTCAGACGCGCTTGCCCGTCAGCGACTGTGGAGGACTGTGGGTTAGAGCCTTGCTTGAAGGGTTTGCGGCCACCCCAGCCGTGCGAGACTATCAAATTGGTAATTACCGAGGATAAAATAGCTTCTCCGCATATAAATCTCCAGGCCCAGATGGCATAATGCCGGTCATGTTACAGAAGCAGTAGGAAAGGGTTGTGCCGAGTTGTATCTCTCTAGGATACCTACCACAGTCCTGGAGACGCGCACGAGTGGGTTTCATACCAAAAGCGGTCCGGTTGTTCGTTCTCATCACCATATAGGGTGCGTGTGGGTATGTTGCGAAGGATGTGCAACATATTATTTTGAATGCCATATATTTGGTATACACAGGGAGGCATTGGAGACCGTCATCTGAGAAAATCATACGACATATGTTGGTGTGAATGGGTTAGTTGTTAGAATGCTAGGCTGTCCTTGCGGAAGCTCGCGGTTCAACTCTGACTGGTTGCAGCGCGATTTATATCGTAACTTGATGTCAGATATCAATCAACTCAGTTGCGAATGAGTGCCTGAGTCAAATCGGGATAATAATCTCAGGCAAGCGAAATGCTGACCACATTGCTTCCTACAGTGTTTACCTCCTGTGTTGGATCGTTACAGTTTTGAATGAAGTGCTCTAACACGCTTCAAGGCCCAGACCCCTGGATTGTCACACCAACGATTATTATTATTATTACATGCTGGCTCCGAAATTGCCTAATAATCGATGGAAAAAATGAAGAAGTAGATCCATATAGTTCCGAAAAAAAAGGAGCTCTGAAACAAAATAAGGAACAACAATACGACCCTTAGTTAAGAACTCACCCTACCTCGTCGCCGTAATATCATAATGGCATTTCTGCAAAGCAAGTAAGTGAAAAGAGATCATTTTCGCAGAAAAGGCAGCGGTAGGTTTTAAACCTATCTACTTTCTAACGACTAAACAAGTCGGGAAACCGGAAACTGGACGCTTCAGGTAGGTCATATGCCTAGGCACCATATAGTGGCAGCCTCCTGATTTTTTTTCTGATTTTTCGGTTGGGTAGTTTCTGAGAATGGCCCCCTTAAAGAAATGATCGCTTTCAACCCCCCGCATTCCCCACCTTTCAAACAAATGTCAAAATTAATACCGGTTTCGAAGAGTAATAACCGAGACCTATAATTTGATACTACAAATGACTATCTTTGATTAAAAAAAAAATGTATACCCCCTTTTGCATGTATGGCGATCCCCCCTTAAATTCGACGTAGGAGGATGTAACTCACTTTATGCGTGAGCGTTCAGAGTTTCCACCTTTCTACCAAATTTGGTGCCAATCGCTATAACCGTCTCCGAGAAAAATGCGTGTGACGGATAGACAGACAGACGGAGTGCTTCAAGGAGCTCTGCTCAGAAGCGGACATCAACCCGTGGGGGAGAGCTTATCGAACCGTGATGGGACGATTCAGAGGCCGTTAATCTCCGCATATCACGTGTCCCACCCTCTTGCTGAAAATCATCTAGGGGTTATTCACTCAGCAAGAGGAGAGCACCGACACATTCCAACCACCTCTGAATGTGACGGCAATTCCGCCAGTGACTAGAGAGACAGAATAGGAGACAATAAAGCGCCGGGCCTGAACGGAGTACCGAATAAGGTCCTTAAGTTTGCTGTGAAATCTAGGCCGGACATGTTCGCTGAGTTGTTCGAAGCGTGCATTTCCGAAGGAATATTTCCAGCGGCATGGAAGCGACAGAAGTTGGTCCTTCTGCCTAAGCCTGGTAAACCTCCAGGTGAACCATCCTCATACCGACCTATATGTCTTTTGGATACGGTGGGGAAAACGCTAGAGCGGGTAATCTATAATACATTACTCCCGGTTGTTGAGAGCCAAGGCGGCCTTTCAGATCGGCAGTATTGGTTCCGTAGAGCCAGATCAACCATTGATGCCATCAAATTGGTTACTGGCTTGGCCGAAGATACAATCCACGGAAAGGGTAGTACCAGCAAATATTGCGTGGTAGTAACCCTGGACGTGAAAAATGCATTCAATTCGGCTAATTGGAATCTAATACGCAAATCCCTAGCGAAGACTGGTATTCCCGCCTATCTCGCTGCTATCGTCGATAATTACTTAACTGAAGGGAGGCTCTGGTATGACACCGATGATAGACCTCAGGAGTACGTTGTTTCCACAGGTGTCCCGCAGGGCCTGGTATTTGGCCCAATGCTGGGGAACATCATGTATAACGATGTACTTAATCTTCCCCTTCTGGAGGAAGCTACAGTGGTGGGTTACGCTGACGACATAGCGCTGGTAGTTGTCGCAAGGCATCTCGAAGAGGCTGAGTTATACTCAAGCGAGGCAATCAGTGCTATCAAATGCATGTTAGAGAGATCTGGTCTGACGTTTGCAGAGGAAAAAACAGAAGCGTTCCTCATCACCAAGCACCGGAAGAGAAATTACGCCTGTGTTAGAATCGGGGATCATATCATCACTCCCAAGCCGACCATCAAATACTTGGGGGTGGTGATAGACAGGAAACTCAGCTATAAGCAACACGTACAGTATGTTTGTGATAAATCATCCACTGCTAGTATGGCCCTGGCGAGGATAATGCCGAACGTGGGAGAGCGACGGGATACCTCTAGGTTGCTTATAGCCAGGGTGGTGACCTCAATCATACTCTATGCGACCCCAGTTTGGAGGAAGGCGTTGCGCATGTCAGTTAACACTAGCAAACTGAATGCAGTCTACAGGAGGACAGCCCTGAGGGTATGCTCTGCCTTCAGGACTGTCTCAGATGATGCAGCATTCGTCATCTCTGGAATGATGCCGATTGACATCTTGGCAGATGAGATGGCGAATATATACCATGCGAAGTCAATCTCTCCCTTATTGCAGACGAAGAGCGCTGAGAGGGAGAGATCCATAAATAGATGGCAAGAGTGGTGGGAACGCTCGGGAAAGGGTCGGTGGATTCATAGGCTCATTCCTGCCATCAAGGAGTGGTTGGAGAGACGACACGGCGAGATTAATTATAATCTCACCCAGTTTCTCACGGGGCATGGAGGATATCGTCAATACCTGCACATGTTTAAATTGGAGACCTCACTCGATGGTCCAGACCAGACCAGAGGACCCAGAGCATATATTCTTCCACTGTCCGAAATTCGTGGCGGAAAGGAGGAATCTAGAGGAGATTCTAGGAGAGGCACCAGAAAATCTGGTGGCGAAAATGCTAGCAAAACAAGAGAATTGGGATGTCCACCAAATTTCGTTCGGATCGGTTTAGTCGTTTTGGAGAAAAATGCGAGTGACAGACAGACAGACAGACATTGAATCGATTTTAATAAGGTTTTGTTTTACACAAAACATTGAAACCTTAAAAGGTTTTGTTTTACACAAAACCTTAAAAAAGAGAGACAGACAATAATGAAGTTAACTTTGGTGAGGTTTTTTCTTGCGAAATACCGTACAAATGGACGAAATCACTTTCTGACAAACTTACCTGTTATATCTTTCATTGATATCCCATCCAGTTGCAATAATACTGTTTACACACAAGTCGACAGGTACCATATTGGCAACAGCATTCGGGTCGCAGCGAAATGTTCTGATAACACCAGTCCCGGCACCGGCAATTGCACCCGTTGGTCCGTAGAAGTTATCGATCCATCCGCAAACAGGATCACGATATGTTGAAATCACTGCGGAAAATGGAAAAATATTTTAAAATTATGAAAATCTGAAACTATAACTGTATGAATTTTTGAAAAGATGTTAATCTTTGAAATGCCACTACGGCAGGTTATAGTAGTGTGCAAGATATCATAATTGAAATTACCCCTACCGGTTTCCGCCCACAGATCTGTCAATTACATATTCACACGGAGCAGTATCGCACGAAATGGTTGTTGGAAGTACCTGGTTTGCGCGGAAAGCGGTCCACAAACATACGTGATCCTCTCCAGACGGGATCACTTTCAACCAAATTGACCACGTCCTGATTGAACGCCGCCACCTCTCAGCTTTGATCAATGTCAGAACACGTAGGGGGGCCAATATAGACTCGGATCACTATCTTGTTGGCATGGTGCTTCGAGCTCGAATAACAACACTACCTAGAATCCCCTCTGACAATCAGGTGAGAGTGAACACTGAAGCCATCCACAACACAAACCTCCGTGACACCTATAAGAGGGAAATGGATGCCGCAATAACCGCAGTCAACAGAGGTCCTGGAGATGAAGCATCAAAAAATGATCTTTACAACCACCTGAAGAACGTTATCACTGATACGACCACAAAGCTACTTGGCCCCACCCGCAAAAGAAGTTCGAACGGTTGCTTTGACGATGAATGTAAGCTAGCAAGGGAACGGAAGAATGCTGCATACCGAGTACTGTTGCATTCTCAAAGAACGCAGGCACGCGCGGAGACTTATCACGAACTCCGTCGGGCGGAGAAGAGACTTCACAGACGGAAAAAGGAAGCCTGGGAGAACCAACAAGTCTGTGAACTAGAAAAGTATAGGGAGCAACCGCACCAGGCGCGCAAGTTTTACCAACAAGTCAGCAGGATGAAGCCTTACACACCCCGATCCTCATCCTGCCGCGACAAAGAGGGAAATCTGATTTCCGGCAGAATGAGCATATTGGAACGATGGGTTAAGTACTTTGAGGAACTAGTGAACAACCAGAACATCGGAGAGTTGGAGGTCCCGCGAACTGAAGACGATGGACAAATACTGCCACCACCAAGTATAGGAGAAACAGTCCGTGAAATTCATCGACTTAAAAATCATAAGTCACCATTAGCCGATGGAACTACAGCCGAATTAGTTAAATATGGAGGCGACCAGTTACACCAAGTGGTTCATCAATTTGTGCTCAAGGTATGGGACAGCGGATCAACGCCTGACGACTGGCATTACCTGTTCCATACATAAAAGGGAGATATCACACAGTGGAGCAATTATAGAGGTATCACGTTGCTGAGTACCATCTATACGATATTCTCCGCTATCTTGCTAGGCCGAATAGCCCCATTCGCCCAGAACATCATTGGCCCATACCAAAAAGGCTTCATTCCAGGCAAATTAGCAACAGATCAGATTTTCTCTCTGCAGCAAGCGATGAAAGTCCTGAGGGGGTTTAACGTGAGTGCCTGCCGTGTAAGCATAATCCCACGGGCCTCTTCGGACATGGATTGATTTTGGGACCACAATCAGAACCCCGCCATGCAAGCACAGCGGTCCTGGTTTATACCGAGTGCAGGCTCAGCATTCATACCAGTGGATGAGAGGCCTATCTAGCACCTCTGCTGCAACTAAGGAGTACGGCACCCGAGTTGTACAGCGCAACTCCACACTTGAGCTCCAAAGAGCTCTGCCCGCGATGTAGGCATAACCACAACCACCATGAAACTCCTCCTAGGGGGCCAACCGCAAATAATCGGGTCGAGAACACATCCTCCAGAGGGCCATCCCGGTTTCCATGGTACCAGATGACCTCCGGTGAGGCTTCATGGCAGAGCTACTTCAGATGAGTCCCTTGCAGACGCGGGTCTCTCCTCGAGTACTTGGGCACGGAACTCTCCAACAGGCTAACTGGAATCAGCCCGAGGCAGAGAATCGCAACGGAACCTTTCACCAGCTAACTACCGCTCTGCGTACAATACAACTCAAAGGACATCACAAGATGACGCTAACACCAAACACGCAAGACTGGTGGCTGACCACCGCGGTCACTAGGCCAATCGCCCACCAACTGCAGGCTAAGCAGCGTCGACGAGCTCCCTCCTTTGTCGGAAGGCAGCTCGCGCGAACTCATTAGCGCATTTAAGTGTCCCACGGCTAGCAAGGCACTGGCTAACATCGAAGATACCGTCCAATACGTGAACGCCTATGTCGTCTAGACTGCGGATGTCACAGTACGCTAGACAGATTCAGAGAACATGTAACCAGTCCTCCAAGGCAGCCCCACATAAAACACCGCCCTGACTGGATGCAAGGGTGCACTTGAAGAGGAACTCATTCAAGCTACCATGCCCCGTCAGGAGGAAGCCCATCTCGAGTCCGAAGTCCACGAAGGAACTTCCTTTGGCAGACACGTTTCTAACGTATTCATACGTGACCCGACCTTTCCCACATTCATCCCATCTAAGCTGCCACTTACATGTTACACTCTCGGTTAACAGCCTCCTAACCCCTCCACCTGATCAACACTTACTAAATCGGTTTGCAGCAATGGTACGCCCCTCCTGATCCTGTAGGCCGTGGCACGCCGGACTACCTCCAGATCTAGAGGAGGAACACCCAACAAGACCTGCATGGCGTCGTTCGAGACCATACGACACACAAGAAGACACGATAACAAAGCCACTCGCTGACAAGCGTAGAGCAGCTGCCTGCCCTTCACTGTCAGTGCCAAATCACACAACATAGGGGACCCATACGTAGAACACGCAAGGAAGAGTCCCACATAAATTGATCTAGCAGCTCTCCTGCTTAGACCCCACTCACACCTCATAACACGCCTGCAGCAAGCGCTGGAAAAACTGTTGGAATATGAACATAAGTTGCACCATCTTTTCATCGACTTTAAAGCCGCATATGATAGCATAACACGAAATTGATAAGATCGACTAGGCTGACCCTGACTAATGTGCGAGGCCAGATAAAAGCAGCAGGATCACTCTCAAGACCATTCGACATCAACAATGGTCTACGACAAGGGGATGCCCTATCATTAGTCCTCTTTAACCTGGCCCTCGAGAAAGTGATCCGTGATGCTGATGTAAATGCAAGAGGTACGATCCTCTTTAAGTTCACCCAACTATTGGCCTATGCTGACAATATCGACGTCATGGGAAGATACACCCGACTAGGCGGCTATCAGGGCGGGATCTTGGGCTGCACGTCAGTGAAGGCAAGACAAAATATATGGTGGCAACGTCAGCGCCGAAGATGAACCAACCAAGAACATCAAACCGCACTGGTCAAACAGGAAGAATAAGGATAGGAGAATACAACTTTGAGACCGTTGATAATTTCTCCTATCTAGGGTCGAAAATCACAACCGATAACAGCTACGATGAGGAAATCCGCGCACGGTTGTTGTCAGCCAACAGAGCCTATTTCAGCTTACGGAACCTGTTCCGCTCGAAACTTCTCACCATAGGGTCAAAGCTCTTACTATACAAGACAACGATCTTGCCAGTCCTCATGTATTCCTCGGAGACTTGGGTTCGTAGCAAGAAGAATTGCGAACTCTTGGCTGCGTTCGAGAGAAGAATCCTCCGAAGAATTTTTGCCCGATACATGAGGATGGACGATTCCATGACCGTCCGGTTGTGGATAAAATCCGGCTCAATAGGTTACGGTGGGAGGGTCACTTAATCTATATGGATGAGGATGATCCCACCCGGAAAGTGTATAAGGGCAATATCTATTGAAGAAAAAGACATCGTATAGATTCTGCTACTCAAAAGGACATTCTCAATCTATCGGCGGAGACTATGCATGATCTTTAAAGATTGGTACTGTGCGAGGAAGCCTCTGTATGGCTAAATATTTTCAGCCTGATTCTATCACTGTAGAAATTTCGGAGGACCGGTTGCCGGATCCGCATGGATCCCCTGTATAGGATGCGGTGCTCCTAATGTACTCAAGTCACAATGCACTTGTTCTTGATATAAAAAAAACGGACCAGGTTGACTTTCAAACACAACGGGAGACTTTTCTCAGTCCTCCATCCAACTCATAACCACTGCCTTGTTTTTCAAACCTTTTTAAACCCACCGTTCGGGCTAAACCATTCGCCCCTTTTGAGATTATAGTGTGCAGCACAGACCAGACAACACCAGAAATTATTTGGAGGGAGCTCACACTATCGATTTTAAGGCTGTTGCCCCAGGGACTTTGACAATACTAACATAACATCGTTTCGGGCACTGAGGGGCGAATCCTGGTAGGAGGCGACTTTTAATGCTAGGGCCATTCTAGGCAGATAACCAAGAGTACATGGGGCTCGAAACGGCGTGCAACAACCCGTTGGCCCCCCTACGTGCGGAACGTGACCGGGGGATAGTGTTACAGCTGACACAATCGTAAATTCAGTGATGAACCAAGCGCTGGAGGGGTCGCAAGTATGTCAATCTACGAAATTGCCATTTGGCTAAAAATTTACAAACCCGCGAGGGCAGATCAGCCGAGAGAAAAGTCCACAGCCCAATAAATGCAAGCAAAGCAGCAGAACCTAGTCAATGAAGTAAAGGGGCACATTGGTCTGTCGCCCGGAAAATCGGAGCTCTGCGGAAACCCTGAATTATTACCCAGAAATCCCATACGGACCGAAGTTAACAGCACGGAAGGCATCGAGGGCTACCCTCTTTTCAGCATGAAATAGCTCGAAAAGGCAATTCGCATTCAGATCCTGATGGTATCCAGGCGTAAATTTATAAATTGGTGTTCCGCCACACTTGCTGCTCGGGACGTTCAACGCTGGCCTGGAGGTGACGAAGCCCGCACTAAGCAGCAAAGGGAAAGGAGACTCTGAGCTGCTATCTCCATAAAGACCGCTGTGTATGATTGACACGGTCGGCAAAGTGCTCGTAAAGTTCATCAGAAAAAGAATTGCTGAAGCGATCCGTGTTGCAAGGGACTTATTTCCAATGTAGTTCGGGCTCAAAGCAGGGAAAACACACGGTGGATGCTGTTATGGAGCTCGTGGATGGAGAGCAACTTACTCCCACGCCTTTGGTCCGCGGATCCCTCGTTTGGGGCATGACATTACAAACGGTTTCGTCCGTTTGTCCTATAATTTTTGTAATGCTTGGGTGCCATGCCCCAAACGAGGGATCCGCGGACCAAAGAGACGTGGGAGTAACTTGCTCTCCATTTGGTCCGGTCCAACAACAAGTGGTTGTGGACTTAGGATCCCTCACTTATCTTAAACAACTTACATACAGCATTATGCCTGTGCCATAACAGTACAGCCAGAAATGAGATGGTCCAACGTCTCTAACGCCGAACCACACATTTTGCCCTGGTCGTTCTCTACCGGTTCTTTCATGATGAGCTTTTTATAAGCTCGGGTGGCGACCACGCCGTCCTGAATGACACATATGAACCCCTCCGTCTCAGCAAAGAGCTCCCCAGCACACAGCCATCTGTTCGACAAATGCAAATCAACAAATGGCTGCCAAAGACAATTCACGTGTTTACCGTGCATTGCCTTCGACTTCCATTCATCGATCCGCTCTTGGTCCGACTTCATTCCACTCAGAGGATTGTAAGATCAATCCTTCAAGTTAAGTGAGTCAGTCCATAGTCTGCCTTACAGACAGCCGTATGCAAGGGACTCGCCTGCTCCTTGCTGTAAAAATAAGCGCACAGCGAGTCGACTTGGCGATGATGTTGCGCCGCCACGTCAACTATGCCCCTACTTCCGATGTCACGGGGTGGATGGCTTGGATTCGACATTTGTCTAATCCAAACTCCATCCGAATATCACGGCTGAACATCTCTATTATTCGTAACAGACTTCTAAGATGGATGTCAATACCAGCATACAGCTTCATGTCATCTAAGTACATCAAGTGTGTCAATTCGCACTTAACACGTAGGCCATACTTTATTGCAAAACCATGCCCTCTAGCTTCAATCAGCAGCCATGAAACAGGGTTCAGTGCCATACAAAACCAAAGGGGACTCAACGAATCCCCCTGGCAGATACCCCTCCGGATACGGATGGGCTTTGAGGTATTAGCACCCTCAGATGTACGCACCGATAAGGTGGTATGCCACCCTTCCATGACTGTCGCCAAAAACTTTATTATTTTCGGATCAATGCGATACAGATGTAGGATATCGATTAGCGAGGTATGCGGAACGCTATCAAAAGCCTTGGCATAATCGATATCGCAACTAAACAGGTTTCTTTGGCCTCTGGTTGTTCGTCCTACAACTACCGAATCGATAATAAGTTGCTCTTTGCAACCCCTTGACCCAACTCGGTAGCCCTTCTGCTCCTCGGACAGAATGTTTGCGCCAACGATTATATGTTATACAGGTTCAGTATTCGCCGAAGCACTCTTCTCCACCGTCCAGCTGAGGTTTCCGCTGAGGTTCGGGACGAATTCCGAAGAGCGTGTATAGAATTCTCGAATATGGATCCTATGCATAGACCAGGTATTCCCAGGCTCTATGCATCTCCAGCAACTCCGAGAATTCTATCTCAAATCAATGATCTCGGCTGTGTGCTGATATGTCGCTGCTGCAGCTACAATCACTTGTGTATTGTGGTGCAGTTGCGGCTATCAGATTGCACGGTCAGAAGATTCGCTTCCGTGTTATTAGTTTGAGTGACCAGAGAGATCCACCATGGAAAATTCGTCTGGAACGTCGGCGGGACTCACTAAGGCAGGACATTGCTAGACTGATTCAGATCAGCACTGGCAATGCCAGCAGACGGGTGAGAAATAAAGTACAGAGGGTTTACCAGAACTATGCCATCCCCAGTGAGACACCCGTAGTTGAAATTCTAGACACACTAAAACAGAAACTTTCTGTCATATGCAGTCGGTTACGACGATATGGCGAAAGTCATTCCAGACGTGTCCAGAATCCAACATACGCGAGGAACCAGCGGAGCTTTTTCAGATCTCTCAACGAATCCCAACAGACCGTCCAGACAGTACAGTTTTCGGTGACGAAACCGAAAGAGTATTGGGGTGGACTTTGGGGATTATCCGCCCAGCATGCTGAGTGGATCACCGCCGAAGGCACCCGCCATGCCAATACGCCTGGCATGAATTTTACGGATGTTACCGAGGAGGAAGTTCGACGAGCCACAAACAACTCGAAGAACTGGAGGGGCCCAGGTCTGCATCGGGTGCATAATTTTTAGTATAAGAAATTTACCAGCGTACACAGTCGGTTGGCACGCAGTATAAATGAGGTCATGAGTCGGCCGGAGGGATTTCCACCCTTCCTCACTGCGAGGATTACCTATCTTATCCCTAAGAAGGACACGGTGCAGGACCCTGCAGACACAAGACCGATTACTTGCTTACCACCCGTCTACAAATTCCTCACGTCCATTATTAGTTGAAGGATCAGTGCGCCAACGATTATTGTTATTATTATTTGTTTCAAACAAAAGCTTAAAAGCAACCAAAAAGAGAATCTCGACTCTGCGTCCAATATCGATCAGCGAGAGCCAAAATCACCAGTTAAAAACCCTGGTTTAATGCCCAACTCGAAGATGTGCTTCTTCGGGCAAATCAAAGTAGCAGCGGGCAGGGCTGTAGCAGAAATCTCGGCTTTGAGTTGGCTAATGACGAATGTTGGGCGCTCTATATCTACCAGCGGACCTCTTTTTATGGGAGCAACACAGCCCCTTCTGCTTTACCGCATGGAGGTAGGAACTGATGCCCTTGGCAAGGCGGGGTATATTAAGCGCCTTGCACAAATGCAGAGACGAGGAGCGAGCTTTGTGAATAACGTCTGTTTAACGTACTGTGTCAGAACCGGCCGTGATGGTGATCGCAGGAGTGATTATCATTGCTTTTATTGCTAAGGGGATAGATTGGGATAAATTTCAGCTGTATGCAAACAACGTTGTCAGAGAGATGCTGGAGAGCGCTCTGATTCTTCTTATTGGGAAATACATTGGGCTGCACCGGTGGAGGGACCCTATGGCAAAGGGTTTCCAGAACCAATAACTCCCTTCCTGCCGTTAGTGAAAGGAATTCCCCGACTTCGAGGCTGCCTGAACCAGAAGTGCGGGAGCGTTAGTGGGAAGCATTGTATCAAACGGTTCCTGGTTATTTTTCTGATGATGAAGATCTGGCATAAACTTATTCACCTATTTCAGAAAAAAAAGTGACATGGAGCAAACATTTGAAGTATTGCCAAAGCCTAAGCGCTCTACTCTTCATTTACATCAACATTTCGTCGCGTCGCGTAATACGTCGAGTCTATTCACCCCACTGTTTTCACTAGCGGTCCTAACTATTATAATTTTTACAATTCAACTTACTGAAATTTTTGGCTGTACCTAATATGTGGTATGCCCCTAAAGAGATCTGAGAAAAGCTCTTACTGTACAAGCCAATGATCTTGCCAGTCTTCACGTATTCATCGGAGACCTGGGTTCTTAGCAAGCAAGATTGCGTATCCTTCACCGTGTTCGAGAGAAGAATCTTCCAAAGAATTTTTGGCCTCCTACATGAGGATCGACGATTCCGTAGCCTACATAACAACTAAATCTATGAGCGATACCATCACCGTCAGGTTGTGGATAAAATCCAACTCAATAGGTTACGGTGGGCGGGTCACTTAATCCGTATAGATGAGAATGATCGAGCCCGGAAAGTCTATAAGGGCAATATCTATGGTAGAAAGAGAAGACGACGCAGACCCTCCCAGATAGGAGAAATTTTCAACTGTCTCAAAGTTGTAGTCTACTGTCTTTATTGTTTTCGTGTGACCCATGCGATTGGATGTTGTTCGTTCTTTGGTTTTTCGAGCTAACGTTCCTGTCATATACTTTAAAATCGATGAAAAGATGGTGCAACTGATGTCCGTATTCCGACAGTTTTCCATCGCTTGCCGCAGAGAGAATTGCCTGGAGTTAAGCCTCTTTGGTGTGGGCCAATGATGTTCTGAGCGTATGGGGCTATCCGGTCTAGCAAGATAGCGGAGGGTATCTTATAGATGATACTCAGCAACAGGCTCTATAACTGCTGCACTGGGTGATATCCTCATTTTTATGTATGGGACAGATAATGCTTTGTTGTCAGTCGTAAGGCACTCATTCGCTGTCCCACATCTGAGCATCTCTCTCTTCTTCTATCAGCTTCGCTGACTCCACTGCCAACTCCCCACAACAATCCTACGACCTTCTCTGCACCTACTTCTTTTCAGTGTTTTCTCCCTCGAGCACTCCACTCTCTACACCTTTCATAACTACAGGCTCCTCTGAATCTCTAGCCATTCCTCTCCTTATCCCTTCCTTGGTTGAGTTCCTTATTGGTAATGTTGACCCCGATAGGCTTGCTAACCTCTTCCTCCTTAACTGTAGAAAACACATTTCCTTCCCCCTGAGTATAATCTGCAACAAAACTCTAGATAAATGTTACTTTCCCCGTCTCTGGAAAGAGGCCCTTATAATTCCTATCCTCAAGGGCGGAGACCCTTCCCTAGCTGTGAACTACCGCCCCATTTCTCTTCTCTCCTCTTGCTCCAAAATCCTGCTAAGATATGTCAACGATTGGTTGACCGCGCACTTCGGTCACCTCATTGTCAAAGACCAGCATGGTTTCGTGAAACATAGATCAACGGCTTCAAATCTTCTGGTCTTTACCAACTTTGTTGTTAAATGCTTGAATTCACGACAGGAGGTACATGCTATATATACCGATTTCTCCAAAGCCTTTGATACCGTTGACCATAACATTGTCCTCTCTAAATTTTCATTACTAGACTTCCTTGCTTCAGTCATCTCCTGGCTTTTGCTCCTATCTCTCATACCGTTCCTGCAAAGTTTCTCTTCATGGTCGCTAATCTGGTTCCTTCTTTCCTTCCTCTGGTGTTACCCAAGGCTCTATACTTGGCCCCCTACTCTTCCTGTTTTTTTTATCAATGACCTCGCCTCCATCCTCACCTGCCCGTATTTGCTTTACGCAGACGACCTTAAATTGTTTGCCTCTGTTTCGTCTCCATTGGACTGTCCTCTCTTACAGTCCAACCTTGATAATTTAGTCCGTTGGTGTTCAGTCAACAAGCTAACACTAAATATCAACAAATGCCACTGGCTGCGCTATTCCCTTAAACCCTCCCCAACATCCTTTTCCTATTCTCTCAGTGGACAACCCCTTTCACTACTGACCTCCTTCAAAGACCTGGGTGTAATATTCAACGATAAACTTCGTTTCAATTCCCACTTCATTGACATCATCAATAGAGCTTCCAAAATGTCTGGTTTTATCCTACGTTCCACCTCCGACTTTACCTCAATCCAGCCCTCCTTAACACTTTTCAATTCTCTTGTCAGAAACATCCTTGAATATTGCTATATAGTCTGGTCCCCCTACCGCATCCGTGGCTGCCGCGCTCTTGAAGCTGTACAACGCAAATTCACCCGGACCCTCTTTTACAAAAAGAAGCTTCCACGGGTTGATTATTTGTCACGACTCTGCACCCTCAATCTCCCCTCCCTACAGCAACGCCGTATCTTCCTTGATATGTGAACTGTTTTCAAACTCTGCAATTGTCAGATGGATTGCTTCGCCAACTCGGGAATTACCTCCCGTATTGCCATGTCTCATAACACACGTAGTGCGGACATTTTTGATGTACCCTTCGCGGAGCTCGAGATTTACTTTCACTCTCCGATCGCGAGGCTTTGCTGGTCCTACAATGCCCTACAGCTTGAGTCCTTTGACTCTATTTCCCTCTCTAGCTTTGAGCGTAAAATAAGCCATTCACTTGCTCCTCCCTCTGAGGACAATATGTAATAAGGCATTTGTTTTTGTGTATTTTCCTCATTAAATAAATAAATTAATCAGTTGATGAACCGTTTGATGTAGTTGATCGCATCCATATTTAATCAATTCGGCTGTAATTCCATCGGCTTCTAGCTGGTTTGTGCTTGGTGGTGGCAGCGTTTGTCCGTCCTCTTCAGTTGGCGGGACATTCAACTCGCCGATATTTTGGTTAATGGGCAGTCCATCAAAATACTCATCCCATCGCTCCAATATGTCCATTCTGTCGGAAACCAGATTCCCTCTTTGTCTCGGCAGGATTGAGGTAGGTAAGGCTTCATTCTGCTGACTTGTTGGTAAAACTACTGCGGCTGGTGCGTTACTAATTTCACTTGCATTGTTGTCGATTCTTATTCTTCTTAAGTCTTTGTTCCGTTCAGAAGCAGGGTCGGCTCGTCTTGAGCGGTCGACAAAGTCGGCAGGGTCGCACCATCACGCGTTTCCGCCGGCCTTTTGGTCTTTTCCCATCGACTTCGATGCTCGGAGCAATTGTGGCAAGTGAGTTTGCATCAGCGCGAATTACATGTCCATACCATCGAAGACACCTCTCCCGCAATTTCACCACCATCGGTGCAACCCCATATCGGTCGCGGATGTCTTCATTTCTAAAGTAATCATAGCTTATTATACCATTGGTCCCATGCGACATTTTCTTCTTAATTACCGCGAGGTGCCGTTCATTGTCTTTTAGTGTAGGTCGGCAACAGAGGGCGACAGGACGAGGGACGCTGTCGTAAATTTTAAATGGAGACCTTCGTTAATCCGTCGACCACAAAGAACGCTAATTGCGGAACGCCACTTCATCCAAGTTGCGTTGACGTGTGAAACACTAATGAACGTCTTTTAAATTTAAAAAACGCTAGTTGCGGAATGCTATTTCATCCAAATTTGTATCAGCTGATCGTACTATTCGCTTTTTACCGCATGCGCACCACAGACAGGTCGACCTCAAGCCGAGAAAGATCCCTTCTGGTAGATGACAGGTGCCATTGAGCGAAAGGGCTTGGAGCACACTATAAGGGTTGCGAGCCTATAGTCAATTTTACGGATACCCATGACCTTGAAATCATGAATACATGGTTCATCAAACGATTGTCCCATTTTCTACATTTTATAGGGGGAAAAGTAAAACGCAAATCGACTGTATTCTCATAAGACACCAATATTTTACCACTGTCACTGTGTGCGAAGCCATCCCCTATGAGACCATCCCAACTGAACACGTTGTCTCACGAATCAAGCCACCGATAAAACAGCGTGATTAATGCACTGGCCCGCAACGCACTAAATGATGGCGATTTCGTGAGAACAAAGAAGAAATGATTTAACGGGATTACCAACCATTACGAATGCAAAAGGATCGTGGAACCAAGTTAAAGACACGATCCACAAGTTTCTCGACAATAAAATGCTGACCAGTTCGCAAATTTACAAGAATGCCAACCGGAATCAGAAAAAGCTATCGGCATCACCCAAGCGGTCCTCTTCACAATAAACTGGACACTCATCCGTCACTTCCAGAAGCATGGCCGACATTTGAGTAATTCCAACTGTCTGTGCAGCTTGTCTAAGAAGGAGAGCTTCTAGATCCATTTATGTGGGGCTCTTCCTTGCGTGTTCTACGTATGGGTCCCCTTTGTTGTGTGATTTGGCACTGACGGTGAGGGGAAGGCAGCTGCTCTACGCTTGTCAGCCAGTGGCTTTGTTAGCGTGTCTTCCTGTGTGTCGTACGGTCTCGACCGACGCCATGCAGGTCTTGTTGGGTGTTCCTCCTCTTGATCTGAAGGTAGTCCGGCATGCCACGGCCTACAGGATCAGGAGGGGCGTACCTTTGCCGCAAACGGATTTAGTAAGTGTTGATCAGGTGGAGGGGTTAGGACCGCTTGCGGTCAAAAGGCATTTAACTGAGAGTGTAACATCTAAGTGGCAGCTTAGATGGAATGAATGTGGGAAAGGTCGGGCCACGTGTGAGTACGTTAGAAACGTATCTCCCAGAGGAAGTTCCGTCGTGGACTTTGGACTCGAGATGGGCTTCCTCCTGACGGGGCATGGTAGCTTGAATGAGTTCCTCTTCAAGCGCGTGTTTTATGTGGGGCTGCCTCGGAGGACTGGTTACATGTTCTCTGTGTCTGTCCAGCGTACTATGACATCCGCAATCTAGACGACATGGGCGTTCACGTATTGAACGGTATCTTCGATGTTAGCCAGTGCCTTGCTAGCAGTAGGACACTTAAATGCGCTAATGAGTTCGCGCGTGCTGCCTCCCGACAAAGGAGGGAGTTCCTCGACGCTGCTTAGCCGGCAGTTGATGGGCGATTGGCCTATTTACCGCGGTGGTCAGCCACTAGTCTTGCGTGTTTGGTGTTAGCGTCGTCTTGTGATGTCCTTTGTGTTGTATTGTACGCAGAGCGGTAGTTAGCTGGTGAAAGGTTCCGTTGCGGTTCTCCACCTCGGACTGATTCGAGTTAGCCCGTTGGGGAGTTCCGTCCCCACGTACTCGATCAGACCCGAGTCTGTAAGGGACTCATCTGAAGTGGCTCTGCCACGAAGCCTCACCGGAGGTTATCTGGTACCATGGCCCTCTGAGAGCATGCTCCAGGAGAATTCTTGGAGGATGTGTTCTCGGCCCGGTTATTTGCGGTTGGCCCCCTAGTGGGAGTTTCATGGTGGTTGTGGTTATGCCTACATCGCGGTCAGAGTTTCTCGGGGCTCAAGTGTGGAGTTGTGCTGTACAAATCGGGTGCCCTACTCCTTAGTTGCAGCAGAGGTGTTAGATAGGCCTCGCATCCACTGGTTGAATGCTGAGCCTGCACTCAGTATAAAACGTCTCGCGACTGCATCTGGACCAGGCTTTTGATAGAACAAAGTGGCGCAATCGATCACGGCGAGCCGACCTCGCTTGTGAACGGGACAAAGGCTAAAAAAGGAGAAGAAGATTCAAATCGCTCAGTTCTGGGCAGGTTACTGGCACTTGCAGTGGAGGTGCCTGTTTCAGTGGGATCGCTCGTCAAAAATTCTGTTTTGTTTAAATTCAGTTTTGGACCGTGTTGCATAAGGCCAGGCATAAGAGAGCCTAACCGGGCACATGCTCACGACATTAATGATGAGCGCATTTTGCCTATCATTTGAACGTCAAGCAGGACGAGAACGAGGAATCATTGAGCAACTTCCTATGATTCTGTTCAGTAGTTAATGCTATGAAAGTGATAAGCCTGATAAGCCTACAGCAGCGTAAGACTATGGTGGGGAACTATACCATAGGATAACCGTTCTCTTACTACTACGTGAGGTAGAACAGTTGAGAAGAATTATAGACTTCTGAAAAGTCGTAAGGAATACAATCAGTTTTTTATGATTGATTGGGTGTAGCATGCATAATGGGTCATAGCAAGCATTACATACATATTTGAACAACTACTCTTATATCGGGACTGAGTTTTATGCCCTCTGCCTTCTGTTCCCATCCTACTTCAAATTTCATATTTGTAAACTTACCAATACCAGGCCGAAACATTCCAACGGGCATTGATCGTCCATGTTGATTGATGACATCTTCGGCTATTGCTTTAGTGAAAGTGTAAGTATTTGGCCATTTATCTAACAGTCTGAAAAAAGATTGAAAATTACCGATTTAATGTTCCCATCGGGATGATTGTAACCTATTCAAATGCAACTATTTCAAACAAAAATAAAAGCTTTAACATTGTGTTTGAGCACATTTTTAAATGAACGCTACTGTGAAAATGGCTAAGTAACTATATAATATAAATTGGTTTCCATCATTTAAATCTGGTAACTCTTTTTCTGAAAATACTTATACTAGAATTGCATAGAATACTACACTGTCGCAGTGGAAGGTCGGGGTTCAAATCCCACTGTTGACAGAAAGATTCCTATCGCGATGGGATATCGAATACTAGTCGACCTAGTTGTGAATGAGTACTTGAGTCAAATCAAAGTAATAATCTCAGACGAGTGTAATGATGACACATTGCCTCCTACCATAATCTTCCGTTTCGGTCTTGAATGAAGTGCTGTAATACGTGTCAAGGCCCAGATCTAATTGGATTGTCACACCAACGATTAAAGGGGTATGAGATTTCCCGGCGGCCTGGTCTGATTATGATTCCGGTTAAAGTTCCACACGACCGCGTGGTGGCCGCTGAAAACCGTCTTCGGGCGGGCCAAGAGTGTGTAGGGCCGGGCTGGGAGTAGGCTCATACAACTAACGAGGATCTGCTTGTCTGCTGGTCATGTGTTAGGGGCAACTAGATCTGGCGGGGGGATGGACTGAAGCAATAGCCCGGGGATCGTCCTCTCTGCACCGCAGAAGGTGCTAATAGGACCCCAAGCCAAGGTGGAACAGCATACGCCGGGGGCTGCGTGGCCATTGGGGAGCTTGGTCTTTAGTATGCGAACTCTGAATACCTTGGGCACCTTCAGTTTCAAATAAGACCCTTACCCTGATGGCTGGGTCAGCCAGGGTAGACATTCTTTCCGGACTACTCGTTGGACCAACACATGGACTCAATTATCAAAAAACAAAAATAAAAAACGACGATAGAAGAAGAGGGGATGATGCCAGGCGCATCATCGGAGGACGAGCTGCTGGCCTCCAGCCAGGAGACAGTAGCCTTCGAGAGCAGTACACTCGGTGCCAGCCGTAGCATCGTTGTGCTGAAACCAACCACAGGGACCTCCCGGAGCGAGGCGGCACACGGGCTAGTGGCTTCCAGCCTGGAACCTACTGCCGTCAAGCTGGGTGTAGCGAGTACCAAACATAGTATTCCTAACCTGAAGCCCTCAGCATCGAGAGATCCCTCGAAAGCGAAAACCGACAAGGATGTCGGTCGCCGGAAACCGGCTAGGAAGAGAAGATCCACGGGTGTCCTGCCCAAGAGCCAGTACCAGAAGCCATGCATGTTCTCAACAAGATTTCTAAGAATAAGGAGGCCGGTACTGTCGACGAGCGGGGTGAAAAAGACCTCGCTTAATACCAATTGTTGATGAATACAATAGCAAACGCCTGGCTGACGAGAAAAAGGCGAAGCCCATCGCGCCTGGTAGGGCGTTAAGCTCAAGATCATCCCTTACGACGAGATTCCCAGGAGATCGGTCGCTCGTATCTGGTTGCCCAAGATCCACATGGATAAGGACAAGCTCGTCCAATTCCTGCGCCTCCACAACCCCGGGATTCCCATGGACGACTGGGTTGTTATTAAGGAGGAGGAACCTCAGATAAACAGCCAGCCCGTACTTCTCCGCATAAACAAGGAGTGCCTGGAGGCACTGAAAAAGGTCGACTATAAAGTTTGGTTCGGAGTCAGGAATGCAAAGGTAAAAGTATTCCGCTCTGCAAAACCGGACGACGACCTAGACCCAATCGACGCCACCAACGAGTTGTTGGAGGAGATGACGATCGACGGTCCGACGGGGACTGACGAACCCGCTACGCAAGCAGATCACACAGATAAATCTGCAGCCCTCGTAGTGCGCCTCGGCTAATCTGCTCCTCTTCCTCTTAGAGGAAGACATCGACATCGCATTAATACAGGAGCCCTGGGCCGGAAGCGACCGAACCATCAAAGGGCTCCAAAGCAAATATTTTAATTTATTCCACAGCACAGGAGACGCTGATCAGGATAGACGTAGAGCATGTATTCTTGCACGCTTTCCTTTGCCCGGACTTGAGTTCCAGTGACCTAGTCGTGGTCAAGCTGGAGTAGGCGGGGGCAGAGAACGTGTATATTTCCTCGGCTTACATGGCTCATGACCGATTAGCTCCGCCGGAAAAACTACAACATCTGAAGAACACCATAGCAACAAAGAAAGCCAACCTGCTGATAGGCTGCGACGTTAATGCAAGGCATACGCTTTGGGGCAGCTCCGAAATCAACTAATTGATTGATTGATTTTATTATTTTATCGGTGTGTAACAGGGGCAGTACACCAACTTTCCATTTACCCTGCTCGGAGAACTGTGACGGTTGGGAGGAGGTCCTTGATATCACCCTAATAACCGACAATGGGATTCTTAGGGACTGGAGAGTGTCTGACCAGAGATCCTTCTCTGACCACAGTTGGATAATCTTCAGTCTAGATCTCGCCGCAGAGCTCTTCAAGCCCTTTAGAGACCCCAGGAGGATCAACTGGAGAAAGTTTGGTCAGGTAATTAAAAACAAACTCTCCGGTGCGCAAATTGGTAAGATTGGCACGACAGACGAACTGGAGTCAAAGGTCGGGGCTCTGGAGAAGGCATTCGATACCAAGTCGTATGGTCTCCCAGGTTTCGCCAGTGTATTCCAGGCGGAAGTACTGGCGATATTGGAAGTCTGTCGATGGCTGGAGCGTGATTCGAGCCCCAAGCGTAACATGGCCATTCTGACCGACAGCCAAGCGGCCATCAAGGCCTTGCATTCAACGACGACATCTTCCCGGCTGGTTGGGCAGTGCAGAGACGCGCTTAACCGTCTGGGCGGCACGCTCAAGGTAACTCTCCTCTGGGTTCCCGGGCATAGGAACATAGAGGGGAATGAACGGGCTGACGGATTGACCAGGCAAGGCTCTGCTCTTGGCAGTCCTTCGGCGAATACAGTCGGTGTTCCGCTGGCGGCTGCCGGGGGCCGAGTCTACTCCCACTACCTAGCAGCCGCGGGCCTGAGATGGCGAAGGCTTACAAGCTATGCCAAGTCAAGGAGAGGCGGTCTGCACAGGGCACTGGCCCATAGGGGACCATGCCGCTTGGCTCGGTATACCCTACAACTCACATTGCCGAAGCTGTGGAGAAGGAAGGGAAACCCTCATGTACTTTCTCTGCGATTGTCCAGCTCTGGCTAGAGTCAGGCTGCGGACACTGGGTAAGTCATCCTTTGGGGATCTCAGAGAGATTTCTAGTTGCAGGGTGGGAGAGTTGCTTTCCTTCGTGAATGCTACGGGCTGGCTCTGAAGATCCGAGCCGGCTGCTCCTATAACAACAGTGACGGTCTTAGGAGTTTGTGGCATTAAAACGGCGCACCAAAGCGCTAATTGATTCAAATCAATCTCAACTACTGTGAGGTGGCGCAAGACCTCCTCTTACAGACCATCCGAGAGAAGGGAATTGACGTTGCCATTATTTGTGAACCCTATCGCAACTGCGGTGGTGGTGTTTGGACCTGGGACCAGACCGGTAAAGGAAGTTATACAACGTCCGGAAGCTGGTTTCGTGAGAAGAAAGATGGGCTGGGTCTATAGCTGTTACGCTCCTCCTAGCGCAACACCTGCACAGTACGAGGAGATGCTGCACATAATGAGTCATACTCCGAAAATAGCGGGTGCCTGGGCTTGTGAGCGGAGTAACCGAGGGACAAACGAGAGAAGACGTATCTTGCTCGAGTCATTTGCCGAGTTGGATGTTGTACTTGCCAATATTGGGAACATATTTACGTTCTGAGGGAGAGGCCTGGACTATATCGTCGACCTCACACGTCGCATTGTCTGGGCGGGAGCGTTGAACCACGCTGTCAACCGGAGGAAGATATGTTCGGCATACCGGCCAATTGCGCTAAGGGTGTGCAGCGCATTTAGGACGGCGTCGACGGAGGCAGTGTGTGTTATCGCAGGAATGATCCCTATAGATCTTCTAGCGAGCGGGGCACACTGGCTCTACGAAAAACGGAAGGCAAATCCAGCCGAGGTGAATGCGGCTTTCCGAAAAGCCATCAGGAGGGAGTTGTGTGACAAGTGGCAACAACGATGGGATAACTCCGACAAGGGCAGGTGGACCCATACATTGATCCCGTGCATCGAGAAATGGGTCAACCGAAAGCACGGAGAATTGAATTACCACCTGACACAGTTCCTTACGGGACACGGTGGCTATAGGAAGTACTTGCATCGCTTCGAGTTGGACGAGTCTCCCAACTGTCCTGAATGCGGTGCTACACTCGAGGACCCGGAGCACGTTATGTTCCATTGTCCCAGATTTCTACAGCAGAAAAGGAGGTTGAACAGCATCTTAGGGGCGGACATCGAGCCCTCCAACCTGGTGGAAGAGATGTTGAAGTCGGAGGAAAACTGGATGGCGGTAAATGAGGCAGTAGCCGTGGTGCAGGCAAAACTCCTGGAGTTGGATCGAGCTCGGAAGGCGGCGCGACGGAGACGTGACATGGACGAGCTGGTATAGCGAACCAGTGCCTCCCCCGCGAAGTAATACTTCACGGTGGTCCCGCGGGGAGGGGCGGAAGAGTGGGGGTGGTTTTAGTGGGTGTGAATCCCACACACTGCTGCAACCTGGCGTAGCAGCGTCTTTCTAAGATTTCCACCTCCATCCATAAAAAAAAAAAAAAAAAAAAAAAAAAAAACACGTCGCATTGGCAAGAGGGACTACCTGGTATGTCGGTGAGCATTACACCCACAGCGACCACCAGGCGATCTTTATTAAAGTTTCTATTGGGCCAAGTGGCAGGTTGAATGCTCGCAGAAAGTGAGTGGGGATGCCGGGCTGGACGACGAGGGCGTTCGAGCAGGATACGTTACGGCGACCGAAATGGTATTGAGAATCACGCGATGGATGACCGAGGCATGCGACACTGCTATGCGCCGGAGGCGAGAGTTTGCAAGCAAACAGCCTAACTATTGGTGGAGTAGCGAAATCGCGGAGCTCAGATCGGTTTACCATCGAGCAAGAAGGTAGTTCTAGCGATCCAGGCGAAGACCCGATCTCGACGATTGTGAACGGGACTATAGTACGTTGCGTGACAGAATAAAGGAGGCCAGGCCATTCGCAGGAGTAAAAGAGATTGCTTTAGGCGACTTTGTGTGGATGCCAACATAAACTCTTGGGGCGTGGCCTACAGGTTGGTTATGAAGAAGTTGCAGGGGCAAAGGTCGCCTCAGGTGACTTGTCCACGGTACCTACAAAAAATTGTAACCACGCTCTTTCCTCACCATACGGGGAAGTAGGTATCAAACGGAGGTCCAATTCGAGGTGGATGTAATACCTCGCATTACCGAGGGGCAACTTCGGAAGGTCTGCGGGAGGATCCGCGATGGCAAGGCTCCAGGGTTGGATAGCAGACTGAGGTAAAGGAAAAGACGGAGGCAATGCTCATGACAAATCGCCGGAAAAGAAATACGATCAGTCTGCGGGTTGGAAGCCATATGATCGTCTCAAAGCTGACCATCTAATACCTTGGCGTGACTCTCAATGCCAGGCTGAGTTTCAAAGGGCATATATCGTACGCCTGTGAAAAAGCTGCAAAGGCCACCATGCCCTTGCCAGAATGATGCCGAATGTAGGTGGGCCAAAACAGTGTAGCAGACTGCTGATAGCTGGGGTCGTACGGTCCATATTGTTGTACGCGTCGCCTGTATCGTGACAAAAGCTGCGATCAGGTCGGCTCGTTGCGCACCATAATCGCATACCATCCGCTCGTAATACAGAGTGGATGAATCTCTGGAAAGTTTGCACCGCACTGCATAGGACAAAAATCATCCGTGTGAACTCGAAGGGTCCGAAATATGTGTAAATGCTGTTTTGGGATATTTTCAGGAACTACAGGGATTTGATGGTGGCGAGATCCAAGGTTAAGAATGCAGTACAATTCGCTAAATAATACGCAAAGTCTAAGTCTAAGCGGGGATACGTTCGGTAGTGATGTTGCGGTATTTTTTACGAAATGCACGAATACGTGGTAGGTCTATCAGGGACTTATGCTGCATATTCACCATCAGCCCATAGTGACGCAGGAAGTCTGTGCCTGATATGGAGACACTGATATCAGCCAAAATGAAGCGCTACAATAAGGTCCTTCGCAAGCTAGGACTGACTTCTACTTGCTTGTAGTAAGTTATGATGGGCGTGGTGTTTGGTAATTTTAGCTACAGAGGAAAAACTTATTGGGTCTGGGGACGTGGAGACCATGACCTTCGCGTTCGTGTCTATTAGATAATTGCGCTTATTAAGTGGGTCAAGCACTGTAAATCGACGTGTTACTCGCTTTGGATAGACGTTTCCGCGAGAAAAGTGCATGGGCTAGTACATTTAGTGGCCTGTTCCATAAACCTACTATGGTACTAGCACACGTCTGAGTGCGATGCGGACTCTTGAGGCGGACGTTTGCCTTCTCAATCCCACCATATCAGCGCCGTCGCGCGTTTCGGGCACCAAAGTACCAAACAACCCAAATACTAAACGTGCATAATTTAATTCTCATTTCAGGGTAATAATCTCGGGCGAGGGCAATGCTGACCACATTGCCTCCTACAGTCTACTGTGGTGTACCGTTACAGTCTTGAATGAAGTGCTCTAACACACTTCGAGGCCCTGATCCAATATGGATTGTTGCGCCAACGATTATTATTACTATGGTGAGACCCTGGAAAATAGTCCTCTCCTTCGTGCGGTAATGTGCTTTTATACTCGAGAAAGCCAAGTGGTAGCAAACCCGTTTTCGACGGTTTGGACCTGCGAATCAGTTTTTGACAGGATTTTTATTGCAAAATTTTGGTCTAGGTTAAGGAGCATCACAGCACATACAGTTTTATATACCAAAGCTAATTTCCAATATGGTGAAGAAGAAAGCTTTCTGTAACTAATTAGACGCTATTCGGGAGAGGCTTTCCAAAGGTGATCGCGATCCTAGATCCGAATGCCAAAGTGGGGTCTAAAAACACCTTGCTCGGGTATGTGATGTCTGTGATTCGACCCTCTCAAGTTCAACATCGACCCCTTATATGATCCAACTATCGCTCAACAGTGAGAAAACTGTTTTGCTGATCGGCGGAAGACACCTAAACCCGTCCGATAATATCGATGAGCATTGACCAACAAGACAGCAGGATGAAGTCTTACACACCTCAATATTCATTCTGCCGAGATAAAGAGGGAAATCTGATTTCCGACAGAATGGGCATATTGAAGCGATGGGTTGAGTACTTTGATCAACTAGTGAACAACCAGAACATCGGCGAGTTGAAGGTCCCGTCAACTAAAGACGACGGACAATTACAATTGCAATTCATCGGCTCAAAAATCATAAGTCGCCAGGAGCCGATGGAATTACTGCCGAATTGGCTAAATATGGAGGCGACCAATTACACCAAATGGTTCATCAACTTGTGCTCAAGGTGTGGGACAACGAATCAATGCCTGACGTTCGGCAAACAGGCATTATCTGTCTCAAACACAAAAAGGGAGATATCACACAATGCAGCAATTATAGAAGTATCACATTGCTGAGTACTATCTGTAAGATATTCTCCGCTATCTTGCTAGGCCGGATAGTCCCATACGCCCAGAACATCATTGGCCCGTACCAAAGAGGCTTCACTCCAGGCAAATCAGCAACAGATCAGATTTTCTCTCTGCGACATGCGATGGAAAAACTGTTGGAATATAGGCATCTATTCATCGACTTTAAAGCCGCCTATGATAGCATAGCCAGGGTAAAACTGTACACGGCCATGAGAGAATGCAGTATCTCGACGAAATTGATAAAACTGACTAGGCTGACTCTGACCAATGTGCGAGGCCAGATAAAAGCAGCAGGATCACTCTCAAGGCCATTCGACATCAACAACGGTCTACGATAAGGGGATGCCCTATCATGCGTCCTCTTTAACTTGGCCCTCGAGAAAGTGATCCGTGATGCTGAGGTAAATGCAAGAAGTACGATCCTCTTTAAGTCCACCCAAGTACTGGCCTATACTGATGATACCGACATCATGGGAAGACGGACCCGAGACGTACAAACTGCCTTCATTCAGATCGACCAGGCGGCCATTGAGGCGAGATCTTGGGCTGCACACCAATGAAGGCAAGACAAAATATATGGTGGCAACGTCAGAACCGAAGACGAATCAACCAACAACATCAAATCGCACTGGTCAAACGGGAAGAATAAGAATAGGAGAATACAACTTTGAGACCGTTGTTAATTTATCCTATCTAGGGTCGATAATCACAACCGATAACAGCTACGATGATGAAATCCGTGCACGGTTGTTGTCAGCCAACAGAGCCTATTTCAGCTTACAAAAACTGTTCCGCTCGAAACGTCTCACCATAGGGTCAAAGCTCTTACTGTACAAGACTATGATCTTGCCAGTCCTCATGTATTCCTCGGAAACTTGGGTTCTTAACAAGAAAAATTGCGAACTCTTAGCCGCGTTCGAGAGAAGAATCCTCCGTACAATTTTCGGCCCGCTACATGAGGATGGACGATTCCGTAGCCTACACAATGACGAAATCTATGAGCGATACCATGACCATCCGGTTGTGGATAAAATCCGGCTCAATAGGTTACGGTGGGTGGGTCACTTAATTAATGGATGAGGATGATCCCACCCGGAAAGTCTATAAGGGCAATATCTATGGTAGAAAAAAAAAACAAGGCAGACCCTGCCTAAGATGGAGCAATGGCGTAGGCCAGGACAGCAGACAGCTTTTAGAGATATCGGATTGGTGGAACTCGCATAAAACCGGGATGTCTGGAGTTCCTTATTAAGATGAACACAAAACCTTAATACCTGAAGCGCGAACTTTCGGTATTCCGACTTGTTTCATTGATATTTCTATTCCTGAACTCCGCCATGCTATTAACATAGTATGCTGGCCCCACGCCCAGGTAAAGGAGGAGGGTTTAATGCAATGTACTCTGTACTATCCTCAGTAAAACAAAAATAAAATGCTGAGATCAGGGAAAGAGATAAATAGAGTATAGTTGGAGTTATTCTACTATGCTAAATCCTACCTGATCTCTCTTGGTGATAGGTTCCACGACAGGCCGACTAAGAAAATGCATACAATGTCGTTAGAAACATGATGGTCAGATTGAGTCACATGCCTCAGCTAAATGCTAGGGTGTCCACCTCAGTCGACGCCACAGGACGAGCCCCTGTCCTGTCGAGAAATGGGCAAGTGTTCTTGATGCATGGACGGCGTCAGGACGTAAGCAAGTTATTCCGAATAAAACAAACAAAACAAATATGCGTCTACACGCTAAATGTTGGTACCCTAACTGGAAAGACGGAGGAACTCGCAAGAGCCCTTCGGAAAACGCGATTTGCGCTCTGCAAGAAACCCGATGCTCTGGTGCCAAAAGCTGCGACATTGAACGCGAACGCGGTAAAAATGGCTATAAACTTCTCTATTTTGGTAGCTCACACACTCAATATGGTGTTGGCATTGCCATCTCAGAGGGTTTCCGTGATGCCATTAAAGAAGTCGAACGATTTGTTGATCGGCTGATGAAGCTCACCATTATATCAGCTGATCGCACTATTCACTTCTTCACCGCGTATGCACCACAGACAGGTCGACCTGATGCCGAGAAAGATGCCTTCTAGCAACTTCTCGATCAAAAGACTTGTAACGTGCCTGCTGACGACTATATTATTATTGCCGGCGACCTTAATGGTCATGTGGGTGAAAAGGCAGGTGCCATGGGGGAAAGGGGTTCGGAGTGCGTAATGAGGGTGGCGAGCGAACAATCGATTTTGCGGACACCCATGTCCTTGTACTTATGAATACATGGTGCATCAAAGGATTGTCTCATCTTCCTGCATTTTATAGTGGGAACAGTAAAACGTAAATGGTTTATATTCTCATAAGACGATGGCATTTTACCATCGTCACTGATTGCAAAGTCGTTCCCTATGAGCCCATCGCACCTCAACATCGGCCGTTGATTGCCGTTCTGCGAATTAAGCCACCAATAAAACAGCGTGAGCAGCGCACTGGTCCGCGGCGCATTAAATGGTGGCGATTTCGTGAGAAGCAACAAACAACGATCTCACTCATACAATTGCCGACCATTACGAATGTGGAAGAATCATGGAACCAAATGAAAGACACGATCCACAAAGCGGCCTCTGCAACCCTCGGGGTCACCAAGCCGGGTAAGCGGTACATCAACCGAGATACTTGGCTTTGGAATGATGATGTTGAAATGAAGGTCCGTGAAAAGAAACGCCTCTACTACAAACTTCTCGACGATAAAACGCCTGCTAATTGGCAAATTTATAAGAATGCCAACCGGGAAGCAAAGAAAGCGGTCGCTGTCACCCGAGCAAACCTTTACAAAAATCTTTACGATAAACTGGACACTCGGGATGGCGAGAGAGATCTGTATCGACTTGTTAAAAGCCGTAACGAACGTGCACACTATTTTGCTTACCAACCGTCGAGCTGCAACGCATAGGTGGCGAGAATACTTCGAGCAGATTTCAACTGAAAAATTTGCTCATCCTGCACTTCCACAATCATTGCCGACATTTGGACAAGTTCCACCTGCCAGCGCAACTGGTGCTCAGAGGTGGCGGTGAGGAAGACGGGGCGGCAGCCCTGTCGGCCAAACCAAAACCAAGTGGCCGAGGAGAACCTCCATAGTGGTGGCACCGGGAGACGCTGTGGTCACTTTGGTTTGCCGGCCGTGATTCAGTAGGCGAATGCTCCAAAGGCCTAATCAGGGCGATCAGACCCGAGTCTGCACAGGGACTCATCTGAAATGGCAAATTGGTCACGAAACCTTACCAGAGGTATACTGGTACCATGGGAAGCGGGAAAGCACCTGGACTCTCATACTTCGGGTGAACTCCCGTTGTATGTGAGGACAGCTCGGTTATTTGCGGTTGGCCCCCTAGTGGGAGTTTCATGGTGGTTGCGGTTGTGCTCAAGCGAGAAGAGACCTTCGGGCCTCGACGTGGTGTTGCGTTTCAATACGGGTGCTGTACTCCTTAGTTCGGTACAGATTTAGGTAATTTTTGCATCCACCAGTATGAATGCTAAGCCATGTACTTGGTATAGACTTGTACCGTTGTTGCTTGTCTCAGCGGGGCTCTGATTGTGGTCACAAAATCAATCCGTGTCTGAAGAGGACCGTAGGATTAAGTCTCCACGACAGGTACCTACATTAAAAACCCAAGGGCTTAACTGAAGTTGAGGAGGCAATAAAACGAATGAAATCGAGGAAAGCCATAGGACCTGACGACATCGCATCTGAGCTCTGGAGAGCGAAGAGCTGGGACCCAACATTGTGGCTGAGTGAATTCTTTAATCGGGTTATTCAGGAACGAAGAACACCATCTGACTGGCAAGAAAGTACCCTTGTTCCAATATGGAAAAAGAAAGGTAGTCCAGCAGAATGTTCAAATTACCGTCCGATTCGGTTACTTTCCCATACCGTGAAGATTTTTGAACGCATTCTTGACAACCGTATTCGCGAAATCGTTGAAATAACCGTCAATCAAGCCGGATTTGCGCGGTTACTCATGGAGAAACACCGTGAGAAGCATCGCCTTCTTTACATTGCATTTCTGGATCTAGGGAAAGCGTTTGACCGTGTGCCAAACCCCACTCATCTGGTATGCCTTACGGCAACACGACGACGCTGAGTTCAATTGCTTTACCACGATCCGAAAAGTAAAGTTCGAAGTATGGCGGGTGTATCAAAACCGCTTCGTGTCTCTGTTGGCGCTCATCAAGGAAGCACCCTCTCACCACTCCTCTTTCCATCACATGGGATATCCAACGTCCCGCGCCCTACACACTGCTTTATACAGATTATGTTTTCTTAGCATCTGATAGCAAAAGTGATCTCGAGCAACTTGTCCAAAAATGGAATGATCGCCTCATGCAGCACGATCTCAGATTGAATATAAACAAAACTGAATTTTTGGCGACCGATCCCATGAAATAGGCACAATCACTGTCAGCGGCAGTGATCTGCCCAGAACTGAGCGATTTAAATACCTCGGGTCAACGCTATCAGCCAATGGAGAACTGCGTTATGAAATTGCTTCACGCATTAACGCAACGTGGATGAAGTGGCGTTCCACAACTGGTGTTCTTTGTGATCGATGTATCAATGAACGTCTCAAATCGAAAATTTACCGCAATGTTGTCCGTCCTGTCGCTCTCTATGGTTCTGAGTGTTGGTCAACTATAAAAAACAATGAACGGCGTCTTGCGGTAATGGAGACGAAGATGTTACGTTGGACCGAAATGAGGATATCCGTGATCATTATGGGGTTGCACCAATCGTGGAAAAGTTGCGAGAGAGGCGTCTTCGATGGTATGGTCACGCAATTCGTTCTAACGAGAATTCACTTGCCAAGATTGGTTTGAGCATCGACGTCGATGGTAAACGACCAAAAGGCAGGCCTAAACAACGGTGGCTTGATATGCTGGATGGGGATTTAAAAGCCCCGAGATTGCCCCCAGATCAGGCATTCGATAGAGCCAAATGGCGAAAGGGATCACAACAAGCCGACCCCGCTTGTGAACGGGACCAGGACTGAAGAAAAAGGAGATTGATATTTTCATTCCAAACCCCCAAAAAAAGTCCAAGTCGGGGAAATTCCAACCCGCCCCCTCTCGTCGGATCTGTTTGAATTGCATGGCATAACTTGGGATCGGGCGATGGCTACCTTTTCACTGCCATGTTTGCCTTCTGGTTAAAATGTCCACGGATGTCTGACCCATAAGACGACGAAGTTCTTCATTCGAAATTTTCTCAGGCAAAATTAGTCTGATTGAATGAGACAAGTTTTTGAAAACTTTAAATATGCACGTGAAGTGAGGTCGAGCGTCATACCGCATTCGCAACATATGTTAGCAGTTTTATAGAATCGATTTTTGGCCAGTAAAAAACCTTTCTAGCTTGAGTCCTTATTGCTTTTTACTCTTCTGAAATTGTAGGTCATTCAAGGACCTCCGAGAATATTCAAAAGCCTGTAACCAACCAAATGAATGTTAATAAGAGTTTGA
Organism: Hermetia illucens; assembly: GCF_905115235.1. NCBI lineage: Eukaryota > Metazoa > Arthropoda > Insecta > Diptera > Stratiomyidae > Hermetia > Hermetia illucens. Next base: position 8,942,942 of record NC_051855.1, on the reverse strand, counting down.
CAATAACTGTGCCAGCGAAAATCTATCCTGAGAAGCATGTGTTGGATTTTTAGACCCCTAGGGTTTGTTTTTTGGCATGTTAGAAGGATTCAGCCATTTACTCAGTCCAGAAAAAGCTAAATAAAACGAGAATACTTACATTGGGGTTATACTTTCCAACAATTTCTCTGGTACGCATTCCGTTAATAACAACATATTTCCTGAATCTATTGGTGGCGGGTAGAATTTTTCATCTATTTTTCGTAAGGGACATTGCGTATATGCAGTTGATACGTGCACAGCACTCTTTAGATTATGCATTTCACTACATATTTGCATGATATCCTTGCAGGCCTGTACATTGATTTGCATGGCAACCTTTAATTTTTCATCAAAACGCACAGTCGCTGCCATATGGAACACAATATTGACCCGTTGTATCAGCATTAAACGATCGGACGAACTCAACCCTAGGCCGGACAGCATACAATCGCCAAATATACCCTGAACACGATGTCGAAATTTTGGTATGTGTTGTTTGAGTGAATCGAAAATCTGAAAAGAAAAGGAGAAAATCGATGAAAATCAAGCACGTCATGGGTGCCTAGCTTAACGCTCAGGGTGTACAAAATCCAACGTAAATGATCCTTGAGCTCCTATTTTGATGTCAAACACCCTGATCAGGACATACCCAAGCACTACTACTCACCGGGTCATCAAATATTTCTTCCACTCTCGAATGTACATCTTTCCCTTTTTTATTTCGCACCAGTAAAAATATATTTTCGATTCCAGGACATGATGTGAACAATTTGTTTAAAAGTACTGCAAAATGGAAAGAAAATCTTCTTTAGAAACTCAGCAGACAGATTAAATACAGCAAATCTTATATAAAATTAGATCGGAACTCCATGTCCGTCGTTTCTTTAGGAAGTTATGTTTTACCCCCAATATTTAGGTAGTTATAAAAATTATTATCTATTGCTTCGTGTACTGCTCAAGGGAACAAAGGATACAATGTAAATCATGCAATCAAAATCATAATTGCATTGCTCCACCAAAGAAATGATCACTTTCGAACCCCCGCGCTCCCCACCTTAAATGTCAAAACTAAGATCGGCTTCGGAAAGTCCTAATCGAGACCTTTCATTTGATACCCCACATGACTATATTTGATAAAAAAATGCATGTAAGGGGACCCCCCCCCCCCCCCCCCCGTAAATACCAGGTAGACTTATGTAACTCACTGTATACGTGAGCGTATACATTTTCCAGCTTTTCACCAAATTTGGTGTCAATCGCTACAACCGTCTCGGAGAGAAATGCGTGTAACAGGCAAACAGACAGACGGACGGACGGAAAGCTAGACAGACAGAAAGATTCCCCACTATTCATTAGCCCATAGTGGGGTGACCACCACTGGTCGGCACATGTCGCAGGACTTAGTGTTTAATACATTTAGGAGAAGGTCGACGATCCTGCGATCTCCTTCGAAATCAACGTTGATGAAGAAACGAAATCAGGTAAGCTCCCGTGAGGCTAGTAAATACGGAAGTGCCCAGTGGAAAAATCAAGCAGAGGAGCAGCGTCAGAATACGGACGAATCATCGTTTGCCACACTGTCCGAATTCATAAAGGACAAACGCAATGTGCACCAGGCCATCAAAAACATGGTCCGAGCCGTTAGTGTAATGGATAACAGCGCCAAGGACGAAAAGAATGCCTCGAAGAAATCAAACGTCACCCAGGCAATAGAAGTGACACCCCAAAATCAAAAGGGCGGTAAGCTTGAAAAGAGGAGTAGAGAGGGTACAAGCGATTCTTTCGGATCCTCGCAGGACGCAAAAACGCAGAAAGGCCTCTCACCGGCAAAGGGGAAGGCAAACAAAATAACTAAAATCGAGGAAACTGCGGGGCCAGCTCCCATCGACACAGGGGAGGTAAAGCCCTAAAAAGGAACCAGGGAAGCATGTATCAAGGTTGGCGGAAAGTAAAATGCAAGAGGAAGGTTCAATCCGATTCTGAACTCAGGGACCTTGGAGCAAACGTCAGCCGAACTACACGCTCCCAAAAAGGAGATTTGATGCTGGAGCTGAACAAGTCTCCGGGCAAAACGGTTGAAAATTGTCTCGGCAAGATGGAGAAGCCCTTAGTAGAAGAGCCACAAGTACGGACCAGAAAGCGGGAGATTGTTATACAATGTAAAGACATTGATGAAATCAGGACCAAAAAGGATATCCGCGACGCCTTAGAAAAGCAGTTCAGATCACTTGGCTTCCAAGATTCCGCAATCAGAGGACTGACTTATTAGTTGAAGCAGCGTTCAAATTACTAGCGGCTGTAAAGTAAAAATAGGTTGGGCCGTTTGCCGGCTCAGGGAGCAGGAGTTTCTCAAGCGCTGCCTTAGATGCCTGGAATTTGGTCACATAGCGGCGAAATGCACCGGTTACTGTGACGGGTCAAAAAGTTGCAGAAAATGTGGAGGAGAAGGTCATATGTTCAGGGAGTGCAAAACTGAGTTGGGATGTATGCTTTGCAAGGGGAAGAAGGGTGTCGACTGTCGGCACGTTTCAGGCAACAGCAGATGCCCAGTGTTTAGGAGAACCTTGGATGCAGTAAAGAAATGAGGTTGATACATATCAGCCTAAACCACTGCGAGGCAGCGTAAGACCTTCTCTCGCAGACCATCTATGAGAAAGGAATCGAAGCTGCCAAAATCAGCGAGCCTTATCGCAATAATAAGAACGGTGTCTCAACTACAGATGTAACTGGCAAGGCGGCAATATGGGCGTGTGGAAGTCAAGCTATTCAAGAAGTGATGGAGTTTCCGGAAGTTGGATTCGTCAGGGCTAAAATAGCTGGCATCTACATATATAGTTGCTATGCTCCACCAAGCGCGATAACAGCAGAATTCGAACGAATGGTAGGTATGCTAGTCTCGGATGCAAGGAGTTGAAACCCCAAGATGGGGCCCGGATGGGTCGTGTATTGGGGCAGTCGTACTACGAACACCAGAGGCCGTATCCTGCTCGAGAGACAGAGTCGGTCATGAGTACCACATTGGCGAGGAGAATCACATGGTTTGTCAGTGAGCATTATATTCATAACGACCACCAGGCAATTTTCCTCTGGATCGAATATGGGCCATGCGGCGATGTGCGCTCCCGCGGAGCTGGAAACCAGGGCAGATCTGTGAAAAGGTTTGAAGAGGATGCACTCATAGAGCTGCTATTGGTAGGCCACAATCAAGGTGGTGCGGCTAGAGAAAAGGTAGAGCAAATGATGGGACACATAGCGAGAGCATGCGACTCTGCTATGCCGAGGCGGCGAGTCCTCGCAAAAAGGCGGTCAAACCCTTGGTGAAATGAGGAGGTCGTAGAGCTACGGGATGGATGTTTTCGGGCTAGAATGATCTACCAGAGAAAAGAAGACCGAATTTCGACGAGAAACAGAAAGTATATGTGAACCTTCGAGGTAGGCTTAAGCTTACTTTGCGCAGAGTCAGACCAAAGGTCCTGTAACAGCGTGCAGCGTGGTTATGAAGAAGATGAGAGGGCGAACAACTGACCTGCCTGCATCTTCAGCTCGATATCGTGATGACGCTCTTCCTCCCGGATAAAAGGGAGCACAAACAACACAAGCAAGCATTGGGCGTCTACACCATACCTGGAGTAACTAAGGAGGAACTTGCGAAAATCTGCCGGAGAATTGACGATAACAAAGCTTCCGGTCTGGTTGCTTTTCCCAATAGAGCTCTTAAACTCGCTGTTAAGACCAGACCCGACTAGTTTATCAGCATATTTGAAACAAGAACGGAAGAAGGAGTTTTCCCCGACCGAAGCCGAATAAGCACCACATCCATCATCATACCGCCGATTTGCCTCATCGACACAGTAGGAAAAATGCTCGAAAAGGCCATATACAACAGATTGCTCCCTATCATTGAATATAAGGATGTACTATCGGAGGGAAAATTTGGATTTCGACAAGCCCACTCAACGACCGACGCCGTAGACGTTGTTTTGAAACTGACTCGAGACGTGATGTCGTCTAAAAAATGCTGTGCCGTGGTGACGTTGAACGTCAACGTTGACGGTTCAACTCCGCTAGTTGGGAGTGGATAAAAAGCCCACTGACTAAAACAGGTGTCCCTAGTTATTTGTCTAACCTCTTCGAAAGTTACCTCTCGGGAGGAGCCTTTGGTACGATATGGATGAGGGATCGAAAGAGTACACCGTCACCGCAGTAATACCACAGTCCTCTCCTGTAGAACGTCATGTATTATGGGGTCCTTATCCTTCCCGTGCCAAATGAGGCCATGGTAATCGGTTTCGCAGATGATTTAGTCGTGGTTCTCGTCGCGAAACAACGAAACGAAACCATTACCGCCATAAAAACATGGCTGGAGATGGTTCAGCTTGACCTTGCGGAACCAAAGATGGAGGCGGCCTTGATTACCAATCATAGTAGGAGGAATACGGTTAATATTCGCGTTGGTGGTCACATCGTCACTTCGAAAGTGGTTCACAAATACATGAGGGTGATGGTTGACGCTAAAATCAATTTCAAGGGACACCTGGACTATGCCTCTGAGAAAGCGGCAAATACCAGCGTATCATTAGCGCGGATGATGCCTAACATTGGAAGCCCAAGATATAGTCACATATTACTTGTGGCCCGACTGGTTCGCTCCACACTATTATACGCGGCACTAGCGTGTGAGAATAATCGGAGCAGGGTCAATATCAGTTACCGTTTAGTGGCGCTAAGGTTGTGCAGCGCCTTCAGAACAATATCAGGCGACGCAGCGTGTTGTTGCGGGAATGATCCAGATGGACATTCTGGCAAGTGAGATGCCCGTACGAGAAATTGAAAATGAATCCACCTGAAAAGGATGCAGAATACTGGAAGGCGGCAAGGCGAGAGTCGCTGGGAAAGTGGAAGCAACGGTGGGATGACTCGCAGAGGGGTCGCTGGACCTACACTTTCATTTCCCGTATTGAGGAGTGGATTCAGCGACGACACAGCGGAAATACCTACCATCTGACGCAATTCCTGTTAGGAAATAGTGGTTGTAGGAGGTATCTACACCAATTCAGTCATAAGCCCGCAGAACATCGTCTGCTGAAGTCGTAGGGTAACTTCTGTACGGTGAACTCAGCAATCAAAAGTATACAGAAGGAACTTGGAAAAGCGGAGCACGCAAGGGGGACGCGAAGAACGGAAGGTTTGGTCGCTTAAAGCGCCGTCCTCCCCGCGAAATAATGCTTTGCGGTGGTTCCACAGGGAAGGCAGAAGGAGAAAGTGGGGGGGGGGAGGGGTTTCAGTGGTTGAGAATCTCACATAGATACCTCCTTGACTGGTCTGAGTGCAAATGTCACGCGGCTAAGGCGAACACAGAAAGGCGACCTTCTGCTCGAACTTGAAGCTGGTGACGATGGCGGTGAAGATCTACGGAAGAAAATTGGAGTATCACTAGATGAAGCTGCGACGGTCAAAATGAGTAAGGATTCAGTGGTGATCAAATGCACGGGCTTGGATGAAGCCACCACAAATCTGAGATATGTAAAGCCTGGCAGACCCATTTAGGCTAATAATCGGTGGGTGAGTCTAATGTGCTACAATGAGGAAAGCGTACGGTGACACGCAGATAGCGTCGATAAGTCTTCCTATCGAAGCAGCGAAAAAGGCGATTACAGTGGGCAAAGTACGTATTGGTTGGGTGGTCTGCCGGATACGGAAACAGAGTCCAGTACATAAATGCTATAAGTGCTGGTAATTTGGTCACATAACAAAAGCTTGCATTAGCACGCAAGACAGATCAAATCTGTGCCGCAAATGTGGAGAACAAGGCCATTTTGCAAAGGACTGCAAAGGAATGCTCAAGTGCGTATTCTGCTTGGAAGCAAAAAAAAGCGACAGCGCCCACATTACAAGAAGCCAAAAGGCGTTCATAAATAAGGTCAAAATAAGTTTATGCAACTCAATCTGAATTACTGTCGAGCGGCCGAAGACTTACTTTCCCAAAGCGTATTCAAAAACAACGTCGACTTTGCCATTGTATCCGAACAAGGCAAGCTATAGAAAATGCGGAGAAACATTCAGAGGACGGGTTCACAGGTGCCCAGATAGGAGGGATAAGCATCTATAGCTGCAGCACCGAGCTTCACACTATACTTCAATGCAAGCCTACAACTGCAACGCATGGGGAGATGAATTGGGTAGCAGAGAAACCAACGAAAGAGAACGAATATCGCTGAAGACATTCGCGCGCTTGAACGTGGTACTTGGCAACTCTGGCGGAGTCAACACATTTCAGTTGGGAGAATTTCAATCGGTGGTAGACCCCGCCTTCGTCAGTAATACTCTAATCAGAGACTTGCAGTGGGATGCCAGCGAGGAGTACACACACAGCGATCATCAGGCTATCATTTTCCAAACCTCGCAAAGGAATATTTTGAAGCCATTAAAACGAATAACGATTAGCTGAGTAATCGGTTGTTGTCAGCCAACAGAGCCTATTTCACCTTCCAAAAACTGTTCCGCTCAAAACGTCTCACCATAGGGTCAAAGCTCTTACTGTACAAGACAATGATCTTGCCAGTCCTCATGTATTCCTCGGAGACTTGGGTTCTTAGCAAGAAGAATTGTGAACTTTTGGCCGGGTTCGAGAGAGGAATCCTCCGAAGAATTTTTGGCTCCCTACACGAAGATGAAAGATTCCGTAGCCTACACAATGACGAAATCTATGAGCGATACCATGACCGTCCGGTTGTGGATAAAATCCGGGTTAATAGGTTACGGTGGGCGGGTCACTTAATACGAATGGATGAGGATGAGCCAGCCCAGAAAGTCTATAAGGGCAACATCTATGGTAGAAAAAGAAGACGGGGCAGACCGTGCCTGAGATGGAGCGATGGCGTAGGCCAGAACGCCAGACAGCGTTTAAGGATATCGATTTGGTGCACTTCGGCGTAAAACCGGGATGTCTGGAGTTCCTTATTAAGGCAGGCCTTGACCGGATACCGGTTGTTGCGCCGTTTATGATGGTGATGATGATGAGTAACCAAGAAATTTAACGCAGAAATGTTCAAAGAGGCACTTCTGCTAGATACATCGCTACCGGGAGGAATGCCGGAAAAAGTGCCTCAAGCTAGAAGACGTGCAGAAGAAACCAACTTGAGATCGAGAAGCTACATGTGCAATACCAAAATGCGAACATTTCAAGCCGATGTATACTGAAGCTGACTCCGACCTATGGCGTGGCGTATACAGGTCGGTGATGTCATCACTAAAAGACGAGCGCTCCCCACCGAATAATTGTCCAGAGTTGTTGCAGAATATAGTGAACACTCTGTTCCCAGCAGATATAAACTGTACAAGTCTTCCTGCAGTACATTTAAATTCCGACAAAGTTCCGGTAGTGGTAAATCAGGAGGTTCTCGACGCAGCGGAAAGATTGACGGAAAAAAGACCCCAGGACCGGATGGCATCCCTAATATTGCCCTGAAAGTAACCGCCAGGACAGCGCCCGAGAAATGGAAGCTGCAAAAGCTCATACTTATTCCGAAGGTAGGTACACCATTGGATGACCCCTCCTCATACAGACCGATATGTCTGGTAAATACCATTGGCAAACTAGCGAGTAATATACAACAGATTGCTCGCTGTTGTGAAAAAGGAAGAAGGCTTTTCAGCTAAACAATTCGGATTTCATAAGGCGAAATCAACTGTCGACGCAATCAGCGTGGATATTGGTTTGACTCAGGCCGCAATATAAGAAGGAAAATGCTGTGCAATAATAACCCTCGACATAAAAAATGCGTTCAATACTGCAAAATGGAAAAAAATCATGGAGGCACCCGACAAACTACAGGCCCCGAAATGCGGGGTACCATAGGGTTCTGTCCTAGGTCCCTTAGTGGGGCTAGTTATGTATCATATGATGGAGTATTGACGCTATGCCTTCCGGACAACCCGACAACAATTGGTTTCGCCGATGATATTGGAATAACAGCAAAGCATCAAACCGACATCGAGATGTACGCAAATGAAGCGATATCGGAGATCAGTTCCTGATTGAGAAATTCGAGCCTTTCACTTGTTGAACATAAAACAGGAGTAATTCTCATCAGCATGAAAAGCAAAAGCAGAATCGTGAAAATCAAAGTTGGCGAACAAACAATTTACTCCCAACCCTCGCTCAAACACTTGGGATTGACAGAAGCCTCAACTTTTAAAACACATTGAGCGTACCGCAACTAAAGCGTCTTCCATTACCGCAACGATCTCGAAGATATTATCGAACATTAGTGGGCCAAGACAAAGTCGACATCTTTTGCTTTCTAGAATAGTCAGCTCCGTGTTACTCTATATAGCTCCACTTTGGGCAACTGTTCTGGATAACAAAGTAAACTGTCGAAAATTGAGAATGGCGTATCGGCTAAGTGCACTCCGGGTATGCAGTGCGTATCGGACAATATCGAGAGAAGCAGCATATATACTAGCAGGGTTGCCCCATAGACATCTTGTCGAATGAAGGCGTAGTCTAGCGTATTTCGACGGCAACTGGCACGGTGGGAATCTATCGAAAAGTGGCGAAAGAGATGGGATGAGTCACGAACTGGTTATTGGACATACCGCATCATTACGGACCTAGTCTAAGAGTTAAGTTGCTAAAAGCCAAAGAACCCAGATATTACATTAATTAGTCTTTACCGTATTTCAGATTACTGGCGACAATGGAGGAGTCGTCTAGCAGCCCCAAACGCTCCAAAATCAACTTCATGGAGGATCTTCAACCAAAAGACACCTCGGAGGACGAGTCCATCGCAGAACTTGCGATGTCATCCGACATCGAATACCAATCCGATGAATCATACGAAGTCTCGTCCCGCACCACCGAGCCCAACCACCCCGCAAAAGAAAACAATGTTGAAACGCTGAAAAACAAGAATATAATGCTTCTCTCTCTCACCGCCCAACAAAAGAAGCAACCGACAACAAAGTTGAAACAACATTCTCCGCCAGCGAACGACTTCCCTCTACTAAGAGCGGAAAAAACGCAACACCTATGTGCCTGTAGTTCCCGCATTCCGCCAGCATCCACCCGTCCGAACTTCAACTGCAGCGGCCACACCAGCAACTCCACCACCGAGAGGCTCCGCTACAAACCAAATAAGAAAAAACACCATATCGATCGGCGAGTTGACTATAGAGTCAAAACCAGCGATTAAATACCTTGGTTTAATGCTCGACTCGAAGATAAGCTTCTTCGACCAAATCGAAGCAGCAGCGGACAGGGCTGCAGCTGGAATCGCAGCCTTGAGTCGGCTAATGGCGGATGTCGGGGGCCCTATATCAACTAGGAGATGCCTCTTCATGGGAGCATCGCAGTAGGTTCTTCTCTATGGTGCGGAGGTATGGGCTGATGCCCTTGAGAAGGAGGTGCATCGTAAACGCCTCGCTCAAGTGCAGAGGCGGGCTCTCTCCAGACAACATTGTCAGAGAGATGCTGAAGAGCGCTGGCAGCTGGAATCGTATTGCGCATTATGTTCGGGCTCTTCTTATTGCGAAGAAGATTGAACTCGACCGGCGAAGAGATCGGACGATAAGGGGTTCCCTGAACTAACAACAACTCCGTTCCTCCCCTCCCGTTGGTGAAAGGAACTCCCTGACTTGAAGGCTCCCAAAGCCGGGAGAGCGGGAGGGTTAGCCCGAAGTAATGTGTCAAACGGTTCCAGGCTAGCCCGAAGTAATGTGTCAAACGGTTCCAGGCTAGTTCTCTGATGACAGGGAGGTGTTTAGTTGGTAGTCCGCTGGCGTGCTGTTGCGGGAGTCCAACACTCTGTGCGTAAACACATTCAGATTTTGCAATGCAAAGCTGCCATGCAGCGCCCAACTGTCACCTCGGATACCGCTGTGTCAAATGCGATATGACCCATAGCCCTGGAGAGTGCAGCAAAACTCCAGAAAAAAAGGTATACTGCGTTAATTGCGGCAGTCCCGAACATCCGGCTAACTCCCGGAGCTGTCCTGACTTCATCCGTGTCGTTTCCAAGCGGAACGCACAAAAACAAACCCCTTTAACCCCGAGAAAAATCATGAACCTCAGTTTCACCAGACCAACAGTCTCCTTCGCTGACGCTGTTCGTCCAAACATGCAGCAAACTCCAAAAAAAAAAAACTTTCAAGTAAACACACAAGAATTTGTTGAAAAATCGCAACATGTTCAATGCAATGATTGTTGCATTTTCATCCAGTCATGGACATTAAAATTATCAAATTGAACATTTATTCGATAGTAGGTCATGCTCGTAGACACGAGTTCGACTTTTTTCTCAAGAAGCACAAGCCACACATAGTGCTCCTATGTGAGACCAGGCTCCACTTCCGCTATAAACCTTCCTTCTCCGGGTCCTACTTATTTAGAATCGACCGCCACAAGCAAGATAGTAACAACTTTGCCAGAGGCACTGCTATTCTCGCCTCCGATACCCAATCACCCAAATTTTCCCTCCCGACACTAGATGTGTGTCCCTAGAAGTAACAGTTGTTGCTACCGAAAAACACTCCCCCCCAGTCCCTCGTAACTGGTGATTTTTCAAGTCTCTTCAACTTCTGCGCGTCCTATCCGCGCCTCGCCAACAAATCATGGCACACCTCAACCACTTCCTTATAACAAATGACCTAATTCCAATCCCCCTTCCTGATCGCCCCAGTCACCGAACTGTCCCTGACTATCAAAAGGCAAACTGCAGAAGTATCAACCAGTCCCTCAAATCCTCTCTCTCGCAGATCCAAATTAGTAGCACCACAACCATATCCAATGAAGATGCAGCAGTCAATCAATATATCAGCATCGACAAAGAAGTGTGCTCCCTCAACTACAAAACCTTAATCTCGCTGCTTCAAGATCTCCTAAGGGTCATCAAACTGAAAAGATCCCTTCAGAAACAGATACGGCACCCCCTGTCGCGCCCTCAAAAATGAGATCCACGGTCTCGATAATTCGATTCGTCAGAGAATCCAAACTCTCTACACCGAACACCTTCACGGTCAACATTCCAATATTGAGCTCAACCCACATACCTACCGTGAATTGAGGCAAACGTCTCCCAGACTCGGTAAAGGTAATATCCTAAGCACTATTTTGCCCCAAAACATTTCACCGCCCGAAAAAAACCGGACTATTAGCCAACCATTTCTTAAAGACCAATCACCTTCGCAGCGAAGAGGCAGAAAAGGAAGTCATCTCCTCTATCTCCCCTCTTCTCCACTCACCAGCATTTCTTCCGCAACCCATCAACCAGTCTTTACTTAGTGGCCACCTAGTAGCCCCACCTCCCTCCGACAACATCCAGAGTATCAAGTTCTTGAAGCTTAATCAAGTTGCAAAACTTATTACGCTCTCCAAGAACAAAAAATCCTCCGGTCTCCGCCCAAAATCTCCGTGCGGGCCATCAGAACGATGATTGACGAACACTGCGAGGCCAGTGATATCATCTCAAACTTCTTGACCTTTCTTGACCTGAAAAAAGTCTTTGACTCTGTCTGGCAACAGGGAATTCATACTTAGACGAACTACACCCCTACTTTTCTAGGTGGAAACTGTCCCTCAACCCAACCAAATATTAAACAATAGTGTTCCAGGGCAACACTAAACTGGCATACGCTATTAAACGTAACATCGGGGTGGAACTGTCAACATGTGCTGGGGATGATATATCAGAAGCCCACATGGTGACAGTTTTTCTGCTTAAAGCCGCGGCAACAGAAACAGAAGACCTTATGAGCCTCCTAATCGCTCAGAATGAAAATCTCCATACACGACTATGGAGAGTCTTCAGAAGCAAGGTGAAGGGCAAGGGTAAACTCCTCACGAACTGGGTAGATGACCGATCCCTGGAGGCGATTAAACGTCATACTCGTGCATGTGAACAGGGAAAAGCCGAGGAAAGATACCTCGGAGGAGGAACCGGGTGGAAAACATACGGAGGTCCCTGAAGAAGTCACGAAAGCAAGAAAGCGCCATGTCAGAGGAGGAGGGTGACACTCCGACAGTGGAGAAGAGCTCCAAACAATAACGGAGCCAATGGCCAGCACTAAGATAGCCTAGATAAATCTCCACCATGCGAGAGCCCCATCTGCAGTTCTTGCAAGGGCAAGTTCGAAGGCGAGCTCAGGAGCCCTGGGTGTACCGGCGGTAGATTCGCGGCCAGCACGGAGGAAGCATGCAGGTAATTTGGAACTCCTCTTGTGAAAAACCAAGAGCTTGCATAATTCTTAAACCTAATTTAAAATACATATGTCTTTCAGGGTTCTTAACCGGGGAACTTGTGGCTATTTAAATCTCATTGGAAGGCGGGAGGAGGACTCGAGAGGCAGTTGTGGTGTCGGGATACTTCCCAGGAGACGAAATCCGGGCTCCACCGGAACAAGTCGCAAAACTGACGAAGTATTACGAGAAGAGGGCGTTACCACTTTTTCTCGGCTGCGATGCCAACGCCCACCACGAAGTCTGGGGAAGCAGTGACACCAATCGTAGAGATGAGTACCTTCTTGAATTTATTCTTAGCAATAAGTTAGATATATACGACGTAGGGAACACTCCAACATTTGTGACCAGAACTAGACAGGGGGTACTAGATATAACTCTAGGAAATACCCTAATGAACGGAATGGTCAGGAATTGGAGGGTGTCGGATGAACCCTCTGTGTCTGATCACAGGATAATCAGATTCGACATTGAGGGTAACTCCGAAATAGAAAGAATATTAAGGAATCCCAGGAGAACGGATTGGGAATCCTACGCAACGCACTTGAGCAACAACATTGCCCACCTTCGAGGGGGCGGTGACATCAGGACCGAAATGGAATTAGAAACGGTGGTGGAAAACCTCAACACAATCGTCATTGACGCATATGAGGCCAGCTGTCCGGCCAAGACAGTCAAGTCAACAAGGGATGGTGGAACAGGAACCTGGCCAGAATGAGAACAGAGGCACGAAAACTATTTAACCGGGCAAAACAAATCGGGGATTGAGAGAGGTATAAAAATGCACTGACTGCCTATAGCAACGCGATCAGGGAAGCGAAACGGAACAGCTTCAGGGAATTCTGTGAAGGGATCGAACAGATCACAGAAGTAACAAACAAGGCTGTAGCCAAAGACGGGGGAATATCCTCTATCTGCTTGAAAAAGGAAGATGGGACTTTTACCGAGAATGAGGAGCACAGAGTACACCTGCTTCTCAGAACTCATCTCCCGGGGTCCGACAATATTCTGTCTGACATCCCAACAACGAATAGAAGGGGCAGGAAGGAGAGCTGGAAACTAGCAAAAGAGGTATGCTCAGAAGCTAGGCTAAGATCGGCAGTGGGAACTTTTAAACCATTGAAATCTCCCGGAGTAGAAGGCATTTTCCCAGCACTTATCCAGAGAGGCCTAGGAATTATCTTAGAGTCTCTTCTGAAGGTGGTAAGGGTGAGCATAGCACTGGGCTACATACCAAGGGCATGGAGACGGGCAAAAGTGGTTTTTATTCCGAAAGCGGGTAAAAAAGGATCCTTTTCACCCTAAATCTTTCAGACCAATTTGCCTAACATCGTTCGTACTCAAAACGGTGGAGAAGGTCATAGACAATTATATTAGAACTAACGTTCTAAAGCGTAATCGCCTATATCACTGTCAGCACGCTTACCAGACAGGATGGACAACTGAAACTGCTCTGTATCAGCTGACAGAGGTACTACGGGATGCCATAGAAACACAAGAAATTGCACTGTGCGCGTTTTTGGATATCGAAGGAGCATTCGACAACACATCGCACACAAAGATACAAGATGCCCTGAGCCGCAAAGGAGTGGGAAACACCCTGGCATTCTGGATGGGCAAAATGCTAGAAAGCAGGTAAATAGAGGTACCGACAGGTATAAATTCTATTATCATGAACACCACTCAAGGCTGCCCACAGGGTGGGGTACTATCCCGCTGATGTGGAGTATGGTAGTGGACGAATGCCTGGGCGTGCTAACAAATACTGGAATACAGGTCCAGGGTTACGCGGACGACATTGTTTTAATCTGTAGGGGCAAATATAAAGATACCCTATGTGATAGAATCCAAACTGGACTAAGGGTTACTAGTGCCTAGTGCAGGAAGGTGGGACTGCGGATCAACCCAGCCAAAACCACCATAGTGCCATTCACCAGGAGGCGTAAGCTTGATCACCTGAGAGCCATAAAAATTACTCTGGAAGACACAAGTCGGAAATCCACGAGGGCTCTGATGACTTGTAGATCCATAGCAGGAAAAAAATTGGGGTTGCAGCCCGAAGATACTATTTTGGATGTATACTGCAATCGTAAGGCCAAAGATTACCTATGGAGCGGTAATCTGGGCAGAAAGAACCGAACTCAGCACACAAGCCAGGGAACTACATAAGCTCCAAAGGCTGGGTTGCGTTGTATCAGTGGGGCAATGAGGACATGCACAACGGAATCCCTGGAGGTCCTTCTCCATCTGCACATACAGATGCAGGCAAGGAGGGCAATATTCAGGATGGCCGGTAGTATGAGCGAGGCGGGGAGCTGCCTAAATCGAAGGAAGATTGATATAATTTCTAGGCGGTATCTCGAATTAGTGATACCAAGGGATAACATGACAACGAGGTTTCACTTCTATAAGAAGTTTGAAACACGTTGGAGTAACAAGCAAACTGGTTAGATTCCCGCAACAGCACGCTGGCGGACTACCAACTAAACACCTCCCTGTTATCAGAGAACTAGCCTGGAACCGTTTGACACATTACTTCGGGCTAACCCTCCCGCTCTCCCGGCTTTGGGAGCCTTCAAGTCAGGGAATTCCTTTCACCAACGGGAGGGGAGGCGAGGAAGGGAGTTGTTAGTTCAGGGAACCCCTTGCCGTCCGATCCCTCTGCCGGTCGAGTTCAATCTTCTTCGTAGTAAGAAGAGCCCGAACATAATGCGCAATACGATTCCAGCTGCCAGCGCTCTTCAGCATCTCTCTGACAATGTTGTCTGGAGAGAGCTCCCCTGCGTCTGCATAAAGCTGCTGGCGGAGGCCGTCCCACCTCTCGCAAGAGAAAAAGGAGTGTTCAGCGTCGTCCGCCACTCTATTGCAGAACACACAATCAGGAGATCGCGCCTTCCCAATCCTGTGCATGTAAGACTGAAAACCTCCATGCCCACTTAGAAGTTGGGTAAGGAAGTAATCAATCTCACCATGCTTTCTGTTCAACCATGGGTCTAATTTGTCCATGAGCCGCACAGTCCACTTGCCCCTTGGCTCATTTTGCCAAGAAAGTTGCCACTCGTTAAGGGTGCGTTGACGTTCTTCACGGGCGACCACTTCTCTTAAGTTTTCGTCCTTACGGCGATAGATAGCTTTGCGCTCCTTGGCAAGGAGGGCAACGGCGATCACTCCCGCAATCACCATCACAGCCGGTGCGGAGACGGTGCGATAAGCAGACGCCACTCGCAAATCTTTCCGCCTCTGCACTTGAGCGAGGCGTTTACGATGCACGTCCTTGTTAAAGGCATCAGCCCATACCTCCGCCCCATAGAGAAGAACGGACTGCGTTGCTCCCATGAGAAGACGTCTCCTAGTTGATATAGGGCCCCCTCAATATCCGCAAGAGATAGCTTGGCACGTGAAAGGAGTTCTCTAGTGTGCCTAGCATATCTGTCCATCTTACGGAATTGAAGGCATTGTGTTAATAGTAGAGTACAAAGAAGCGTCGAAAAAAATATACACGCAAACAATTTGTTAAACGATTTTTGTTAAATGAAAGTAGTGAAGGTATCTGCAAATGTCAAATTAGAAGAAATTTTTTTTTGTTTCATTTTCGGTCTTCAATATTTCGTATGACCGCTTTTCGCCCTAATGACAACTCGTGCGGGTATTGATTAGTATAAATTTTCAATAAAATCGTGCTGAATTTAATTAAGCCATATCTTTTCTAAATCTTTTTTTCTAGATTTGCTTTGTTTCTTATCGATCTTTGTTGTAATCGCCGCTTCATGAATACCCATATGTTCTCTATGGTGTTCAAATCTGGACTGTTTCCTGGCCATGGCAGCGACTATATGCCAAGCTTCTCTTTCCACGGAGCCGAATCGTCCTGAAACATTACTTGACCAAAGTGCTCATACAGTGCTTCTACCATCTGAACAATGCAATCTTCTAGAACTTTTTTGTACTTTTCTGAGTTGACAGCACCACTTAGAAACGAAAAACTACCAATTCCTTTGGATGTTATGCATCCCCACATAATTACTGAGGTAGAATGGCGTCTAGTTCGTTCAACAAACTGGAGGTCAAATCTCTCTCCTTTTCTTCTTCGCACTGGGGGACGGACTGTCAGATCCCAGCAAATTGAATTTCGACTCATCAGAGAAAGCAACCCACCTCGAATCGTTCACAGTCCAGTCACGTCCTTCTAATGTCTAATTTAATCTTTTTTCGACCATAGCGAAAATCGGTTTTTTTGATGATCGTCGAGCCGATCACGGTGAGCCGACCCCGCTTGTGAACAGGACAAAGGCTGAAGAAAAAGAAGAAGATATTAGGAGCGATGAGTGCCTGACAGCTCCGTGTCACATAGTTCTATTGGCCTCTATTTTTTAGAAAGCAATTGAAGAAAAGCATTGAATTGATAATAGTCAACCTCATACGCTTCACACTCGGAATTTAATATTATATTATTAGCAAATATTAAGAAGTCGGGAAACCGGAAGTTGGACGTTTCAGGTTTGAAAGGTTTTGTGTATTTCTTTTATAAAGACATTTGAGTGTGCATTTGTCCCATTAGTACCCAGCACGTAATATATGCATACATTATGTGAGAATATCCACATTCAGGTGATATTGACATTCATAGTCTTGAATTCGCAAATAAGCGACAACTTTGACCTATTATAATTTCCTTAGTAATAGTGCGATTTGCACCAAAGTTGGTAGAATCATCAAAAGTCAAGCGACGACGGCTTTACGGTTTCTTACCAGGGCAGAGGCAAATCGTCAGACGCTGCCTCACCTCTGCCCTGGGAGCAGCGTGACCGTAGCGGCTCGCAGATGTTGAATGCTTCCTTATATATATTGCTCCCCATTTGGTCCGGTCCAGCATTAAGTTGATGCGGACTTAGGACAGCAGGAGGTGAGGCAGCGTCTGACGATTTGCCTCTGCCCTGGTAAGAAACCGTAAAGCTTTCGTCGCTTGACTTTTTTTAAAAGTTTGGGTGCAAGCCCTAAACAAGGGGTCCGTGGACCAGGAAAGAGGGAGTAAGTTGCTCCCCATTTGGTCCGGTCCAGCATTAATTTGATGCGGACTTAGGACCCCATCATTCTCAAAACGAATATGGTAGAATCATGTTCTAAGTTATACCCTATATTGTTGTAGTTTCGTGGAACTAGGATGAACTTGAGCGGGGTTTTCCAACCAATTACTAAAAATTATAATAATACACTGTTATTAATTTTATTTAAACAGATATCGGTATAGAGGGTATTTCGGAGCCTAGGCACCATATAGTGGCAACCTTTTGATTTTTTTTCAAATATTTTGGTTGGGTAGTTTCTGTGAATGGGTCCGTTAAATAAATGATCACTTTCGACCCCTCGCACTCCCCACCTTTAGAATAAATGTCAAAACTAAGACCGGCTTGGGAAAGTACTAATCGAAACCTTTCATTTGTTACCCCACCTGACTATATTTGATGGGGAAAAAATGTACACCCCCCTTTTCCATGTATGAGAACCCCCCCCCCCCCCCCACCCTTAAGTTCGACGTAAAATTATGTAACTCACTGTATGCGTGAGCGTTCACAGTTCCCATCTTTTCACCAAATTTGGTGTGAATCGCTAAAACCATCTCCTACGGACAGACAGACAGTAACCCGATTTTAATAAGGTTGTGTTTTACACAAAACCTTAAAAAGGGCTGGGGAATTGAAGTGAATTCTTCATAAATGCGACTTTAGTATTTGACGCGAATGTCAGTTATTCTCGTTAATGACAACGTCAGCATCTTATTTATATGGCTTTGGAAGCAGTAAATTCGCCCGAAAGTGCTAAGTTTGAACCGCTATAACTTTGGCGTTAATGGCCAGATTGCCATGAAATTTGACACGTGTAAAATATAAAATATATTGGTGCGAAGTCCTAGCATGAATTTAAGGTAGGATTTTTTGTCAATTTCTAAAAGTTGGTAATATACCATTAGTAAGTTTATTTGAGCAGATATCGGAATAGGACATATTTTGAGGCCTAGATTTCATCTAAGCGCACCACCCTGATTTTTTTTTCGGATTTTCGGGTTGGGTAGCTTCCGAAAATGAGTCCTGTCTCACTTTAAGTGTGTACATTTTGACTCCTTACTCGAGCACTTTCCAATTCATCTCAAAACTAATATCAGATTCGGAAAGTACTAATTGAGACTTCTCATTCGATACCCCCAATGACTATAATCGACGAAAAAAATGTTTACATCCTCCATTTACATATATGGGGACCCCCCTTTAAACTCCATCTAAAGGGTATAGTGACAGTTCTTCCTCAGACGGTTCTAAATTTTCTCAATAGGGAGGGATATAGGACCTATCTCCGATTAAGAAGCCACTGATTTCCCCAAAAGAACATTAAAAGACGACTTTAATATGATCATCATCATCAACGGCGCAACAACCGGTATCCGGTCTAGGCCTGCCTTAATAAGGAACTCCAGACATCCCGGTTTTGCGCCGAGGTCCACCAATTTGATATCCCTAAAAGCTGTCTGGCGTCCTGACCTACACCATCGCTCCATCTTAGGCAGGGTCTGCCTCATCTTCTTTTCTACCATAAATATTGCCCTCGTAGACTTTCCGGGTGGAATCATCCTCATCCATACGGATTAAGTGACCCGCCCACCGTAACCTATTGAGCCGGATTTTATCCACAACCGGACGGTCATGGTATCGCTCATAGATTTCATCATTGTGTAGGCTACGGAATCGTCCATCCTCATGTAGGAGGGCAAAAATTCTTCAGAGGATTCTTCTCTCGAACGCGGCCAAAAGTTTGCAATTCTTCTTGCTAAGAACCCAAGTCTCCGAGGAATACATGAGGACTGGCAAGATCATTGTCTTGTACATTAAGAGCGTTGACCCTATGGTGAGACGTTTCGAGCGGAATAGTTTTTGTAAGCTGAAATAGGGTCTGTTGACTGACAACAACCGTGCGTTTGACCAGTGCGGTTTTATGTGGTTGGTTAATTCGTCTTCGGTGCTGAAGTTGCCACCATATACTTTGTCTTGCTTTGATTGATGCGCAGCCCAAGATCTCGCCTCAATGGCCGCCGGCTCGATCTGGATGAAGGCAGTTTGTACGTTTCGGGTGGTTCTTCCCATGATGTCGATATTGTCAGCATAGGCCAGTGGTAGTTAGGTGGACTTAAAAAGGATCGTACTTCTTGCATTTACCTCAGCATCATGGATCACTTTCTCGAGGGCCAGGTTAAAGAGAACGCATGATAGGGCATCCCCTTGTCGAAGACCGTTGTTGATGTCGAATGGTCTTGAGAGTGATCCTGCTGCTTTTATCTGGCCTCGCCCATTGGTCAGGGTCAGCCTAGAATATGATCAAGAGTTCGATTATAAGCCAGAGGATTTTTGAAAGTAGTTAGTTTTTGGCGACAAGCCGAAATTTAACATTTTCGGTTTCGATGGCTTGCAATTTTTATGGAGAAGAGTAGGTACTGCCTTAGAAGAAAGCAACATTGGACCAGCAGTTAAAGACGACAGTGGTAGCAACATGGTGTTGGGTGCTATAGTATCTAAAGGACCAGGATCCCTATATATAAATCAGGAAGACCTCACCAAAGTGGGCTACCTGAATACACTAAGGCAGCACATTCCAACTACGATAGCGATGTTACGGTTGCCATCAGCTATCATGCTAGTTCTTGACAACGACCCAAAACACACAGCCATGGTCGTTAAGGAATGGCGGCTTTACCATGTCGTGCACCTCAGAGCCCGGATTTAAATCTGATAGAGCATTTGTGGGCGCATGTCGAAAAGGAGCTACGAAAAACGAAAGAGAAAATTTGATGTGGAGTGAAGTGAATAAGGTTATCCAGCCTAGCAAGATAGTGAAAAATATCTTACAGATGATACTCTGTAACGTAAAAACTCTGTAATTACTGCAATGAGTAATATCTCCGTTTTTGTCTGGTCCATAGATAATGCCGTCGAAAGTCATCAGGCATTGATTCACCGCCCCAAACGTTGACCACAAGCTAATGACCCGCTCGGTGTAGTTCATCGCCTCCATATTGGTTGACTGTGACATACGGCTTAAACCAGCCGCTGATTACTTGGTACACTGACGGATCCCTCACAGCAGAGGGAGTGGGTGCCGGTGTCATTGGTCCAAGGAAAAGGTATTTTGAGCCAATGGGCAGGTACACTACCATATTCCAGGCGGAAATATACGCCATAGACAAATCTGCAAAGGAACTATAGGGAAGCAGAACATAGCTATTCTTACCGATAGCCAAGCAGCAATCAAGGGACTTAGGCCCAACCAGGTGAACTCTAAACTGGTATGGGAATGCCTTGAGAGACTGAATACACTCGGCTCGTCCAACAAGGTCTGGATACTTTGGGTTCCAGGCCATCCTAGGTTGGAAGGCAACGAGGCAGCGGACGAACTAGCCGAGAAGGGAGCAGGGACGCCTTTACACGGGCCAGTACCCTTCTGTGGAATCGGAAACGGTTTCATGGCTATGAATCTAAGAAATGAAGAGGAACGGTTGAGGGAACTATACTGGGCGGGCCTACCAGGGATGGAGCAGTCCAGGGTGCTTATTGGGGGATATGAACCCATACACACAAAAGATTGCTTAAACCTCACCGAAAAGAACCTCCGAATCATAGTGGGAATTCTCACTGGTCATTGTCGGCTGAACTATCACCTAGGGAAGCTAGGGATATCTACGGACACTGCCTGCAGGTTTTGTGAGGAGGATGACGAAACCCCTATACACATCCTGGGACAGTGCCCGCCACTTGTGCAAAATAGGTCGAGGCATCTGGGAGAACACTTAATACCAGATGCAAAGCTGAAAGATCTGGAAGTAGGGAACATACTAAAGTTCCTAACGGTTATAGGCCTGCTTGAGATACTATGATCAATAGGTACCCTATAACCAGTAAAAGGGGCACAATAGTTCTTCAAGGACGCGGTGCAACTTTCCCTTAACAGAATAATAATAATATTTAACGCTCGCCTGTAATTCCATCGGCTTTTTGAGCAGATAAATTCCACGGAGCGTTTCATAGTATTCAATTCTGTGTAAGAAAGTGGCAATCACAGAGAAGGAATCGCCTGAACTTTAGATTTTTCCATCAAATAAATAATAAACTGACAACACCCGATGGAGGTTACAATAGGGAATAATGATTTTACTAATATAAATTGTGCTAATTGTAAAAAAAAACGGTATTTACTTACTTTTCCCTAGAAACCCTGTACCGCCCGTTATTAATATGTTTGTACCATAGTAAAACTCCTGAACAGCTGTTAGTTTTTCACCATTCTCGCCGCCACCGCTACTAACGTCTGTTATTTGTATTTGCATCGTTTCGTCGTTATTTTACCTGAAATAAGACGATAAAAAGCACATTAGATAAAATTGAAAACAAATCATAGAAATTGTTTGCCCTACCGGTCTTAAAGGCCGCTGTATTCTACTTGCTAATTTTTGCTACTACTATTCAAAAATAGGTACTAACCGTTTCGTCCAGGGTGGAGGCAACTCATCGGACGCTGCCTCACCTCTGCCCTGGGAGTAGCGTGATCGAAAGTGACAATAGGTGGAAAACGCTCCTTCATATATTCGCAAGAACACGTCAAGGGTGCGAACTGCATCCAAGTTAAACCTCCAACAGTTTGAGCCTCAACTAGGCTAGAGCTAGGATAATGAGGGATCCTAAGTCCACATCCACTTGATGCTGAACAGGACCAAATCGAGAGCAGAGGTGAGGCAGCGTCTGATGAGTTGCCGCTGCCCTGGACAAAACCGTTGCTTGGGTGCTATGCCCCAAACGAGGGATCCGTGGACCAAATAACCATCTGGTCCGATCCAACATCCAGTTGATGTGGACTTAGGATCCCCTCGCGACACGAAAATAGGGGCCTTTCGACTAAACATAACCTTAAGAACCGTGGGTGGTTGGTGGGGTAGTCAGGGGCCTAAACTTCCAACATGCGGACCTATTGTATGTCAATGGAAGCGATCGACCCCACTCCTGCATGGTAGTCTCAAAAGACTTCCAGGCTAATTAGGTTAACGACCTATGTGATGGCGACACCACATCAAGTTAACCATAAAAAGTCAACAGGGAGATAAAGGGATACTGTGATGCTCTGCATATTTTCCCTATGACGCAGAAGACGTTCCCAGTGGAACATTCATCAGAGCTATCCAATATGCCAAAAATAGAGGCATGGGCTCACCACATATGCTGGGGAAGTTCGAACATTAATGCAAGAGGATCGAGACTACTGGAGTATTTAGTAGGAACCGATTTGCAGATCCTAAATATGGGTAATGAACCCACTTTCTTCAACGTGGTCAGGCGAGAAGTCATCGACATCACGGTGGCATCTCCTGACATCGCGGCTCTGATGGGAGAGTGGAGAGTATCAAACGATATCACACTCTCGGATCACAGACGCATTGATTTCATTATGGGCATGGATCCACCTCCACCCACTCCATTTCGGAATCCGAGGAAAACAGATTGGTTGATGTATCAAATAGAATTAATCGCCCGAGTCACGATCCGTGAGAAGCGCATCAAATCCATTGCTGGAATTGAGAAGACAAACCAGATGATCACAACTAGCATTTCGAAGAAAACTGTCCACTCAAGATGCCAAAGAAGGGTAAAACACCATGGTGGAACTCGGATTTGGCAAAACAGAGCAGAACGGCAAGGATGCGCCTCAATCGTGCTTTGAAGGGTGAATCAGGCGCTAGCTGGAATTGCTATAAAGAGGTACAGAAGGCTCTAAAGAAGAGCATAAGATCGGCTAAACGGTCATCTTGACGACGCTTTTGCGAGGAGACTAACTCCCTCGAGGCAACATCAAAGTTGATTAAAGAACGTAGCCAGAAACTGGGTTATTTACGTTTACAGAACGGGATGTACACAGAAAGCGACGAAGAAACGGCAAACTATTTGCTTGAAGTGCACTTCCCAGGCAGCATCCAAAATCTAATCCTGGGGCCAACAGGTGCATACAGTCCTCAACCAAGAGACTGGAGTCTGGCATGCAAGGTAGTATCACTGGAGCGAGCAAAAGCTAGGACTAGAAAGACTAGTAGATCGGTTCACAAGGGATACACACATTCCTAAGTGGCCACTTCACCATAGGCAACACGTCTACCAGCAAATCAAATCCACGGAGACAGCACTCCATGAACTTACGGCAAAAATTCAAAAGGCGATGTCCGAAAAAGAATACGCCTTAGGCACATTCATGGACATCGAAGGTGCCTTCAATTATGCCTCATTCGTGGCAATTTGCGATGCGGCAAGACAGTATGGAATCGAACCGCTGCTAATCAGTTGGATCCTTCACACGCTAGAGTGGAGAAAAATCCACATATCGGTCAGCCAGAAGTCTATTGAAGCAGAATGTCTCAGGGGCTGCCCACAGGGAGCGGTTGTCTCTCCACTGTTATGGCTCTTGGTAATGGAAACCCTGCTGTGGCTCCTGGAGAACAAAAAAGTCTTCGCGCAAGCATTTGGGGACGACCTAGTCGTAATAATTACCGGCAAGTTAGCGGCGACAGTATGTGACCGCTTGAATGCAACTCCACATGTAATCCACAGCTGGTGCCTCCGCAATGGACTCACGGTGGACGCTAGGAAGACTGGACTAGTTATGTTCACTAGGAACGTCAGGTGGGACAGCTATACGCTTCCCACCTTAGCAGGGGCGGAATTCCACCTGGTGCAAACAGTCAAGTACTTAGGAGTTCGACTCCAAGTTAACGTGGAAGCATCATATCCAGGAACAATATCGGAAATCCTGCAGATTACTCTGGTGCTGTAGGTATGCGATAGGTAATTCACATTCACTTGGAGGTGAGCAGCCAACGACGCATATAGGCTCGATACTATTGGGGCGTGGAAAGGCGGCCAATCAAACGGTCATGCGTTTTTCTGGAAATTCCTTGAAAAACATCCGGTAGCCCTGATGCCGACCGATCATATGCTTTCCAGATTCGTCTTTGAAAAGACATACACTGTCGTAATCACCGAAAGAGAAGAATGGTCGACAAGTGGCCATGAGTCTTTTCAGATTACAGACCTAATAATCTTCACCGATGGGTCAGTCATGGAGGATGGATCGGGCGCAGGGGTGTTCTCGGAGAATCCGATTATAGAACTGGCTCGGCCCCTCGGAAAAATAACGACCATATTCCAAGCGGAGATATATGACATTTCATTGGCAGCAGGAGAATGTCTGCAACAAAAATGGAGGGGTCGCACCATTCGAATCTGTTCCGACAGTCGGGCAGCATTATCAGCACTAAATGGCAACGAAATAGCAAGCCAGTTGGTGTGGAGTTGTCATCAGGTGCTGCTGAAACTTGGCCGACTGAACGAAACATTCCTGATGTGGGTGCCGGGGCACCCTTTTTTTTTGTGCGTACACGGAGGTGGAAAATCTTAGAAAGACACGTCCGCCGCAGCTCCGCCGCCCGAACGGCGGCACTACAGCGGGAGCGTGTGCGATTTACACCCACTAAAAACCACCCCCGGTCTCTCCAGCCACAGTCCCGCGGGACCACCATTCAGGTATTACTTCGCGGGGTAGGTTTGCTCTTAGGCACTCATCCTTCTCCTATTTGCAGCTTTCCTCCTTCTTTGTTCCTTCAGCAACTCCTCCTGCATTTGGATGATTGCGGAGCCAACCGCAAGCCACTTCTCCTCGGACTCCAGCATCTCAGTAACCAAGCTCTCCGGGGTCTCGGTCCTGCCCAGCACCTGGTTTAAGCTCCTTCTCTCCATCGCAAATCGTGGGCAGTGAAACATCACATGCTCTGGATCCTCCGGTATGCCATTGCATCTGGGACAGTTCGGAGAATCATCCAACCCAAAGCGGTGCAGATACTGCCTGTAGCAACCACCGTGTCCCGTGAGGAACTGGGTAATGTGGTAGTTGGTCTCCCCATGTTTTCGCTCAAGCCACACCCTAATGTTGGGAATGAGCCTGTGCGTCCACCGACCTTTCGTAGACTCGTCCCATCTGCGTTGCCAGAGATCATGCGACTCTGACCTTGCCGCATTTCTACGCTGTGCATTCCCCTCCATATGTCTTGCATTGTACAGGACACTCATTTCTTTGGCCAGAATGTCAACCGGGATCATGCCTGCCACCACCAATACTGCCTCATCTGATGTGGTTCTAAAAGCACTGCAAACCCTCAAAGCCATCCGCCGGTAAACCGAGTTCACCTGCTTCCGTCTCTGAGAGTTTGCAAGCGCCTCTGCCCACACAGGCGACGAGTAGAGCAGGATGGAGCGCACCACTCCGGCTAGCACCAACCTCCGGCAATGTTTCGGCCCACCAATATTTGGCAACATTTTTGCAAGTGCCGTGATGGCACTGGCTGCCTTTTGGCAAGCATACTCTAGGTGTTCCCTAAAACTCAATTTGGTGTTAATTATTACCCCCAGGTATTTGATAGCCGGCTTTGATACGACCGTATGTCCACCGACCTCCACTTTTACAGTGTTATTTTTCCTGCGTTTCGTTATCAAGACCGCTTCCGTTTTCGCGTCCGCCAAGGTCAGCCCGGACTTTTCTAGCCAGGACTTTACCGCTTTCACTGTTTCCGTTGCGTAAACCTCCACATCTTCTGGGTGTTTTGCAGCAACAACCACAGCTAGGTCATCAGCAAAGCCGACAATCGTAGTCCCCTCTGGGACGGGAAGAGCAAGCACCCCATTATACATGATATTCCACAACAAGGGACCAAGTACCGATCCCTGTGGTACCCCGGCTGTGACAATGTACTCTTTGGGGCCCTCATCCGTCCCGTACCAGAGAGTCCTCTCTGAGAGGTAGTTTTCCACCAAATTCGCTAAGTATCCGGGGACACCTATGTCAGCCAACGCCCCTTTAATTCTATTCCAGTTGGCCAAGTTGAATGCGTTTTTGACATCCAACGCCACCACGGCACAGCAGCCGCCAGAAATCAGTGCACCTTTTGCCAGGTTTACCACCATATTACCACCCCATTGTATCCAACCCCATCTTCCCCATTGTATCCAACAGGCAGATAGGACGATACGACGCTGGGTTTCCAGGTTGCTTGCCAGGCTTCGGAAGCAACACCAACTTTTGCTTTTTCCACTGGGCAGGGAATATTCCTTCTTTTAGGCACGCCTCGAAGGTGTTGACGAAAAGGTCGGACCTAGTCTTCACTGCCAGTTTCAAAGCTCGGTTGGGGATGCCATCCAAACCTGGGGCCTTGTTGTCACCGAACCTACCACATATTTCCCGCAGCTCCTCCACAGTTACAGGCGGTATTATGCCGTCATTTAGTTGGACAAAAATTTGCCTTCCCCTATTTTCGTGGTGAGGGAACAGAGTGGTAACAATCTGTTTCAGGGGGCGCGGACAGGTCACCTGGGGTGATTTCCGCAGCCTTTGCATCACCACTCTGTAAGCCTCGCCCCAAGGGTTTATGTCGGCATGGTCGCACAGCTGTTTGAAGCAGTTCTTTTTGCTCCTCCGAATGGCTTCCTTTAGGCGGCCACGCAATTGCTTGTGTGCCTCCTCTCGACCGTCGCCACCGGGTTTTCCCCTGAGCCTCTGGCAAAGCCTCCTTGCCCGAAAACATGCGGCTCGCAAACTTGCGATTTCGTTGTTCCACCAATAGTTGGGTTCCCTACTGGGGAGCAATCGCCTTCTGGGCATAGTAGCATCGCATGCTTCCGTCACCCATCGAGTGATCTGGGTGGCTTTCTCTCCAGCCGTACCATTCAGGGATATGTCAGATTTGAGCACCGCGGAAAACGTGTCCCCCTCGAAATCTTTCACTGTCCAGCCAAGCATACCACCCGGCATTCTGCGAGAACTCTTTTTCGAGCTCGATCCGCCCTTGATCTCTATGCAGATTGCCTGGTGGTCGCTGTGAGTATAGTCCTCACTGACATGCCAAGCGATTCTACTGGCTAAAGTGGCACTCACGTATGTCAGGTCCACTATAGACCCCAGGCCCCTTCCCCGGAAAGTGTACGAAGATCCAACATTCGCCAGTACCACGTCCAGCTCCGCGAATGCTTCGAGGAGAACACGTCCCCTGACATTAGTTATCCGGCTGCCCCATTCAAGAGCCCACGCATTGAAATCGCCTCCTATTATGATCGGCCAACGTCCTCTTGCATCCAAAACAAGAGCAGCAAGCATCCGCTCATACTCGACGAGTGTAGCGCTGCGTGGAGCATAGCAGCTGTAGATGTGGATGCCCTTCACCTTCGCTCTGATGAAGCCCTCCTCCGGGTGCTCCATTATTTCCTGGAAGGCTTGTTTTCCACAAGTCCACAGCGCTGCTTGGCCCGTTTGGTCTTTGACCCAAACGCTACCACCGCGGTTTCGGTATGGTTCACTTAGTATGGTCACATCGATGTTTTTCTTGCGGATGGTTTGCGCGAGTAGATCCTGCGCCGCCTCGCAGTGGTTGAGGTTGATTTGTATCAACCTCATCTGCGATTTGTGCTAAGGGCTCTTCTGTATTCCGGGCACCTGCTGCTGCCGATGGTCCACACCCTGCTTTCCTTTGCACAGTAGACAATTTGGGTCAGCTCCGCAGTCCTTGTTGATATGGCCTTCCACTCCGCATCTCCCGCATTGCTTTGACCTGTCATTTGGGTTAGTGCATGACTTCGCAATGTGACCAAAGCCAAGGCATCTAAAGCACCGTTTTAACGCCACCTGTTCCCTAAGGCGACACATAACCCAGCCTATTCTCACTCTCCCTGCTGCCAACAGTTTGAGTGCGTTCTCCACTGGTAGGCTGATGATGGCGGTTTGTGTTCCCCCATAGGCTTTCCTTAGCGTTTTCACCACTGACTCTTGTAGTCCGGCAAGATCGAACTGTTTCTCCAACGCTTCGCGAACTTCCTCCTTCGTCGTGATTTCATCTATATCTTTGCAGATTATAGTTATCTCCGGCCTGCTAGCTCTTATGTCGGCTTCCTGCCCTAATGTCTTCCCAATTTGGCTTAAGAATTTGTCCGCGGTTACATCCTTGGATTTCTTAAGTTCCAACATAAGATCTCCCTTCTGTGACCGTCTAATGCGGCTGACATTGTCTCCCAAATTGTTGAGTTTGGGGTTTGCCTTCACTTTCCTGAGAATGTCGGCGTATGACCCTTCGCCCCGTTTGGAAATGAAAATCACCTCCGGTCTAATCTTCCTCCGATAATTTGTTTTCCACGGTTCTACCTTCCTCCAAGCTTCCGCATCCGCCTTTGAAGGTTCGATCCCTTTTCTCGAGGTAGCCACTGCAGTATTTTCACTGACAGCTTCGGACGTACTTTTCATGAACTCCGCCTTTTTGGGAGTTGAGTCCTTTTTTCTTTTCGGGGTTTGCTGGCCTGTTGAGTCATTCAGCTTCTCGCGCAGCCTCTTCCCCGGTTTCTCCCCTTTTGTGTTTTGAACGGGCGTTACTTGAGTTGCCTGGTTCACTTTTCCAATCGGAGACTTCCCTACTCGTTCATCCTGGGCCTTGCCGTACGTCAAACGGACGCCTCTTATCATGGCCCTTATATTTTGGTGAATGTTCCTGCGCTCCTTTATAAACTCACACAGCTCCATGATCTTTTTGCCGGGACACCGTAACATCGCCGGTAATGAGGAGGCTGACAGACTGGCTCGCCGAGGGTCTGGATCCACAATGCTGCCCGGCATCCTCAGATCTCAGACAAAGACACCTTGGCAAGGTTTTCTTCAATGAAGAATCTGCACACTCACTGCCTCTGGAGAATGTTCTCAGATTCGCTAAAGCCTGCGAACACCGTAGGCGGGAAGCCATTGAATAGGCAACTTACGGGGATAGTACAATGGGCCTGAGTGCTCGGAGCTACACTACGAGCTACATGTAATTGGAACCATCGTGTACCCTAATATTCTTACACAAAATATAAACAAAACCTCTCATACCTGATGCACCGAGCTTCCGGTTTCCCACTTGTTTATTTATCCGTTCAATATATTTTCGCTGAATCTATTGGCAACGTACGTCATTTCATATGCTGATCACGGATGATTAGACGGTAGCTGCGAGTAGACCCATTGCTTAATTACACTATATGTACTTTATCCAATTGAATAATAATATGTAATGACACACACAGAATTAATAATTATCGTGGATATTGGGTCACATATGCATTGCAGCCCAGTAGACTACGAGGCAGCGGTAATTTTTTTCTAGTGGATTTAAAAAAAAAGTACTCTACCCAAAAACAACCGGATACTGATTGAAAGATGAGAAGAGATTGGGCACTATAATTAGAATAACCCAAAAATGTTTTATGGCGAGTAACGAGGACGGACATCCAGTCTTCCTTCTTTTTAACGAAAAGCTGCCGACGGAGAAGGATGAAGGCGAGTCTTCCGCGCCTAAAAACGGGACAAATTGTACCAACTGCTCCTCCAGGTTGGGGGTTGGGTAGCACTGACAAACCTACATGGAAAACAACTTGTTACGAAGCCACAACAGGAGTCTCGGATTGCACGGGTTACACAACGACGAACCCGGCAGCGACAAACGAAGAACGTGCGCTCCCTGTACAGAGATGAAGCTGATGAGCAACTAGCCGATACCCTGTCCCAATATAGGGCTGATGTAACAGCGTTATAGGAGATGCGTTGGACAGGGACCGGTTTCCTGGAGAAGACCCCCTACACCATATATTATAGTGGCCATCCAGTAAACCATGTGCTCGGAGTAGGTTTCTTAGGGAGCCAAAAAATGAAACCTGCTGTTATCGGCTTTGAAAACATAAGCGAACGGCTATGCACTCTGCGCTTGCGAGGCAAACTTAGAAATATACACCTCATTAACGTTCACGCCCCTACAGAGGAGACTACAGAGTCGGAGAAGGATACCTTCTACGAGGCAGTAGAACGAACCCTCGAAGCCTGTCCCAGATATGATATCCAAATCATACCTGGGAATTTTAACAGCCCAGTAGGGAAGGAGCCCGCTGGCTCCCAAAGCTTACACCAAAATACAAATGATAACGGGCTGCGGATTATTCAATTAGCAGGGTCACACGAAATGGTTGGAAGTACCTGGTTTGCGCGGAAAGCGGTCCACAAACACACATGGGCCTCTCCAGACGGGACCACTTTCAACCAAATTGACCACGTCTTCATCGAACGCCACCACCTCTCAGCCTTGATCAATGTCAGAACATATACGGGGGGCAATATAGACTCGGATCACTATCTCGTTGGCATGGTGCTCCGAGCTCGAATAACAATACCACCCACAATCCCCTCTGACAATCAGGTGAGAGTGAACACTGAAGCCATCCACAACACAGCCCTCCGCGACATCTATAAGAGGGAAATGGATGCCGCAATAACCGCAGTCAACAGAGGACCTGGAGAGGAAGCATCAACAAATGATCTTCACAACCACCTGAAGAACATTATTATTGATACGGCCACAAACATACTTGACCCCAGCCGAAAAAGGAGTCGGAACGGCTGGTTTGACGATGAATGTAAGCTAGCAACGGAACGGGAGAATGCCGCATACCGAGTAATGTTGTATTCTCAAAGAACGCGGGCCCGCGCAGAGACTTATCACGAACTCCGGTGAGCGGAGAAGCGACTTCATGAACGGAAAAAGGAAGCCTGGCAGAACCAACAAGTCTGTGAACTAGAAAAGTACAGGGAGTAACCGCACCAGGCGCGGAAGTTTTACCAATAAGCCAGCTGGATGAAGCCGTAGTTTTCCGGGCAAATATTCACTCGTGAGAAACAGGAAACTATCGAAGACCAGCGGTAGAAAGCGAAACTTGTGTTCACCGGGATGCGCTTTCGACCAGGTCACACTGGTGGACAGCGCGACGGAAGACACTTAGAGCCATAATTCCTAAATTTCCGGGTGGGGAAGGAGCAGAAATATCAACATGTGCTGGGGATGATTTACCAGGGGCATACATGGTGACAGTGTTTCTCTCGGAAGCCGAAGCAGTAGAGACGGGAGATCTCATGGACCTCCTAATCGCCAAAATTAGGTTCTCCATACGCGATTATTGAGAGTCTTCAGAAGTAAAGTGGAGGGCAAGAGTAGACTCCTCACGACCGGGGTAGATGACCGATCTCTGGAGCGATTTGGCAAAATACCAGTACACATACACAGGGAAAAGCCGAGGAAAGACACCTTGGAAGAGACACCGGATAAAAAGCACACCGTGGTGCCCGAAGAACTCGCGAAAGCCAGAGGTGCGGAAAGGACTAGATCAGCCAGGAAAGTATACCTGCTGCCCAGTGAAGAGCAGAAGCTGGACGACTTAGATCTAGATCTTCCAGGGCTTAGGGTGGACAGCGACGCGCAGACGCCGTGGAGGGAGGACGGTGATATTCCGACAGTAAAGAAGAGCTCCAAACAATAATGGAGCCAATGGCCAGCAATAAGATAACCCACATAAACCTCTATCATGCGAAAGGTGCATCTGCGGTAATTGAAAGGGCAAGTTCCACGAAGAACATTGGAATGGTGCTGGATCAGGAGCCCTGGGTGTACCGGGGCTAGATTTGCGATCTGCAAGAAGGAAGCATGCAGGTAATTTGGGACTCCTCTGTGAATGCTTAAACGTATAAAATATACGTCTAAAATATATGTCTTTCAGAGTTCCTGGCCGGGGTGGGAATTCCCACCTCGATGCTCATCCTGCCGAGACAAAGAGGAAAATCTGATTTTCGACAGAATGGGCATATTGGAGCGATGGGTTGAGTACTTTGATGAGCTACTGAACAACCAGAACATCGGCGAGTTGGAGGTCCCACCAACTGAAGACGACGGACAAATACTGCCACCACCAAGTATAGGAGAATTATTATTCTGTTAAGGGAAAGTCGCACCGCGTCCTTAAACAACTATTGTGCCCCTTTTACTGGTTAGAGTGTACCTATTGATCATAGTATCTCAAGCAGGCCTGTAACCGTTAGGAACTTTAGTATGTTCCCCACTTCCAGATGTTTCAGGTTTCCATCTATTATTAAGTGTTCTCCCAAATGTCTTGACCTACTTTTCACAAGTGCCGGACACTGTCCCAGGACGTGTATAGAGGTTTCGTCCTCCTCGTCACAAAACCTGCAGGCAGTGTCCGTTGATATCCCTAGCTTCCCTAGGTGATAGTTCAGCCGACAATGGCCAGTGAGAATTCCCACTATGATTCGGAGGTTCTTTTTGGTGAGGTTTAAGCAATCCTTTGTGCGAAAGGGTTCGTATCCCCCGATAAGCACCCTGGATTGCTCCATCCCTGGTAGACCCGCCCAGTATAGCTCCCTCTTCTTTTTTTAGATTCATAGCCATGGAACCATTTCCGATTCCACAGAAGGGTTCTGGCCCATGTAAAGGCATCCCTGCTCCCTTCTTGGCTAGGTCATCCGCTGCCTCGTTGCCTTCCAACCCAGCATGGCCTGGAACCCAAAGTAACGAGACCTTGTTGGACGAGCCCAGTGTATTCAGTCTCTCAAGACATTCCCATACCAGTTTAAGTTCATCTGGTTGGACCTAAGTGCCGAAACGAAACTTATAAGACTGACTAGGCTGACGATCCTTTTTAAGTCCACCCAACTACTGGCCTATGCTGACGATATCAACATCATGGGAACAACCACCCGAGACGTACAAACTGCCTTCATCCAGATCGAGCAGGCGGCCATTGAGGCGAGATCTTGGACTACACATCAATGAAGGCAAGACAAAGTATATGGTGGCAACGTCAGCACCGAAAACCAACCAATCAATAACATCGAACTGCAGTGGTCAAACAGGAAGAATAAAGATAGGAGAATACAACTTTGAGACCGTTGATAATTTCTCCTATCTAGGGTCGAAAATCACAACCGATAACAGCTACGATGATGAAATCCGCGCACAGTTGTTGTCAGCCAACAGTGCCTATTTCAGCTTACAAAAATTGTTTCGCTCGAAACGTCACACCATATGGTCAAAGCTCTTACTGTACAAGACAATGATCTTGTCAGTCCCCGTCCACATGTATTCCTCGGAGACTTGGGTTCTTAGCAAGAAGAATTGTGAAGTCTTGGCCGCGTTTGAGAGAAGAATCCTCCGAAGAATTTTTGGCCCCCTACATGAGGAGGGACGATTCCGTAGCCTACATAACGACGAAATCTATGAGTGATACCATGACCGTCCGGTTGTGGATAAAATCCGACTCAATAGGTTACGGTGGGCGGGTCACTTAATCCGTATGGATGAGGATGATCCCACCCGGAGAGTCTATAAGGGCAATATCTATGGTAGAGAAAGAAGACGAGGCAGACCCTGCCTAAGATGGAGCGATAGTGTAGGTCAGGACGCCAGATAGCTTTTAGGGATATCGAATTGGTGGACCTCGGCGCAAAACCGGGATGTCTGGAGTTCCTTATTAAGGCAGGCCTGGACCGGATACCGGTTGCTGCGCGGTTGGGTCCGGATAGTTGAATGGATAGAGCGCAAGGCTGTCGTACGAAAGGTCGCGGCTCAAATGTCACTGCGAATGAGTACCTGAGTCAAATCAGGGTAATAACCTCGGGCGAGCACAATGCTGACCACATTGCCTCCTATAGGGTACTATAATCCTATCATGTACCGTTACGGTCTTGAATGAAGTGCTCTAACACACTTCAAAGCCCTGATCCAATTGAATTGTTGCGCCAACGAGTATTATTATTCAATCAAGAACACTCTTACTAAATTTCATAATGATCGGAGCATTAGGTCCGAAGTTAGTAGCTATTCATAACAAATCGGGAAACCGGAAGCTGGGCGCTTCAGATATGAAAGGTTTTGTTTGCTTCTTGTGTGAGTATATTTGAGTGTAGAACTATCCCATTTGTACGTAGCCCGTTAAGAATACACATTTAGC
This sequence comes from Hermetia illucens, assembly GCF_905115235.1. Classification (NCBI taxonomy): domain Eukaryota; kingdom Metazoa; phylum Arthropoda; class Insecta; order Diptera; family Stratiomyidae; genus Hermetia; species Hermetia illucens. The sequence continues at coordinate 8,908,754 of NC_051855.1, read as the reverse complement.
ATGTCAGATTTAGTACTTCTGGCTGTAAATTTACACGGTAAAGACAACTTTGAGCTACTGTAACTTTGTTACTAAGAGTATGATTTTGATCAAACTTTGAGATAATATGCTTCCTATTATATTTTATACTACTGCCAACTTTATCGGTATAGCCGTTTCTGAGAGAAGTGCCTGTGGCAGACAGACAGACGCATGGGCTGAAGAATCGGGCAGCCGAGAAACGAACGCAAGAGGACGTATATTACTCGAAGCTTCGAAGCTCTTTCTCGTCTGAATCTTGCAGTTGCTAACACTGGATGCGTAAACACCTTCCGTAAGAGAAAAATGGGGTCTGTGACAGATGTCACTTTTGTTAACGATCTTTTAGCTAAGGATCTGCAGTGGTATGTCAGTGACGAATATACACATAGCGACCACCAAGCCATGCTTTTTGAAATCAGACATGGTAATCGAATGAAATGATCTCGAACGAGAGCTGAAAAGTGGGCAGCTAATAAGTTTGACGAGGGGATTTTCGAAGAAGTTCTGTAGCAAAATACACCGCTTGAAGGAAGCGCAGGAAATAAAGCTTTACAGATTGGCGAAAAGTTGCAAGGAGCATGTGGCGCATTCATGTCAAGATATGTTGTATCCCAGAAGCGAGTTCCGAACTTTTGGTGGAATTCTGAAATCGGAGAATGCCACAAGGCCTGCCTGAAGGCTAGAAGGCGCAGTCAGCGAAATAGAAGCCGATCTGGATACGAGCAATTACATGAAGAATATAAAAACGCTCGGAAGAAATTACATGTGGCCATCATAAAAAGTAAAAGCGAACACTTTAAGCAACTGTGTAATGAAGCTGACATGCACCCCTGGGGTGGCGCCTATAAAACAATAATATCTAAAATTAAAGGCAAACGCTCCCCACCCATTTCTTGCCCTACTCTGCTTGATGAAATAGTAATGGATCTTTTCCCACAGAATGTGGGTACCGCTCACCCTTCCCACTTTCGAGATAGACGCCGCCGAAATTTCCATGCATGGTAAGCGAAAGAGAGGTCCTCAAAGCTGCGAATAAAATTGTTGGAAATAAAGCACCTGGCTTGGATAGCATCCCCAATAAAGCTCTCAAGGTAGCAGTCAAAATAACTCCAAATATGTTTGCCGAGGCGTTCACAACATACCTTAAAGAAGGAGCATTTCCTACACAATGGAAGAAGCAAAAATTAATTCTAGTCTCCAAGGCAAACAAACCTTTGGGTGAAGCTTCGTCCTACAGGCCGATGGCAAACTATTCGAACGAGTAATTTATAACAGATTATTCGAATTGTCGAAAAGATGGCGGTCTCTCCGAAAATCAATTCTGTTTTCGAAAGGGGAGGTCTACAACGGATGCACTTGTCCTAGTAGCTAACACAGCTAAGACCGTACTTGACAAGGGCAAATGTTGTGCAGTGATTACAATTGATGTGAAGAATGCCTTCAATTCCGTTAGATGGAGCAAGACAATTGAGTCCCTAATCAACTTAGGCGTGGCGAAGTACCTGGTGCGTATCGTTGCCGACCTCCTAATCGATAGGATTCTGTGCTGCGAATCAGATGAAGGAATGAGATCATACCAAACGACATGCGGAGTTCCACAAGGGTCTGTTCTAGAGCCACTCTTGTGGATTATTATGTATAACGGGGTACTGACGTTAGACTTTCCTACTGATGTGACTTTCATTGGTTTCGCAAACGATGTTGGTATGACGGTTGTTGCACGCCTTCTCGAAGAAGTCGAGCTTTATGCAAATGAAGCAGTCTATGAGATTAAATCTTGGTTAGAGAATGCTGGTGTACAGCTCGCAGAGCATAAGACGGAAGTAGTACCTATTACCAAGCAGAGAAAGTGCACTTCCATGAAGATCAAAGTTGGAACGCAAACAATTCATTCCAAGCCTGCACTTAAGTACTTAGGTGTAATGATTGACCAAAGGTTAAATTTCAGATTGCATGTGGAGGGTGCAGCAACCAAGGCATATAACATCGGAGCGCTGGTTGCGAGAAGGCTACCAAATATAGGTGGCCCACGGCCGAGCCGTCGACTCCTCATTTCGAAGGTGGTCAGTTCGATCCTCTGTATGCAGCCCCAGTATGGACGGAAGCAGCTGCGTCATAGCAGGAATGGTCCCGGTTGAAATCCTGGCGAAAGAAATACAACGACTTTACGATCGAACGTACCTCACCGGAGAATCTCCTGCCCGTCGGCGACAGTTCGCACGAGCTGAAACTGTCGCGGAATGGCAAGAGAAGTAGTACGAGTCAGAAAAAGGTCGTTGGACTCATAAAATCATATGGGATATCCGGAAATGGATCAAGCGACCTCACGGCGAAGTATGTTTCGACCTAACTCAGTTCTTGAGCGGACACGGAGGCTATCAAGCATATCTGTATCGATTTGGGCGTGATGATTCGCCATATTACCCACAGTGTCCAAATATTCCAGAGGACGCAGAACACGTCTTTTTTCACTGCCCCAGATTCGAAGCCCAAAGGGCTACATTAGAAGGTACAACCGGGGAGCACTTTACACCCAAAAATATGATGGAACTTATGGTGAAAGGCAAGGGAATATGGACTGAAGTCGAAAAAGTGATTGCAGCCATCGAAAAGAAGCTTAGGCAGGAAGAAGTCATCCGAAAGAATGAACGCGAAAGGAACACGAATATTAACATGAGCGCAGAATAAATTCTGATCCAGCCCCGCGACATAATACCAATTGGGAGTCCCGCGGGGAGAGTGGAAGCACAAGGAGGTGGTTTTAGTGGGTAAGAGTACCACATAATCGTGTGGCAGGAGTCTGCGGTAGCTTTTGAAGTTTTCCAGCTTCCATCGGGGGAAAAAACAGCAGCCCACTAGTCGGCCATCTTGGTGACGCATGCTTGCAGTAGTTGTCATTTTCCGTGGACTACTTCCATATAGTAACACAAAAAAGTCACAACTGGACTTCGTGTTGAGATAAGTGCATTTCCAAATTTTACACAAGGCAGCGAAGGCGAATCTAGCACTGTTAATGCGCCGAACGAGACCAAATTCAGTGCCACTGTCTGCAGAAACCATGCTTCATAGATGTAAAAATTGATCAACGCTTTCGATGCTCTGCCCATTAATGCAGACAGGAATTGCACGATGACCCACGATACTGAGAACCTTCGTTTTGTTGGTGTTTATATTCAATCCGACTCCACTGACCCTTCTTTACAAATGCAGAGCCATTTGGCTAAAGTCCATGATTGGTGAGAGAGCAAACAGATGTACCGGACCGGGGCAGCATGAAGAAAGTCACCGATAACAACAGGAAATAGTATCGGTGACGAGATGCAATCATGTGGAACTCCGCTTTGGACCTCAAATTTCTTCGAGATTTTACCTAGTTGCAGCACGTGACACTTTGCGCTATGATTATAGCTACTATAATACATTCCGCGGAATGCGCCTTCTGCATGAACCATTTTAGATACACTCGTTGTTCACGCTGTCGAGAGGTTTCTCAAAATCGATGTAGATAAAGCGTGGATCCACACTCCGCCTACTACTCCAAAATAATCTTCAGGGTGCTCCAGCGTGGAAACCAGCCTGCTGCAACGGTTTGTGTGCATTGTTAACTGAAATAATTTCTCTTCTGATTAGAGGAGCAGTCCCTATTCGCAGTTTCCTCAACCTGCGGATACGACCCCAGGTGTGTCAAGTGCGCGGGCGCACGCACCTCTAGGGTCGAATGTACAAGACAACGCCGATAAGGAGCCGGCGGCGCCCCACAAATGAGTAAACTGTGGCCAACTGGGTCACCCAGCCAACTTCTCCAAATGCCCCTTTAAGCTGGAATCAATCCAGCGCAAAGAGAGAGCTAAAAGCATCCCGAATTCCAGATCTGTTTCGTTCTTCCCCAACCTTAACAGGCCCGCTTCTGTTCATATCTCTTAGCCTAGCTCTCTGCCTCATACTAACTAGACCGCTCCTCCCTCCCTCAGTAAGACCTGAAACCCTTAGCTCTTTATCGCCCCCCACGTTTTTCCATTCTCAGGAGCTTCTTCATGGAATATGTCATTCTCCCTCAGATTGGGGGAAGCCCCCAATGTAAAACTATATGCTTCCGGTTACATTACTTTCCGCAACGACGCGGGCAGTGATGCAGCCATCCTGATCAAAGCGGGACTTAGGGCAAATAGCATTTCATCGATTGGACCGGCATCAAATTACCTGCTAGCAGTAGTCAGACTTCCTGCTAGGGGTGAGGGCGTCCTCCGAATCCTAATCGGCTCTCTCTACTTCCCGGCAGCACAGGTCGTCACCTCACTCCCATTGTGCCCGAACTCCGGCTTTATAATCTGGTCCATTCTCTCAGCCTCTCTCTTCCTCCACCATCCGCATAAATGCAGATCCTTCAATCTAACAAACGGGGATGATTTTCCACGCGACTTATCCAGTGCTTTGGGTCCTCCCCTGGACAAACAGAGCATCCGCTCTAATGTTGAGCTAGATGCTTACATCACCCAGTGTTTCAACTACTATGTCTGGAAAATCAATTCTGCCTTCGAAACCACAATTGAAAAACACGCTCCAGTTAAAGAACCTGGTTACTACAAATATGGGTGTCTTTCCCTCTCAACCCTCCTCTTAGTCCGCGATAGAAACAGACCACTGCAGGAAATGATTATTTCACCGCTTACGGAACAGATGCAACCGTCTCATTTCCGAAGTCATCAAAGACCTGTCCAGCAAAATCAATGGAGCTATTCGGTCCGAACTAAATACATCTTACAAGAAACTCCTCAAATCCCTCAAACCTAGCCCAAAAGTTTTCTCAATAATTAATCAATTGACTGGAAGAAAAAAAATCTTCTCTTAACGTCAACTACTATCCGATAAAAATAGGTAACCTCCAGTTGCACTCACCTGAGAAAAAAATATCCTCAGATCCCCCGAGCAGGCAGTCCAGTATCTGCAAGACCACATCCTCAATCACCTGGAAAATAGGCATTGCACCGTAGCCTGCGTCTTAGGCCTTGAAAACGCATTTGATTCAGTTTGGAAAGAGGTCTTGCTCTACAAACTAATTCAGACAAATTGCCCCCCCCCCCCTTATTCAGAATCCTCGGAGAACTTGCCACGTTCTCTTCGATGGACTTCGCTCCATCGGCGTCGCGGTAAACTTTGGAGTCCCTCAGGGATCTATTCTAGGCCCCAAACTTTTTAACATCTTCCTCCACGATATTCCCCTCCCTTCCGTAGACTTATCTTCCACGCCAACGAGAACTCAGGCAGCCCCTCACCCGCCCTTTTTCCCCAACGACAATGTCTTCCCGCATCAGGAGAGATTCTCTTCGCTGATGACATATAGGATGCGAGCGAACCCAGGCCCTCACTAGCCTCTCTCTCACAAACTCCTAACCAATAGGGTCATCGAGAATGTAAACCGATGAGCCCTCACCGTTAATTCCTGAGGTTATTTGCTTCAGAAACCCCAGCGGGAAGTGCCACTGGCGCACAGTTGCCTCCACCTCAGGTGCCCCAAAAAAAAACGTCCACTCATCTCGGGCCCTGTTCCCTGCCACCAAAACCCTTTTCTACAAATCTCTTATTCGACCAATCCTGCCCTATGGTTTCCCAATATGGGCCACCATGTCACCTAACATAGCAGAAGCCCTTCAACGCTTCGAAAGGACGATACTCAGGAAATGCATGGCCAAATACAGAAGGTCAGACTTAGAATTTCATAAAAATTTTCTCCTGTACGACCTCTCCGGGGTTTGCCCTATAATTCCACATATGATCAAACTACCGCGCGTCAGACTGAAGAAGTAGCTGTCCCACCCTAACCCACTGATAAAAAATCTCGCGAGTAGGGGTACTACGTGTCAGGGCTGGCTCTCTTCTCGGACGGTAATTCTCCTCTCAACCATCACGCCTCTCCTCCCACTTTCATCGCTCCCTTCTACCAAAACTCCTTCCCGGACTTTCACAGAGGGTAACCACGTAGGGCCAATGTTCCGGCAGTCAATCCTCGCGCAGGTGTAGACCACCTTTCACTATTTTTCTTTACCTAGTCTAGGTTAAGTCAATCAACAGTTATTAACCTCTACAATATGTGATATCTGTAAACAATAACTTCTCCCCTGAATTAGTCCCTCCTCCTACCAATGAGGCTCCACAATCCATGCCCCGCAATCCCACAACCCTCTTCATCCCTCCCACATTTGGTCACTGCCCTACTGTCCTTGCACAGGACCAAATCAAGTAAAAGGTAGCCCTTTCTCAGGTTGCTATCACCATCGAGAAAGGACTGCGCTTTACTCCAAATCCATCGCTCAATCCTGCCCACCGATGCCTAGAAACTCCCATTTTCTCGTTTTGCGTAAAACAAAAGCTGATTAAAATCAATTCACTGTCTGTCTGTCACACCCACTTTTCTCCAAAACGGCTTCCCCATACATTCAAAGAAAGATGTAAATTTGTGGGGTATCAAATGAAAAGCCCCTATGACTGCTTTTATATTAGTTTTGACATACATTGCAAAATGTGGGAGTAAGGAACACTCAAAGTGAGACAGGACTCATTTCCGAAACTACCCAACCCAAAAATCTGAAAAAAAATCAGGGTGATGCGCTTATACTAAACCTTAAGCCTTAAATTATATCATCATCAACGGCGTAACAACCGGTATCCGGTCTAGGCCTGCCTTAATAAGAAAATCCAGACGTCCCGGTTTTGCGCCGAGGTCCATCAATTCGATATCCCTTAAAGCTGTCTGGCGTCCTGGCCTACGCCATCGCTCCATTTTAGGCAGGATCTGCCTCGTCCTCTTAAATTATATCCCATTCCGATATCGGCTCAAGCAAACTTACTAATAGTATATTACCAACCTTTTAAAGTTACCTGGAATTTTAGCGCCATGCCAGAGAGCCAGGTGATGACACCCAAGAAGAGAGAAGTTGGGACTGAGATAAATATATAAGACGTCAGGAAGGATACAGGTCTCAGAGACGCTAAATGGTACCTGCGCTACCTGAAGGAAGGGCTGAAATTAGAAGAGGCCTTTAAGAAGGCTCAAGATTATCGGAGCCAAAAAAGCGAGGAGCAGCCGAGATTAGCCCGCATGAAGGGAAGGGCAAAAAATCCAAGGGGGGAGAAAACCCGGGCGGGTCAGGGGTGATGGCAGGAATCAGGAAGCCCGCCATTAGCTATGCTAATGTGGTCAAGAGATTCGACTGACCATACTGTCAAAAATGTTTCCCGAGCAAATAGCAGGAAACGATCGAAGACCTTGTCGTCAGGCAGATGTGCAAGGGATAGACTTCGAAATTTGTGTTCACCGGGATACGCTTTCGATCAGATGATATACTGGTGGCTTGCGCGACGGAAGACACTGTAGAGTGGCTTAAGACTATAGTTCCGAAATTGCCAAGCTGGGAAGGAGCAGAACTGTCAACATGGACTGGGGATGATATACCAAGAGTACGCATGGTGACGGTTTTTCTTTTAAAAAAGCATACCGGGGTCCCCGAAGAAGTCTCGAAAGCCACAGACGCGGGAAAGACTGGATCACCCAGGGAAGTAGACCTGCTGGTCAGTAAAGAGCAGAAAATGGACCTAGACCTGGGGACCACTAGGACAGTGGAGAAGAGCTCCAAACAATAGAGGAGACAATGGCTAGCGCTAAGATAGCTCAAATAAACCTCCAGCATGCGAAAGTTACACCTGCGGTAATTGCAAGGGCAAATTCCAAGGAGAACATTGGAATAGTACTGGCTCAGGAGTCCTGCGTGTGAAGATTCTTAAACGTAATTTAAAATACATATGTCGTTCAGAGTTCCTGACCAGGGACCATGTGGCTATCCAAGTTCCACTGAAAGCTGGGAGGAGCATTCGAGAGGCAGTCGTGGCAACGGGATAATTCCCAGGAGACGAAATCCGGGGTCCACCGGAACAAGTCGCTAAACTGGTGTGTGGTATTGTGAAACGAGGGCGTTACCACTTCTCCTCGTTGCAGCCCGAAGGTACTACTTTGGATATACATTGCAATGGTAAAGCCAATGATAATCTATGGGGTGGTAATCTGGGCAGAAAGAACTGAACTCAGCACACCAGCCAGGGAGTTACACAACCTCCAAAGGTTGGCTTGCGTGTGGATAAGTGGGGCAATAAGGACATGCCCAACGGCATCCCTAGAGGTCCTTCTGGGATTAACCCATCTTCATCTGCACATACAGTTACAGGCAAGGAGGGCAATATTCAGGGTGATGGGGAGTATCAGTGAGGTGGGGAGCTGCCTAAATCGAAGGAAGATTAATATTCTTTCTAGGCGTTATCCCGAATTACTTGTTTAGTTTGAAATACGTTGGATTAACAAGACAAACTGGGAGAGCGTGGCTGAGACATACGGCTTAAACCAGCAACTGATTACTTGGTACACTGACGGATCCCTCACAGCAGAGGGAGCGGGTGCCGGTGTCATTGGTACAAGAAAAATGTACTTGGAGCCAATGGGTAGGTACACTAGCATATTTCAGGCGGAAACATACGCCATAGACAGATGTGCCCCTTTAATTTCCAAAGGAACTACAAGGGGCAGAACACTGCTATTTTCACCAGCAGCGGACGAAATAGCCAAGAAGAGAGCAAGGACGCCTTTACACGAGCCAGAACCCTTCTGTGGAATCCGGAACGGGTTCATGGATATGACATTAAAAAATGAAGAGGAACGGTTGAGGGAACTATACTGGCCGGGCCTACCAGCAACGGAGCAGTTCAGGATGTTTATTGGGGGATTCGAACCCAAGTACACAAAGGATTGCTTAACCCTCACCAAAAAGAACCGAATCATAGTGCGAATTCTCACTGGTCACTGTCGGCTAAATTATCACCTAGGGAAACTAGGGAATATCTACGGACAGTGCCTGCAGGTTCTTTTCGGAGTATGATGAAACCTCCATACCCGTTCTCGCACAATGTCCGGCACTTGTGCAAAGTAGGTCGTTGAAAGATCTGGAAGTAGGGAATATACTAAAATTCCTAACGGTCATAGGCTTGCTTGAGATACTATGATTAATAGGTAAAATATAACCAGCAAAAGGGGCACAATAGAACACAACAGAATAATAATATAATAACCGCCGAAGCCGGTCCCAAGCCCGGTTGTGAAAGGAGGAGGGATGGATAGCTTCAGTCTGAATGGCTGTACGCCACCGCAGCGTCTCAGGGGGTAGGTGAGGAAAGTACAGGAACTTTGCAGTCTTGCAGATTACTCACTAAGGAAGCTATCTCAACACCTGGCAGCTAGGGATAAAATGCACCACCAACAATGAGAAGAAGGAGAAATTTAAGGTCCGGTACGGATAACCGGCGGGAGTCGTCTGACTTGGTGACTGGGTCGGGCTCTCGTAATGGACAGCACGGCGTCGAAACCGCTAGTCGTGGGGCGGTTCGACGTCTAGGCGCCACGACGACCAGGAGCACAGCTCCGCCTGCTGCAACTGTTTCGCCGCAACTGTGGCGACCACTTCAGCAGGTTCGCGTAGGAAGCGGATGAAATGGACTGAAGAAATTAACCTCTTCATCATCGGCTCCTACTACGAAATAACGGTGGGGGCGGGTACCGCCCCTTGTTGCACCAGAGATTCCTCGAGCGTTTCCCGCAATTCGCGCACGTGACTGTGCAGCGAGTCGCAGACCAGTACCGCTTTATTACTAGCAGCGACACAATCCCGGCCACCATCAGGGAGCGTGTTCGACTTCCAGCTGAGGTCTCTGCTGAGGTTCGGGATGAATTCCAAAGAGCGTGTCTCGCGTCTCGGATATGGATCCTTTGTATAGACCAGGTATTCCCAGGCTCTATGCATCTCTAGCAAGTCCGGGAATTCTATCTCAAATCAATGATGAGATTGCATCTCGACTGTGTGCTGATATGTCGCTGCTGCAACTACAATCACTTGTGTATTATGGTTCAGTTACGGCTGTCAGATTGTACGGTCAGAAGATTCGCTTTCGTGTTATTGGTTTGAGTGACCAAAGAGATCCACCATGGAAAATTCGTCTGGATCGTCGGCGGGACTCACTAAGGCAGGACATTGCTAGACTGATTCAGATCAGCACTGGCAATGCCAGCCGACGGGTGAGAAACAAAGTGCAGAGGGTTTACCGGAACTATGCCATCCCCATTAAGACACCCGTAGTTGATAGAGTTCTGGACACACTAAAACAGAAACTGTCTGTTATATGCAGTCGGTTACGACGGTATGGCGACAGTTATTCCAAACGGAGCTTTCTCAGATCTCTCAACGAATCCCAACAGAGCATCCAGACAATACAGTTCTCGGTGACAGAAGCAAAAGAGTATTGGGGTGGACTTCGGAGGTTACCCCCTCAGCATGCTGTGCATGCTCAGTGGATCACCGCCAAAGGCACCCGCCATAATAATACGCCCGGCATGAATTTTGCTGATGTTACCGAAGAGGAAGTTCGACGAGCCGTAAACAGCTCGAAGAACTGGAGGGGCCCTGGTCTGGATCGGGTGCAGAATTTCTGGTATAAGAAATTTACCAGCGTACACAGTCGGTTGGCACGCAGTATAAATGAGGTCATGAGTCGGCCAGAGCAATTTCCACCCGTCCTCACTACGGGGATTACCTACCTTATCCCTAAGAAGGGCACGGTGCAGGACCCCGCAGAAACAAGACCAATTACTTACCAACTCTCTACAAATTCATCATGTCCATTATTAGTGCAAGGGTCAATGCGCACCTCGAAACTAACAACATTTTGTCCGAGGAGCAGAAGGAGTGCCTAGTTGGATCAAGGGGTTGCAAAGAGCAACTCATTATCGACTCGGTAGTTGTACGACAAGCAACTAAAGGCCAAAGAAGCCTCTTCAGTTGCTATATCGATTATGCCAAGGCTTTTGATAGCGTTCTGCATACCTGGCTAATCAATATCCTAAATCTGTATCGCATTGATCCGAAACTAATAAAGTTTTTGGCGACAGTCATGCAAGGGTGGCATACCACCTTGTCAGTCCGTACATCTGAGGGTGCTGATACCTCAGAGCCCATCCGTATACGGAGAGGCATCTTCCAGGGGGATTCGTTGAGTCCCCTTTGATTTTGTATGGCACTGAACCCCCTTTCATGGCTGCTGAATGAAGCTAGAGGGCATGGTTTTGCAATAAAATATGACCTCCGTGCTAGGTGCGAATTGACACACTTGATGTACTTAGATCACATCAAGCTGTATGCTGGTACTGACAACCATCTTAAAAGTCTGTTGCGAATAATAGATGAATGTTCAGCCGTGATATTCGGATGGAGTTTGGATTAGACAAGTGTCGAATCCAAGCCATCCGCAAAGGTCATCACGAGCCGTATGCCGGACATAGCATTGGTCACTTCCACATCGAAGCTATGATCGAGACAGACTTCTAAAAAGTACCTAGGAATTCTGCAAGGAACCCATGCTCGAGTTGGTGATCTGAAGAATGCTCTGCTGTCCGAATTCCTGCGACGTGTAAAGCTGGTGCTGAAATCGCATCTCTCGGGGAAGAATAAAATAAGCGCGTTGAATGTATTCGCTATCCCTTCACTGGCTTATGCATTCGGAATATTGCCGTGGACGAAGACCGACCTGAAAAACGTCCAGCGACGGATACGGGCAACTATGTCCAAATTCCGAATGCATCACCCAAAGTCTGCCGTGGAGCGGGTGAACCTGCCTCGTGACATCGGAGGTAGGGGCGTGGTTGACGTTTCGGCACAACATCATCGCCAAGTTGACTCGCTGCGCGCTTATTTTTACAGGAAAGAGCAGGCGAGTCCCTTGCATGTCACAGGCGAACGGTGTCACAGGCGACCCAAGTAACACCTAATCGTATTGTATTTGCGGGAAGGAGATGTGGATCCTCTGGGAAGTCAACAGGCGCCTAAGAGGAAAAAAGCCATACAAATTGTTCCGAAAAACGGAACTAAAGGCACCGAAGAGAGAAAGCAGGTCCCCCAAGTGCGAGCTCCGGCAATCGACTCGACAAAATCGAAGGGGAATGAAAAAGGTGGATGGGCTAAGGTAGTTAAGAAAAAGGCGAAGAAAAAGGCAAAAGTGCGAATTCGCCCAGAAGCGATTGTAATCTCTAGCAATGGAAGTTTGTCTTACGCGGAGATACTGAAAAAGGTCAAAGCTGAGGCCCGACCCAAAAAAATCTAGGCGGAAATGTCAGCAAGATTCGAACGACCCAAAAGGGTGACCTCATGTTTGAGCTGACAAAAACCAGCTTGGGGAAAACTGATGGCTTCCGAACTCAGGTTAATAACTCACTTGAGGAGAGTGTCACAGTACGGACCCAAAAACATGAGGTCTATATACAGTGCAAGGATCTCGATGAAGTGACATCCAAAGGAGACATTTGCACTGCCTTGATGGAGCAGTTCAAGTTGGAGGAACTTTCCGAAGAGTCCATTGAGAGTTTGCGAAAAGCCTATGGCAATACTCAAACGGCCACATTGCGATTGCCAGTGGACGCCGCGCAGAAGTTATTGGCGGCCGGGAAGGTTCGAATCGGATGGGTTGTCTGAGAGAGCAGATTTCTCTAAAGAGGTGCTTCAAGTGCCTCGCGTTTGGCCATTTCGCGAAAGCATGCACCAGCGACATTGATCGGTCCGATCAATGCAGGTGTGGGGAGAAAGGCCATATTGCCAAAACAATAGGGACCCCAAATGCTTATTGTGCGAAGTAAATGAGGGACGGGATTACCGGCATATTGCGGGAAGTGCTAAATGCCCGGAATTTAGGAAAGCGCTGACTTTAATGCAAAAATGAGGTTTATTCAAATAAACCTTAATCATTGTAGGGTCGCTCAAGATTTAGTCGAGCAGACCATCTACGAATTCGAGGTGGAAATTGCCATCATTAGCAAACCCTATAGGAACCGTCACGGTGGCGTGTGGGTTATAGATTCGTCTGGTGGAGCGGCGATATGGGCATGCGGTCGACAAGCCATACAATGTACTGGGAATCAGACATACAGCGGCTTTGTGTGGGCGAAAATAAACGGGGTATATGTGTACAGTTGTTACGCTCCACCAAGCCTGACACTGCCCGAATTCGAGGAAATGCTTGACAGTCTTGTTCTCGACGCAAGGGGTCGTAGTCCAACGGTGATTGCTGGTAACTTCAATGCTTGGGCCCGTGAGTGAAGTAACAGAGAGACAAATGCAAGGCGCCACAGTCTATTAGACGCTTTCGCACAGTTGGATGCCGTTCTGGCCAACGAAGGATATGTAAACACCTTTCAGAAAGGGGGGTCTACCTCAATCGTAGACCTAACTTTTGTCAGCCCTGCACTGGCACGTGGTATGTATTGGTGCGTCAGCAAGCACTACACCCACAGCGATCACCAGGCAATCTTCTTTGGGCTATGGGTGGAGTCACCGGGCATAATACCATCATGCCTGAAACCGAGAAATATGTCAGGCTTGTCCGCTAAAGCTCAGAATAAGCAGACCTTCATAGAGGTGTGGTTAGATCAACCTAATAAAGCAGACGCCTCTACGGAAAGAGCTGCCCATGTGGCCCAATGCATCGCCAAAGCGTGTGACGCGTCCATGCCGAGAAGGTGGTCATTCCCCAGTAGAAGGCCAAACTACTGGTGCTGAACTGGCCAGCCTTCGATCCGCCTGTCAACGAGCCAGAAGAGCGGCTCAAAGAGCGGTAGGCAGAAACGACCAGGGGCAGAAAGAGCGCGCCTGTAAGGAAGCCCGAAAAACCCACAACCTCGCCATCCAACAGAGCCAGAAGGAATGCTTTAAGGAGCTCTGTTGAGAAGCGGACATAAACCTGTGGGGGACCGCCTATAGAATCGCGATGGGGCGATTCAGAGTCCAATCATCTCCCCAGATCACGTGTCCTTCACTCTTGTTAAAAATGATCCAGGGGTTGTTCCAACCGCAAAAGGAGGGCACAGACAGCTTTTAGCAACGTCTGAATGTGACGGCAATATCGCCAGTCACCAGTGACGAGCGGCTGAAGATCTGCGCTAGGATAGGAGATAACAAAGCTCCGGGTCTGGATGGCGTGCCGAATAAGGCCCTTAAGCTTGCCGTGAAATCCAGACCGCACATATTCTCTGAGTTGTTCGAAGCGTGCATGTCGGAGGAGATATTTCCTGCATCATGGAAACGACAGAAGTTGGTGCTACTGCCTAAGGCTGCCAAACCTCCAGGTGAGCCAACCTCGTACAGACCTATTTGTCTTTTGGAAACTGTGGGCAAAATGCTAGAGTGAGTAATCTATAATAGATTACTCCCGGTCGTTGAGAGCCAGGGAGATCTCTCAGATCGGCAGTATAGGTTCCGTAAAGCCAGATCAACCGTTGATGCTATCAAAATGGTTACTGGCATGGCCGAAGATGCAATCCACGGAAAGGGCAGTTCTAGCAAATATTGCATAGTATTCACTTTGGATGTGAGAAATGCATTCAATTCAACCAATTGGAATCTAATACAGGAATCTCTGGCGAAGATTGGTATTCCTGCTTATCTTGCAGCTATTGTCAACAGCTATTTACAAGAACGGAGGCTTTGGTATGACACCGATGACGGACCCCAGGAGTAGGTTATCTCCGCGGGTGTCCCACAGGGCCACCCACTGGGCCCACTGCTGTGGAATATCATATACAACGATGTTCTTAATCTTCCCCTTCCGGAGGAAGCCACGGTGGTGGGTTACACGGGTGATATAGTGCTGGTTGTTGTCGCAAAGCATCTCGAAGATACTGAGTTATACTCATGCGAAGCGATCAATGCTGTTAAGGGTTGGCTAGAGAGTTCTAGTCTCACACTTGCAGAGGAAAGAACAGAAGCGGTCCTCATCACCAAGCGCCGTAAAAGAAATTTTGCCCGTATTCAAATTGGGAATCACATGATCACTTCTAAGCCTGCCATCAAATACTTGGGAGTGATGACAGATGGGAATCTTAGCTATAAGCTACACGTGCAGTATATCTATGACAAAGCATCCACTGCGAGTGTGGCCTTGGCAAGAATGATGCCGAACGTGGGAGGGCCACGGCATGCTTCCAGGTTCCTTATAGCCAGGGTAGTGAGTTCGATTCTGCTCTATGCAGCTCCAGTTTAGGGAAAAGGCATTGCAGGTTACATTTAACGCTAGCAAACTGAGTTCAGTCTACAGAAGAACAGCCCTAAAGGTGTGCTCAGCATTCAGGACAGTCTCAGATGATGCAGCATTTGTCATCTCTGGAATGATGTCCATTGACATCCTGGCAGATGAGATGACGAATATATATAATGCGAAGTCTGTCTCTCCTTTATCGCAGACGAAGAACGCCGAAAGGGAGAGATCATTAAATAGATGGCAAGAGCATTGGGAACGCTCGGGAAAGGGTCGATGGACACACAGGCTGATCCCTGCCATCAAGGAGTGGTTGGAGAGACGGCACGGTGAGATTAATTATAATCTTACTCAGTTTCTCACGGGGCATGGAGGATATCGCCAGTACCTGTTCAGGTTTAAACTGGATACCTCACCTCATTGTCCAAACTGCGATGGAGTCCCAGAGGACCCAGAGCATGTATTCTTCCACTGTCCAAGTTTTGTGGAGGAAAGGAAGAGCCTAGAGGAGACTCTAGGAGAGGTGCTTGTGCCAGAGAATCTGGTGCGAAGAATGCTAACATGTCAGGAAGACTGGGATGCGATCAACTCCATGGTCGTATCTATCCAGAGCAAACTGCGAAAGGCATAGGAGGCTTTATCATGTCATCCACCTCAGATCCCGGATTTAAATCCGATAGACCAGTTGTGGGCACACGTTGAAAAGGAGCTACGAAGGATGTCTGGAGTTCTATTCCTGCGAAGGTCACCGAACAACTTGTAGGGTCGATGAAAGGAAGACTTCTCGCAGTTTTGAAAGCTAATGGTCACCACACCAAATACTAGTTTACCCAATTGTTGGCATAAATTTATTTTGTTTTTATTATTTGACTACAAAGTGCATTGGTGTAACTGTCCAGCTTTTTGGTTGACTGTATGTAAGTCCCAAATGCAAAAAAAAAATTATATTTTTCATTTGTTGTCTATCCTCTTTTTTTGTGTAAATCATGTGCAGTCAATGTGTTCCATAGAATCACATTTCGATGTGGATTGAATGTGACTTGGAAATACATATGTATATTATTTGCACAAATAATTTTCATCTTTTCCAGTTCAAAGATTAGAAATTTCCATGGAAATTAGTGTCTATATTTTCGATATTGAAGTTCTTGCGGTTTATTAGTTTTAAGTCCGGTTCTTGCTTTGGCGGAATTATTCTAATTTGCATGTATTTAGATTCTTACACAAAATCCTTTCAGTCAGGGGTTTTCCCACCGGAAAAAAATATTGATTCTCGAAGGCAAGCTAATTATATTAGTGCAGCAATCTATTATTATTTATCATCTGAATTCCACCATTTCTTGAACAGATAATATCATTAGCCTAACGAAACTGCAAATGTAGCAGCACATTCTTTGAAATTTTATGGAGAAAGAAAAGTCTTGCACATTTCAACCGCGACGGGAGTTACGCAACCAAAATGCCACGCATAAAGGCTGGTGTTAGTGGCGCGTATATGATGCAGTGCATTGGTGTGCGCCCACGAGGTTGCGAGTTGTTGCCGGCACGTGGCTGCATCTGTCATTACAATAGATGTTGCACAGGCGTTTTAGGGCTTCGCACATTCCAGCGGGGACCAGAGGCAGAGCTTCCTTAAAGATTCATTTCGGATTAATTATAATGGATCTTAATGGAAGCACTGAACGAAAGATGCTACCAAATTCTTCTATACAAAGCTTAGTAGAAGCAAACAAGCGCAACATTCTCGATAATTGATGGATGTTTGCTTTCCTAGGAACTGAGGAGGAAATAAGTAGATACATCCAAGATCAGTCTTGCCGATGCATGTCTCCTGCTGTGAAAAGATAAAGTAACACGTACAAGGATTGATTTATCCTTTTGTGCTCGATCTCTATAACCTATTACCGTAAAAATCGTAAGACCAGAATATCAGATTCGGCTAACGCTTTAAAATATTTCACACCAGAGCCAGCTTCTACCGGTTCGAAAACGCTAAAGATTAATTTCCTTCGTGAACACCAAGCTAGGCAGGATGTCGGATACCCAGTCCTTGCATGAAGGTGTGGCGCGGCAGGATTCGCAGCATTTGAAATTTATTTCGAATGTTGTGAATGCGAACGAATAGATGGCGCGGATCTATCCACTTTGCGGAGCTCGCCACGGGAGTGGAGGACCGGCGAGAAAAGTGTGCCATGAGTTAGGGGCAGAAAAGAAACACATGAAGCGAGATTCTCTTCTGCCTCTAACGAGCATACGGTGACACGAAATAAAGAAAGTTAAAAAGGTATGGGTATCGCCCACCTGCCTGTAGAACAGAATCGGGCGGAAAGATCAGAATTCAGGCATATATATCATATATGGAAACTTTACAGTGTGTTTTTGGTTTTTGGTTGGTGGTTTGACTAGCTAAAAAACAATTCAAACTGAAACATATTTAGTAGGATTTTCCACAATGGATTTATGTCCAGACAATAGTACATAGTTTAGCGAGTCGCTGTATGGAAGATCCTCGCCTTAGGAAAACTATGGACTGAACCTATCCAAATTTCCGGAACCTTGAACGGAAAAAGCGGAAGGAATCATATATGGAGGCCAAATTCTGCCATCAGATCAGTGCTAACTGGTCACAGCACTTCAGTCACTTCAGTTGTTTAGGGAATCCTAAGTATATCATCAACCCGATGACGGACTGGACCAATTGAAAAAAAAGCTTCCTCCCACTTTTTTGGTCCAGGGATCCCTTTTTTGGGTTAGGCGCCCAACTTTTCTAAAAAGAGACGACTTGCGGTCTCATCCAGGACAGAGGTAGCCCGACATATGGGCGCTCAAAGAACAGGTACATAACAACCTACAACGATAGCTACCAATTTTGTCATGTTCCACCAACTGGATACATGCTCGAAATGGGAATCTAAGAGGATGTTACGTGTCCATTCTATAACAAGGTACCGAAATCCACGTTAACGAATATTACATTTGGGGGGCGGCGAGTACAGTGGACTTTTATAATGTAAGTGTCCTGGAACTGGGTCTTCTCCCCGACCCATAGACATACATAACTTTTTTTGCAATGAACAAATAATTCAAAACCGGAACTTCAGATTTCAGTATGTATAACACATCGTTCAATAAGTCCGGGGACTAGCGTAGAGATGGCGCTAATAATGCCATTAATATACCAAGGTTCAGAAGTACCAATCTTCAGATAAGATGTGTCAAAATTTGATGTAATTCGAAGCATAACCAAGAAAGCTATAGTGGTTAAAGTGACACTACCTTTGCAATCGTGAAAAAATGAACCAAAACGAGTTTCGTGTGTTGATAAAACATTGTTTTCTAATGGAAAAAAACACTGTTCAAGCTCAGCAATGGCTTGAAAAACGTTATCCGGACTCTACTCCGTCGAAAACAACCATTTGTCGGTGGTATGCTGACTTGAAACGCGGTCGTGCTGATACAAATAATGCGAAACCAAATGAGGCAGTAACTTCCGAAAACACCAAGCAAGTATTGAAAATCGTGATGGGTCACCGCAAAATCAAAGTGCGCGAGATAGCTAAGATGGTGAACATATCAACTGGTAGTGCATTTACTATTTTGCACCAAAAATTGGCTATGAAAAAGGTTTTTTCCAAATGGCTGCCGCGTTTGCTCACAATGAAACAAAAGCAACAACGTATCAATGATTCGGAGAGCTGTTTGGCACTGTTTATTCGCAATAAACAGGATTTTTTGCATCGATATGTGACAGTGGACAGAACATGGATTCACCATTTCACTCCGGAGTCAAGTCGGTAGTCAGCTGAATGGCGTACGACCGGTGAAAATCGCCCGAAGCGTCCAAAAACACAACAGTCGGCCGGCAAAGTGATGGCGTCCGTATTCTGGGATGCAAATGGTATAATTTTCATTGACTACCTCGACCTCCGACGCTCGACGGAGTTCGTGATAAGTTTCTGCGCGTGCCTGCGTTCTTTGAGAATGCAACATTACTCGGTATGCGGCATTCTTCCGTTTCGTTGATCAAAGGGTAGTATAGGCCCCAGGGCGAAACGTAGATTGGTACCCATGATGGAACATAAAACCTGGAAAATGCCTGCTGAACCAACACCAACAGCTCTACTACCAAATCCTATCTCCACCTCCACGTGGTGACCACTGGGAGCTCTTTCATAACGAAAAGCTGCAGACGGAGAAGGATGAAGGTGAGTCTCCCGCGCCTAAAAACGGGACAAATTGTACCAACTGGTCCTCCAGGTTGGGGGTTGGGTAGGGCTGACAACCCGACACGGAAAACAACTTGTTACGAAGCCACAACAGGAGCCTCGGACTGGACGGATTATACAACGACGAACCCGGCAACGACAAAGGAAGAACGATTTGCGCATTTCCTCATGGAACGTGCGCTCCCTGTATAGAAATGAAGCTGATGAGCAGCTAGCCGATACCCTGTCCCAATATAGGGCTGATGTAACAGCGTTACAGGAGATGCGTTGGAGAGGGACCTGTTTCCTGGAAAAGAGCCGCTACACCATATATTATAGTGGCCGTCCAGTAAACCTTGTGCTTGGAGTAGGTTTCTTAGTCAGCCAAAAATGAAACCTACTATTATCGGCTTTGAAAACATAAGCAAACGGCTATGCATTCTCCGCTTGCGAGGCAAATCTAGGAATATAAGCCTCATTAACGTTCACGCCCCTACAGAGGAGACTGCAGAGTCGGACAAGGATACCTTCTACGA
Source organism: Hermetia illucens (assembly GCF_905115235.1). NCBI lineage: Eukaryota > Metazoa > Arthropoda > Insecta > Diptera > Stratiomyidae > Hermetia > Hermetia illucens. The sequence continues at coordinate 8,888,881 of NC_051855.1, read as the reverse complement.
GGCAGTAGAACGAACCCTCGAAGACTGTCCCAGATATGATATCAAAATCATACTTAGGGACTTAAACAGCTAAGTAGGGAAGGAGCCCATATTCAGGCGATACGTTGGCTCCTATAGCTTACACCAAAATACAATTGATAACGGACTGCGGATGATCCAATTGGCAGTGTCACACGGAATGGTTGTTGGAAGTACCCGGTTTGCGCGGAAAGCGGTCCAGAAACATACATGGGTCTCTCCAGACGGGACCACTTTCAACCAAATTGACCACGTGTTGATTGAACACCGCCATCTCTCAGCCTTGATGAATGTCAGAACATACAGGGGGGGGGGCCAATATAGACTCTCACTATCTCGTTGGCATGGTGCTCCGAGCTCGAATTACGACACCATCCAGAATCCGCTCTGACAATCAGGTGAGAGTTAACGCTGAAGCCATCCACAACACAGCCCTCCGCGACACGTATAAGAGGGAAATGGATGCCACAATGACCGCAGTCAACTGAGGACCTGGAGATGAAGCATCAACAAATGATCTTCACAACCAGAAACATACTTGGCCCCAGCCGCAAAAGGAGTCGGAACGGCTGGTTTGACGATGAACGGAAGTAAATTTGGGGGTGGCAATTCTCCAGGAACTGACACATGAACGTGCTAGTATATATCATACCAAAACCTCTCCTGTGAAGTGATACTTCACGATGATCATGCGCGGATATGGGCGGATCAATGGCGTGGTTTCAGTAGGCTGCCGCTTCATACAGTGGCGTCTCTTAAGGGTTTCCAAGCCAAGAAATATGAAGGCCCAATTCATCAACCTTAAGCTATCATTTTTTATTATAGCCTATGTTACTGAAATTCTACGATAAACTCAAGGAGGGTCCCATTGAATTTCCAGGAAAAATAATAATATACTGTTAATGATTTCATTCGAACAAATATTGACATGCAATTTTATGGTTTTTCTTCAGATTTTCCGTTTGGGCAGTTGCTCTAAGTAGCTAGAAAAAAAAAGGAGTGATCACTTTCCAGCCTCCGTACTTCGTAACTAATGTTGAAATTTCAACTTCGGGAAGTACTAATTGAGCTCTTTCATTTAATATCCCACAAGACTATATTCCGTACAAAAATTTAGACCGCCCCGACAAAGTTGATAACTTATACTTATATCTGCTCAAATAAAGTTAATAATAGTATATTATATATATACTCTCAATGTACTGCTGCATCTCCTCCCCCTAGACAGTCAGACTTCGTGATTCCGGATGCTGGGCAGCGAAGTCCTACGGCCACAGCAACATCCTAGATGAAATACCTCGGGAAATCTGGACATCCCCAATACGCAAGCTGAACTTCACGATGGTAACTTTGCTGTGGACCTCCCAAGGTGCTGTGTTGCAAGACTATGATAGAGCATTTTTTAAGGACGGATCAAAGATGGCCTATGGAGTCGGCGTGGGGGTTTTCTCGAATACACACGATGTACCCAAGTCGTATGGTCTCCTAGGTTTCGCCAGTGTATTCCAGGCGGAAGTACTGGCGATATTGGAAGTCTGTCGTTGGCTGGAGCGTGATTCGAGCCCCAAGCGTAACAAAGCCATTCTGACCGACAGCAAGCCTTTATGGCAAGGCCTTGTACTCAACGACGACATCTTCCCGGCTGGTGGGGCAGTGCAGAGACGCGCTTAACCGTCTGGGTGGCATGCTCAAGGTAACTCTCCTCTGGGTTCCCGGGCATAGGAACATAGAGGGGAATGAACGGGCTGACGGATTAACCAGGCAAGGCTCTGCTCTTGGCAGTCCCTCGGCGAATACGGTCGGTGTTCCGCTGGCAGCTGTGGGGGGCCGAGTCTACTCGCACTACATGGCAGCCGCGGGCCTGAGATGGCGAAGGCTTACAAGCTGTGCCAAGTCAAGGAGAATTTGGCCCGCTTATAACATCGCGTGATCACGATAGCTCCTGTGCGAGACGCGTGCAAATGCATTCAAGATTACGGCGGTCTGCACAGGGCACTGGCCCATAGAGGACCATGCCGCTAGGCTCGGCATACCCTACAACTCACATTGCCGAAGCTGCAGAAAAGGAAGGGAAACCCTCATGCACTTTCTCTGCGATTGCCCAGCACTGGCTAGAGTCAAGCTGCTTACACTGGGTAAACCATTCTTTGGGGACCTCAGAGAGATTTCTAGCTGCAGGGTGGGAGAGCTGCTTTCCTTCGTGAATGCTACAGCCTGGCTCTGAAGATCCGAGCCGGCTGCTCCCATAACAACAGTCACGGCCTTAGGAGTTTGTGGCATCAAAACGGCGCACCAAAGCGTTAATTGGGCTCCTCGGAGCGGCCACTGATACCTACCTAACTACCCCAGATTAATATATTTTTTAAATTTACTGGTACTCCATAAGAGACAAAATGGGAGGGTATAATCAGCATATATACTCTACGAGCTATGTGTAAATGAAGCCGTTGTGTACCCGAATATTATTACATGAAAGATCAACAAAACCTTTCATACCTGAAGCGCCGAGCTTCCGGTTTCCGACTTGTTGCTTGTTCGTGTTTTTTCCATAATGGATATTGAACAAACTAGCCCCGTCGATTGTCTGTGTATGTGTGTATGTAATTTACAAATTAAAATAAAATGATTGGGTAACAATTTTGACTTAACAAATAACAGATGATATGCAAGACAAACACGATGGCTATGAATATATTCAAACATAAATATTTCGTGAATTGAACTTCCACAATATAGCAAAATGTAACACATTTTTTGCACTTCATATGGATATGTCATGGTACGGAGGCATGGTCCGAAAAATCCCAATATTTGCCGTCATGCAGATGAGAGATTTTTCCAATAACTTTCACTATATTGCGAAGTCTCAGTCCGTGTATGTTTCGTATTTGAGTTTGTCAAAAAAGCATTCGTCTGCTTACCTTTTCGGTGATTAGGTTAGAATTTTCATAAGTAAATAAAAAAGACAATATTCAGTTCATGTCCTCAATTTTCCTTCATTACATGTTCTTTAGAAATAAAATGAAAAGTAAGCGCTTCAACTTCACTCCATTGTTACAAAGAAAAAACCAAAACACAAAATAAACGACATCATTACACACCAAAAAAGGAAGCGTTTCTATGCATTTTCTCTTGAAGTATTACCAGGTAACAGTACCTACCAAAACATTGTGGTGCGCAGTGAGTCGACATTGCGTTGTAGTGCATTTAGTGTTACCATCATGAAACGACAGAATTGAAGCATTGTAAGCTAATAATTAAGGTATTGCAATATGAGACGAAAGGACTGAGAAACAATTGTGAAGGAGCGAACAATTTGTCTAAACAAGATTGTGCATTCACCTGAAAACAAGAAAGTGCGAAAATGCCCGCAGATCTAGCCGATTACACAAATTAATTAAACAAAAATTTAAGGGGATCTTCGTACACGCATGCATGTTTCCACCAAATATATGCATCTCGGGTATCAAATGAAAGCCCTCAGTTAGTACATTCCTAAGGAGGTCGAAAACGATTATTTCCCATTCCCAGAAGGTAATAATAGTAAATTACTGTAATTTTTAGTAACTAATTGCAAAACCCCCTTAAGTTCATCCTAGAATCATGCAGCAATGTAGGCTATGGCACAGGCATATATTATGTCCTGTTTCTATAAAAGAAATATATAAAACCTTTTATACCTGAACTCTAGAAAATACCCTAATGAACGGAATGGTCAGGAATTGGAGGGTGTCGGATGAACCCTTTATGTCTGATCACAGGATAATCAGATTCGACATTGAGGGTAACTCCGAAATAGAAAGAATAACAAGGAATCCCAGTAGAACGGATTGCGAATCCTACGCAACGCACTTGAACAACAACATTGCCCACCTTCAAGGGGGCGGTGACATCAGGAGCGAACTGGAATTAGAAACGGTGGTGGAGAACCTCAACACAATCGTCATTGACGCATATGAGGCCAGCTGTCTGGCTAAGACAGTCAGAATGGCCAGAATGAGAACAGAGGCACGAAAACTCTTCAACCGGGCAAAACAAACCAGGGACTGGCAAAGTTATAAAAATGCGCTGACTACGTATAGCAACGCGATCAGGGAAGCGAAACGGAACAGCTCCAGGGAATTCTGCGAAGGGATCGAACAGATCACAGAAGCAACCAGGCTGTAGAAGGCTATAGCCAAAAACGGGGAAATTTACCGAGAATGAGGAGGACATGGTACACCTGCTTCTCAGAACTTATTTCCCGGGGTCCTACCCCACGGTGGCAGGCGACAACATTCTGTCTCGACACCCCAACAACGAATAAAAGGGGAAAGAAGGAGAGCTGGAAACTAGCAAAAGAGGTATGCTCAGACGCTAGGCTAAGATGGGCAGTGGGAACTTTTAAACCACTGAAATCTCACGGGGTAGATGACATTTTCCCAGCACTTATCCAGAGAGAACTCGGAATTACCTTAGAATCTCTTCTGAGGGTGGTGAGGGGGAGCACAGCATTGGGATATACACCAAGGGCATGGAGACGGGCAAAAGTGGTCTTTATTCCGAAAGCGAGTAAAAAAGAGGACATGCCTTTTCACCCTAAAGCTTTCAGACCAATTTGTCTAATATCGTTCGTACTCAAAACGGTGGAGAAGGTCATAGACGGTGGAGAAGGTCATAGACCACTATATTAGAACTAACGTTCTAAAGCGTAATCCCCTACATCACTGTCAGCACGCTTACCGGGCAGGACGGTCAACTGAAACTGCTCTATATCAGCTGACAGAGGTACTACGGGATGCCATAGAAACAAAAGAAATTGCACTGTCCGCGTTTTTGGATATCGAAGGAGCATTCGACAACACATCGCACACAAAGATACAAGATGCCCTGAGCCGCAAAGGAGTGGGAAACACCCTGGCATTCTGGATGGGCAAAATGCTAGAAAGCAGGTAAATAGAGGCACCGACAGGTATGAATTCTATTATCATGAACACCACTCAAGGCTGCCCACAGGGTGGGGTACTATCCCGCTGATGTGGAGTATGGTAGTGGACGAATGCCTGGGCGTGCTAACAAATACTGGAATACAGGTCCAGGGTTACGCGGACGACATTGTTTTAATCTGTAGGGGCAAATATAAAGATACCCTATGTGATAGAATCCAAACTGGACTAAGGGTTACTAGTGCCTAGTGCAGGAAGGTGGGACTGCGGATCAACCCAGCCAAAACCACCATAGTGCCATTCACCAGGAGGCGTAAGCTTGATCACCTGAGAGCCATAAAAATTACTCTGGAAGACACAAGTCGGAAATCCACGAGGGCTCTGATGACTTGTAGATCCATAGCAGGAAAAAAATGGGGTTGCAGCCCGAAGATACTACTTTGGATATATACTGCAATAGTAAGGCCAATGATTACTTATGGAGCGGTAACCGGGGCAGAAAGAACCGAACTCAGCACACAAGCCAGGGAATTACATAAGCTCCAAAGGCTGGCCTGCGTGTGTATCAGTAGAGCAATGAGGACATGCCCAACGGCATCCCTGGAGGTACTTCTGGGATTAACCCCTCTCCATCTGCACATACAGATGCAGGCAAGGAGGGCAATATTCAGGATGGCCGGTAGTATGAGTGAGGCGGAGAGCTGCCTAAATCGAAGGAAGATTGATATTCTTTCTAGGCGGTGTCCCGAATTATTGATACCAAGGAATAACATGACAACGAAGTTTCACTTCGATAAGAAGTTTGAAACACATTGGAGTAACAAGGCAAACTGGGAGAGCGTGGCTGCGACATACGGCTTAAACCAACAACTGACTACTTGGTACACGGACGGATCCCTCACAGCAGAGGGAGCGGGTGTCGGTATCATTGGTCCAAGGAAAATGTACTTTGAGCCAATGGGCAGGTACACTAGCATATTCCAGGTGGAAATATACGCCATAGACAAATGTGTCTCCTTTAATCTGCAAAGGAACTATAGGGGGCAGAACGTAGCTATTCTCATCGATAGCCAAGCAGCGATCAAGGTACTTAGATCCAACCAGGTAAACTCTAAACTGGTATGGGAATGCCTTGAGAGATTGAATACACTCCGCTCGTCCAACAAGGTCTGGATACTTTGGGTTCCAGGCCATGCTGGGTTGGAAGGCAACGAGGCAGCGGACGAAATAGCCAAGAAGGGAGCAAGGACACCTTTACACGAGCCAGAACCCTTCTGTGAAATCGAAAACGGTTTCATGGCTATGAATCTAAGAAATGAAGAGGAACGGTTGAGGGAACTATATTGGGCGGGCCTACCAGGGATGGAGCCGTCCAAGGTGCTTATTGGGAGATACGAACCCATACGAACAAAGGATTGCTTAAACCTGACCAAAAAGAACCTCCGAATCATAGTGGGAATTCTCCCTGGTCATTGCCGGCTGAACTATCACCTAGGGAAGCTAGGGATATCTACGCGCACTGCCTGTAGGTTTTGTGAGGGGGATGACGAAACCTCTATACACTTCCTGGGACAGTGTCCGGCATTTGTGCAAAGTAGGTCGAGGCATCTGGGAGAACACTTAATACCAGATGCAAAGCTGAAAGATCTGGAAGTAGGGAACATACTAAAGTTCCTAACGGTTATAGGCCTGCTTGAGATACTATGATCAATAGGTACACTCTAACCAGTAAAAGGGGCACAATAGTTCTTCAAGGACACGGTGCGACTTTCCCTTAACAGAATAATAATAATAATACCTGAAGCGTCCAGCTTCCGGTTTCCCGACTCATTTCTTTATAGCATGGAGCGAAGTTCTTTTTTTGCATTGATTTTCTTAAGAATAGATAATGAAGAAAAATTGAGGACATGAACATTATTTAGATACGAAAATTCTGTGTCAGGATAGCTCAGTGGTTGGAACACAAGGCTGTCGTACGGAAGGTCGCGTAGAATTTGTATCGTGATTTGGCGTCGGATATTAGTCGACTCAGCTGTGAATGAGTACCTGAGTCAAATCAGGGTAATAATCTGTGCCGAGCACAATGCTGACCACATTGCCTCCTATAGGATGCTGTAATCCTGTAGTGTCCCGTTACGGTTCCGAATAAAGTGCTCTACCACACTTTAAGACCCTGATTCAATTGGATTCTTGCGCCAACGATTATTATTTCCGAGTTGTCACAATCTCGCAGATGCCGGATTTTACCTAATACTAGCATTAAGTGCCAAGCATTTAAGCTAGGATGATCCCGCGTACTTAAAAACTAAAGGGGCGCTGGTGGTGGTGGCCGGTAGTAGGTCAATGGGAGAATCCGTCAAGAACTCCCCGCAACATCGAGCACATATGCAGAATGGTGTACTTTTGCCCTGGCTTGAACCAGACTATACGAAAGTCCGAAGACATCAAGGGAAGCCGTGAGGGATTTAGGTACAATACCTATAGTTGACAATATTATGGGAACTACAACCACCCGCTCGAGACGCCAAATACCTTTGATTTCCCGAGCCAGTGGCTCATACTTCACCCTCTTCTCCACGTATTTCTGTTCGATGTTGCTGTTATGGGGATAGCGAAGTCAATAATATACGCGGAGCGACCCGTCTTTCAACTAACAGTACGTCAAGCTTGCTATGTGGAATATGGCGATCAGTCAGAACTTGCCGGTCCCAATACATACTATAATAGACCTATCAAGTGCTCGTTGGGGCTCATAACGGTTGATGGATGGTTTTGTGTTGCACCGGTGCCATAACAGTGCAGTCGGAAATGAGATGGTCCAACGTCTCTAACGCTGAACCACACATCCTGCACTGGTCATTCTACACCCGTTCTTTCATGATGAGTTTGTTATAAGCTCGGATGGGGACCACGCCGTCCTGAAAGGCACGCACGAACCCCCCCCCCCCCCGTCTCAGCAAAGAGCTCCTCAGCACACAGCCATCTGTTCAGCAAATGCCAGTCGATAAATGGCTGCCAAACACAATTCACGTGTTTACCGTGCATTGCTTTCGACTTCCGTTCATCAATACGCTCTTGGTCCGACTTCACCCCACCCAGAAAATTTAAAGATTGATCCTTCGAGTTAAGTGGAGTCAGTCCGCCGTACAGACAGCCACATGCAAAGGACTCGCCTGCTCTTTTCTGTAAAAATAAGCGCGCAGTGAGTCGACTCGGCGATGATGTTGTGCCTCCATGACAACTACGCCCCTTTATCTGATGTCAGGAAACAGGTTCATCTGCATCCACCTCTGAACGTTTTCCGGATCGAATACATACAATATTGTTAAAAACAACATCATCGGATCGAATAACAAGCCTCGAAAAAGTGCTAGGGCGTCCACCTCAGTTGTCGCGGCAGGACGGGCCCCGGTCCTGTCGAGAAATGGACAGGGGTTCTTGACGCATGAACGACGTCAGGACGTAGGTAAGTTAGTCCGAGCAAATCAAATACGTGGCTGCAAGCTAAATGTTGGCACCCTAACTGAAAAGACCGAGGGACTCGAAAGAACCCTTCGGAAAAGTCGCATTGATATCTGCGCTCTGGAAGAATGTAAAAATGGCTACCAATACTGTGTTGGCATTGCATTCAGCAATGAGCCTGCTTATGACTATATCATCATTGCCGGCGACTTTAATGGTCATGTGGGTGAAAAAGGTAGACGGTAATAGGTGCCACGGGGGAAAGGGGCTTGGAGCGCGAAATGAACCCCCATCAGACGATTGCCTTATCTCCCTACATTTTATCATAGGAATAGCAAAACGCACTGATTGCAAAGCCGTTTCTATGAGACCATCGCACCTCAACATCGCCCGTTGATTGCCATTATGCGAATCAAGCCACCTCTCGGGGTCACCAAGCCAGGTAAGCGGTACATCAGCCGAAATACTTGGCTTTGGTATGACGATGTTGAAATGAAGGTCCGTGAAGAGGAAAAGCTCAACCACAAGCTATAGAATTTATAAGAATGCCAACCGGGAAGCTGCCACCCGAGCTATCCATTACAAAAATCTTAACAATAAACTGGACACTCGGGATGGCGAGAGAGATTTCGAACGCACTGAGGATGACTTCTGACTTCTGACTGTTGTGTGAATGACAAGAACGGTACTTTGATACTTACTAATCGTCGAGCCGCGACGGATAGATGGTGAGAATATTTCGAGCAGATTTCAACCGAAGAATTTGTACATCCTCCACTTTCAGAATCATTGCCGACATTTGGAGCAGTTCCAACTGTCAGCGCAACTGAAGTCGAGGAAGCAATAAAACGAACGAAATTAGGGAAAGCAACAGGACCTGACCGCATCAATCCTGGGCTCTGGAAAGCGAAGAGCTGGGGCCCAACATTGTGGCTCAGTGAATTCTTTAACCGGTTCCAATATGGGAAAAGAAAGGTAGTCCAGCAGAATGTTCAAATTATCGTCCGATCCGGTTACTTTCCTATACCAGGAAAATTTTTGAACGAATTTTTGACAACCACATTCGCGAAATCGTTGAAATGACCGTGAATCAAGCTGGATTTGTCAAGAACTGCGGAACTACTGACGCTGCGCAGTTATTTATGGAGAAACACCGTGAGAAGCTATTCTATCTGTAAAATGGAGGTACGAACCCTCCACTGGGCTTCAGTTCACCAACACCACTCCCTATCTATCTTAGATGCAGGCAGCAAAAGCAGGAACTAACTAAACTCGAAACCCAAAGCGTCGGTCTCAATAGCGAAGAATGAAGCGTCATTGGTTTTTATTGGGACAAAAATGGGGGTAGCGGAAAGTAATTTCGTTCAGCTAATCTCCAAAAGCATCAATAAAGAGCCTAGATAAGTTGAATGTTCCTCAGATAACACTTCAGCATAATAAAGCGGCAACTGCAGAAATTAGCCGGCTAATCAGAGCAGAGGGTCTAGAGGTCGGAAGAGGATCAGGTCTTCAGACCGTGGGAAGTAATTTTACATATGAAATGTCCTTCGGCATGACTAGGGCAAGTATATTTACTGAATCCGAAATGCAAATAATACCAGCATATAACTTCACGCTTGAACTTAACTTTAGCGATGACGACGACAGAAAGGAGTAAGTGGGACTAGTTAGTAATATCCGCTTACTCGCCGTTGCGTGCACCCGATGTGCATCCATACCGAGGAGCCACTATGTAGACTTTGCAATGAGACAGCTATTCGTATCATCTTAAACCACTCCATACCAAGAAGATTCCCGAGCGCATTCGAAATTTTATGGTAGATAAAAATCATTGCGCATCTTCCACAGTCGACGGTAATTGCAGGAAAACAATTCCGTGCATAAAGTATGATGTTATTGTTGTGTATGTGATGCAGTGAATTGATGTGCGCCTACGGAGTCGCGGGTATGTGGCATTACATAGTTGTTGATGGCTTGTCACATGGGATGGGGAAACACACACAAGAAAACCATTTAAACGTTATCAACGCACCGATACATTGACCACATGGGTCACGGGCTAGCTAGGTACCTCGTCCCTATCCCAAAGATACACAATCGCAACAACAGTTCGTTGAAGGTTAAAAAGAAAAAAAAAACTGAAACACTAAATATACAAAAATACTTACCGAATAAATTCTACAAATTTAGCAGATGCCGCACTGAATGAGGGAACAACTGGTTCCCGAAACGCGTTATCTGTAAAAAAAAAATTTTGTGAAAAATAGGAAGTAACTTCTTTTATTAATAAATAAAGAAATCATCAACTTATAGCTGATTATTAAGTATCTAGGGGTGACAATAGAGACGAAGTTTAACCTGAAATCCAGAACACGAGGTAGCGTATGTTAGTGCAAAAATGGTTCTGAAGGATGAAATAGGCGGGAAAGTACTCCGGGAGACGTTTTTAATCAAGCAAATTATTGAATATCATCCGCAAGTTATTTAGCCAAGGGCTGCTAAGGCCGAAGAATGAGCAACCAGGAATACATTTTTCAGGTCTTGTTGAAAACAAGACCTTATTAAAATCGATTTACTTTCTGCCTGTCCGTCCATCTATCTATCTGTCGATTTGTCACACCCATTTCCAAAAGGGTCAACTGTATCAAGGACCGGTTCTCAGAAACTACCCAACCGAAAAATCGTTTTTGGTATAAAGTTGTACCGAATGAAAATAAGGAAGTCGCAGGACCTTTTGCCACCGTAACCACCGCTTTGGTTAAGGTTTTGGCGGCGGAACCCAGGAAGCGTGATTTCTCCAGTTGGAAGTGCAGTTCGATCTTGCGAGCATTACGACGAACGCCGCTAAATTTAATCATGCTTTGGAGTCAGTCGCGCTCGTCGTCGAGTTGCTGCGCGAGTACTCCTACGCCTGGCTGAAGGATCAGCTCATCAGGCGCCTCTCAGTAAGTGAGGCAGCCAAACTGAATCACTTGCTGACAGATCTGACGCTTGGCGACCGCACTCCCTGCTGGCCACTTCGGGAGATGAAGCAGCTAGGTGGATACAAGGTGGGATCTGAGCTCCAAAAGTCCGTGGCCCTTCAGTGATTGTCGGAGGGCACTTAGGCCATACTAGCTTTTGCAGATGGCGGTTCTCTAGAGATGTTGGCCGCAAGTGCGAACAAAATTCACGAGTTGCACGCCGACGAGAAGTGATTCAAATGTTCTATTTAGCGCAAAGAAACTCAAAAAATCGAATGTATAGAAATTTTCTAAAACATAAGGCTAATGAAACTGCTATGCCAACAGAAGGTAACAGTACCCAAAAAATGTAATTCTATGCCATATTAAGCATGCTACGCGTGCCTGAAAGAGAGCAATTATTCCGCAGGTATTTAGTAGTTTTTTCAACGTTAATTCAATAAAAATTAAAAACAAAAAAAATTTCGAATATTAAGTAAGGGTTTATGTGGCTCCCTCGACGATTACTTACCTGAAGCCAAGCGGTAATCAAAACCCCACGCCAAGGGGTGACTATCGTGCCGAGGGCTGAATGGTCACAGGGGTTAAGATGTAGCCGTAAACGGTGAACTCTGGCTACCAGGCGACCCCCAGTTTCAACTAGCCTTGTCTCGGCAAAAAGGGGCTCTGCCGAGATCGACTTACTTTCCCCGGAAAAATTGAGGCCATGGCGGCCAACTATGAAAAAACAAAAACATAAACCTATTAAGCAAAGACAGCTAAACTTCGATCGTGACGATCCAACGCCGAGAGAAGAGGCAACCCTGAGTCTAGACTCAGATTCCCCACTTATTCAAGTGGGAACCAATCCAATTGGCACCCAGTCCTTAACGAACGAGCCGAAGCAGGCCGCTTCTGTCAGCAATCCTGACCCCAGGCTCCAATCGGCACCATCTACTGAGGCTAAAGTATTGCCCATGGGTAAGCACCTGTCCACGGACAGCAAACCGCCTTCGGGGAAACCGCCTCCTGGCAAACCGCCTTCGGGCAAACCGCCTTCGGGCAAACCGCCTTCGGGCAAACCGCCTTCGGGCAAACCCGCCTCCGGGCAACGCACAACCCAAGAGCTGTGCCAAGGTTGAGGGGAAAGGAGCGTTTGGGGCACCTCCGGCTTAGGGGAAACCGAAGTGGCAGCGGTCCTCGGACGATCCTAACTCTTCGACACAAAAGGCAGCAAAGAGGGCTCGGCCGGCAACGGCTAGGCCTTCATTTGCAGCCAAGGCTATCGACCCCGATGGATGGGTTCTGTATGACGACTCTAATCCATCCGGCTACGATACTGAGCAGTGCGAACAGCTTAAAAGGAAACTCTTCCTAGCTGTAAGGACTGCGTTCGCGCAAGGCATTAAGCTTTGCTTTGAGTCGGTAGGTGTATACCGTAAAATGTTACGGCTGAACTTTGCCGACGAAGACACGAACGAGTGGCTCAGGCAGTACTGCTCCTCCCTTAACGATGTGTGGGAGGGTGCGCGACTAACCTTGAAAAGGGCCTCTGAGCTGCCATTGATCAAAAAGTGCTTTCTCTGGCTTCCAGAAGAAGAGCGAAATGGTGTTGGGGTTCCATAACAACTTGGTGTACAAAACAACACTTCCACCTGGTTGCTGCTAGACAGCAAAACAGGAGAGAGAGCCAATAGGCCGGGAACTTTTCTCACTATCGACGTTCCCGAACCCGTTTTTAAAAAGGTTCGGGAAAAATCGGGCTGCCGGCTCCACTGTGGGCTGGGGACCGTCACGTTACAAGCGTCGGCTCCTAAAACCATTGAAGGGGACATGCAGCCTTTGGCATCTTCATCTGAAACGAAGATGAGGCGCCAAATAAATTTGCAGCATTCTAAAGCGGCGACTGCACTTATCAGTCGTCGGATCAATAGCTACAAGACATTTATATACCTCATACAAAAACCGTGGGTTGTTGGTGGGGTAGTCAGGGGCCTAAACTTCCAACATGCTGACCTATTGTATGCAAATGGAAGCGGTCGACCCCGCACCTGCATGGTAATCTCCAAAGACTTCCAGGCTAATTTGGTTAACGACCTACGTGATGGCGACACCACATCGGCTAAGCTAACCATAAAAAGTTCATAGGGAGATAAAGAGATACTATGGTGCACAGAAGACGTTCCCAGTGGAACATTCGTCAGAGCTATCCAATATGCCAAAAGTAGAGGCATGGGGGTAACAGCAGGGGGGCAACAGGATGTGATGTCAACGCTCACCACATATGCTGGGGAAGTTCGAACATCAATGCAAGAGGATCGAGACTACTGGAGTATCTAGTAGGAACCGATTTGCAGATCCTAAATGTGGGTAATGAACCCACTTTCTTCAACGTGGTCAGGCGAGAGGTCATCGACAGCACGGTGGCATCTCCTGACATCACGGCTCTGATCGGAGAGTGGAGAGTATCAAACGATATCACACTCTCGGATCACAGACGCATTGACTTCGTTATGGGCATGGATCCACCTCCACCCACTCCATTTCGGAATCCGAGGAACACAGATTGGGTAATGTATCAACGCTAAGTATCCGGGGACACCTATGTCAGCCAACGCCCCTTTAATTCTATTCCAGTTGGCCAAGTTGAATGCGTTTTTAACATCCAACGACACCACGGCACAGCAGCCGCCAGAAATCAGTGCACCTTTTGCCAGGTTTACCACCATGCCAATTGCGTCCACCGTAGAGTGGGCGCTTCCGAAACCAAACTGGCGTTCCGACAAACCATTGCTGGCTTCGATGATGGGCAGGAGTCTGCTGTAGATGACTCTCTCCATCATCTTCCCCATTGTATCCAACAGGCAGATAGGACGATACGACGCTGGGTTTCCAGGTTGCTTGCCAGGCTTTGGAAGCAACACCAACTTTTGCTTTTTCCACTAGGCAGGGAATATTCCTTCTTTTAGGCACGCCTCGAAGGTGTTGACGAAAAGGTCGGACCTAGTCTTCACTGCCAGTTTCAAAGCTCCGTTGGGGATGCCATCCAAACCTGGGGCCTTGTTGTCACCGAACCTACCACATATTTCCCGCAGCTCCTCCACAGTTACAGGCGGTATTATGCCGACATTTGGCTGGACAAAAATTTGCCTTCCCCTATTTTTGTGGTGAGGGAACAGAGTGGTAACAATCTGTTTCAGGAGGCGCGGACAGGTCACCTGGGGTGATTTCCGCAGCCTTTTCATCACCACTCTGTAAGCCTCGCCCCAAGGGTTTATGTCGGCATGGTCGCACAGCTGTTTGAAGCAGTTCTTTTTGCTCCTCCGAATGGCTTCCTTTAGGCGGCCACGCAATTGCTTGTGTGCCTCCTCTCGACCGTCGCCACCGGGTTTTCCCCTGAGCCTCTGGCAAAGCCTCCTTGCCCGAAAACATGCGGCTCGCAAACTTGCGATTTCGTTGTTCCACCAGTAGTTGGGTTGCCTACTGGGGAGCAATCGCCTTCTGGGCATAGTAGCATCGCATGCTTCCGTCACCCATCGAGTGATCTGGGTGGCTTTCTCTCCAGCCGTACCATTCAGGGATATGTCGGATTTGAGCACCGCGGAAAACGTGTCCCCCTCGAAAGCTTTCACTGTCCAGCCAAGCATACCACCCGGCATTCTGCGAAAACTCTTTTTCGAGCTCGATCCGCCCTTGATCTCTATGCAGATTGCCTGGTGGTCGCTGTGAGTACAGTCCTCACTGACATGCCAAGCGATTCTACTGGCTAAAGTGACACTCACGTATGTCAGGTCCACTATAGACCCCGGGCCCCTTCCCCGGAAAGTGTACGAAGACCCAACATTCGCCAGTACCACGTCCAGCTCCGCGAATGTTTCGAGGAGAACACGTCCCCTCACATTAGTTATCCGGCTGCCCCATTCAAGAGCCCACGCATTGAAATCGCCTCCTATTATGATCGGCCAACGTCCTCTTGCATCCAAAACAAGAGCAGCAAGCATCCGCTCATACTCGACGAGTGTAGCGCTGGCTGGAGCATAGCAGCTGTAGATGTGGATGCCCTTCACCTTCACTTTGATGAAGCCCTCCTCCGGGTGCTCCATTATTTCCTGGAAGGCTTGTTCTCCACAAGTCCACAGCGCTGCTTGGCCCGTTTGGTCTTTGACCCAAACGCTACCACCGCGGTTTCGGTATGGTTCACTTAGTATGGTCACATCGATGTTTTTCTCGCGGATGGTTTGCGCGAGTAGATCCTGCGCCGCCTCGCAGTGGTTGAGGTTGATTTGTATCAACCTCATCTGCGATTTGTGCTAAGGGCTCTCCTGTATTCCGGGCACCTGCTGCTGCCTGCAATGTGCCGATGGTCCACACCCTGCTTTCCTTTGCACAGTAGACAATTTGGGTCAGCTCCGCAGTCCTTGCTGATGTGGCCTTCCACTCCGCATCTCCCGCATTGCTTTGACCTGTCATTTGGGTTAGTGCATGACTTCGCAATGTGACCAAAGCCAAGGCATCTAAAGCACCGTTTTAACGCCACCTGTTCCCTAAGGCGACACGTAACCCAGCCTATTCTCACTCTCCCTGCTGCCAACAGTTTGAGTGCGTTCTCCACTGGTAGGCTGATGATGGCGGTTTGTGTTCCCCCATAGGCTTTCCTTAGCGTTTTCACCACTGACTCTTGTAGTCCGGCAAGATCGAACTGTTTCTCCAACGCTTCGCGAACCTCCTCCTTCGGATTGATTTCATCTATATCTTTGCAGATTATAGTGATCTCCGGCCTGCTAGCTCTTATGTCGGCTTCCTGCCCTAAAGTCTTCCCGATTTGGCTTAAGAATTTGTCCGCGGTTACATCCTTGGATTTCTTAAGTTCCAACATAAGATCTCCCTTCTGCGACCGTCTAATACGGCTGACGTTGTCTCCCAAAATGGGTTTAATTATGGATGTATACATCCAGTATATCCGTTTGGGTGAAAGTCCCCAGGTCTTACCTATCGCATTCCTACAGCACCAGAGCAGTCTGCAGGATTTCTGATATTGTTCCTGGATATGATGTTTCCACGTTAACTTGGAGTCGAAATGTAATCCTAAGTACTTGACTGTTTGTGCCAGCTGGATTCCCGCCCCTGCTAAGGTGGGTAGCGTATAGCTGCCCCACCTGACGTTCCTAGTGAACATAACTAGTCCAGTCTTCCTAGCGTTCACCGTGAGTCCATTGCGGAAGCACCAGCTGTGGATTTCATGCAGAGTTGCATTCAAGCGGTCACATACAGTGTCCGCAAACTTGCCGGTAATTATTACAACTAGGTCGTCCGCAAATGCTTGGGCGAAGACTTTTTTGTCCTCGAGGAGCCACAGCAGGGTATCCATTACCAAGAGCCATAACAGTGGAGAGAGAACCCCTCCCTGTGCGCAGCTCCTGAGACATCCTGCTTCAATAGACTTCTGGCCGAACGATATGTGGATTTTTGTCCACTCTATCATGTGAAGGATCCAACTGATTAGCAGCGGTTCGATTCCATGCTGTCTTACCGCATCACAAATTGCCGCGAATGAGGCATAATTGAAGGCACCTTCGATGTCCATGAATGCGCCTTTTTCGGACATCGCCTTTTCAATTTTTGCCGTAAGTTCATGGAGTGCTGTCTCCGTGGATTTGCCTTTCTGGTAGGCGTGTTGCCTATGGTGAAGTGGCTACTTAGGAATGTGCGTATCCCTTATGAACCGATCTACTAGTCTTTCTAGTCCTTTTAGCAGAAAGGACGTTAGGCTGATCGGTCGCAAAATTTTGCGTCTGTACAGATGGGTTTCCCTGGTTTGGGAATGAACAACACCTTCACATCCCGCCATGTAATTGGAATATAAGCGTGTGCTAGGCATGCACGATATATATTCCGAATGTGTAGACCCAGGGCATCCATTCCTTCTATTACTAGTGCAGGGATGATGCCATCCGGACCTGCAGACTTGTATCTATGGAACGAGTTAAATGCCCATTTCACTCGCTCCGGTCATACTACTTTGCATGCCAGATTCCAGTCTCTCGGTTGAGGGCTGTAAATAACCCAGTTTCTGGCTACGTTCTTTGACCAGAATCCGTTTCAGCTTTGAGGTTGCCTCAAGAGAGTTAGTCTCTTCGCAAAAGCGTCTCCAAGGTGATTGTTTGGCCGATCTTATGCTCTTCTTTAGAGCCTTCAGTGCCTCTTTATAGCGATTGCAGCTAGTGCTTGATTCACCCTTCAGAGCACGATTGAGGAGCATCCTTGTCGTTCTCCTCTGTTTTGCCAAATCCGAGTTCCACCATGGTGTTTTACCCTTCCTTGGCTTCTTGAGTGGACAGCTTTCTTCGAAAGCTTCTCTCATGCTAGTTGTGATCATCTGGGTTGTCTTCTCAATTCCAGCAATGGATTTGATGTGCTTCCCAGGGATCGTGGCTCGGGCGCTCAATTCTGTTTGATACATTACTCAATCTGTGTTCCTCGGATTCCGAAATGGAGTGGGTGGAGGTGGATCCCTGCCCATAACGAAACCAATGCGTCTGTGATCCGAGAGTGTGATATCGTTTGATACTTCCCACTCTCCGATCAGAGCCGTGATGTCAGGAGATGCCACCATGATGTCGATGACCTCTCGCGTGGCCACGTTGAAGAAAGTGGGTTCATTACCCACATTTAGGTTCTGCAAATCGGTTCCTACTAGATAATCCAGGAGTCTCGATCCTCTTGCATTGATGTTCGAACTTCCCCAGCATATGTGGCGAGTGCATAAAGAGAAAATTAGAAAGACGCAACTTCGGCATGCTCAATAGATTCTGAACATGTCCCAGTTTCTGAGAAAACTAAGATAAAGTGCTGAGATGCTAAGTGTACTCTCAAGAGGCCTTTGATTCCCTGATCCGCAGCATGAATATGCACTATTTTCACGGTTGCTCGATGGTAAATACCTTGTTCAACATAGCTACATAACACAATAAAATGCAGAAATATATATCCGCCTGCTGCCCTCATCCCAAAACTAAAACTTTTTATTAGCCAATACCATGGGCACAATTAAATTAATTCAACTAACAAGAGGGCAATGCATCCAAATGTACAGTTGGCTATAAACAGCGTTCCATAATGTCTGTATCTACAATCTCTCCCAATCAATCTGAGCCAAACTAGAGCCATTATAACCTCCCCCACGTTACATTCCTTCCGTTTCCTGTTCCCAGACTGTACACGCTGAAGCTGCGGAGAGGATGCATCGGTATTCCCATTGGCAGCTGTGGAGATTTATTCATTTGTGTCGTTGGAGGCTATTTAATTCCATTCAAAAATTTGATTCGATTTGATCAAATTTTCGAAAATTTAATTAAGATCTCGGGGGACTTGTGGGCTTGCAGTTTCAGGCATCACGAATGAAGGGAAGCTTCGACTAGGAGATGACCGGCAGTGGGAATATGATTAATTCCCATAGTTCATGTTGGTTCCATGGATACTGGAAATATCTGAATGTGCAGAAGTTCAGTTTAATGAATTACTAGCTGAACCAGGCAGACCTTGTTCTGCCTGTGTGTATTTGCAAAAACTGTGATTTTCGTGAGGTACTGAAAGAAGGGAACCAATCTTATGACATATTTGTTTTAGGGACTACACTGTAAAAAGTGTTTGGGTTCTTGAGTATTTCCAACACTATGAGTTAGAAGTTCCCTCAGGGGACGTGAGCAACCTTTAAGGGGTCGCTTACGATACGGAGTGTGACGTCTCCGAGGTGCTCGAGTAAGTAGATCTGACCCCCTAGCTGGCAGTATATCTGCGTCCCAGGTACTAGCCTTGAGGAAGCCTCTCGGTGAAGGGCGCACCGCGAATGACCGTTACAAGTCAGGACACACTGGGAGTCCCCGAAGCCGTTGACAGAGGGCTGTCGACGGGGTGATGTGAGCCTAGCTCTGCCATGGTAGCTGAACATCTAAAACGGGCTGATGGAACTGGAGGAACTATTGGGTCGCATCTCCTTCTACAGGCGAACGTGGAGAGCAGCGGAAGACGATTGGATATCAGAAACAACCGCACTCCCTACTGAGAACACTGCTTGCGTCAAACGGACCGCAGATAGTCCACTTCAAAGTGAACTGGAAAAAAGCAGAAAGAGGCCAACGTTCCTGAAGGAAACGTTATCGAAGTTGTTTCTAAGGTCCAAAAAAAGGAAGCAACTGACTACGCCACCAGAGACCCGTCTGTCCAAAGGCAAGAAGGCTGGAAACAAAAAGAGGAGGAAATGAAGACTGTCGGCTCTGCTCATTAATCCGACGGAATGCAAGACATTTGCGGAAGTCCTTGGTGAAATCCGCCACGGGATGAAACTTGAAGACAACGGAGTAGAGGTGTCTTCCATACGGAAAACGAAGGTTGGCGGAATTCTTGTCCAACTGGGTCCAAAGACGACTAGCAAGAGTACGTTCTGTGAAGCGGTCAAGAGGCTCAGGGCCAAAAGCTCACCGTGGTGGAAGTCACCCAGCAATATGTGAGGAAACTACTTAGCAGCGGTAAAATCAAAATTGGATGGGTAGTATGCAGTGTATAGTGCCCACCAAGTGGTAGAGGTGTCTGGACTATGGACACACGTCAGCAACTAACAAGGGACCGGATAGGAGGACAGCATGCCGGAGATGCGGCCAAGCAGGTCACCAAGCGAAGACATGCAATGAAAGCGAAAGTTATGTTCCCTGCAGGGATCTTGGCGCATCTGGTGAGAGCATCGTACACAATACCGGCTCGAGACGGTGTCCAATCTTTAGAGCGGAACTGGAAAGGACTAGGGTACGAATGGCATGGTCCGCATTTTACAAATTAATATGCACCGCTCACCAGTTGCCAGCGCAGTTCGGTGCGGAGGTAAATGCTGATCTAATGTTAATCTACGAAGAATACCGAAACAAGGACCCGGCTTCATGGCATCTCGTCTTATCGGGGACTGCCGCCATCTGGGTTCGGGGCGACAGTCAATTTCGTGTTCTTGCCAAAGGCTGGGGGGGGGGGATCACGTTTTTAAGCGTTTATCTGACATCGAATGAGACGATGCCGGACTTTCAGCGCCGGCTTGATGCTCTGGAGGACGTCGTTTCGGATACGGAGAGTCGAATCCTGGTAGCCGGTGATTTTAATGCTATGGCATGGACTATGGGGCAGTCCTCAGTCAGACTTCAGGGGAAAACGGATTTTGGAAATGGTGGCGAGAACCGGGCTCGTAGCTTTAAATACCGGATCCACGTCAACGATTGGACGCCCAGGCTATGTAGGAAACATTCCTGACATCACTTTTGCGTCGGAATCTCTGTCATCATCGGTGGACGAGTGGCAATTCCTGGAAGATATCTCGGCAAGTGACCACCAGTACATCGCGTTCGAAGTGGTTGACGCTACTCGCCAGTGAGCACCAACCCGACGTTCCTCCTGCCTGTGGAATGTCGCGAGGGTGAACATCGGGAAGTTTGTCGAAGCTGTTGGAGCAGGCAGAACGCGCTCCGGAGGGTGATAGCGTCGCAGTTGACACCGTCGTAAATTCAGTGATGAATATGATAACGACGGCGACTTCCATATCCCGAAGGGGCCCCAACCATGACAAGCCTTCTATGTACTGGTGGACGGCAGAAATTGCCGTACGAGTTGATAACAATAGCGCGGATAGCGTCGGGGATTGTGCCCTTTTCACAATGAGAGAGCTCGTACAAACGGTTCTCACTATGAAAAACAAGAAGGCGCCAGGCGGAAGTCTACAAACTGGTGTTCCGCCAACGGCCAGACTAGCTGCTTGGGATGTTCAACGCCTGCTTGAAGGAGGGCTTTTTTCCTTGTCGCTGCAGGGTGACCAGAATCGTGCTGATCAGCAGGGGTAAAGGAGATCCGGAGCTTTCGTCTGCATACCGACCGCTGTGTACGCTTGACACGGCCGGGAAAGTGCTCGACAAGCTCATCAGGAATAAACTCAACACCCAAGACAGTTCGGGCTCAGAACAGAGAGATCCACAGTGGATGCTGTTATGGAGGTCGTAGATGCGGTTCATCGAGCCGAGGCACACAGCCTCCCATCCGCCCGTTCCTCATAACGCTTGATGTCAGAAATGCCTTCAATTCAAAATGGACAGATATGCTAGGCACATTAGAAACTCATTTCACGTGCCAAACTATCTCTTGCGGATATTGGGGGATTATCTGAAAGACGCTTCCTGCTTTATGAGACGCTGGAGGGCCAGAGGAGGATGGAAATCACGTCGGGGGTAGCAAAATGCTTCCTACGGTAGTCTACTGAGCTGGGCGGTTATGTAGACGACGTTGCAGAACTTGTTGCCAGAGGCACTGTTGAACGGGCGCAAAGCAGACTTGGCACGAGTAAGCGGATAGATGACTGCCCATGGTTTCAGCCTTGCGCTGGACAAAACCGAAGTGGTCATCTTGACCAGAAAGAGGATCCCGACCCTGCGTGCCATATCGATTGGTTAGTTGACTATAAAGTCAAAATCAGCGATTAAATACTTTGGTTTAATACTCGACTCGAAGATGAGCTGATGCCCCTGACAAGGAGTGCCGTCTGCTTATCGCACTACACTTCTCAGAGCCGGCCGTGATGGTAATCGCGAGAGTGAATCCCGGTGCCCTTCCTGCCAAGGAGCATAAAACTATATACCGTCGTAAGGGCGAAAACTTAAGAGAGGTTGTTGCCTATGAAGAACGTCAACGGACCCTTACCGGGTGGCAACTCTCTTGGCAAAATGAGCCAAGGGACAGATGGACTGCGCGGTTCATGGACAGATAGATCCGTGGCTGAACCGAACGCACGGTGAGATTCTTTAGGCTTTCAGTCTTACCTACACAGAATTGGAAAGGCGCGATTTCCTGATTGTGTGTTCTGCAATGGAGTGGCGGACGACGCTGAACACACCCTTTTCTCTTGCGAAAGGTGGGACGGCTTTCGTCAGCAGCTTTATGCAGATACAGGGGAGCTCTCTCCAGACAGCATTGTCAGAGAGATGCTAAAGGGCGCTGGCGACTCCAGCTGTCGTGTTGCCGACAGCCGACAGCCGTATTCGCGAAATCGTTCAAAAAAGCGTGAATCAACCCGAGATGGTCAAGAACTGCGCAACTACTGATACGATACACGCTGCGCAGTTACTCATAGAGAAACACCGTGACAAACATCGCCCACTTTACACTGCATTTTTGGATCCGGAGAAAGCGTTTGACCGTGTGCCACACGAACTTATGTGGTATGCTTTACGACAACACCTAGTACCAAAGGAACTCATGTGGTGGGTTAAACTGCTCTACTTTGATCCGCTTGATCTGCTGGATGGTGATTTGAAGGCCTGGCGCCTACATCCAGATCTGGGCTTTGATAAAATAAAATGGCGCAATCATTACGACGAGCTAAAGAAACAGAAGAAGTAGTTCAACAAGCAAAACATTTTTGGAATGAATTTCAGATATTGGCTTTATTTATTGAAACGACACAAATACTGCATTTTGGGGAACCAATTCTCTTCCTCATCAGTGTGGTCCCTTCAGAAGAGAGGAGAGGGACCAAAATACAGTACTTGTGTTTCTTCAATAAAAGATTTTAGTCAAATTCGATAATTCTCTTCAAATTTTTTGTTGTTGGGTCGTGCGCCGACTTAGGGAGAAAGTATCTCTGAAGAGATGCTTCAGATACCCCGATTTCGGTCACTTTGCAGCAGCATGTGCTCCTGAGTCCGATAGGACGAAAAGCTGCAGGAAGTGTGAAGAAGATGGCTACCTTATCAAAGACGGCACTGGAGATCCACGATGCATGTTGTGCAAAAGGAAAAAGGGAGTAGACGGCTGCCACGTTACAGGTGGTGACAGGTGCCCGACATATAGGAGGCAGCTAAATCGTGAGGCTAAACGTGGTTGATAAAAATCAAGCTCAACCATTGTGAAGCAGCTTAACACCTGCTCTCACAAACCATTCCAGAGTCGAATGTGGACGTGGCGGTAATATGTGAACCGTACCGAAATTACGTTAGTGCTAGATGGATGAAAGGCTCATCGGGAAACACGGCGATATGGACATGTGGACGGCAAGACATTCAAAAACAACGTCATTCCCTGGAGCCGCGCTGTACGGGTGAAAGTCAACGGCGCCCATATCTACAACTGTTATGCTCCTCCTAGTGCAACATTAGTTCAATATGAGGATATGCTAGATAACTTGGTGGTGAACGCTAAAGGCCACAGCCACAAAAACATTGCCGGCGATTTCAACGCGTGGGCTTTAAACATCGTACTAGCCAATGCTGGATGGGTGCCCACCTTCTGAGTCAGAGGGCTCAAAGGTCGATCTCACCTAGCTCAGTCGAGAAGGGATGGTCTGGCGGGTGAGTGAACACTACACCTACACTGATCATCAGGCCATCTTTCTCGACATCAGGAACGGGGGAGGCAACAGTCGAGTGAGCACCAAACACGGAAAAACCAGGATAGCTGAGTGGTCCAGTGGAGCTTTCGTGGAGGAGACATTCTTAGCGGCTTTAGAAGGAGACCCGAAGGGAACGGCACTGGAAAAAGTGAGCCAGTTATGTCAACGGATAACTGAGGCATGCGATTCTACAATCCCGCGGCGCAAGTCCCATCATAGTAGGAAACCAAACTACTGGTGGAACCAAGAAATCGCGCTGTTGAGAGTATCGTGCGAGGAGGCTTTGCCAAAGGAGTAGAGGGAAGTCAGAACATCGACCAATCGGAGAAGAAATGCCGCGATCTTCGAAGTAGCCTTAAGAAGGCTATACGGAAAAGTAAGCGGAGTTGCTACAAACATTTGTGCCTAGAAACAAACACGAACCCGTGGGGCACTGCTTACGAGTTTGTAATGAACAAAATTCGTGGACAAAAATCACTCCAATTGACGCGCCCGCGACACGTGTTCAAAATAATCCCACAACAGGAAGAATATGGACCTCATCTAATGGTTCAACAGGACGTCTTTTTAATCCCCAGGGTGACCCAAGAGGAACTACGGGAGATCTGTGGACAAATTAGAGACAATAAAGCTCTGGAATTGGACGGGATTGCGACGATAAACTTACCGCCCGAAGCAGCGAAGAAAGTCATCTCCGTAGCTAAAGTACGAGTTGGTGGAGTTCTCCGTCGACTCCGCGAGCAAATATGGATAAGAGTTCGGACATGTAGCGAAGAACCGCACCAGTCTGCATGACAAATCTGAGCTATGTTGAACATGTGGAGGGGCAGGACATTTTGCCAAAGATTGCGGAAAGAAGCCAAGCATATATGAAGATAAGGTTGACGTTGCGATTGTTTGTGAACAGTATAAGGACCTGCAATTTGGCATATGGACAAGCGACAAGAGCGGGGCCTGTGGATATCGTTCTATGAAAGAAACAAATAGGATTGAGGAAAATGGATCTACTCGAGCTAAAATAGCGGGAATATATATCTATAATTGCTACGCTGCGCCAAGCGTTACACAGGATGAGTACAAATCATCATCACCATCATCATCAACGGCGCAACAACCGGTAGCCGGTCTAGGCCTGCCTTAATAAGGAACTCCAGACATCCCGGTTTTGCGTTGAGGTCCACCAATTCGATATCCCTAAAAGCTGTCTGGCGTCCTGACCTACGCCATCGTTCCGTCTTAGGCAGGGTCTGCCTCGTCTTCTTTTTCTACCATAGATATTGCCCTTATAGAGTTTCCGGGCTGGATCATCCTCATTCATACGGATTAAGTAACCCGCCCACCGTAACCTATTGAGCCGGATTTTATCCACAACCGAACGGTCATGGTATCGCTCATAGATTTCGCATAGCGACCATCAAGCGATTGTCTTTCAAAGGGGGCTCACCATTAGACCAAAGCAACGCAGAACTCCGGACATAGGATGGGCTTCTAAAAAGCTCGACGGAGAAACATTTTTGGAGGTATTGCTGTTAGGTATAAATTTGTCGGGCAATTCAATGAATATGGATGCACAGACTGGAGCGAAATCAGTTGGCGTGTGATGATCCATGTCGCGGCGAACGAGATCCTTGAAGCCAAGACCAAATTACTGACGAAATGATGAAATCAACGAGTATCGCAAAGAATGCTTAAATGCCAACGCCGCAGAAACAGGCGAGAAAATGTGGAGCTACAACAACTATACAAGGTTGTCAGAAAAAAACTGTAAACAGCTATCGCAAAGAGTAAAACTATGCATTTCAAGCAGCTCTGCAGGGAAGCCGACTCTGACCCTTAGGGTGGCGCATAGAAGACAGTTATGGCATCAATCAAGGGAAAGCGTTTCCCATCGATTACATGTCCTAAGTCGAGCGGTCAACTCAACCCCGATAAAGTACCAGAGATAAGCGACGAAGAGGTATAAGAAGCGGCCAAGAACATCAGTCAACAAGGCTCCCGGCTTAGATTGTATACCACAAGGATTTACTGTATGCTTAACAGAAGGTGTTTTCCCTGCACAGTAGGAGCAACAAGCTACTAGGCGAACCATCGTCGTATAGACCAGTAAGCCTCTTAAGTACCATCGGCTAACTTTTCGAGCGAGTAATCTATAATATATAATATTACCCCCAATCGCAGAAAAGGAAGGCGGTCTATAAGAGAAGCCGTTTGGATTCCGGAAAGCAAAATCAACGAACGATGCGGTCAATTTGATGAGAAATCTTGCGAAATCAACCACCTTCGACGTAAAACACGCTTTTAACTCGGCGAGGTGGAAAGAAATCATTGAGGCACTTGCCAGGCTTGGTACCGCAACGTACCTTGTACGTATTGTTCTCGAGAAGGCGGCTTTGTTGCGACTCAGACGAGGATCCTAAAGTATACCGAACAACCTGTAGTGTCCCACAAGAATCAGCCCTCACCCCTTTATTGTGGAACATTATGTATAACGCAGTGCTGACGTTGCGTCTCCCTGGTGGTGTCACCTCCTGTCCTTCGAGCATGTTGCGCTTATCTAACGACATCCGACGACGCTATGATGATACCTATCGATATCTTGGCGCCTAAAGCCCTACGGATTCGCGAAGTTGGTGAACCTAACGCGACTCTCGACATTCGGTAAGGAATCCATCACTGGTGCAATGGCAAAAACGATGGGACGAAAGCAGGAAAGGACGCTTGACTCATAGATTGATACCGAATGTTGAAGGCTGAACTAAATGGAGGCATGGTAACGTGGGCTATGTTTTGACGCAATTCCTAGGCGTACATGGTGGTTATCGAGAATACCTCCACCGATTTGGCCATGACTGCCAAAAATTACTCTGGAAGACACATGTCGGAAACACTTGTCGGAAAGCCACGAGGGCTCTGTTGACTTGTAGATCCATAGCAGGAAAAAAATGGGGTTGCAGCCCGAAGATACGACTTTGGATATATCCTGCAATAGTAAGGCCAATGATTACCTATGGAACGGTAATCTGGGTAGAAAGAACCGACCTCAGCACACAAGCCAGGGAATTACATCAGCCCCACAGGCTGGCTTGCGTGTGTATCAGTGGGCAATGAGGATATGCCCAACGGCATCCCTGGAGGTCCTTCTGGGATTAACCCCTCTCCATCTGCACATATAGATGCAGGCCAGGAGGGCAAAATTCAGGATGGCCGGTAGTATGCGTGAGGCGGGGAGATGCCTAAATCGAAGGAAGATTGATATTCTTTCTAGGCGGTGTCCCGAATTACTGATACAACGAGGTTTCACTTCGATAAGAAGTTTGAAACACGTTGGAGTAACAAAGCAAACTGGGAGAGCGTGGCTAGGACATACGGCCTAAACCAGCAACTGATTACTTGGTACACTGACGGATCCCTCACAGCAGAGGGAGTGGGTGCCGGTGTCATTGGTCCAAGGAAAATGTACTTTGAGACAACGGGCAGGTACACTAGCATACTCCAGGCGGAAATATACGCCATAGACAAATGTGCCTCCTTTAATCTCCAAAGGAACTATAGGGGGCAGAACAAAGCTATTCTCACCGATAGCCAAGAAGCGATCAATGCACTTAGGTCCAATCAGGTGAGGTCTAAACTGGTGTGGGAACGCCTTGAGAGACTGAAAACATTCGGCTCGTCCAACAGGGTCTGGATACTTTGGGTTCCAGGCCATACTGGCTTGGAAGGCAACGAGGCAGTGGACGAACTAGCCAAGAAGGGAGCAGGGAGCAGAACCCTTCTGCGGAATCGAAACGGTTTCATGGCTATGAATCTAAGAAATGAGGGAACTATACTGGGCGGGCCTACCAGGGATGGAGCAGTCCAGGGTGCTTATTGGGGGATACGAACCCATACGCACAAAGGATTGCTTAAAGCTCACCAAAAAGAACCTCCGAATCATAGTGGGAATTCTCACTAGTCATTGTCGGCTGAACTATCACCTAGGAGCTAGGGATAGACACTGCCTGCAGGTTTTGTGAGGAGTATGACGAAACCTCTATACATATCCTGGGAGAGTATCCGGCACTTGTGTAAAGTAGGCCGAGGCTCTGGGAGAACACTTAATACCAGATGCAATGCTGAAAGATCTGGAAGTAGGGAACATACTAAAGTTCCTAACGGTTATAGGCCTGCTTGAGATACTATGATCAATAGATACACTATAACCAGTAAAAGGGGCACAATAGTTCATTAAGGACGCTGTGCGACTTTCCCTTAACAGAATAATTACCGTTAATTTCTAGAACCGCGAAAGGTCTTCTTTTCATTGATCCTACAAGTTTTTCGGTAACTTCTACAGGAATAGACCTCCGGACATTCTTTATGTGATTCTTCAAGTCCTATTTGGCGTTTACCTCTCTTTTGCGTGGCGCCTTTTCAACGTGTGACCACAAGGGTTCTATCAGATTTAAATCCGGGCTCCGAGGTGGCTAGGCAAGAGTCCCTTTAACACTATAGAGGACGCATTCCTTAACAACCCGAATTGTGTATTTCAGATCATTGGAATGACCTCACATTATATTAGCTGACAAGCCTAATAAAGCAACCGTAGTTAGTATATACTGGCTTGCTATGTAAAGTTGTATATACATCTACCTTCGTCCAGATCGAGCGGGCGGCGACTCAATAGGTTGCGGTGGGCGGGTCATAAGTGAAGATCCGTATGGATGAGGATGACCCCGCCCGGAAAGTCTATAAGGGCAATATCTATGGTAGAAAAGGAAGACGAGGCAGACCCTGCCTAAGATGGAGCGATGGCGTAGGACGAGGACAGCAGGACGCCAGACAGCTTTTATGGATATCGAATTGGTGGACCTCGGCGCAAAACCGGGATGTCTGGAGTTGCTTATTAAGGCAGGCCTAGACCGGATACCGGTTGTTGCGTCGTAAAGCCCGGGCCGCTTCTAGCACCTGCATATGTGTTGCATCATGAGATAAGTCTCGATGTTCAAGACATATTCGGAGTGGAGGATTCCTCGCATCGCGGACCGAAAACGCGAACACCGTAATGAGCCAAGAGCCAAATACGAACGGATTCACGAAAAACGAAAATTATCACAAGCACCGATCCTCCAGCATAGTAATCGCTGCAAGCTGCAGTCGCATTAAAGTCCAGTTCCCGTTTTATCGCGCCTTCAACACAATAGATGTCCTGGGAATCTTGCACAATCAAAGCATTATCAGCGACATAGGAAGTCAGGTCCTGAAGGAACTTACAGCGGCAGCTCCAAACGTTTCGTCCCAAGGACAATGATTTCAGATTTCTAAGTGGCTGATTATGGAACTGCCAAATCGGAGTTGAATGCAATCGGTTACCATCAATCCTAAGGTAAGGATGTCATTGCAATCCAGGGGGAAAACGTTGCATTTTCTATATGAGTCAGCAAATTGTTATGCAGGTAAAGCTCCTTCAGTTTCGTCAAATGCTCAAACTCGTAACCGTGGAGCGTATGAATCCTATTATCTTCCAAGTGCAGCACTTGCAACGAATTCAGGCTGGCAAAAGTACGATTCTGGATATTGGCCACATTGCTCGTATGAAGGCGTGATTCTGCAATACTGGAAAATTGTTTCCATCCAAATAAACAGCTGTGGAATCCATAGGAACTCGTTTTGGTAACTCGATCGTTTTCTGGCCTACGCAATCGACAACGTTCGTGGTCCATGTTTGATCATGGTAGCAGGTACAGTTCGTTAGACAGGTCATTTCGCAATCGCATGCGTCGAAGTCACAACAATGGCATAGAGCGAAGCAATGGGCCTCATATTTGCAAAAAAAAATCCTTCGATTTTAGTGAAGCTAGCGGTCTTATGGGCATTCCCCGGGTATGTGGCATGACGCACTCAATATTTGCGAGATCCATGACTTTGGGGCGTTGCCTCGATGTCAGATTGTTGACTCGCTGCAACCATTCCATGGAACAATCACACTCAAATGGGCCCAAGTAAAACTCTGGTAGAGGTTTCTCTGGCGGAACTGGGGCCAATCGTAGAGTATGCATTTGCAGCTTATTCAAAGCATTGGCGTACAGGTCGACCCTCGTCAAATTCACCTTATCAACGAAGGTGTTAGCATGAACACTGCTCAGATGGTTGTTAATGAAAAGTAAAGCACTTTCTCACCGCTAGCTCTCCCCTCCAATGGCGAGTTTTAAAAAGCGTGGAGAGCACCGGTGCGCCATCTACCCGCTCGTATTCGCAACATTCGAAATAAATTTTGAATGCCGCGAATCCTGCCGCGCCACATACTTCTGGCCCTCCATGAACATGAATGTCAATTCCTGGGCCAGAGAGTGCATCGAATGCCAGAAGTGTAAAGTCTCCAAGCATGTAAGGAAAGAAGTGGGCTCATTCCCCCGCACTATCAAGCGGTTCCACACCATACACTCGACATAGTAAGAGCTTTGCGAGACTCGCATGGTTACAAGTATTGCCTCACAATCATCGACAGGTTGATGCGGTGGCCTGAGGCAATACCTCTGAAAGACATTACGGCACAATCTTGTGCCGAAGCTCTCTGTCGAGAGTGGATACCTCGCTTTGGCGTCCCTGCAGTGGTCATCACTGACCAGGGAATGCAATCTGAGTCCACCTTTTTCTCGGAGTTAGGCAAACTCCTGGCTTTTAAATGCCAGCGGACTACTGCATACCACCCGCAATCCAATGGGATGCTAGAACGTTGGCACCGGACGCTGAAAGCCGCCATTATTTATTTATTTAATTAACGGACAACAAACAGAGAGAATTCCAAGTAATTATTGTCCTCAGGAGGAGGAGAAAGCAAAAAACTTAACGTACGTTTAAAACTACTTAAAGTAGGGAAGTTAAAAGGACCAAGTTGTTTTGCATTATAATTTCGGCAAAGCCTGGGAATCGGGGAATGAAAATAGACTTCGAGCTCCGCGAAGGGCACGTTGAAAATATCTGCGTTACGTGCGTTATAAGACGCAGGACGGCAGGTGATCATGTCAGCGGCGGAGCAGTCCATCAGGCCCGAGGAAAGTTTAAAGAATGTGCATAGATCCAGATAGGATCTACGCTGTTGTGGGAAGGGAAGGTTTAGAAAGCGGAGGCGGGAGGGGTAATCCACACGAGGGAAGCTTTTCTTAAAGAAGAGAGAACGGGTGAATATACGTTGCACATTGTCAATGGCAAGACAATCACAGTTACGAGTGGGTGACCAGATCACGGAGCAATACTCGAGGGTATTCCTCACGAGGGAATTGAAGAGAGCTAAGGAGGGTTGGATGGAGTCAAAATCAGAGGAGGAGCGAAGAATAAAGCCTGACAATTTTGCTGCTCGATTGATGACATCGATGCAATGGGTGTCAAAGCGGAGCTTGTTGTCGAAAGTGACTCCGAGGTCTTGAGTGGAATTTAAGCAGGATAAGGAATGTCAATTAAGCAAGTAGGAGAAAGAAGTGGGTGAGGATTTTAGGGAGTAGCACATAGAGTGACACTTTCTGACATTTAGCGCTAAACCATTGGTCGAGCACTAACGAACCAAAGTGCCCAGGTTATTCTGAAGGGAAACACAGTCCATAGGCGACGATATAGCGGAAAATAGCTTAAGGTCGTCTGCATAGAGCAAACAGGGACAAGTAAGGAGGGGAGGAAGGTCGTTAATAAAAAATAAAAATAGCAAAGGACCCAGAATAGACCCCTGTGGGACGCCAGAAGAGGAGGAGAAGGAGCGGGAAGTACAGCCGTCAAAAGAGACGCGGCAGGATCGGTTGGAAAGGTAAGAGGCAAGCCATAAAACAAGTGGTATGGGAACGTTTAGGAACGAGAGTTTGGATAGAAGTATCTTGTGATTTACAGTGTCGAAGGCTTTCGCGAAGTCAGTGTAAATGGTATGCACTTCTTGCCGTGAATTTAGACATTTGACGACAAAGTTGGTAAAGTCAAGCAGGTTGGAGGCAGTGGACCTACGTTTAACAAAGTCGTGTTGTTCTTTCACTATGTGTTGGCCAAAGTGGTCAGACAACCAGTCGCTGACATATCTTTCCAGGATTTTGGAACAGGAGGAGAGGAGGGAAATGGGACGGTAATTCTCGGCAAGCGAACGATCGCCTCTTTCCACAAGCTGGGAAAATGATTCTCTTCAAGGCTTTTGTTGAAAATAAGAGATAGGGGAAGGGAGATGGACTTATCAGTTTTGATCAAAAAGAGGTTTGGAAGACCATCGTAGCCAGGTCCGACCTTGGCATCAAGTTCGCCAATGAGGTATTCGACAAGGATAGGAGAAAGAAGGGGAATGGTAGGCGATGCGGGGCAGGCTACATCTACTATCGGGAGGGATTCGGAGGAAGGAGGAGGAACATAGACTGACGAAAAGTAGCGGCAGAGTAAATCACAACATCGTTGGGGGGAGTTAGCTGAGAAGCCAGAGAATTTAATGGACGGAGGGGACAACTGGGCGGGGCAGCGGGAGTTGCGTATGTGGGACCGGAAAGGTTTCAGATTTCCGCGCTTTAGTGAGTCTTCCACGCTGGACAAATATTCGTGTCTGGACTTACGTATTAAAGATTTGACCGAGGAACGAAGGGATTTGAAAAAAACTAAGTCAGCAACGTTTCTAGAAGACAGGAACTTTTTTCTCGCAGTCTGTTTTTGACGTAGTTTTTTGTGAATTTAAGTGGTGAACCAGACGGGGTAAGAGCGTAAGCACTTAGGAGAGAAGGGAACGTAATAAGGAAGAAGATCAGATAAAATGGTATAGAAAGTGTTGAGTGCTTGGTCACATGTAAATGGAGAGAGCAGGGGGACCCAGTTGATTGACGCTAGGGCTGAGTTGAGACCTTCGAAGTTCGCCTTACGAAAGTTGAACTTGGTAGGCTTGCGAGCGACAGGAGAGTGGAGTCGGGATATCTGAACATGGAACTTGAGAGCAGGATGATGGGCGTCAGGAGCAACGTAAGACGGAGCATGAAGGGATTGGGAAAGATAACGTACAGGAAGGTTAGAGAGGACAAGGTCAAGAGTGCGATCTAAGTGGTTTCTGGAAAGGTTAAATTAGAGGGCCCCACAGGTGTACATGAAAGTGGATAGAGGAAGGGAAGGGTGGGTCGAATTATTAGGGAGGGAGGGAAGGCCAAGTGTAACGGGCCAGGAGAGCATAGGAAGATTAAAGTCACCACAGAGGATGAAAGGAAGTGAGGGAAACAAAACGGTTAGGGCCTCTGATAATCTGTCGAAGAAATCCTCGTACAGAGAAGGCGGGCTTAGGCAGGGAAAATATACACACGATATGATAAAGGGACATACGTTTGGCGGAAGGACACGTATGGTAACAGAATCGTAGGAGGAGGAGGAGGAGGAAAAGATGATTTCGGCACGGAGAGGGGATTTAACAGCTATTAGGGCACCTCCGCCAGTTGTCTTGCCAAGCGCAACGCAGTCTCTGTCACAACGAAAGACAGAGTAACCTTCGAGGAGCTCAGAATCTAAAATCCTGTCATCCAGCCAGGTTTCAGAAATGCAGATGACATGATGTTGGAATGCTAAGGCAGACAGTTTGAAATCCGACAGCTTGGTCCTTACATTTTGATAAAATAGCGTATTGTTATTGGAATCATTCAAGTTCGGCGAGGCAGGCGGGCGAGCCGGAAATTTTCACGAATCTTAGACCTCTGATAAGGCTTAACGAAGACCCCCTGTGGCCAAAAGGAGGATTGGACGATAGCATCGAAGTCATGGGGATATGTCACTTTGAAGGAAGCTATCACTCGTTCAGGAGAGCCATCCTTCGTCAGCTTCACACAGGAAAGAGGTGACAAAGTTGAGTTGCTTTTGCTTTTGATATAGGCCAGAATTTCGTCGGGCGTAGTGGAGTACGCTAGCCTTGACACGAACAGCTGTTCCGGTGGCGAGGCGACGTTCAATTGGGGGCCGCTCGGACGACATAAGGTCGGAAGGGCCTGCGGTTCAGCGGTGGCGGGCGTCGATGATACACAGGAGGAAGCGTGCGGTGGTGCTAATGTAGCGACTGTAGGATAAACGCCAGAACTTCGTAGCGCATCCGATGTTGCGTAGGGAACTTGTCCCTCGGATGGAGGATTTTTCAGTAGGCTAGCGGACGTCATCGGGTTGATACCATCTTTTATGGCCACACTGGAATTAAGCGAGGCAGATAGAGGCAGAGAATTAGAATTAATCGACCGGGGCGACTTAGGTATGGCGCCAGTTTTTTTGGCTGCAGCCGCCGGCGAGGTATAAGCAAAGCCAGTCAGCGGCATCTCAGGAGCTGATACTACGCTGATGCTCAATAAAGCAGCAGCTTGCGGGGACAGGATTGTCGGCGATTTTGAAACTGCAAGTTGAATCGATGCCAAAGTCGCCGTGTGTTGATGCAGCAGCTGAATTGCATCCGATTGCGTGGTACCGCAGCAGGCGTTATAACGATAGGTAACGTTAGGTGAAAATTTAGCCCGAATATCTATAAACGCAGAGGGAATACCCAATGGCACGCGACGATCCGTCCTGTGGTCAAAGGGTAGTATAAGTCCCAGGGCGAAACGTGGATTGGTACCCACGATGGAGAATGAAACCTGCGAAACGCCTGCTGAACCAACACCAACAGCTCTACTACCAAACCCTATCTCCACCTCCACGTGGTGACCGCTGGGAGTTCTTTCTTAATGAAAAAGTGCAGACGGAGAAGGATGACGGCGAATCCTCGGCGCCTAAAAACGGGACAAATTGTACCAACTGGTCCTCCAGGTTGGGGGTTGGGTAGGGCTGACAACCCTATACGGAAAACAACTTGTTACGAAGCCACAACAGGAACCTCGGACTGGACGGATTATACAACGACGAACCCGGCAACGACAACGGAATAACGATTTGCGCATTTTCTTATGGAACGTGCGCTCCCTGTACAGAGATGAAGCTGATGAGCAGCTAGCCGATACCCTGCCCCAATATAAGGCTGATGTAACGGCGTTACAGGAGATTGCGTTGGACAGGGACCGGCTTTCTGGAGAAGAGTCGCTACACCATATATTATAGTGGCCATCCAGTGGACCATGTGCTCGGAGTAGGTTTCTTAGTCAGCCAAAAAATGAAACCTGCTGTTATCGGCTTTGAAAACATAAGCGAACGGCTATGCGCTCTGCGCTTGTGAGGCAAGTTTAGAAATATAAGCCTCATTAACGTTCACGCCCCTACAGCGGAGATTGCAGAGTCGGGGAAGGATACCTTCTACGAGTACGAACACTCGAAGCCTGTTCTAGATATGATATCAAAATCATACTTGGGGATGTTAACAGCCAAGTAGGGAAGGAGCCAGTATTCAGGTGATACGTTGGCTCCCACAGCTTACACCAAAATACAAATGATAACGGACTGCGGATTTTTCAATTAGCAGGGTGACACGAAATGATTGTTGAAAGTACCTGGTTTGCGCGGATAGCGATCCAAAAACATACGTGGGCCCCTCCAGACGGGACCACTTTCAACCAAATTGACCACGTCTTCATCGAACGCCGCCACCTCTCAGCCTTGATCAATGTCAGAACATATAGGGGGGGCAATATAGACTCGGATCACTGCCAACGAGAGTTGGCATGGTGCTCCGACATTACGGCACTCCATCCCCTCTGACAATCAGGTGGGGGTTAACACTGAAGCCATCCATAATACAGCCCTCCGCGACACCTGTAAGAGGGAAATGGATGCCGCAATAACCGCAGTCAACAGAGCACCTGAAGATGAAGCATCAACAAATGATCTTCACAACCACTTGAAGAACGTTATCATGGATACCGCCACAAACATACTTGGCCCCAGCCTCAAAAGCAGTCGGAACGGCTGGATTGACGATGAATGCAAGCTAGCAACGGAACGGAAGAATGCCGCATACCGAGTAATGTTGCATTTTCAAGGAACACGGGCACGCGCAGGGACTTAACACGAACTCCGTCGAGCGGAGAAGCGACTTCACAGACGGAAAAAGGAAGCCTGGGAGAACCAACAAGTCTGTGAACTCGAAAAGTACAGGGAGCAACCGCACCAGGCGCGGAAATTTTACCAACAAGTCAGCAGGATGAAGCCTTATGCACCTCAATGTTTATCCTGCCGAGACAAAGAGGGAAATCTGATTTCCGACAGAATGGGCATATTCGAACGATGGGTTGAGTACTTTGATGAGCTACTGAACAACCAGAATATCGGCGAGTTGGAGGTCCCGCCAACTGAAGACGACGGACCAATACTGCCACCACCAAGTTTAGGAGAAACAGTCCGTGCAATTCATCGGCTAAAAAATCATAAGTCGCCAGGAGCCGATGGAATTACAGCCGAATTAGTTAAATATGGAGGCGACCAGTTATACCAAGTGGTTCATCAACTTGTGCTCAAGGTATGGGACAGCGAATCAATGCCTGACGATTGGCAACGAGGTATTATCTGTCTCATACATAAAAAGGGAGATATCACACAGTGCAGCAATTATAGAGGTATCACGTTCCTGAGTACCATCTATAAGATATTCTCCGCTATCTTGCTAGGTCGGATAGACCCATACGCCCAGAACATCATTGGCCCGTACCAAAGAGGCTTCACTCCAGGCAAATCAGCAACAGATCAGATTTTCTCTCTGCGGCAAGCGATGGAAAAACTGTTAGAATATGGACATCAGTTGCATCATCTATTCATCGACTTTAAAGCCGCCTATGATACCATAGCCAGGGTAAAACTGTACACGGCCATGAGAGAATTCGGTATCCCGACGAAATTAATAAGACTGACTAGGCTGACGCTGACCAATGTACGAGGCCAGATAAAAACAGCAGGATCACTCTCAAGACCATTCGACATCAACAACGGTCTACGACAAGGGGATGCCCTATAATGCGTCCTCTTTAACCTGGCCCTCGAGAAAGTGATCCGTGATGCTGAGGTAAATGCAAGAGGTACGATCTTCTTTAAGTTCACCCAACTACTGGCCTATGCTAACGATATCGACATCATGGGAAGAACCACCCGCGACGTACAAACTGCCTTCATCCAGATCGAGCCGGCGGCCATTGAGGCGAGATCTTGGGCTGGACATCAATGAAGGCAAGACAAAATATATGGTGGGAACTTCAGCACTGAAAACGAACCAGCCAACAACATCAAATCGCACTGATCAAACAGGAAGAATAAGGATAGGAGAATACAACTTGGAGACCGTTGACAATTTCTCCTATCTAGGGTCGAAAATCATAACCGATAACAGCTACGACAGAGCCTATTTCAGCTTCCAAAGCTCTTCCGCTCGAAACGTCTCACCATAGGGTCAAAGCTCTTACTGTAGAAGACAATGATCTTGCCAGTCCCCATATACTCCTCGGAGACTTGGGTTGTTAGCAAGAAAAATTGCGAACTCTTGGCCGCGTTCGAGAGAAGAATCCTCCGAAGAATTTTTGGCTTCCTACATGGGGATGGACGATTCCATAGCCTAGATAACGACGAAATCTATGAGCGATACCATGACCGTCCAGTTGTGGATGATCCCACCTGAAAAGTCTATAAGGGCAACATCTATGGTAGAAAAAGAAGACGAGGCAGACCCTGCCTGAGATGGAGCGATGGCGTAGGTCAGGACGCCAGACAGCTTCTAGGGATATCGAATTGCTGGACCTCGGCGCAAAACCGGGATGTCTGAAGTTCCTTATTAAGGCAGGGCTAGACAGGATACCGGTTGTTGGGCCGTTGATGATGATGATGATATAAAATGATAACTTGAAGTGTCCAGGTTTCTGGAATATATTACGGTAGGGAACAACCATAGAGGGTTATTGTTGTTTCTTTGTTCATTTAAAATCGCAACACTTGTAATTACTAGATTTTGTTGCTAATTAGGGTCTTAGTCGTAATATTCGTTTTGAATTACCGATATTCTCTCCGTATAGGTATTTGGAGTGAATATTAGTTGACCTCAACGTTTTTTCAGAGAAGTTTTGATATGAAATTTACCACGAAACCTTGATCCAATAAACATTCATAACCAGCAAAATTATCGTATCGTCCGCAAGACACAATATATAACGTCATCCAAAAATAAAAAACAACTTTCCTAAAGTGCAAATATAAATTCAACAATCTCAACTTGGAGCTGTACACACGTTTATTGTACATACATTCCATAGGCGACCTCTCCACACGAAAAATAGCCATCATTTACATTCAATATTTTTTAAGTAAACTTTGCTGGATTTTCCCCTTTTTTTAATTTTATTTGTTCCTCATTTGGAAAACGCGTGATATAAGAAGGCGGTGGTTACTGCGTAGTCAGCATACATGGCATATTGTCGTTTGCAAAGTCAGCTGGAAACTCCCTTAGCAAAACAAATTGAAAACATACAAAACATAGACCATTATTGTTGCTTTTGTTCCGGTGTGTAGGGCATATATGCATACTATGAGCAAAAGTGAAATCCGGACATGGTCGTACGAAATACAGAAGTGTTCAGAAGGGGGGTAAAAGGAGTTGAATAAAATAAAACCCTTGCTGAGGGCGAAAAAAAGAAACTATGCACAATTGAAATTCGAACAATGCTAAAAAATCGTAATAATAATACACTGTAAACTCAAACAAGTCGGGAAACCGGAAGCTAAGCGCTTCAGGAATGAAAGGGTTTGTAAATTGTAAATATAATTACATTTAAGTGGGCATTTATTCCATTTATACCTAACTCGTTATGTGTATGCATTTAGTTTGTCAAACCATTCACTTTAGTATGATACCCACATTGAAAGTCTTAGAATACAAGGAATTTGCACAAAAGTGACAATTTTGTCCTATTATGACATGCTCTATAGAATAGCCTACAAAACTGTCAAAATTGACAATTATATGATAAAGTTAAGGGGGTCATCCCGTGTGAAGGCCGTTTTTTTGGCTTTTTTTTAGAAATTTTTTGTGAAAAACAGGAGAAAGATACAAATACGATTTTTTCACCATAGATTTACTAATATCTTGAGCGTGCATAGTAATTTTTCCAGCCCGGTCACATGGTTTGTTATTGAAATACAGAGCAATTTATACACCCATCTCCCAAAAAAAGGTGCGTTTCTACCACCACGCTAGAGGGCGCTGCGATCATCTTAGAGAAAAAACATAAATGTCATTTTAACGTACAGACTTAACTACAGTCCGCAAACTAGGATTTTTAAAAAATATCAAAAAATAAATATTTGGTGCGGTGTTGAACTTTTCTTTTTGAATTTTGATGTTTTTTTACGGCCTTTTCAATGAATAAAACAAAAATTACTGAATGAATTACAATTATCCTAGTTTGCGGATCGTAGAAATATGTTCTGAATAAGTCCTGAAAATATCAAAGAATTTCGTTGGATAAATTTTGGGGGATGGTGGCAGCCGATTTTCAATATGCAGCTTCGAGAAAAACGCATTTAAAAAGTAGAATGCGATTTTTAGTCATAAAACCTTAAGTGACCATTAATCTGCTATACCCAGTCCATAAACCTTAGGTTTCTTGAAGAAACACATGTACGGCCTTGGTTTCAATTCTTGTTCTTTTAACGAAGTCATTCGAAAGTCATTCGGACCGATAAATACGAGCTAATACGGCGATCGACATAAATCTAGCATATGATTTATCACGTGTCCACTGTACCACTATAATTTCCGAATGACTCCGCTGACATTCTTCTTTTTCTTCAGCCTTTGTCCCGTTTACAAGCGGGGTCGGCCACTTGGGTTTCGCCACTTGGCTCTATCGAATGCCTAATCTGGGTGTAATCTCGAGGCTTTTAAATCCCCATCCAGCGTATCAAGCCATCGGTATTTAGGCCTGCCTTTTGGTCGTTTACCATCGACTTCGATGTTCAGACCAATCTTGGCAAGTGAATTCTCGTTAGCACGAATTCCGTGACCATACCATCGAAGACGCCTCTCTCGCAACTTTTCCACGATCGGTGCAACTCCATAACGATAGCGGATATCCTCATTTCGGATGTGATTTAAAGGTGTCACGCCACTAGTCCAACGTAACATCTTCGTTTCCATTACCGTAAGACGCCGTTCATTGTCTTTTATAGTTGGCCAACACCCAGAACCATAGAGAGCGATAGGACGGACAGCATTGCGGTAAATTTTAGATTTGAGACGTTCCTTGATACGTCGATCACAAAGAACACCAGTTGTGGAACGCCACTTCATCCAGGTTGCGTTAATGCGTGAAGCAATTTCATAACGCAGTTCTTCATTGGGTGATAGCGTTGACCCGAGGTATTTAAATCGCTCAGTTCCGGGCGGATCACTGCCGCTGGCAGTGATTGTGCCTGTTTCATGGGGATCGGTCGTCAAAAATTCAGTTTTGCTTAGATTCAATCTGAGACCGTGTTGCATAAGGCAATCATTCCATTTTTGGACAAGTAAAAGCAAGTAAAGCAGTGTGTAGGGCGCTGGACGTTGGATATCTCGTGTGACGGTGTCCATAACAAGAACAAAGAGGAGTGGTGAGAGGGCGCTTCCTTGATGAACACCAACAGAGACACGAAGCGGTTTTGATACACCCGCCATACTTCGAACTTTACTTTTCGGATCGTGGTAGAGCAATTGAACCCAGCGCACGAGTTCTTCTGGTACTAAGTGTTGTCGTAAAGCATATCAGATGAGTTCGTATGGCACACGGTCGAACGCTTTCTCTAGATGCAGAAAGGCAATGTAAAGAGGCCTATGCTTCTCACGGTGTTTCTCCATGAATAACCGCGCAGCGTGTATTGTGTCAGCAGTTCCGCAGTTTTTGACAAATCCGACTTGAGTCACGGTCATTTCAACGACTAAAAATCTGGTATGGGAAAGTAACCGGTTCGGACGGTAATTTGAACATTCTGCTGGACTACCTTTCTTTTTCCATATTGGAACAGTGGTACTTTCTTCCCAGTTAGATGGTGTCCTTCCTTCCTGAATAAACCGATTAAAGAATTCACTGAGTTACAGTATTGGGTCCCAGGTCTTCGCTTTCCAGAGCTCAGATGCGATGTCGTCAGGTCCTGTGGCTTTCCCCGATTTCATTCGTTTTATTGCCTCCTCGACTTCAGTTGCTGACAGTTAACCCATTGCGTGTTTAACGTAGGTACCTGTCTTGCGACTTAATCCCACGGTCCTCTTAAGACAAGGATTGATTTTGTGACCACAATCAAAGCCCCGCTGAGACAAGCAACAACGGTACCAGTCTATACCAAGTGCATGGCTTAGCATTCATAGTGGTGGATGCAAGAATTACCTAAATCTCTATCGAACTATGGAGTACGGCACCCGTGTTGAAACGCAACACCACGCCGAAGCCCGAAGGTCTCTTCTCGCTTGAGCATAACCATAACCACCATGAAACTCCCACTAGGGGGGCCTACCGCAAATAACCGAGCTGTACTCACATACAACGGGAGTTCACCCGAAGTATGAGAGTCCAGGGGCTATCCCGGTTCCCATGGTACCAGTATACCTCTGGTAAGGTTTCGTGACCAATTTGCCACTTCACATGAGTCCCCGTGCAGACTCGGGTCTGATCGCCCTAATTAGGCCTTTGGAGCATTCGCCTACTGCATCACGGCCGCAAACCAAAGTGAGTACAACGTCTCCCGGTGCCACCACTATGGAGGTTCTCCTCGACCACTTAGTGTTGGTTTGGCAGACAGGGTTGCCGCCCCATCTTGCTCACCACCACCTCTGAGCACCAAGCGCTGGCAGGCGGAACTGGTCCAAATGTCGGCAATGATTGTAGAAGTGGAGGATGAGCAAATTCTTCAGTTGAAATCTGCTCGAAGTATTCTCACCACCTATCTGTTGCAGCTCGACGATTGGTAAGCAAAGTACCGTTCTTGTCATTAACGCAACACAAGTGTTCGATATCCTGTGTACATTCGTTACGGCTTTTAGCAAGTCGATACAGATCTCTCTCGCCATCCCGAGTGTCCAGTTTATCGTAAAAATTTTTGTAATGGTTTACTCGAGTGACAGCGACCGCTTTCTTTCCTTCCCGGTTGGAATTCTTATAAATTTGCCAATTAGCAGTCGTTTTATCGTCGAGAAATTTGTGATAGAGGCGTTTCTTTTCACGGACCTTCTTTCCAACATCATCATTCCAAAGCCAAGTATCTCGGTTGATGTACCGCTTATCCGGCTTGGTGACCCCGAGGACACAGGCCGCTTTATGAATCGTGTCTTTCATTTGGTTTCACGGTTCTTCCACATTCGTAATGGTCGGCAATCGTATGAGTGAGATCGTTTCTTCTTTCTTCTCCCCAAATCGCCACCATTTAATGCGCGGCGGGCCGTTCCTGACGCTGTTTTATCGGTGGCTTAATTCGCAGGACGGCAATCAACGGCCGATGTTGAGGTGCGATGGTCTCATAGAGAACGACTTTGCAATCAGTGACGGTAGTAAAATGTCGGCGTCTTAAGAGAATATAAACCATTTACGTTTTACTGTTCCCACTATAAAATGTAGGAAGATGAGACAATCGTTTGCTGAGCCATGTATTCATAAGTACAAGGTCATGGGTGTCCGCAAAATCGATTATACGCTTGCCACCCTCATTGCGCGCTCCGAACCCCTTTCCCCCATAGGACCTATTACCGTCGCCTTTTCACCCACATGACCATTAAGATCGCCTGCAATAATACTATAGGCGTCAGCAGGCATATGACTAGTCTTTTCATCGAGAAGTTGCCAGAAGGCATCTTTCTCTGCATCAGGTCAACCTGTCTGTGGTGCGTACGCGGTGAAGAAGTGAATAGTGCGATCAGCTGATATAATGGTGAGCTTCATCAGCCGATCATCAAATCATTTGACTTCTTTAATGACAGCCCTCTGAGTTGGCAATGCTAAGAAGATAGAACTCGACCGGCGGAGGAGCCGGATGGCAGAGGGTTCCTGGAACTGACAGTTCTCTTCCTCTTCTCCCCTCCCGTTAGTGAAAAGAATTCCCTGATTTGAATGGCAAATTCAAGTAAATACCAATACCATTTGAATGTAAGCAAAGTGCCAATCTAATCCTAGCGCACGATAGATGTACATAGTTTCTCCAGGTTTGATTGGAGTGACCTTTGTTCAACAGGTAAGTTGACAACAGAAACTAGTTTTAAATCGTTCTAGTATAGAAGACAGGGGCCATTAAATAAGGACTGACAAGACGAGGCGAAGGATGGAGACTACGACAGTAGAGAGAAACCATAAAATCGGATCATACGAGCCGAAGCTAATCAACGCAATCGAAAGTTGTAGAGACATAGTTGCCGTTTACCCCTTGGTGGGGTATAGCTCGTCAGCCACACCTACCTTCCACGTTATCTGAAATGCCCTTCAGCTCCCACTATCATTTCCTGATACGTTCGCACTCCTTCTGTACTGTTTTGCGCCAAGCACCCTTGGAGCGACCCAATCACCTGCCATCTTGGAAGAGTGGATTCCATTGAATGACGTAGCCTACAATGCGATTGTCGTCCCTCCTTAATGTCTGACTTATCCACTGCCACTTACGTCTTACCATCACATTGTGTGTTAGGATAGTTGAGTGGTTAAAGCGCACGGCTGTCGTACGTAAGGTCGCGGTTCAGTTTGATTTGTATCGTGATTTGATGTCGGATACCAATCGACTCAGCTGTGAATGAGTACCTGAGTCAAATCAGGGTAATAATCTCGGGCGAGCGTAATGCTGACTACATTGCCTCCTACAGGGTACTGTAATCCTGAGGGTACCGTTACGGTCTTGAATGAAGTGCTCCAACACACTTCAAGGCCCTGATCCCAGACTTTACCCACGTAGTTTCCAAGGCTCAAAAAAACGGAGAAGAACAAAGTGAAACAACACGCCTCGCTGTGACAAAACCGTGTGCCCAACGTCAAGCTAGGCCGTCAACTAGACACACAACACATTTGTGGAACACAACACATTTGTGGAATATCTCAGAGAGATTTGCTATAAGAACAAGCTCAAA
The DNA here is from genome assembly GCF_905115235.1 of Hermetia illucens. Lineage (NCBI taxonomy): Eukaryota > Metazoa > Arthropoda > Insecta > Diptera > Stratiomyidae > Hermetia > Hermetia illucens. The sequence continues at coordinate 8,845,135 of NC_051855.1, read as the reverse complement.
TGCAATGGAGCAAAAGTGTCTTCAGGACTTAGAAGGAATTAGACCCGAAGGCAACTAATAAGCGTTGGTTGTGGAACGCGATCAAGGGGGGACTGACCTCACAGCAGCGACCTTTGGCTATCGAAAATAAACTATGATTGGTTTCTACAATATGCACACGCTTCTCGATAACGGTAATGATCGTCTGAACTGAGGTGAACTTGAGTGGGATATAATCTAGACATTGCGCAATTTGTTATGTTTTCTGAAAAGCTGAAAGTGTTAACAGACGCTAATCCGGTTTCTGACAGTTACGCTTTCTTGACCTGGGAGCCGGCTTCTGACAGAATTCTAACTGCAAGATTCCGGCGCAGATTAACGAGGATCACAATTGTACAATGCTCGGAGTGGAAAGCCCTGGGGGTTTAACGTGAGTACCTGCCGTGAAGGCTTAATCCCACGTTCCTCTTCGGACGCGGATTGATTTTGTGACCACAATCAGAGCCCCGCCATGCAAGCACAGCGGTCCTGGTTTATACTGAGTGCAGGCTCAGCATTCATACCAGTGGATGCGAGGCCTATCTAACACCTCTGCCGCAACTAAGGGTTACGGCGCCCGAGTTGTACAGCGCAAATCCACGCTTGAGCTCCGAGGAGCTCTGCCCGCGATGTAGGCATAGCCACCACCACCATGAAACTCCCACTAGGGAGCCAACCGCAAATAACCGGGCCGAGAACACATCCTCCAATAATTCTCCTGGAGCATATGCTCTCAGAGGGCCATCCCGGTTCCCACGGTACCAGATAACCTCCGGTGAGGCTTCGTGGCAGAGCCACTTCAGATGAGTTCCTTGCAGACTCGGGTCTGATCACCCTCCTCGAGTACGTGGGGACGGAACTCCCCAACGGGTTAACTGACCAACGGAGTGGAGAAGGATGCTTTCTACGAGCAATTAAACGCATTCCAGAGGAGGCTTTCTAACGGTGACATTATGATCGTGATGGGTGATCTTAATGCCAAGGTAGAATTTGACAACATCTTGGTCGGACATGTGATGGGGAAATATGGTATTGCCAGCTGCAACGGTAATTGTGGGCGATTCATGGATTTCTGCAACTTCCCCCTCCTGGTCATTGGTGGTGCATTTTACGAGCACAGAGACTGCCATAAGGTCAGTTGGGTTTCAACCTATAGACACCGTACGAGCAATTAGATTGAACAGTTCGTGATCAGTAGTAGATTTAGGAGTTGTCTGCTGGATGTGCGTAACAAGAGAATCGCTGACATCAGCCTCGAAAGGGATCACCATCCGATGGTCACTTACGTTCGCTTGCGTATTCCGTCCGTCCACGCGTTAACATCAACGGTTTGTATGACCTAGCTGTCGCTCGACAGTGGGAGAGCAATCTTGCTAATTGAACAGCAAATACACTGAGTAACCCGGCTGAAAATACTAAAGAGCATTAGGCCACCATCAAGAGTGCTTTTTTCTCGGGTGCTACACAGGTCGTCGGCCACGTCTCGAAGGGGCGTCATAAGATCTGGCTGACTGCAGAATCGTGGAAACGGATCGCTGAATGGAAGGGGTTGAAGGCTCTACTGATCGTTGCGAGTGATGGCGAGCGTGATGCGAGCGAAATCCCAAGAAACTCAGCCTAGTGTACGCTGTGACAAGAGAAAACTTGCTATTTAGTTGCGCAATAATTTCAGGAATATAATCCACATTACGAAAGAGCATGCATGTAGCCGCAAATCTTTCGGTGGTCCTGGGAAAGACGTTAACGGTCGATTTCTCATCCACGATGATGAACAATTGAAGAGATGGAAAGAACACTTTCCCACGATTCGATCCGTAACCGTATTACATGCGATGAAGTTCCTTCTCTGGTCGATGGAATGGCTAGTCACTGTAACATGCGGATATTGTCTGTCCCTCCAAGCAGAAGAGAAATCACTTCGGCGATCCATCCAATCAAACGGAATAAAGCCGCTGGGCTTGACGGTCTCCCCACAGACTTATTTATCGCTGCACCTACAGTTACTGCTGATCTGCTCCTTCCACTAGTAGTAGTAATCTTGAGAATCCGAGACCTTTCTCAGCGAGTGGTAGAAGGGGATGATCGTCAAGATTCAAAAGAAGGGGACTCGGTTTGAGTGTGACGATTGGAGGGATATCTGCGTGCTGCCAGCCGTTGCAAAGATCATCGCGAAAATAAAGCTGGAACACATCAAGGTTGATCGACAAGGAGTGTATCTGGAGTACTCTGCGTAGGAAGGAGATTTCAGCGCAATAAGTAACCATTATCAGAGCAGCGTCGAGTACAATGGGCCAACACGGCCTGAGTGCTCAGAAGCTGTAGCTTCTCCCCCACCATACACACATCAGAGCAGCACCGATATAAAATCTCGAAGGATTTTAAGGTGCAAAGCGGAGTCCGCCAGGGTTGCATGTGTTATCGATATTATTTCTTCTTCTTATCGGTGATGTTCTTCATGCTGCCTTGTTCGAAGGATGTGAAGGAGTTCGATGGACGATGACATCTTCCCCCAAACACCTGGACTAGGCTAATGACATCTGTCTGGGTCTTGGAACTTGGCTAAATGCCTCTGGACTTGATAAGAGAGGCAAGTAGAATTGAACTGAAGACTTCAAAGGCGAAGGGATTCTACAAATGGCGAAGCAAACCGGGCCCGTAATTACAAACGCGAAAGAAGCATCTCTGATGAAACCTCTGCGTCGCAATTATTAGCATGGAAGACTTCTCAGCAAATGACCAACAATACATCGCGTTCGAGGTAGTTGACGCTATTTGTCGGCGTATAGATCCCAGCGCTCCCCTTGCGCGTTGAAGGAAGCGTCAGGGGGTTGTCGCGGTGCAGCTGACACAGCCTGCGGAGTTTCATGCCCCGAAGAACATCCAGCCCTGACAAACCTTCTATGCATTGGTGCACGACGGAAATTAATCATGAAAGAGCTCGAAAAGGCAGTTGTCACTATGAAAAATAAGAAAGCGACAGATCCTGATGGTATCCCGACGGAAGTTTGCAAACTGGTGCTCCACCAACGGCCAAACTTGATGCTCCCCGCGTTCAATGCTTGCCAGAAAGGGAGCATTGCCGCTGGAAGGCGGCAAGGTTTCCACTGATCAGCAAAGTGTCTGCATATCGAGCGCTAGTATACTTAGCAGGACCGAGAAATTTCTCGAAAAACTCGTCAGTAGTAGACCAATTGAACCGATACGGGCTGCCGGGGACCTATCCCCTCGCCGAACTGCCTTTAGGATAGGAAGATCGACTGTTGCCGATGTTATGGAGGGGGATGGGGAATACAGCGGGAGTAGCACCGGGATCTATTCTAAGACTGGACTTTTGAACTGCTTCCTACGATAACTTAATAAAACTCAACATGTCAGAAAAGTTGTCAGGAATCGATCACGCGGATGATTCTGCGGCAGGCGTTACCAGATGCACTATCGAACAAGCCTAAAAGTGACTATTCATATTAATGCGACGGGTAAGTGGATGGAGATGCGCTGGAGAAAAAACCTTGACTAAAAACAGAATCCCGACCCTGCAAACGCTTTCTCCATATCCAGAAATGCAGTATAAAGAGGCGATGTTTATCACGGTGTTTCTCCATGAGTAACCGCGTTCTTAATAAATCCAGCTTGATTCACAGTTATTCGAACGATTTCGCGAATACGGTTGTTAAGAATGCGTTCAAAACACATCATGGTATGGGACAAAAAGTGGATCGGACCGTAATTTGAACATTCTGCTAAACTGCTTTTCTTTCTTTTCTTTTTCCATATTGCAACTGTGGTACTTTCTTGCCAGTCAGATGGTGTCCAACCTTCCTCAATAATCCCATTGAAGGACTTTCTGGGCCACAGTTTTGGGTCTGAGATCTTCGCTTTCCAGAGCTCAGACGCGATATCGTCATGTCCTGTTGCTTTCCCCAGCTTCATTAATTTTATTGCTTCAGTGGCGCTGACAGAGAGAGAATTGCTCCAAATGTCAGCAATGCTTCTGTTGAAATCTACTCGCCATCTATGCGTCGCGGTTCATTGGTCAGTAAGTGAAATACCGTTTTTATCATTAACGCAGTACAAGTGTTCGATATTCTGTGTCGATACAGATCTCTCTCGCCATCCCCAGTGTCCAGGTTAGTTTTGTAGTGGACCGCGCGGGGGACAGCGTCCGCTTTCTTTGCTTCCCGGTTGGCATTCTTATAAATTTGCTAATTAGCCAGCATTTTATCGTTGAGAACCTCGGGGGGAGGCATTTCCTTCCGCGGATCTTCATTTCAACATCGTGATTCAAAAAGCTAGGTATCTCGGTTGATGATGGCTTTGTCACCACAAGGGTTGCATAGGCCGCTTTGTAGATCATATCTTTAACTTGTTTTCACTATTTTTCTACATTCGTCATGGTTGATAATCGTGCAAGTGAGATAATTTCTTCTTTTTTCTCACGAAATCGCCACTATTTAATATACAGAGTTCCAGTGCGTTCCTCACGTAGTTTTGATCGGTGGTGTAATTCTCAGGACCGCAGTCAACGGTAGATGTTCAGGTGCGATGGTGTCATAGGGAATTGTTTTCCAGTCAATGACGATGGTAAAATGTCGGCGTCTTATGAGAATATACACAGTCTATTCGCGTTTTACTTTCCCCACTATAAAATGTAGGAAGAAAAGATAATCGTTTGATGAACCATCTATTCACAAGAGGAAGGTCGTGGATGTCCGCGAAATCGATTATACGCTCGCCATCCTCATTGCGTGCTCCAAACACTTTTCCCCCATGTCACCAGCTACCATTTGCCTTTTCACCAACTAGGCCATTAAGGTCACTTGCAATAATGATGTAGTCATCCGCGGGCACGTTACAAGTTTTTGCATCAACAAGTTGCCAGAAGGCATCTTTTCCTCAACATCAGGTCGACCTGCATGTGGTGCGTACGCGATGAAAAAGTGAAGAGTGCGAACAGCTGATATAATGGTGAGCTTCATCAATCAATCATGTTTATAAAATCATTCGATTTCTTTAATGGCATCACGGAAACCATCTGAGATGACAATGCCAACACCGTATCGAGTGTGTGGGTTACCAAAATAGAGAAGTTTATAGCCATTTTTACCGCATTCGCGTTTTATGTCGCAACTTTTGGCACCAGACCATCGGATTTCTTGTAGAGCGTAAATATCAATGCGCCTTTTTCAAAGGATTTTTGGGAGTTTCTCAGTCTTTCCAGTGAGGGCGCCAATATTTAGCGTGCAGACACGTATTTGAGTTGCTCGGACTAATTTACTTACGTTCTTGTGGCGCGGCAGGGTTCGCGGCATTCGATGATGCCACCGGCGCTCTCCACACATTTTTAGAATTCGCCACAGGAGTGGAGAGCAGGCGGTGGAAGAGTGCCCAGTCTGTTTAGAACGCGTATTTGTTTGGCCCCAAAACTAAGGACACACGAGAGATCGTGTGGTCTGAAGAGGCTGCCCGCGCGTTCGATAAATCCCGACAGCCACTGGCTGATGCTACACTCTTGGCATTTCCTCTGCAAGATGCATCCCTAGCCGTTTTTGTTGATGCCTCTGACACCAAAAGGTGAATCATGAATGGCAGCTGTTGAGTTTCTTCTCTACGTAGTTGAACTCCGCTCAACGGAACTACAGTACCTACGATCGTAATCTTCTCACCGCGTACTTGAGCATCAAATACTTCCGCTTCTCCCTAAAAGCCAGGCCGTTCACAATGTTCACGGACTATAAGCCTCTCGCAAATGCTCTGAAACAAAAGCCCGACAAAGCGCCAGTTTACGTCAGACATTCAGCACGTGTCCGGCAAGGGCAGTATAGTTGTTCACGCTTTGTCTCGTGTCTCCGAGGTTAACATCCCCGCCTCACTCGACTTATCGGCTGTTGCCAAGGCGCAGGAGGATGACGAAGTACTTCAGAACCTCAAATCCAACCCCAAATACAGGAGTTGCCCTTCTTCGGCTCGAACCTCTCTCTCTGCTGCGAAGACTCGGAAAAGGGACCTCGGCCATACATTCCGGCCACCTTTCGCAAGGAACTGTTCCACGCGGTTCACGACTTAGCGCATCCAGGCATCAAGTCAACAAATCGGTTAGTCACCGAGAAATACTTCTGCCCCTCCATGAACAGGGAGTGCATCGCACGCCAAAAGTGTAAAGTCACCAGACATGTAAGGAAAAAAGTGGGCTCATTTCCCCGCACTACCAAGCGGTTCCACACGATACACCTCGACATAATAGGACCTCTTGCGAGACTCGCACGGTTACAAGTATTGCCTCACAATCATCGACAGGTTTACGCGGTGGCCTGAGGCAATACCTTTGAAAGACATTACGACGCAATCTTGTGCCGAAGCCCTCTGTCGAGAGTGGATACCTTGCTTTGGCGTCCCTGCAGTGGTCATCACTGACCAGGGAATGCAATTTGAGTCCGCCCTTTTCTCGGAGTTAGGCGAACTCCTGGGGTTTAAACGCCAGCGGACTACTGCATAACACCCGCAATCCAATGGGATGCTAGAACCTTGGCACCGGGCGCTGAAAGCCGCCATTATGGCACGCGACGATCCGTCCTGGACCCAAGTCTTGCCTCTCGGCCTACTCGGCCTACGTACAACCCGCCGAGAGGAATTTGCCGCCAGTCTCGCGGAGCTGGTACACGGGGAGAACCCGAGACTCCCAACTGATCCGGTCTTCAACAAGAGATCGGGTCTCACAGAGTCGGGGTTGGCGCGTCTACTGAGAGACAGTCTCCGACGCATCAAGGCCACACCACCCACCCAACACTAGTCCGCACCTGTCTGTGCGCCCAGGGAAATGGACACGTGTACGCACGTCCTGGTCCTTATGAACGCCCGTACCGCGTTCTCGAGCGGGGAGAGCATTTCGTCCAGCTCGAGATCGGTGGACACGAAAAGGCGGCCTCCCTGTCCAAGCTGAAGCCCGTGTGCGCCCCAAAGCAATGGCGCGTTTGCTTCGGTGACTGACGGGGAACGCAGTTCCGGGTTCAGTCACTGAAACCCCTCGGTTTCGTCTGGGGGCGGAGTGATGTGGCGCGGCAGTATTCGCGGCATTCGAATGCTGCGAATGTGAGCAGTCAGATGACGCCACTGGCACTCTCCACACATTTTTAGAACTCGCCGCAGGAGTGAAGAGCAGGCGGTGGAAGAGTGCCATTAGTAGGCGGCGGAATGACAAGAAAAAAAAGGAGTCTTCCGTCAGCCGTCATAGAGAGAAGGAGATTACGAAAAAAGATTTATGTATCTAGGATCGAGAATTTTAAGGGAGATGGAAGTTGTAATTTTAATTATTTAGAAAAATTAACTCGAATTAAATTAAATTAATTAAATCGATCCCAATACGTTTTTATAATAATAGTGTTAGCTATAATGTGTAAAATAAAGTTGTATTAACTAAATGGGTGTTATTAGCTAAATTCTAACGCCGTCCATGCGTCAAGAACCCTTGCCCGTTTCTCGACAAGAACGGGGCTCGTCTTGTCACGTCAACTAAAGTGAACGCTCCAGTATTTTTCCGAGGCTTAGGACTCAACATGATCTCTTTGTTTTTAACGATATTGATCGGCCTGTCGCGGGACCTGTCACCAAGAAATATCAGGTAGGATTTAGCATAGTGGAATAACCGTAAGTGTATGTTATTTATCTCTTTAACTGATCTCGAAATTTTTTTCTTCTTTTAATGAGGATACTCGAAAATACGTTGCCTCAAACCCTCCTCCTTTATCTGGTCTTGGGACCAGCATGCTATATAAATGTACTAATCACTCAATACACAACAAAACAATAACCTTGTCGTGTTTTTGCGATGATAAAAGGCGTCTTTCCACCTGTTGGCACTTTCGGTCACGCTGCTCCCAGGGCAGAGGTGAGGCAGCGTCTGATGAGTTGCCTCTGACCTGAACGAAACCGTCAGTCAAATTTTTGATTTTTTCGATTCTTAATGCTTGGGGCGCTACGCTCCAAACTAGGGATCCATGGACTAAAAAACGAGGGAGTAAGTTGCTCCTCATTTAGTCCGGTCCACCATCAAGTGGATGGGGACTTAGGATCCCGTAGATCCTAAACAACAACCTAGCTTTAGTCTAACTTAGACTACAACAACTGGCGTTTTAAGTCCAATATAACTCGCAACCTTCTCGTGTTTTTGCGATGATAAAAGGGAGCGTCTTTCCACCTGTTGGCACTTTCGGTGACGCTGCTCCCAGGGCAGAGGTGAGGCAGCATCTGATGAGTTGCCTCTGCCCTGGACGAAACCGTCAGTCAAATTTTTGATTTTTTCGATTTTTAATAACCAAGCCTTCATCCGACCAAAAACTAAACCAAAACGGAGAGCGTCAACCAGCATAAGGATGCTGCGTAAGGACTCAAAACTACATACAAAAGGTTAAAAAAATATCAATTGAAAAAAAAAATCATGTGTTTTCTCCCTCAGAAAGAAGAGGAAGAAAAAAGTTTCTGCCGTGGATGTACATATGTATATAAGTAGAATTTATATTATCATAACTAGACTAGCTATATTTATAGCTAATAAGTTGAAGAAAGAATAAAAAAAAAAAATATTTTACAAATTTCTGCAGGTTGACACTGTCGGGTATATTACACCCGAATAGGCTAGGTCTAGAATTTTATAAGCTCCGCCTTATCAACAGCAGCAGAAAAGCGGGTTTATATATTTGTGTTTATAAATTAATACTTTTAGTTGATAAGTGTGATTAATAGTAAATAAATATACATCAGAAGTTCCTTATATCCTGCATCGTTATATAATTTATTTAATTCGAAATGCATATTATTGTTTATTGAATTTCATTCGAATTAACAGTGCTAATCAGTTATAGTTTCTTTTTCGGTTGAATTAATTTAGTTTTTCGGTTCAATTAATTTGATTTTATAATTTAAATTATTTATTTATTTTTTCTATTAATTTTATATCAATAATTACCATTTTACCATTTATTGTTAAAATTTATTTTTCGTATTTTTTAAATTACTATCTTTCAATTTATTATTATAATTGCATCATGATTTATTATTTTAATGTTTGTTATCATTTACTAATATAAATTGCATCTTATGTTTCTATCTTCTATCGTTCTAGCTATTTTTTTAAAAAGACAACCGAAAGTATAATATTTCATTTAATATTATTATATTCCGGTGCAGTTTCACATGTTACTACGGCACAGTTTACACCGATATTAGACACATTTCATCACTCCAAATGCGACAAAAATAAATAAATATCGAAGGAATTATTAATAATAAATGAAAACAAGTCGGGAAACCAGAAGCTTGACGCTTCAGGTATAAAAGGTTTTGTGTTTCCCTATGGGAGGAGCATAACGTAGTTCCCCATTGGCTTATAGCATTGACCCGAGATATTTAAATCGCTCAGTTCTGGGCAGGTTACTGCCATTGCCAGAACTGAGCGATTTAAATATCTCGAGGGGTCGGTTACTGCCATTGCCAGAACTCAGCGATTTAAATATCTCCAGTCAATGCTATCAGCCAATGACAACCTGGATGAAGTGGCATTCCCCAACTGGTGTTTTTTGTGATCGACATATCAGCGCAAGTCCCAAATCTAACATTTACTGCAATGTCGTCCGTCTGCCGCTCTCTATAGTTCTGAGTGTTGACCGACTATAAAAGACAATGAACGGCATCTTGCGGTAATGGGGAACTGAGAATATCCGCGATCGATATGGGTTTGCACCGATCGTGGAAAAACTGCGAGAGAGGCGTTTTCGATGGTGTGGTCACGTAATTCACGCTAATGAGAATTCACTAACCAGTATTGGTCAGAAAATCAAAGTCAATGGTAAGCAACCAAAAAGCCGGCCAAAACAATGGCGGTTTGATGCATTGAATGGGGATTTAAAGGTCTCCCGATTACATTCTGATCAGGCATTTGATAAATTAAAACGACGAAACCGATCACGACGAGTCGACCCCGCTTGTGAACGGGACAAAGGCTGAAGAAAAAGAAAAAGATGTGAAGAGCGACGAGTGCACGACAGCTCCGTGTCACATAACTAAAAATTCCATTGCCATCTATTTCATAGAAAGCGATTTAAATAAATCTTTTGATGGAAAGCCCTGTATTGATAATAGTCAACCTCATAGGCTTCACACTCCGAGTTTAATATTATTAGCAAATGCCAAGAATGTAACCTACATCAAATATAAAAAAGGCTGGGGAGAATTAAGATTCTTTTTGAATGGAATTTTAATATTTCACTCGAATTTTAATGCTTCAATCTCGTTAATTATGACGTCAGCATCTTATTTGTATGGCATATGATGCTGTTAATTCGCATAAAATTGATAAGTTTGAACTCCTATAACTTTGACACTAATAGTTGGATTTTCATGAAATTTGGCGTGTGTATGCACGAGACTGTCCTCTATGTTGGTGCAAAAATTTAGTACACCTAGGATGAACTCAAGCGGAGTTTTTTAGTCAATTCCTAAAAGTTGGTAATGTACTATTAGTAAATTTATTTGAGCAGATACCGGAATGGGACATATCTCGAAGATTAGATTTCACATAAGTGTTTTACACAAAACCTTAGAAAAGGGCTGCAGATAAGTCGGTTCTTCATAAGTGTGACTTTAATATTTCACGCGAATGTCAATTATTCCGGTTAATTATGACGTCAGCATCTTATTTGCATGGCTTTGGAAGCAGTAAATTCGCGCGAAATTGCTAAGTTTGAACTGTTATAACTTTGGTGTTAATGACCAGATTTCCACGAAATTCAGCACATATAGACGAAATATTGTCCCCTATGCTCGTACATTTGGAAGTCCTAGGATGAATTTAAGGGGGGTTTTTCAGTGAATTTCTACAAATTAGTAATATACTATTAGTAAGTTTATTTGAGCAGATATCGGAATGGGACATATTTTGAGGCTTAGATTTCATCTAAGCGCACTCGCCACCCTGATTTTTTTTCGAATTTTTAGGTTGGATAGCTTCCGAAAATGAGTCCTGTCTCACTTTAAGGAGGTCATCCCGTGCATCGGTTTGGAGAAATAGATTTTTTTTCCATGAATTGTATCTATATATAGTGGAGAATATGTGGGCAAAGGGATTTTCCGATATTCCGAGTCGTTCAGAAATTACAGGGTAAACAGGTAAGGAGTTTGCAGCCGCGGCTAGAGTACTCGATGAGAAAGAGCATCGAATCTTTTTTTACCTGTTAGTTTTTTACCTGAGCCTTATAAATTTCAACACAGATATAAATATAAAAAAAAGGAAAACCAATCAATTGTCTAAACTGATTTGCTGTTTAGAATAAAAAGGATAATCCAGTCTAGAGTAAGCACTGAAAGGCTTTCAAGCTATACTCAGTTATATTTTGGTGTAAGTATTGCTCTGTTTGTGTGTTCAGTGATTTTTTTAAATTGTTCGTACGAAGGGAGATCGCTTTAACGTTCAACGACGTGCTCGCACTAAAAACCGAGTATTTCATGGGAATCGGTGCTTATCGGAGAAGAAAAAGGACTTCGCATCAACATCAGCAAAGAAACTTTTAGCAAGCATGAATTGCGACAAATTTTGTATATTGGATTTTGCTGGAGTTTTCTCCGGTATTTCTGCAAATTTCTGCAAATAATAAAATACACGTAGTAGTAAAAAAGGGAATGCGTAGGACATGTCGAGAAAAGAATGGGAACGCGGCTTAGAAATGCAAAGAAGAATCACAAAGGCATTGGTGGAAAAGGGGCTGGAAAACTTACTGATGGGGTTATTAACGACCTCACTACATTTTTTGGGCTAGCTATTTGTCGACACGCAAATTCGATAGGGGGAAGGAAGCAAGAAATTTGGGCAACTTTCTTCCATAAATGTTCTACAGACGAAAATCCTCAGCATCAAAATTGTCCAGCAGACAAGGACAGTTGATGCAAATGGCGCAAAGCGGAAGCTAAAGGAGAACTGGATAGTTTCCACCACGAGGCACCTTTGACTCAAGAAGTTCAAACAGTCATCAAACCAATCTACGAAGATTTGTCACGAGATGATCTCTTGAACAGATGTTTAGGAGCAGAAACCCAGAATGAGTTGCTAAATGCATTGATCTGAACTTTCGCTCCTCAACACCTTCATTCTGGGCCCAAAGTCATAGAAATAGCGACTTTTCTGGCTGTAATTATTTTCAATGAAGAAATCAATGACATTCTCAAAATTCTAGTGACAATGAGGTGTCAAGTTGGTCACATATGTCAGGTTTATGCCGACCACCGTAATGAAGCGCGAATTTGGCGGTCCGAACGACGATCGACTGACCCCGCTAAAAGTGCCAGAATTGAAACCAGAGAGCAACAATCGGTCTTACAAGACTTTTTTGAAGAACTGGAGGGTGCTCTCTATGGACCAGGTATAACAGATTAATGGTGAGTTAAAATTTTACTGTTCATAATCACATTTAAATTTTCAAATGCGTTTTTCTCGAAGCTGCATCTTGAAAATCGGCTGCCACCATACCTCAAAATCTATCCAACCAAATTCTTTGAAATTTTCACGACTTCTTTAATACATATTTCTACGGTCCGCAAACTAGGATAATTGCAATCGGACAGGTCGTTTTTAAGGTTTTGTGTGAAACAAAATCTTATTAGAATCGATTCGATGTCTGTCTGTCCGTCTGTCGGTCTGTCTGTCTGTCACATCCGATTTATTCTAAAACGGCTAGACCAATTGTCACGAAAATTGGTGAGAGTATGTGATCTGCCGTTCCCTTTACATGCAGCAACTGGCGCCATTTTGTGTTTAGTTTAAGGTGAAGGGTAACTTTTTTTCACAGAATATAGCCATATGGGATATCAAATGAAAGGTCTCAATTAGTACTTGTCGAAACTGGTCCAATATTTGATATTGGGTGAAACATAGGGTAGTGAGGGCTCAAAATATGACCACCAAAAAGTGTAACAGGTCTCGTTCTCAGAACCTATCCAACCAAAAAAATCTGAAAAAAATCACAGTAGTGCATCTCTATGAAATCTAGGCCCCAAAATATATCCGGTTCCGATATCGGCACGAATAAAGTTAATAATAGTATATTTCCACATTTTATAATATTATAGAAATTTACCCGGCACCCCCTTTATGTTCATCCCTAACCAAGTTCATCATCTAACCAAATTCTTTGAAATTTTCACGACTTCTTTAATATATATTTCTACGGTCCGCAAACTAGGATAATTGCAATCGGACTTGTCGTTTTTTTTTTTTATTCATGAAAAAAGCCGTAAAAAAACACCAAAATCCAAAAAATTAAGTTTAAAAGCCCACCAAAAATTTACCTTTTAATATTTTCTAATTATCCTAGTTTGCGGACCGTGGAATATTGTCCACATTAAAATGCCGTTTAGTTTTTTTTCGTCAGATGAACACAACGCCTTCCAGCGTGGCAGCAGAAAAACACCTTTTTTTTTGGAGATGGGTGCATAAATTGACGCGTATTCCGAAAACTAGCTACGATATCAAGCTGGAAAATTTATCACGTATACTAGAAGCATCAATAAGCATATGGTGAAAAAATCACATTTCTATCTGTATCCAGTCCTTCAAAATAATTTTTCAAAAAAAGGCAAAAAAACGGCCTTCACACGGGATGACCCCCTTAAGTGCGTACGTTTTGACTTCTTACTCACGCACTTTGCAATTTACGCCAAAACAATAAAAATGCCAGTATCGGAAAGTACTAATCGTGACCTTTCATTTGATATCCAACACGACTGTATCCGGTGAAAAATTTTTTCAATCCCCGCCCCCCCCCCCCCCCCTTTGCATGTATGGGGAGCCCCCTTTGAACTCCACCTAAATTTAAGCCACTCGCTGTATGCGTGGGATTTCATAGTTCCCATCTGTCCACCAAATTTCGTTTGGATCGGTTTAGCCGTTTTGGAGAAAAGTACGTGTGACAGACAGACAGACAGACATTGAATCGATTTTAATAAGGTTTTGTTTTACACAAAACCTTAAAAATGTATATATTAAATATTCAGAAGTCAAATCACGTAGATCTAGGTAAATCAATGAATTAAAATAGATAATTGAGGGGGAAAAATGTTTTTAAAAAAATATAAATTATACATTATAAGTATATTATTAAATTATATATTACATAATTATAGTGCATATAATTGATTGTATTGTATAATTATTCAACTGGTCTTATTATATCACATTTAGTTTATTATATTTTATTCCGTTTTGTTTTATTTTATGCTATTGTTATATTATATTTAAAACCTGTTGATTCTATCAGTATAGCTTATTCAAGTGTAACTTACCTTAACTGAAACCAGCTTAGTAACAGTCAAATCAGGTGAGTACACCCCCTTAATCTCCAAGCGTAGATGGATATGTATGTGTGTGCGTAAAGCTATGCGAATTCCGTTGAAAAAAGCAAGAGAAGAGGGCAAAAAAGCACTTTTGCTTATATTAAACGAAAAAAAAAATTGTATAGAAAATTACTGCACTGTTTACACTTTTCCTCAAGCTGAAACAGAATATATACTTATATGTGTATTTCTGTATATACGTATTACACAATTATTCACAAAATTCACTGGTTGTTGTATTTGTATTTGAATTTTAAAAGAAATTATGTTACTTGAATCTTTTTTTTTTTAGTCGTTTAACGTAAGTCGGATACAAGTGGCATATTGAATTTATTAAACATTTTTTTATTATTTTATTTATTTTTTTCTTTTGTAATTTTAATAAACGGAAAATCAGTTAGGAAACTTTTTAAGGGATGAAAACTAGTGAATTTCAGCTAAATCACAAAATGCTGCAAATAGTTTTCAGATATTTTTTGGTCGATCAACACTCACAAATAAAAACTTATCACACATACAAAGTAACGGATAAATTATACTTTTTTCTCTCTGGGTTTTTATATAAATTATTTTTTGGTTTTAACTCTTGTTTAATTAATTACATACAGATATCTTTTATCAGCCGTTTTATTTCTAGTTTTTTTATTCTTTTAATCTCGCGAGCATTAGTCACACGACACACACAATGTCCCCCCCAAAAATATTATACATGAATTTAAATTGATTTTCAATCTTAACTCGGTGAAATTTCACTAAAAAAAAAAACAAAAAAAAAATAATACACACATATATCATAAGATAGACATTTTTGGTTTTTTTTTATTGTTGTAAATTTGGTTTTAGATTTTGTTTTCGCTTTTTCGGTTTCCTCCTCTCGCAGTTATATTTTTATTTGCTTTTCGTTTTTCGGCATTCACTTTTCTCCCCAGTTATTCAAAAATTTCAAATATTCAGATAGCGATATTTTGAAAAAAAAAAAAAAAAATTTTTTATTCTATTCCGAAAAATTGATATTTTCTATTTTTTCAATTTCACTTTTATTTCATCTCGCCAATACCTCGAGGTACTGAAAATAAAAGAACACAATTCAGATACAATCATATGCTCAGTTTGGATAGGAAAAAGTATCTTTATCTTTTGATGGGATAAGCATTTGCTTTGGTAGTTGAAATGGAGATAGTATTACGTAGACGAGGACGAGCAAAGGCTCCCAGATAAGACAGAGAAACAGACAAAGGACAGCGGATAAAAATGCTTACAACACTCAAAAACGGCACTCATGAACGGTATTGTTTTAGATATTCCACCGACTTGTTCGAAACGTTAAAGCACAACTAACTGTTTCGTCTTCAAAAAAAAATTCACACTGACACCAAACCAAAGAGCTTTGTCGTTGGATAGCAACGTTAATAATCGAAATTTCTGATATTATTTTCTTCTTTTCCTCATTTCTTTAATCGCACCAGTCGAGTGTCCACTACTCCGCATAGATACGAGTATCTTTCTGCCACAGTATGTCTTTATTTTTTCGGCGCTGCAATTTCCCTTAGTTCATTCCTCCACTTTCTTGTGCCCCCGTAGGTTGTGCACTGGTGCCCGTTTCTTCTGTTGTGCTTTCCCAACGGTTTTGTATAGTCTCTCTCTGCGAGCTGCCTCGACACACTGTCCGCGGAAAATTTCAAACGGTTTTAACACTTGACTTCCTCAATTACTTGGGCCCAGCCAACTACCGCTCAACAATTTAATCCAACCGCTTGCAAGCGTTCGCACGACCCATCCATTATTCTGAGGAAGCACAGTACTATTACCGCGCTGGCATCTTCCACCTGAGCAAGGTGGCTGCTGGCCAGCTCCCACCGTACGCGCATCGTAGCGTGCATGAAGCCTGAGAAAGAAATTTTCATCAAAGAAATTTCTTCACGCCGATCGCAGTCGCTTTTTCTGAGATGGCGAAGAAGAAATTGATGAAACGGGATTTGCTTTCTTGGTGTTCCGTTTCATTTCTTCCCCGCCAGCAGTTCCAGCGAGTAACCTCTTTCTCCGCGCATCAAGCCACCGATCACATAACCAACCGAAATCTATCGACCCAACGACCGACAGACACACAGAACCTAGCCTAAGCACGGCTCCAACCGCTGACCAGCCGCGGGGAGACCTACATTTCCAAGCCTCCATTATGCTCCATTCTTCGGACCCTGTCGAGTGCGAGGCGAGACACAAAGCGCAGAAACATGAAATTACCCTACTTACGGGCGGCCGGTTGAATGGAACAGCTATGCTGGGAACCCCCGAACTCCTCGCCGCGCGCAAATCTATGCTGATGAGAGTTCATAAGCGCTACATAGATACAATTCGTGAAACGAGTTGGCCAAGAAGAAATGCTTTCTACGGCTTGAGACGTACATACGTATCTCGGGGTCCCGCAGAAAGAGAGTCATACACTTGTGAAATCAGTGATGGATGGTTCGCTAAAATTTTTTTATGCGTCTTCTTTTTCCGAAATTCGCTGTGACTACTTCGGGTGGAGAAAGTTTCGAAGAATCAACAGTCTGCATGGTCTACCACCGAACATATCTGCATCCAAAGAAGAAGGGTTTGTGTCAAAAGCTTCGTAGTGGAACCTTATCCTTCTGGCTTTACCCATTCAAACAGAATGACCTTTTGCACGTAGACTATTGAATAATTACATAAGTTTTTATCTGGCCGTTAATATCTTACCTCAATACAAGCGGAGGGGTATAACGGTTTGTGTTCACCTTATGTGAGGAACTTCCTACGCACGTTTTTCTTTTCGCGACATAGCTACAAATTCAAAATATTCCTTCACATCATTTCCACAATTTGACACATCGTGATCAAAAACCGTTTGTCAACAACGCCCAATAAAATGAACACGAGGGAAAATGTACGAAAACAATTCGTTTATTATACCAAAATGAGTTGTAACATACAAAACAAACATTATTCAATACACTTGTACAACAAGAAATGAAGAAAAATTAATCAAATTACCATAGCCGTAGGAAAATGAAAATGAAAATCCAAATTCACAGTCAACAAGTTGAGAAACCGGAAACTGGACGCTTCAGGTACAAAAGGTTTTATGTATTTCTTAGTACGTAGGACAGGGTCAAGCAGTGCACTGCAGGATAGACTGATGCGGAATATAGCTCCCTGAGGCCAACCTATCTCTCTCTAAGGGTGAGTTATCCCTCCTCTGGGACGGTGTGTGCCTTTTCAGGGGCCAAGCCTCTCGTTTTTTTTTTTTTTTTTTTTGAGGTTTTTTTTTTTTTTTTTGGAGTAGGGTAGGTGAATGCGTTTACGCACAGCGTGTTGGACTCCCACAACAACGTGCTGGCGGACTACCAACTAAACACCTCCCTGTCATCAGAGAACTAGCCTGGAACCGTTTGACACATTACTTCGGGCTAGCCCTCCCGCTCTCCCGGCTTTGGGAGCCTACAAGTCAGGGAATTCCTTTCACCAACGGGAGGGGAGGAAGGGAGTTGTTAGTTCAGGGAACCCCTTACCGTCCGATCCCTCTGCCGGTCGAGTTCAATCTTCTTCGTAGTAAGAAGAGCCCGAACATAATGCGCAATACGATTCCAGCTGCCAGCGCTCTTCAGCATCTCTCTGACAATGTTGTCTGGAGAGAGCTCCCCTGTGTCTGCATAAAGCTGCTGGCGGAGGCCATTCCACCTCTCGCAAGAGAAAAAGGTGTGTTCAGCGTCATCCGGCACTCTATTGCAGAACACACAATCAGGAGATCGCGCCTTCCCAACCCTCTGCAGGTAAGACTGGAAACCTCCATGCCCACTTAGAAGTTGGGTAAGGAAGTAATCAATCTCACCGTGCTTTCTGTTCAACCACGGGTCTAATTTGTCCATGAGCCGCGCAGTCCACTTGCCCCTTGGCTCATTTTGCCAAGAAACTTGCCACTCGTTAAGGGTGCGTTGACGTTCTTCACGGGCAACCACTTCTCTTAAGTTTTCGCCCTTACGGCGATAGATAGCTTTGCGCTCCTTGGCAAGGAGGGCAACGGGGATCACTCTCGCAATCACCATCACAGCCGGTTCGGAGACAGTGCGATAAGCAGACGCTACTCGCAAAGCTCCCCGCCTCTGCACTTGAGCTAGGCGTTTACGATGCACCTCCTTGTCAAGGGCATCAGCCCATACCTCCGCACCATAGAGAAGGACGGATTGCGTTGCTCCCATGAGGAGACGTCTCCTAGTTGATATAGGGCCGCCCACATTCGCCATTAGCCGACTCAAGGTCGCGACTCCTGCTGCAGCCCTGTCCGCGGCTGCTTTGATTTGCTCGAAGAAGCTCATCTTCGAGTCGAGCATTAAACCAAGGTATTTAACCGCTGGTTTTGACTCTATAGTCAACTCGCCGATCGATATGGGACGCAAGGTCGGGATTCTCCTTCTGGTCAGGATGACTACTTCGGTTTTCTCCAGCGCAAGGTTGAAACCGTGAGCAGTCATCCATCCGCTTACCCGTCGCATCAATATGCCAAGTCTGCTTTGCGCCTGTTCAACAGTGCGTCCGGCAACAAGTGCCACAACGTCGTCTGCATAACCGACCAGGCGCGACTCTTCAGGCATATCGAGTCTCAGCAGACTATCGTAGGAAGCGTTCCAGAGGTCCGGCCCTAGGATGGATCCCTGCGCTACTCCCGACGTGATTTCCATCCTCCTCTGGCCCTCTAGCGTCTCATAGAACAGGGAGCGGTCTTTCAGATAATCCCTCAATATCCGCAAGAGATAGCTTGGCACGTGAAAGGAGTTCTCTAGTGTGCCTAGCATATCTGTCCATCTTACGGAATTGAAGGCATTTCTGACGTCAAGCGTTATGAGGAGCACTATCCGTCGAGATCGGCGGCTGTGCGCCCCGGCTCGATTACACGCATCTACGACCTCCATAACAGCATCCACTGTAGATTTCCCTGTTCTAAACCCGAACTGCCTTGCGGATAAGTCCCCGACAGCACGGATCGCTTCAGCGAGTCTACCCCTGATGAGCTCCTCGAGCACCTTTCCGGCCGTGTCAAGCATACACAGCGGTCGGTATGCAGACGGGAGCTCCGGATCTCCTTTACCCTTACGGATCAACGCGAGTCTGGCCACTTTCCAGCGAGAAGGAAAAATGCCCTCCTTCAAGCACGCGTTGAACGCTTCGAGCAGCAATTCTGGCCGTTGGCGGAACACCAGTTTATAAACTTCCGCCGGGATGCCATCAGGGCCTGGCGCCTTCCTGTTTTTCATAGTGAGAACCGCTTCTTCGAGTTCTCCCATTGTGAAAAGGGGGCAATCCACGAGGCTTTCCGCGCTGTTTACATCAACCCGTACAGGGTGTCTGGGGAACAATGCCCGCACAATGCGGTCCATCTGGTCGGTGCTCAATATGCAGGGCTTCCGCAGAGCCCCGATTTTCCGAGTGACAAGCTTATAGCCAAGTCCCCACGGGTCATCATTCACCTCATTAACAAGATTTTGCCAGCCGCGAGCTTTGCTTTTATTTATAGCGCTGCGGAGTCTCCTTTTTGCTGATCTATATTGTGCCTTTATGGCAGATGCCTCCTCGTTGGCGTACAAACGTTGTGCCAAACGGCGGAGCTTATGACACTCCTTCCGTAGGTCGGCAATTTCCGCCGTCCACCAGTACATAGAAGGCTTGTCGCGCCTTGGGCCTCTCCGGGGCATGGAAGCCTCACACGCCGTCGTTATCAGATTCATCACTGAATTTACGACGGTGTCAGCTGCGACACCACCACCCCCCAGAGTGCCCCCCAGTGCGGCCCTACCTGCTCCAAGAGCTTCGACGAACCTTCCGATGTTCACCTTCGCGACATTCCACACGTAGGGGGAACGTCGTGTTGGTGCTCGCCGGCAAGTAGCGTCAAACACTTCGAACGCAATGTACTGATGATCACTTGCCGAGAAGTCTTCTAGGACTCGCCACCCGTCCACCGATGATGCCAGAGATTCCGACGCAAAAGTGATGTCGGGAATGCTTCCTTCACAACCTGAGCGCCGAAACGTTGGCGTGGATCCGGTGTTTAAAATTACGAGCCCGGTTCTCGCCGCCATTTCCAGAATCCGTTTCCCTCTGGAGTCTGATTGAGGCATGCCCCATTCAAGAGTCCTGGCATTAAAATCACCGCCAACCAGGATTCGTCCCTCCGTGCTCGAAACGGCGTCCTCCAGAGCATCAAGCCGGCGTTGAAAGTCCGGAATCGACTCATTCGGCGTCAGGTAAACGCTAAAAAACGTTATCCCTAAACACCGGATCCAGGCAAATCCGTCCCCCCGGCCTTCGGCAAGAACACGAAGTCGAACGTCGTCCCGAACCCAGATGGCAGCGGTGCCCGATGAGTCCAGATACCATGAGGACGGGTCCTTGTTTCGGTATTGCTCGCTAATCAGCACTAGATCAGCATTTACTTCCGCAGCGAACTGCGCTAGCAACTGGTGAGCGGTTGCACTCCGGTGCATGCTAATTTGCAAAATGCGGATCATGGCGTTCGCACCCTAGCCCTCTCCAATTCCGCCCTGAAGATCGGACACCGTCCCGAGCCCGCAGTGTGTGCGACGCTTTCGCCAGACGCACCACGATCCCTGCAGAGAACACAACTCTCGCTTTCCTTGCAAGTCTTCGCTTGATGACCCGCTTGGCCGCATCTCCGGCATGCTGTCCTCCTGTCCGGACCCTTGCAAGCTGCTGACGTGTGTCCATAGTCCAGACACCTGTAGCACTTGGTGGGGACTATCCGCATTCGTACCCTGCATACTACCCATCCGATTTTGATTCTCCCGCTGTTAAGGAGTTTCCTCGCATATTGCTCGGGGACATCCACCACGGCAAGTTTTTGGCCTCGAGCATTTACAGAGGTAATAGCTACCCGGGCATTGGTTACCTCTGGACATTCACGCTTTAGCGCCTCCTCTACTTCGACCTTTTCTGTGAGGCAGTCAAGATCCCGTATTTCCAGAGAGCACATGGGTTCTAGGCTGGAAACAAGGGCCTTCTCCCCCAATAGCTCCTTGACCGCTTCGCAGAACGTGCTCTGTTGGTCGTCTTTGGGCCCAGTTCGACGAGAACTCCACCACTCCTCGTTTTCCGTATCGAAGACACCTCTGCTCCGTTCTCCTCGGGTTTCATCCTGTAGCGGATTTCACTAAGGACTTCCGCAAATGTCTTGCCTTCCGTCGGCTTAATGAGCAGAGCCGACGGTCTAGTCCTTCTTCGTTTCCTCGTTTTTTCCGCTACTGGCTTTGGGTTGGCAGCCTCCTTGTTTTTGGACAGACGTGTCTCTGGCGCCGGAGTCCGTTGTTTCTTTTTATCCTTTTTCGCCTTTTTTTTTGGGCCTTGGAGACTACTTCGATAAAGTCTCCTTCAGGCACGTCGTCCTCTTTCCGCTTTTTCCCCTGTTCACTTTGCAGAGGGCTATCTGCGGTCCGTTTGACGCAAGCAGCATTCTCAGCGGGGAGTGCGACTGTTTCTGCTCTACAATCGTCTTCCGCTGCTCTCCACGTGCGTCTATAAAAGGAAACGCGGTCCAGTAGTTCCTCCAGTTCCATCAGCCCGTTTTTGACGCCTTTGCTGACGTTTCTCTGAAGGAACGTTGCCGACCGCATACGCTTCACCACTGCTGCGCACTTTCGGATGAGCCTTTCCTCTTCGGCTCTAGCGAGGACGGTCGAATGCATTTCCACTCGATTTGTGCCCAAATCCATCTGCTCAGGACTAGCGTTTCTCACTGAGCTTACTTCCAGGACAGGGGCACTGCAAGGTAGTGGACTTGCCATCCCCGCACGGTCAGTCGCACCACTTGATGAGGCTTCCTCTTTATTTGGGCGCCCCGGTGTCTCATCGGGTATATCAGCCCTCGTTGCCTCTTTCACTGGTCGCTGCGGTGAACGACGCATCTTTGTGCTCCGCCCAAACGCACCCAGCTCTTCCTCCTTGTCTGTTGTTTCGTCGTTTTTTTTTATAATTTTCAGAATATTCTCCATGAAAAAAGTTACCAGCGCATCGTGTGCAAGGGAGCGGGCCGCAATAGTCAAGAACGGGTATACCCTCGGGGACACAGCCCCTACCCCAGTTCCCTGAGGCCTGACCTACGCTTAGCTGATCCCGGAATTCACGGACGGATCAGCGCTCGCTCGGGGCAACGCGGTCTACTAACACCGGTTCAATGCACACTTCCCGACCAGGGTCCCGAAGGGGCTGGCTCCTGATACACGTCGCAACTACCACCTTGGCAGAGCTACGCTCACATCACCCCGTCGACGCCGACAGAGAGTTGTCGACGGCTCCGGAGACTCCCAGTGTGTCCCGACGTGTACCGGTCATTCGCGGTTCGCTCTTCACCGAGAAGCTTTCTCGAGGCTACTACCTAGGACGCAGGTATGCTGCCAGCTAGGGGGCAAAACTACTTACTCGGGCACCTCGGGGACGTCACACCCCGTATCGCAAGCGACCCGTTTAAAAATCGCTAACGACCCCTGAGGGGTGGAAATCTTCAAAAGACTCTGGCCTGGGCACGCCAGAGTGTGGGATTTTTACCCACTAAAACCACCCCCGACTCCCCCCCTACCCCGTGGGACCACCTTTAGGTATTACATCACGGGGCGGAGTTAGCTTACTTTAGCTAGGTCTCCTTCCGTCTACCCGCGGGGTTCGTAACCGCATCTTCCTCACTTCTTCTGTTTTTCGCAGTTTTTCCTGGATTACAGCGATCATGGAATTGATCGCATCCCAGTCTTCCTGACAGGCTACCATTCTTCGGACAAAATTTTTCGGTGATAGCACTTCACCTAGAGTTTCCTCCAGGTTTCTCCTTTCTTCCACGAACCTAGGACACTGGAAGAAAACGTGCGCCGGGTCCTCTGGGACCCCGCAGTTTGGACAATTAGACGAGGTGTCCAATTTAAACCTGTACAGGTATTGACGGTATCCTCCATGGCCGCTGAGAAACTGGGTGAGATTATAATTGATCTCCCCATGCTTTCTCTCCAGCCACTCCCCGATGGAAGTGATCAACCTAGAAGTCCAACGACCCTTTTCTGACTGGTCCCATCGCTGTTGCCACCTGCTTATGGATCTCTCCCTTTCGGCTTTTTTCACCTGAGATAAGGGAGAGATGGACCTGGTGTTATAAATGTTCATCATTTCGGTTGCCAGGATGTCAATCGGCATCATTCCCGAGATGACGAACGCTGCATCGTCTGAGACGGTCCTGAAGACAGAACACACCCTTAGGGATGTTCTTCTGTAGACCGCACTCAGTTTATGTGTATTGCCTAAAACCTGCAGTGCTTTTCCCCAAACTGGGACTGCATACAGCATGATAGAGCTCACCACCCTGGCTATGAGCAGCCTGCAAGTATGCCGCGGGCCTCGTGGTGGATGCTCGTTTACAAGTATGCTCTATGTGCTGCTTAAAATTAAGTCCTCCGTCTATCATCACCCCCAAGTATTTGATGGCCGGCTTGGAAGTGATGATACGATTCCCGATTCTAATGCAGGCGTAATTTCTTTTGCGGCGCTTAGTGATGAGGACCGCTTCCGTCTTTTCCTCCGCGAGTGCCAGTCCAGCACTCTCTAACCAAGCTTCGCTTGAGTACAACTCAGCATCCTCGAGATGCTTTGCAACCACAACCAGTGCTATATCATCGGCGTAACCCACCACCGTGACCTCCTCCGGAACCGGAAGATTGAGTACATCATTATACATGATGTTCCACAGTAGTGGGCCCAATACAGAGCCCTGGGGGACACCCGCGGAGACAACGTACTCTTTGGATCCGTCATCGGTATCATACCAGAGTGTCCGCTCTTTCAAGTAGCTATCGATAATAGCGGCGAGGTAGGTGGGAACACCAATCGTCGCCAGAGACTTTCGTATAAGGTTCCAATTGGCCGAGTTAAATGCATTCCTCACATCTAGGGTCACCACCACGCAATATTTGCTGGTACAACCCCTTCCGTGAATTGCATTTTCGGCCAAGCCAGTAACCATTTTGATGGCATCGATGGTTGATCTGGCTTTCCGGAACCCATACTGCCTATCTGAAAGGCCCCCTTGGCGCTCGACGACTGGAAGTAATCTATTATAAATGGCCCGCTCCAACATTTTCCCCATAGTGTCTAGAAGACATATGGGTCTATAGGAGGACGGTTCACCTGGAGGTTTGCCAGTCTTTGGCAACAGTACCAGCTTCTGCCGCTTCCATGGTGCAGGAAAAATACCCTCCGACATGCACGTTTCAAACAGCTCCGCGAACATATCCGGTCTACTTTTGACGGCAAGTTTGAGAGCCTTATTCGGTATGCCGTCAAGACCCGGGGCTTTACTGTCGCCTATTCGACTGCAGATCTCTAGCAGCTCGTCCCTGGTGACTGGTGGAATCGGCGTCACATTCAGGGGGCGCTGGAAGGTGTCAGCACTCCCCTCTTGCTGGAGAAATAACCCCTGGATTATTTTCAACAAGAGCATAGGGCACGTGATCTGCGGGGACGATCGGCCTCTGAATCGTCCTGTCACGATTTTATAGGCGCTACCCCACGGATTTATGTCCGCTTCCGAACAGAGCCCCTTAAAACATTCCCTCTTACTCCGCTGGATGGCGAGCTTGAGGTTCTTGCGAGCTTCCCTATAGGCATGCTCCTTTTGCCCCTGACCGATCTTACCTATTGCCCTCTGAGCCGTTCGTCTGGCTCTGTGGCAAATCGATCGAAGATTGGCAAGTTCACTATTCCACCAATAATTGGGTCTTCTAGTGGGGAATGAACATCTCCTAGGCATCGACGCGTCACATGCTTTAGAGATGCTCTGTATGACATGGAGAGCTCTATCCGTGGAGGTGCCTGCTTTGCTAGGCAAGTCTAGCCACACCTCCATGAATGTCTGCTCATCCATCGCTTTGGCACACCATCCTAGTGTTCCTCTGGATTTCGGCTTTCGGGGTGCGGGTCTCCTGCCTTGTGGCTCCATCCTTAGTTCAAAGGTGATTGCCTGGTAGTCGCTGTACGTGAAGTCCTCACTAGCTTGCCAGAACATGTCACGTGCTAACGCAGGGCTGATAAAAGTCAGATCTACAATTGACCCGGTTTCCCCTTTCCGATAAGTGTTTATATCGCCTTCGTTGGCCAGAACCACATCCAATTGGGCGAATGCTTGTAATAAGCACCGCCCCCTTGCGTTAGTCTCTTTGCTGCCCCACTCGATAGCCCACACATTAAAGTCACCGGCTATCACCTTTGGACTCCGTCCCTTTGCATCGTGAACAAGATCGTCTAACGGTGGGGCGTAACAGCTATATATGAATATACCGCTTATTTTTGCCCACACAAAGCCTCTAGCCGCCTGACCCATGCTATATTGTATGGCTTGACGACCTCACGCCCATATCGCCGCTCCACCAGTCGAATCTGTGGCCCATACAGCACCGTCAAGATTTCTGTACGGTTCACTAATGATAGCAATCTCCATTGCGGATTCGTAAGTGGTCTGCGCAAGCAAATCTTGTGCGAGCCTGCAATGATTAAGGTTTATTTATATTAACCTCATTTTTTCACTGCAGTTAACGCCTTCCTAAATTCTGGGCATTTCCCACTTCCGGCAATATGCCGGTTATCCCTTCCCTCCTTTTCTTCACACAAAATGCATTTGGGGTCTCTATTGCACTCCTTGGCAATATGTCCTTTTTCCCCACATCTTCGACATCGATCGGACCGATTGATGAGCTTCTCCTGAATGGATCTATTTGCTGCTGCTGGAGTACCTCTTGATCAGATCCGATGGGTGTCGAAATCGCCTTTTTTGGCCAGCTATCTCCTTTTAGCCCATCATTCTTTGCCTTCGCAATTGGTGTTCTTGGCAGAGTTGTGCTTCGTTTGAACACCTCCTTCTCCAAATCTAAAACACTTGTAATATTAGATGCAACGGTGGCCAAGTTGTCCACCACCGAAGCACTGCGGTCGAGGGGTATCGACGGCCGGGAGCCCGCTTGCTCACTCCCAAAAGCCGCCGGTACTGGGGTTCCGAGCCCCTGCACCGTAACTTTACTCCTTCTCAATTCATCCATGTTGGTTTTATTTTCTGGGTGTCCTTCCCATAGCCATTTTGGTCCACGCACCAGAGATGAGCAAACACTAGCCCATGCACAGTCAGAAAAGAAAAGTGCATGAACGCCTATTTACACATCAATAGGTATGCCCCTATCTGCCACCTGGGGTCGCGCCTGATGGGAGATCTGGCCACTCCTCACAGGCAAGCCTCTCGTCTACCAAGACCGTTAGTGAGTGGTGATAGCCAGACCCTGTACGAGGTGACCCTACTATTAACAAAACGCTACGGATCTAGACTGAGGAGTCGAAAAACACCTCCCCCAATCCAGGGTGTCATGCGAACCGTGCCCATTGGATAGTTTGCAGCCGGGGGTAACTGACTGTATTCGAATGGAGCCTCACTGATACCTGGTCGCCTCAGTGAGTAAGTTAGACCTTACCGTGCTACGGGGGGCTATGGCACGGCGGACCTCTTAACCCGCATACTCGTGGGAATCAAATGAGTACAAAGCTAGAAAAGAAAACAAAAACCAAAAAAGCGGGGCCCCGTACCGCACCAAAACTGGTTAATCAGGCGGAGGCACATCTCCGAATTTCTGAGAGCCAGGTGACTACACCCAAGAAGGGAGAAGTTGGGACGTCAAGCAGTGGATCCAAGGTGAGCATTGGTATACTGAGTGGACTACAGCCAACGAACACCACTGCTCAAAGAGCAGGGACCAGCAAAAGCACGTCTGAGATAAATATAACAAACGTCAGGAAGGAGACAGGTCTCAGTGGCGTCGGGGTTAAATGGTACCTGGGCTATCTGAAGGAAGGCCTGAAACCAGAAGAGGCCCTTAAGAAGGCTCAGGACAGACCTAAGCCATCTCTACCGGAGCCGAGAAAGCGGGGAGCAGCAGAGATCAGCCCGCATGAAGGGAATGCTCCTAAAAAACCCAGACCTGAACCCACGGGAGGAGAAAACCCGGGCAGGTCAGGAGTGAAGGCAGGACCCAGGAAGCTTGGCATTAGTTATGCTGGTGCGGTCAAGGGCATTCGACTGGCCATACTACCAAAAAGGTTTCCCGAGCAAATACTCACTCGGGAGGAACAGGAAATCATTGAGGAACTTGTCGTCAAGCAGATGATCAAGGGTTGGACGTCGTAACTGGTGTTCACCGGGATACGCTTCCGACCAGGCCTTATACTGGTGGACTGCGCGACGGAAGGCACCGCAGAATGGGTTAGAACCATAATTCCTAGATTGCCAGGCTGGGAAGGGGTAGAACTGTCAACATGTGCTGGAGATGATATACCAGGAGCCCACATGGTGACAGTTTTTCTGCCAAACGCCGCGGCAATAGAAACAGAAGACCTTATGAGGCTCCTAATTGCTCAGGTTGAAGATCTCCATACTCGACTGACTGGAGAGTCTTCAGGGGCAAGGTGGAGGGAAAGGGTAAACTCCTCACGATCAGGGTAGATGACCGATCCCTAGAGGCAATTAAACGTCGGAGTTGTCATATCAACTACCGATTTGGCAACATACCAGTGCATGTGCACAAGGAAAAGTCAAGGAAAGAGACCTCGGAGGAGGCATCGGGTGGAAAACTTGCCGAGGTCCCTGAAGAAGTCGCGGAAGCCATAGAGGCGGAAAGAACTGGATCAACCAGGGAAATAGACCTGCTGCCTAGTGAAGAGCAGAAGCTGGACGACCTAGACCTAGGACTCCTAGAGCTCGGGGTGGACAGCGACGCGCAGGAAAGCGCCATGTCGGAGGAGGAGGGTGACACTCCGACAGTGGAGAAGAGCTCCAAACAATAACGGAGCCAATGGCCAGCACTAGGATAGCCCAGATAAACCTCCACCATGCGAGAGCTGCATCTGCAGTGATTGCAAGGGCAAATTCCAAGGAGAACATTGGAATAGTGCTGGCTCAGGAGCCCTGGGTGTACCGGGAGCAGATTCGCGGTCTGCAAGGAGCAGACATGCAGGTAATTTGGGACTCCTCTTGTGAAAAACCAAGAGCTTGCATAATTCTCAAACGTAATTTAAAATACATATGTCTTTCAGAGTTTTTAACCGGGGCCTTGTGGCTATCCAAGTCTCATTGGAAGCCGGGAGGAGCACTCGAGAGGTAGTTGTAGCATCGGGATACTTCCCAGGAGACGAGAGCCGGGCTCCACCGGAACAAGTCGCAAAGCTGACGGAGTATTGCGAGGAGAGGGCGTTACCACTTCTTCTCGGCTGCGATGCCAACGCCCAGACAAGAGGTACTAGATATAACTCTAGAAAATACCCTAATGAACGGGATGGTCAGGAATTGGAGGGTGTCGGATGAACCCTCAATGTCTGATCACAGGATAATCAGATTCGACATTGAGGGTAACTCCGAAATAAAAAGAATAATAAGGAATCCCAAGAGAACGGATTGGGAATCCTACACAACGTACCTGAGCAACAACATTGCCCACCTTCATGGGGGCGGTAACATCAGGAGCGAATTAGAATTAGAAACGGTGGTGGAAGACCTCAACACAATCGTCATTGACGCATATGAGGCCAGTTGTCCGGCCAAGACAGTCAAGTCATCAAGGGATGTACCATGGTGGAACAGGAACCTAGCCAGAATGAGAACGGAGATACGAAAACTCTTTAACCGGGCAAAACAAACCGGGGACTGGCGGAGGTATAAAAATGCACTGACTGCGTATAGCAACGCGATCAGGGAAGCGAAACGGAACAGCTTTAGGGAATTCTGTGAAGGGATTGAACAGATCACAGAAGCAACCAGGCTGTACAAGGCTGTAGCCAAAGACGGGGGAATATCCTCTGTCTGCTTGAAAAAGGAAGATGGGACATTCACCGAGAATAAGGAGGACAGGGTACACCTGCTTCTCAGAACTCATTTCCCGGAGTCCTACCCCTGGGTGGCAGGCGACAATAATCTGCCTGACGCCCCAACAACGAATAAAAGGGGAAGGAAAGAGAGCTGGAAACTAGCAAAAGAGGTATGCTCAGAAGCTAGGCTAAGATGGGCAGTGGGAACTTTTTAACCAATGAAATCTCCCGGAGTAGATGGCATTTTCCCAGCACTTATCCAGAGAGGCCTAGGAATTATCTTAGAGTCTCTTCTGAGGGTGGTAAGGGGTAGCATAGCACTGGGTTACATACCAACGGCATGGAGACGGGCAAAAGTGGTCTTTATTCCGAAAGCGGGTAAAAAGGATCCTTTTCACCTTAAATCTTTCAGACCAATCTGCCTAACATCGTTCGTACTCAAAACAGTGGAGAAGGTCATAGACAACTATATTAGAACTAACGTTCTAAAGCGTAATCCCCTACATCACTGACAACACGCTTACCGGGCAGGAAGGTCAACTGAAACTGCTCTGTATCAGCTGACAGAGGTACTACGGGACGCCATAGAAACAAAAGAAATTGCACTGTGCTCGTTTTTGGATATCGAAGGAGCATTCGACAACACATCGCACACAGAGATACAGGATGCCCTGAGCCGCAAAGGAGTGGGAAACACCCTGGCACTCTGGATGGGCAAAATGCTAGAAAGCAGACAAATTGAGGTACAAACAGGTACAAATTCTATTATCATGAACACCACTCAAGGCTGTCCACAGGGTGGAGTACTATCGCCGCTGATGTGGAGTATGGTAGTGGATGAACTCCTGAACGTGTTAACTAATACTGGAATACAAGTCCAGGGCTACGCGGACGACATTGTTCTAATCTGTAGGGGCAAATACGAAGATACCCTATGTGATAGAATCCAAACTGGATTAAGGGTTACTAGTGCCTGGTGCAGGAAGGTGGGACTGCGGATCAACCCAACCAAAACCACCATAGTACCATTCACTAGGAGGCGTAAGCTGGATCACCTGAAAGCCATAACATTACATGATATGGAGGTGAAACGAGAAACAGAGGTCAAATATTTGGGAATCACGCTAGACCAAAAATTACTTTGGAAGACACATGTCGGAAAGCCACGAGGGCTCTGATGACTTGCAGATCCATAACAGGAAAAAAATGGGGTTGCAGCCCGAAGATACTACTTTGTATATAGTAATAGTAAGGCCATAGTATGGAGCGATAATCTGGGCAGAAAGAACCCAACTCAGCACACAAGCCAGGGAATTACATAAGCTCCAAAGGCTGGCTTGCGTGTGTATCAGTGGGGCAATGAGGACATGCCCAACGGCATCCCTGGAGGTCCTTCTGGGATTAACCCCTCTCCATCTGCACATACAGATGCAGGCAAGGAGATCAATATTCAAGGAGTATGAGTGAGGTGGGGAGCTGCCTAAATCGAAGGAAGATTGATATCCTTTTTAGGCGGTGTCCCGAATTACTGATACCAAGGGATAACATGACAACGAGGTTTCACTTCGATAAGAAGTTTGAAACACGTTGGAGTAACAAGGCAAACTGGGAGAGCGTGGCTAGGACATACGGCTTAAACCAGCAACTGATTACTTGTTACACTGACGGATCCCTCACAGCAGAGGGAGCGGGTGCCGGTGTCATTGGTCCAAGGAAAATGTACTTTGAGCCAATGGGCAGGTACACTAGCATATTCCAGGCGGAAATTTACGCTATAGACAAATGTGCCTCCTTTAATCCGCAAAGGAACGACAGGGGGCAGAACATAGCTATTCTCACCGATAGCCAAGCAGCGATCAAGGCACTTAGGTCCAACCAGGTGAACTCTAAACTGGTATGGAAATGCCTTGAGGGACTGAATACACTCGGCTCGTCCAACAAGGTCTGGATACTTTGGGTTCCAGGCCATGCTGGGTTGGAAGGCAATGAGGCAGCGGATGAATTAGCCACGAAGGGAGCAGGGATGCCTTTACACGGGCCAGAACCCTTCTGTGGAATCGGAAACGGTTTCATGGCCATGAATCTAAGAAACGAAGAGAAACGGTTGAGGCAACTATATTGGGCGGGCCTACCAGGGATGGAGCAGTCCAGAGTGCTTATTGGAGGATACGAACCCATGCGTACAAAGGATTGCTTAAACCTCACCAAAAAGAACCTCCGAATCATAGTGGGAATTCTCACTGGTCATTGTCGGCTGAACTATCACCTAGGGAAGCTAGGGATATCTACGGACACTGCTTGCAGGTTCTGTGAGGAGGAGGACGAAACCTCTATGCACGTCCTGGGACAGTGTCCGGCACTTGTGCAAAGTAGGTCGATACATCTGGGAGAACACTTAATACCAGATGCAAAGCTGAAACTTTTGGAAGCGGGGAACATACTAAAGTTCCTAACGGTTACAGGCCTGGTTGAGATACTATGATCAACAGGTACACTATAACCAGTAAAAGGGGCACAATAGTTCTTCAAGGACCCGCGACAGGCCGACCAAGAAAATCCTGCCAATGTCGTTACAAACATGATGATCGGATTGAGTTACAAGCCTCGGAGAAATGCTAGGGCGTCCACCTCAGTCGACGCGACAGGACGCGGGCCCCGGTCCTCTCGAGAAATGGGCAAGGGTTGTTGACGCATGGACGGCGTTAGGACGTAAGCAAGTTGTGTGTGTGTATGGTGGGGGAGAAGCTACAGCTTCTGAGCACTCAGGCCGTGTTGGCCCATTGTAATCGCCTCCCCCGTCTAACGGAATATTCCGGATTCGTTAACGTATCACAGGATTTCCGTTAGTGGATGTGATGCTACCCGTCGCAATTGGAGAACATCGGCACCAAAGATCTGATGCCTGATGCGTCCATAGGCGGGACATTCACATAGGAAATGCTCCGTGGATTCCGCTTCCTCATTACAGGAAGGACACGTATCATCTTCGGTAATTCCTATTCTGAACATATGCCCAGCTAGTAAATTATGGCCTGTCAGAATGCCCACAATACAACTGCAAGTCCTCCTGCTTTTCGACAGGATAAACTTTGCGGTACGTATGTTGGGTTCTGGCAGGAAAAGTTTGGTGTGTTGAGCAGCATTTAAGCTCTGCCACCTGTCGTTTTGGGAAACTTGTTCCCAGTTTTTGAAAACAGATTTAGCCAATGCTACTGATACCCCAATTGCTGGCTCCGGTCCCGGCATAGGGGAGATTGACTTTCTTTCGCTAAAGCGTCCGAGATTTCATTTCCCTCTATCCCACAGTGACCAGGTACCCAGAGTAGTTCCACCGTATTGAATCTAGACATAGAGTTCAAACGGTTTCTGCATTCCTGAACGATTTTCGAGGTCGTAAGACAAACGGTTTCGTCCAGGGCAGAGGCAACTCTTCAGACGCTGCCTCAACCTCTGCCCTGGGAGCAGCGTGACCGTGAGTGGCATCGGATGGAAAACGCTCCATTTATATGTTAAGGAAAACACGCCAAGGGTGCGAATTATATCCAGTGGAAACCGATAGTTTGAGCCTGAGCTGGCTAAAGCTAAATCCTAAACAATTGATTTTCGAGGTGATCAAAGGACTGCTCAATGCCCTCAGTGCAGCTTGACTGTCACTGCAGATTGCGATGCGCCTCCCCTTCAACCGCTCGTCAATCACCCAGTTTGCCACCCTTAGGATCGCATACACTTCGGCTTGAAAAACCGTTGCATATTGTCCCAAAGGAAAAGCCCACTTCTCGTTTTTATTCGAGGGGTAGACTCCGGCTCCAGAACCCTCTTCTATTTTTGAGCCATCGGTATAGAAGACTTCCGTATATCCCGCCACGCATTCCTCTGGGTCTTCCCAGTCCTCTATACGCTTCAGGGTAACTACATATCTTCTACCAAACAGATGTATGGGGACACGAGAATCGGAAGGCATCGTAAGAACTGGATTTAGCCCTCCCAGTAACTCTTCCAATGCTCTGTGCCCCCCATATCAGTTGTTTTCCCATAGATCTAATCGAATTAGCCTATAAGCTGCTCTCATTGCAGTGCTTTGAATAAATATATCCAGGGGCTGCAAATTGAGTAGTGCATTCAGAGCTGCGCCGGATGTCGTGCTCATGGCACCAGTGATACCCAGACAAACAGTTCTTTGCAGTGCGTCTAGTTTACGGTGAAAACCTTTTTGTCTCACCTTAACCCACCACACTACGGATGCATATACGAACATCGGCCTAATGATGGCAACGTATATCTACATTACCACATGAGGCCTGAGTCCCCATGTCGAGGCAAAGGTCCGTCTGCACAGCCCATAAGCTGTGAGAGCTCGTTTCATCTTTACCTCTACATGTTTGTTCCAAAGAAGTTTTTCACTTCTTTGGAGAGTTGAAGGGTAGTACCCCTCATCTCAGGGAGACAAAGTCCATCCAGTTTTCTCCTTTTTGTGAATAAAACCATTGTGGTTTTATTTGGATTAACTGACAAACTATGTCTAAGGCACCAGCTGTCTATCAAATCAACGGCACGCTGCATATTCCTACACACCGTTCCAAAATCCCGATCAACAGCAAGTACAGCCACATCATCAGCATAAGCTTGAGCGTGTATTGGCAAATTTTGCAGTTTGCGTAGCACACCTCAGCGCACAACAATCTTTGCGTTAGCATAGCATGGATCCACTTAATTAAAACATCATCAACACCATGCGCTCTGGCGGCGTCACAAAGTTTTTGAAAAGGCGCACAGTCAAAAGCCTCTTCAATGTCCACGAACACCCCCATCGCGTACTCACCATTCAAAGTTGCATCCTCTATCTTTGTGACCAAAGAATGAAGAGCAGACTCGCAGGACTTTCCACGTTGGTAAGCATGTTGGTTTTCACTAAGTGGGTGTGACCTAAGTGCGTTTCCACGAATGTGACGCTCCTCCAGTCTCTCCAAACCTTTCAGCAAGAATGAAGTCAAGCTGATCTGTCTGAAGTTCTTTGGATGAGAATAGTCATCTTTCCCAGGTTTCGGTATGAAAACTACCTTAACCTGTTGCCAAGAAGAAGGCACGTAGCCCAGAGCAAGACATCCTCGAAAAATATTTCTTAGAGGTCGCTCCATACCCTCCTTTAGCATTGCCGGATAGATGCCATCCATGCCAGGTGGTTTGAAATGTTCAAAGGACAGTATGGCAGCTCTCACCTTTTCATGGGTAACAACCGCTTTCGCAGTGTTCCAGTTCCCCTTGCAACGCTTGCGTGTTGAAGGGGTTACAAGAACCGTCAACTCTCCCCCTACCACTTCTCTCACCCGTTCTCCCGGGTGGTGTACTTCCAGGAGGGTCTGTACTGAGTTCAGTCTGGAGCTCGTGAAAGTACGGGGTGGTGGTGGCGAGGGTGGTGGAATCTCACCGGTGCTCTCTAGTAGTAATGGACAAAATTTTACGTACATTGGTCAGCAGCGGAGTGAAGGTGGTGGCGTATGCCGATGACTTGGTGATATTAGTATCAGGGATGTTTCTGTCCATTATGAGCGACATCATGGAAGGAGCGTTGCGAAAGGTGTGCCTGTGGGCCGCAAGATGCGGACTCAGCATAAACCCAACCAAAACGCAACTGATGCTATTCACCACCAAGACAAGGATACCTGAATTCCATCTACCACGGCTGAATGAACAAAGATTGGTTCTTTCCTCTGATGTAAAGTCTCTGATTGTAATCCTGGATCCTAAGCTAAACTGGAGGTTGAACATAGAACTGAGGGTTAAGAAGGCCTGTATAGCCTTCTATGCCTGTAAGAGAACCTTTGCCAAGAAATGGGGTCTCCGGCCGAGGATGGTTCTTTGGATGTAAATCGCTGTAGCGCATCCGATCCTAACGTACGGCCCTATTGTATGGTGGCAGGCTTTGAAGAAGAAATATAATAGAACGAAGCTTAATAGGATTCAAAGAATCGCGTGTGCAGGTGCTACGGGGGCACTGCAGTCCTGCCCGGCAGATGCTCTCAATGTACTCCTGCATCTCTTCCCCCTAGACCTCCACATCAAATATGTTGCAGCGTGCAGTGCCGTCAGACTACGTGAGTCCGGATGCTGGACAGCGAAGTCCTACGGCCACAGCAACATCCTAGATGAAATACCTCGAGAAATCTGGGCATCCCCCACGGACTATGTCACACGCAAGCTGAACTTCACGAGAAACTTTGCTGTGGACCTTCCAACCAGGGCAAAGTGGAAGACCGGCGGCGTGTTGCAAGACTATGACACGGTATTCTTTACGGACGGATCAAAGACGGCCTATGGAGTCGGCGCGGGGGTTTTCTCGAATACACACGGTGTATCCAAGTCGTATGGTCTCCCAGGTTTCACCAGTGTATTCCAGGCGGAAGTACTGGCGATATTGGAACTCTGTCGATGGCTGGAGCGTAATTCGAGCCCCAAGCGTAACATAGCCATTCTGACCGACAGCCAAGCAGCCCGGCTGGTGGGGCAGTGCAGAGACGCGCTCAACCATCTGGGCGGCACGCTCAAGGTCACTCTCCTCTGGGTTCCCGGGCATAGGAACATAGAAGGAAATGAGCGGGCTGGCCAGGCAGTCCCTCGGCGAATACAGTCGGTGTTCCGCTGGCGGCTGTCGGGGGCCGGGTCTACTCGCACTACCTAGCAGCCGCGGGCCTGAGATGGCGAAGGCTTACAAGCTGTGCCAAATCAAGGAGAATTTGGCCCGCTTATAACATAGCCCGATCATGAGAGCTCCTGTGCCAGACAAATGCATTCAAGATTACGGCGATCTGCACGGGGCACTGGCCTATAGGGGACCATGCCGCTAGGCTCGGCTTACCCTACAAATCGCATTGTCGAAGCTGCGGAGAAGGAAGGGAAACCCTCATGCACTTTCTCTGCGATTGCCCAGCTCTGGCTCGAGTCAGGCTGCGGACACTGGGTAAACCATACTTTGGGGACCTCAGCGAGATTTCTAGCTGCAGGGTCGGAGAGCTGCTTTCCTTCGTGAATGCTACGGGCTGGCTCTGAAGATCCGAGCCGGCTGGACTCTGCTTCCCTGCTCCCATAACAACATTCACGGTCTTAGGAGTTTGTGGCATCAAAACGGCGCACCAAAGCGCTAATTGGGCTCCTCGGAGCAGCCACTGATACCTACCTACCTACCCATGTCTAGATACAATTGATGCCAAAAAAAAATATTCGATTCCGCGGATCTGACACACAGGATGACCCCCTTAAAGGTGAACCAAACCCGCAGCAGTCTTCTAACGATCCCCACTGGTCAACCCAAAAAGTGGCAAAGAAAGCTCAGCCGGCAGTGACGAGGGTTTCATTTACACTCAAAACTACGCAATCCGCTACGCTATGATAGTGAGTGACGCGATTTAAAAGAAAATTACTGTAAAGAGTAAGGGCTGCATCACTGCAAAGCTATGCCTCACAGCTATTAGTTAGTAGATATATGCCGTAGCTTCTATAGCCAATTTTTGCTGACGAGAGTACGAAACGGAGACTTAGGCAGTACTGATCCGTTTATGCCTCAAAAGAGGCTTGCCAAAACTGACTGTCCGAGTTTTTTTGCCAATAAGGAGGAGGGCGGGGGGAAATTTTATAAGAGGGGGATAATGGAGTTGCTTTATAAATGGCAACATGTTTGCGAACAAAACGACGCATATTTGACTTAAATCGGACAATTCTAGGTATGTTAAATAAAGCGTTGAAATTTGATCACAAATACGACATTACTTTTTCCCCAACCCAATATATTTTTTTTTAAGGAAGAAGACAATTGAATGCTGCTGCGCGGTTTGCCATTTAGCAGAGCGATGTGACGCCCCCGAGTTGCAGGGTCGCCTGTCATTTATATCTAGTGGACTGGTTTGCTTACTTATCACGGCAGTGAAATATGGACTTGCCGTCGCGGCAATTGTACTGAATGTACTTTCGCGTTGCGTAGATAATGTCGTACCTTTAAGTTGAAGTGCGTGTCGTTCCGTTCCGCGATGAAAAGCGCGGTGAATGCTGTGCTTGTTGGCTTGTGACCGTTCAGCTGTCAAAACGGAAATTGAAGACGTAATTATTTAGGAAACACTTCGTGCAGTCGGTTGTTTTGTACGCAATATGCTTTAATGGAGTAATCTCTTCGTTCCTCACCTTATTTGACATTGTTTTTAAGTCACGACGCGAAGGTGATTCCAAACTGACATAACCCTCGCGGTTAGACGCAAACGTCAAACGGGACCCTTGCCAGGCTCACGAACACGTATACGTCAATGGAACGGAGGTAATGAGAATCTACTACGTCATATAAACTAATCTACTACTACGCTTTTTAAAAAAAAACAGGTAGAAAATGGAACAATTGACGTTTACCTTTTTTGCCAATCGCGACAAATGTTCGTTCCGTGCAGCGTAAGAATTGGAGTTTTTTTCAGTTTTCATTTTGCTATCATGTACATCGCGAGAACATCCAGCATCAATTCGAAATAGGTTAGCAGAATAATATATTGGTTCCAGTATAATATTAAAGTCGTTTGAGTTAGCTTGACCCCGGTTTTTGTTTCGTACGTGGGTTTGCTATTGCGGAATTAACAACACAAGATGGGTGCAGTGGAGAAACTCTTTAGCGCAAAGCGGTCGCTGGTTAATAGTTGATCGCGCTCCGCTTCGTCTTGCAAAGTCGTGCGTATGTGTGGTTTTTGCGGGACCTGGCTCGAAAGGACATCACGTAGTTGTGAGTTCCACGATTGTTTCTCTTTGTTTGAATTATGCACGATTGCATCGGTCCGGTGGGGAACCTTCGCCGCGTTGAGCGTCAGATGGTGGTGCGTGCCGTAAACAAACGAGGAAAATGTTCTGCTTGATAGTAGACGGCTCCGGCCGCCGCGTTGTCAAGTTGTCAGCATGATCACCTGAAATGATTATTAAAATGTTGTTGGACTGCCGCAAGGGCTGTGGATTATGTGCTCTTGTCTTTCCGTACATCTGCTGCATTGTTTGTAGCAGATGCAGACCTTTTGTTATTTTCTGAGAAACTTTCTCTTTGCCAAAAGACCGTGGAGTCTAAACTCTCTAGTTTAGGGTGTTGGGCGGGGTGGAGGGACTTTTAGTAGCGGTCGACTTCAATATGGCGTCGCGTTAGTCCTCCGGGCAAGGACGTGGTGTGATTGTCGCAGCCGTTTCGACCTGCTTTGAACAAGGAATCGAACCAGGCACTCCTGGTATGTATTCCTATTAGCTGTCGCCAACCGGCAGAAACTAATTGCACTGTTATTTCCTCCTCGAAGCCAAGTTAAGTGTGTTTAACATTCTGCCTGTGACTTAAAATGTCCAGTCTTTCGTGTATCCATATAATTACGGTTTTCCGAATGACAGATGGAAGCACATAAACATGGTAACACTAGTGCATAAAGCTGGAGTGTTGTGGTCGCTGACAAGTTGAAGGGAAGAAAAAGCAAAGTTGGTTCGTTTTACTGTTTATCGGGTTCGAGGAGTTATTTCCGCGTCTTTAGTTCTTGCCCTTGGAGGCTGGCCACTAAAGAAACTTCCTAACCACGGTAGAGTGAAATCCACGACTTCAGTGTATTTATTGTCTAATAGAGACCTCCACTACGTTCCACAGTTACCGTGGATCACAGTGTGCGCTTTCGAGGCCCATTTGAGCAGCGTTTCACGCACGCATCCCAAGTTTTGTCACTTCTTGGTTTTTCGTCCCGGACTTGTTTCGTCTTTTGCGGCATAGCGTTGTCAACAACGCAGAAACCAGGCCTGTTTTTGTCTATGGAATTCAATGAGCGTAGTGTGCTGCGTTGGCTTTTGGTCTGTTAAGTGGAGCAAATTGGGAACATTAGGCTCCCTAACGTGACGTTTCGTCTATACTCACAATATACATATATCGATCGAATCTCCAGTTCGGCTTGTGCGTTGCCTCTCTGTCAGAACGGACGCACAGTTCAGTATAACCACCCGTTAATGGGACAATTTACCGGTGTTTGGTCTGTGCCACCTTATCACTGCAGCCATGGAGCAGAAAGGCCAATATGCCCGTGCCTGACTGCCAGACTGGATACGCCGAATCGCTAAAGATTACTAAATTCTGCGCCAGTTTAATAGTCTAAGCAACGTTTTGTGTAATCCTAAAATATAACGATGTAATGTTTATCAATTTCTCCCAGTTCAGAGTTCTACATCACACTTCCACGCTTGCGAAAGAGTTCAAACCGCGAATTATCAGGATCGACTCACGGCGTTTTACTTCTGGTTGCCAGCAACGTCGCCACCACTGATAGTTGAACCGCGTCCAGGTAAGCAAATAACTGGAGACCCAGCACCTCAGAAGGCGCCGCTTTAAGACACCTCTCCCTGACCAGGACTTATTACGACTGCCAGCGGCCAACTGCAAGAGACAAGGAACTCATCATTGTTCGAGGAAATATATAATTTTTATCTGTGATATTGACTTAAAACCATTAATTATTGTCGAAAGAAGAAATTAAGCAAAATATACATAATAAGTAAGAGGATATAGTGGAGAAATTCAGCAAAGGAACGATACACAAACACTGATGAGAGAAAAGTTCACATTCAACAAGTTGGATAAAGTAAGGTTTACTGTTTAGGTTCTGCTACCGTTAGAAACCAAACCGCACGAAGTACTCAATTGGAGATCACTCGGCCAATCCTGCAGCCGCCATAATTGACCACTGGATCATCCGAACGCTGATTAAAATCATGTAAATTAAATGTAAATAGAATCCATCTTAGCAAATTCTCAGCACAGTACAACGCTGCTGGCTTCATTCCTGCTACTTACTGTCGTCATTCTTCATCATTCAAAGTTGAACAACGAACCTCCACAGTGTCTATCATTATTGGATTTTCTGGTCGATCCAAAAACACTGCCTCGTGAG
The DNA here is from genome assembly GCF_905115235.1 of Hermetia illucens. Taxonomy (NCBI): domain Eukaryota; kingdom Metazoa; phylum Arthropoda; class Insecta; order Diptera; family Stratiomyidae; genus Hermetia; species Hermetia illucens. The sequence goes on along the minus strand of NC_051855.1, from coordinate 8,804,915 downwards.
CAGAATATAAAACCGTCCGGATCGCTTATAACCACGAGTCGATGATGAATTCGTCTGCATCCTCGTCTTCAGTTAACAGTGGAGGTGGGAGTGGCGGGACTGCTGACGGTGGAGATGGCAGTGATACTGCCTCAGGCGGTGGGGGTGGTGGCGGCGGAACGGGGTCCGAAATTGACAGAGGCGGTAGTTTTGTCACATCTAACTCAACGAGTATGATCAATAAGAGTTTCGTGCTGAGGAAGCCAACCCAAACTGGAAACATGCAGCATTCCACCGATCTTCATCCCACAACAGGTGAGTCAGCATTTCTTATCATGCATGTTTTATCCAAAGTCCTCGCTGCCATACATGCGGTAATAGTAGTGCTTCATGAAGGATATTAATGTTCAAGCCTTTCGTGGTACGCAAATGGTAGCTAAAGGTGTTAAAAACTCCCTTCACATTCATAGGTGCTCAAGTTTTTGTGGGTTACCCTTTGTCCAAAGGACATTAGCTGTTGCGTGTGACCTAGAGAAACTGTTCATGCATTAAGGAGTCGCTAAATCCACATCCACTTGATGTTGGATCAGACCAATATATAGGGTTGGGGAAAAAGTAATGTCGTATTTGTGATCGAATTTCAACGCTTTATTTAACATACCTAGAATTGTCCGATTTAAGTCAAATATGCGCCGTTTTGTTCGCAAACTTGTTGCCATTTAGAAAGCAACTCCATTATCCCTTTCTTATAAAATCTCCCCGCCCCCCCTCCTTATTTGCAAAAAAACTCAGACAGCCAGTTTTCGCAAGCCTCTTTTGAGGCGTAAGGGGATCAGTACTGCCTAAGTCTCCGTTTCGTACTCTCGTCAGCAAAAATTGGCTATAGAAGCTACGGCATATATCTACTAACTGATAGCTGTGAAGCATAGCTTTGCAATGATGCAGCCCTTACTCTTAACAGTAATTTTCTTTTAAACCGCGTCACTCACTATCATGGCGTAGTAGATTCTGTCCTTTTGGGTGTAAATGAAACCCTCGTCACTGCCGGCTAAGCTTTCTTTGCCACTTTTTGGGTTGACAAGTGGGGATCGTTAGAAGACTGCTGCGGGTTTGGTTCACCTTTGAACACAAACATTCCGAGCACCCTGGATTTTTCTCTCAGCGTTGATATAATCAGGGGGTTGTAGTACACGTGAAGGCGACTTGCACACGCCTGGAGACGGATCTTACTGTCGGTAAAACTGTGATTTCTGCAGATGACACCGACTGGAATTGCGTTTTAGTTATGCAGAGGCGCACTTTTTTGTGTATAGGTTAGCTGAAGGCGTTTACGCACAAAGTGTTGGAGACTCTCGCAACCAACCAACTAAACACCTCCTCATCAGAGAACTAGGCTGGAATCATTTGATACATTACTTCGAGTTAGCTCTTCCACTCTCTCGGCTTAAGGAACCACAAAGACACTAACGAGAGGGAAGAGGAAGAAGAGAATTGTTGGTTCAATCGACCCCTTACCGTCCAGTCCTTTCATCGGTAGAGCTCAATCTTCCTCCCAACAAAAAGAACCCAAACGTATGCGCAACATGATTCCATTTGTCAGCGCTCCTCAGCACCTCTTCGGCTATGTGGTCTAGAGGGAGCTCTACTATGTTTGCATAAAGTTGCTAACGAGTTTCATCCCACCTTTCACAACAGAAAAAGGTGTGATCGACGTTGTCCTTTTCAGAACACGCAATCAGGGGATTGTGCCTTCGCAATGTTGAGCGGATAAGACTGAAAACCTGAATAAGGAAGTAATCAATCTCTTTTAGCTTTGGATTCAGTCATTGATGAGCCGCGCAGGTTATCTGCTTTTGATTAATTTTGCCAAAAGAGTTGCTAGTCGTTTAGTGATTTACTGTTCTTTACGAGCAGCCATCTCTCTGGCGCTTTTATATGCCTTTACGCTCTTTAGTAAAAAGGACAACGTCTATCATTCGCGCGATCACCATCACAGGCGGTTTTGAGAAAGTGCGATATACACATGCCACTCTGAAAGCTCCCCGTCACTCCACTTGGGCAAGGTGCTTACCATACACATTTGCTCTGCCTCGGACGAAACCGGAAACCGTACATTTTAAGTATTGGGTGCTAGCCCAAAAAAGGGGTTTGTGGTCCACAAGGTTTCGCCCCAAGTGGTTCGGTCCACCATCAGGGGAATGGTTCTATATCTCCACGCCGCAGAGTAGAATTGACTGTGTTGCGTTCATAGGAAGAGGACTCCTGGCAGATTTACGGCCCTCAATATTTGTCATAAGCCGATTTCAGGCCGAGATTCCAGTTGAGATTCTCTTTTTGGTTAAGATAACTACTTTGGGTTTTTCTCGAGTCCAAGACTGAAACCATCCATCCGCTTACTCGTCGCATCAATATGACAAGTCTGCTTTACACCGGCAACAAGCGCCACTACAGCATCTGCATTACCAACAGGCTCGTCGAGTCTCAGCAGGGGCCTGGTCCTAGGAAAGATTTCTGGGTAACTCGCTTAATATTCGCAAGAGATTGCTCGACACGTAGATTGAATTTTCTAGTTCGCCTAGCATATTTGTCCACCTTAGGGAATTGAAGGTATTTCTGACATGAAGTGTTACAGGAGCAGTACCCGTCGAGATTGCCAGCTTTACGTCACAGCTCGATGAACGACTTCCACATCTTCCTGCTCTCAAAGCCAACTACCGGGTGATAAGTCTCAAACAACATATATTGTTTCAGCGAGGCTGCCTGTAGCATAACTTAGTAGCACCAAGAGCGTTCTGCATGGACCGGAAGAGATGGTAATCACTTGGTGCCATGTCCGGACTATACGATGGATGTGATAGGACATCCCATCCGAGCCCCCGTAGGTTCCGGCGGGTCATCAAAGATATTGGACGTCAAGCGTTGTCCTGGTGGAATACAACATCATTCCTATTGACTAATCCTGGCCGCTTCTGGTCAATCGCCTGCTTCAAACGGTCGAGTTGCTCACAGTAGAGGACCGAATTGAGAGTCTGGCCATAGTTGAGCTGCTCATAGTGAATGACTCCCTTCCAATCCCACCAAACACACAGCAAAACCTTCCTGGCCGTCAATCCGAGCTTGGTGATGGTTTGGGCCGGCTTGCCGCGCTTCGACCACGATCTTTTTCGCTTGAGATTTTCTTGCGTGATCCACTTTTCATCACCAGTCACCATCCACTTCAATTCAATGGGTCGAATTCCGTTTCAGTAGTACATCGCAGGGGTTAATTCAGTCCAAGAGTTTTTTTCCGTCAACTCGTGTGGCACCCAAACATTCAGTTTTTTTTTTTTGGAATCCAATTTTCTGCAAATTGTTCCAAACGGTTTTATGGTCCTTACCCAGTTCCAGGCCAATCGAGCGAATGCTAACATGCCTACTTGGATGATTTCGACGATTTTATCGGTTTCTACGACGATTGGCCTACCAGTACGGGTTATATCTTCGTCATCCACTACACCAGAACGAAATCGATCGAACCAACGCTATGCTGTGCGAATGGTTACAGTATCGGACCCATAAACTTCACAAAGTTTTTTGGCTGCCTTCGTTGCATTTTTACCTCTCAGGTAGTAGAAATGTAAAATATGGCAAATTTATTCCTTGGTGGACTCCATCTTTGACGCGCTATAACTTGAGACTGAAACGTACGATCATGAAACTGTCAAAGAGACACCTGTAGCCCAGATTGTCGCTGTATAGTATGACCCGTTGCGATAAGTACAACACAAGATATGTTTAAGTGTCGCCATCTATTGACAAAATACGACATTACTTTTCCCCCAATCTAATATACTCCCACTCTTGACCTAACCAAGTTTTGGTCTCAAGTTTGGGTGGATTTATGTTCAATATAATCCGCACTCATGCTGTTTTGTTATTATAAAAAGGAGCGTGTAACACATGCGAACCCCTTCGGTTGCTTGGTGCTCCTAGGGTAGAGATGAGGCCGCTTCTGCCTTGGTACGAAATATTAGGTTGTTGCACATGAAATGGTCGGTTTGGTGCTAAAATTTGAAACGAATGTAAAGCTTACAAAAAATTATTTAATTCATCAAAATAGGTGCCAGTCGATTCAAAACATTTCTCCCAGCGAGATACAAGAGCATGTATGCCAGTTTTGTAGAAACCCAATTTTCGGGTGTTGATAAACTCGTCGGAGGCAATTTTGATTTGGCCTCCCAATTCCTAAATTGTTTTTCCGCCAAAAAATGATCCAAATGCTTAAAAAAGTGATAGTCGATTGGCGAAAGGTCCGGTGAATAAGGTGGATGAGGCAGAGTCTCCTACTACAATTCGTTCAAATTTTGAACCCTTGTTCTGGATACATGAGGTCGTGTATTGTCCTGAAGGACTATCACACCGTCTTCGTTGACCAATCTCGCCCATTGAATACTCAATTTTTGGTGCATTTCCTCGATTTGGGCACAGTATTTCTATGCATTTATCGTTTCTTCAGGTGCCAAAAAGAATAGTAGATAACTCCAGTTGTAGACCGCTAAACAGTCCCCATTACCTACCTTCTTCTGACGGAGGCTCGGTTTCGGTGTATACTTCGGTGGCTCATCAACATCTAGCCATTGCGCTGATAGGCGACAATTGTATGATATTCACTTTTCATCACATGTCACTATTCTGTGCAAATAGGGATCGCTTCTGTTGCGGGAGAGTCAAGAACTGCAAATTTCCATTTGAAGCGCCATGTTTTGCTTCGTAGGGGCGTGCGGAACGCATTTGTCGAGCTTTTTCATCTTTTCAAGTTGTTGCAAGTGCCAGGAAACTCTCGAATAATATATGGCCAGTTTCTCTGCAATGTCTCTCACAGACTGACGTGTGTCGGATTCAATTAACAAACGCAGCTCGTCGTTGTCAATCGATGGTTCTGGATTTCCACGTGGTTCACTTGAGGGTTTACGGCGGCTGACCAGAATTCAATTCAGTATGGGTACTGCCTATTAGATCTACAGCTTTTTTTTTTTAACTTTTCTAAATTGACACAATGAGATGATTTCTTCTCTATTCACTAGTGTTTTTCAGTTTTGGTATGAAACCATCTTTTTATTTTCTATTCAGTATCAATCTGCCATTTACTGGCGAACCTTGATGAAAATGTGTAGTCTGTGAATTCCTTTACATCCAGTTAATGGAATGATTTTATGTCGAGTTTAAGGGGGGTACATATTTGTGTTATTTATTTTTATAAGGTCATGTAAGGTATCAAATGAATGAGCTCAATTCTTTTCAAAACTAGTTGAATTTATATAACTTCAAAACCAGATGAAGATATAACTGCTTAAATTTTAACGAAATATCAAGTTCATTTTAAATTCCAATACGCATTATCTTAATGGTACTTTTAACTTACAAAAGTGCAATATTGATAAAATTTGCCTCATTATGTTAGCTTTCAAATGACATGTAAAAATGATGGGTTCCATTATGGAAAATTCAGCAATAATAATAAAACTCCGCCGTAGCCGGTCCCAAGCCCGGTTGTGAAAGGAGGAGGGATGGATAGCTTCAGACTGAATGGCTGTACGCCACCGCAGCGTCTCAGGGGGTAGGTGAGGAAAGTGCAGGAACTTTGCAGTCTTGCAGATTATTTACTGAGGAAACTATCCCAACACCTGGCAGCTAGGTATAAAATGCAAATCCATCCAATGAGAGAAGAAGAAATTTGAGGTCCGGTACGGATAACCGGCGGGAGTCGTCTGACTTGGTGACTGAGTCGGGCTCCCGTAATGGACAGCACAGCATCGAAACCACTAATCGCGAAGCAGTTCGACGTTTAGTCGCCATGATGACCAGGAGCATTGCTTTGACTACCGCAGCTGTTTCGCCACAGTTTGTGGCAGCAGGTTCGCATAGGCAACGGATGAAGTGAACTGAGGAAATAAAACTCTTCATCATCAGCTCCTACTACGAAATAACGACGGGGGCCGAGCATATCTTACTGCAACTTGTTCCACCAGAGATTCGTCGAGCGTTTTCCGCAATTTACGCACGTGACTGCAACGAGTCGCTGACCAGTACCGCTTTATAATTCGTAGCGATACAATCCCGGCTACCATCAGGGAGCGTGTTCGACTTGAGGTCACCACGGAAACTGGGGACCGAGAGCCGATGGGGGCAGAGGCGGCGGCATCAACAACTTCACGCTGCACTGCAGGCATCAGTTCAGTACTCGGCGAAGTATTCTTCTCCATCGTCCGGCTGAGGTTCGGGACGAATTACAAAGAGCGTGTATAGGATTCTCGGAAATGGATCCTTTGCATAGACCAGGCGTTTCCATACTCTATTCATCTGCAGCCACTCCGAAAATTCTATCTCAAATAAATGATGAGATTGCATCTCGACTGTGTGCTGATATTTCGCTGCTGCAACGACCATCAATTGTGTATTGTAGTGCAGTTACGCTTCTTAGACTGCACGATCAGAAGTTTCAATTTTATGGTATTGGTTTGAGTGACCGAAGAGATCCACCATGGAAATTTGGCGTGGCTGACTAAGCAGTACATTGCTGGGCTGGTTCAAATTAGCACTGGGAATGCCAGCAAATAGGTGAGAAATAAACGGCAGAAAGAGCTCCCGGCGGTCACCACGTGGAGGTGGAGATAGGGTTTGGTTGTAGAGCTGTTGGTGTTGGTTCAGCAGGCATTTCCCAGGTTTTATGCTCCATCATGTGTACCAACTGCATGTAGATACCTTTTTATCTATACCTGCCCTTTAACTTACTTGTTTTTTGGGATGTCAAGGCGCTAATATTTCCTATCTAAGCGAATACTAACATTTGATACAGGATAATTTGTATTCGCACTTGGAAGCATGAACACAGCAAAATTTGTGTTCACACCCCGTTCTTGTTCTTCAGCCTTTGTTCCGTTCACAAGCCGGGTCGGCTCGCTGTGATCGGTTTCGCTACTTTATTTTATCAAATGCCTGATCTGGGTGTAATCGGGAGTGTTTTAAATCCCCATCAAACGTATTAAGCCACCATTGTTTCGGCCGGCCTTTTAGTGATCTGGCAAGGGAGTTCTCATCGGCGCGAACTACGTGACCATACCATCGAAGAAGCCTCTCTCGTAGTTCGATCGTGGATATCCTCATTTCGGATGTCATCAAAACGTGTCATACCACTAGTCCAATGCAACATCTTCGTCTCCATTACTGCAAGACGCCGTTCATTGTCTTTTACAGTCGGCCAACACTCAGAACCATTAGAGAGCGACAAGACGGACGAAATTGCGGTAAATTTTAGTTTTGAGATGTTCGTTGATACGTCGACCACAAGGAACACCAGACAGTGATTGTGTCTCTTTCATGGGAATCGGTCGTCAAAAATTCAATTTTATTCAGAATCAATCTGAGACCGTGTTGCATGAGGCAATCATTCCATTCTTGGACAAGTTGCTCGAGATCATTTATGTTATTAGATGCTAGGAAAACATCATCTGCATAAAGCAGTGTATAGGGCACTGGACGTTGGATGTACAAATTTTACAGTTGTCCGACTATTAGTTTATGGGATAGAACATTTTGAGTGGAGCAACTTTTGTTAGTGTGAAGAAAGTGAATTAAAAAGGAATTTCGTGTGTTAAAAAAGCATTGCTTTTTGGCGAAAAAAAAAAAAAACTATTGAAGCCAAGGCGTAATTTGAGAAATATTCGAACTTTGCACTAGGAAAATGAGTCACTGAGAAGTGGTTTGCTAAGTTTAAACAAGGCCAAATGAGCACCGGGGACGATGCACGCAGTGGTACACCCCAAAGAGGATATTACCGAAGAAAAGTCCACAAAATAATTTTAGATGACCGCAAAGTGAAGTTGATCGGGATAACTGAGGCTCTAAAAATATCAAAGAATTGTGGTGGACATTCTTTGGATGAATGTCTGGGTATGCCAAAGCTCTGCTCAAAATGAGTGTCACACGCGGTCGCAATCGACCGAAAAAAAACGAGTTGACGATTCTGAGCAGTGTTTGAAGCTCTTCGTCCATACAAAATCCAAATTTATGCGTCGATATGTGACAATGGCTGGCTGGACTATTACTTATCGTTATTAGAGCGTCTTAAGGATGGCGGAAAACGGACCCATTTGAAGAAAAGGAAAGCGCTGTTTCATCAAGGCAATGCGTCATGTGGCAAAATTGCATGAATTGAGCTTCGAATTGCTTCCGCATCCACCGTATTCTCCAGATGTGGCCCCCAGAAACCACGGATATCCTCGACGATCCTGGTTAATATTTAGGCAAGACATCAGTACATGGTAGAATAAGGGCTGCTTAAATTTTGGTCAGAAAGATCTTCCGCTATTTATTTAAAACGACCTGACGAATGAGACAGTACATAAAACTCCCGCAACCTCAGTTCATCTGCCTGTTACCTGCTTTTGGATCGATCCTCCTTTTGCTACCACTACTCCTGAAACTCTATTCTTATATTCTAGCTTGGGTCGAAATTTTCTATCAATTGAACCGTTGCCTCTCCAATATCTCTATTGTTTGTGTCGCATTCAATTGCCTCGTCAAATTTAACGGTACTTTGTACAGATTTGAATCTAGAAAATATCACAAGCCAGTCGGTCAGTGGACATAATTGTTTAGTTTTTTCCCTTCTTACTCGCAATAGTGGGCTTCTCCCGTACGTGTTTGATTGTGATTTTAATCACTAAAATAAAGAGAAAATCAAATCAGAATTTCTCTATATTTTCGTTATCAATCGTGGTTGGTTAGTTAAACAAGTGAAAAAGATACTTTAAAGCAATATTTAGCTTGCTATTATAGCCAATTCGACATAGAAGCAGCAGACACTGTTACTTTAGCAACGCAGGCTTATAATTTAATAACAATATATCCCAAAAGCGGCAATTCGTCTCCGCGAGAGATTCGCAGCAGAACATTGGAAATATCCTTGGAACCGTATACGGATTTCGTTTAAGCCTTCCCGGGAGTAGTGGCATTTCATCGACAATCCTGCAATTAAAACCCTGTTCTCTTGCCACTAAGTCTTTATTGTGTTGCTTGGCTTTTTACAGTTCCCTAACGGAATGGTGAAGATCTCTAAATTCTTCCATCGTTCAAATAATCTACCGCTCTTAAAATTTTATCTTATATCAAGAGGAATTCTGGACAAAACAAGTATAATCAATTTCAACATCCTAGGCCTAAACCTTACAAAATTAACTTTTCTTCTTATATTTCAAGACGAGCACATTTACAAAATGGCGCCGGAAGCTGTTGATCCTGCTATACTGAGCCGTGGCTCTTTGTCTTTGCGACGGTACACACGTTCAGCGCTTTTAATATTGCGAGACGACGCTCTGTCCAAAGTTCGTCCTGAGTGTACGAATGATCCCCGTCTATCCAATCTAGGATTTTGGCGACTGCCGGACTCGTCGTCGACATTGTCGTATTCTTCTACAAGCAATTCACATGGAACGGGAGGCGGGATCTCAGTAAGCGGAAAGAGTAGCGGAGTTGGTGGCAATAGTAGTAGCGGTAACAGTGGCGGCGGTGTCAACAATTCCGGCGGAGGTAGAATCTTATTTGGGGTGTCGAATTCAAATGCTGGCGGCAACTCAAAAAGTGTCATGGATCATCGAAGTATATCCTCGTCACATTTGATGCCAGCTTTTATGAAACGGCGTGCAGTGATACCGAGCGCATCAACCCTATCCAACAATAATTCGTCTTCCGGCGGTGGTGGTGTCGGTGGCTCGCCAATGCTTCAATCAAACGAGGCCTCGAAGGACTCTTCGATTTCACAGAGACATCGTAAAGACTCACAGCACCAGCAGATGTCACAACAAGACATAATCCTTTCTCCGCAGCGAAAGTCAATAAACATGGGCTGTCAAATGCCTGCCTCGGCCTCTAATCAATATCCAGATCGTGACCTACAAACATCATTGCGAGAGCGGCGGATTGGCAGTGGACGATTGCCACCGCGCGATGTTAATTGGGATTATAGACCTGAAAAGGAGGCAATGACGGCAGTGAATAACGAGAACGAGAACTATAACAACAGCGGTCCCGCTAGGTTAAGTGGGAGTCAAAACATAGGGTCATACCGGAATATACCAGGGGGAAGCGGCAATAGTGGTCAGGAATTTCGTGAGCATCGTTTTGATCGGCGGTCTTTTGGTCGAAACAACTCCGGAAGCGGCGGTGATTACCTGGAGCGTGATAACCGCGACGGGAGCAACAATAATGTTCGACGCTTTATTTCTTCTCTGGCTGGTAATTCGTCAGGCGGGCACGGTGCAGGACACGGATATTCAGGAAACGAGCGCCGTTCTAAGCAGTACAATGACTCACGGTGTGATGAACCGGAATGGCTTAATGCTGGTCCCATATCACAAGACGACACAATTGAACTACGCGGCTTTGATGAAGCTGAAGACATGCCCAACTATCATCATTATGAAAAGGAGGATAACACACATGGATATAAATCGTATAAATCAGGCGCTAGTAATTCCAATCATAATCAGTCTTCATTGGGTAAGGAGACTCACTCATTGAAAGATGGCGCTCGAGAAGTTGAGAACGATGATCCCCATCCTGCAACGAATCATCAAACCCCGCCACCAGCAAGAAGTACGCCCACTAAAAATGCTCACGATACCAACAACAACATGAACAACAATGTACCCTCTCAGCCATCTGAAAGTAGCGACAGTCATAGCTCGACTGTTGGGGAACGAAATCAGAATTCAGAAGATCGGGACAGCAAGCACATTAATCTAAACTTTGATGAAATTCTCAAGATGGAATCGCTAAACGACATACTTGCAGTGCGTATAGACCGTTTATAATAAATAGTTGTTTCAAATTTGTATGTTTGCATTCCAGGGTGACAACAACAATCGCAAGAGCGGCTCATCTCGATTCAGTCAATGGTTTAAACACTCAAGTCCGACAAACCAGACTAATATGGGCAGACATTCGGACAGTCGTCGATCTTCGCTGCATGAAGAGCTAAACAACATGATAAATGGTTTGATTTATACTTCCAGTATATTTGCTTTATGTGTTTACAGTTTTGTATTTCTTCAGTTGAATCCAATCAGCAACCCTATTTGGGAATGGCTGGTGGCACTGCCTCGCATCCCCAGCAACAGCAGCGTATCCACACGACTCAAAATCAACTACATCCAGATAATAGTGGTGATAAGTATTTCGTACCGATTTCACCAGCAGCCGGAGCAAACAGTCGTCAGCAGTCATCCACTAATCATCCTTTGCTGGACTTTCTACTCAAAAACAATTTGCTTGGTCAAAACACTCAGGCTATCCCAGGGGCCGGTATACCTAGCAGTGGAGGAGGTAGTGTTTCAAGTCAAATGGTCCATGGATCTTAAATCCATCCCGAGAATAACGACATTTTTATGTTTTTTTTTTTTTTTTTTTTTATATAAAGCTGCAGCGATTCCCAGTGTTGAGGAGCTTGAAGCCCGTATGCGGAAAAATGAGCCTCTTGGAGATGCCGTGGGTTTCCAGCAGCCATCCCAAAATCAATTCAACAAACTGTCATCAAATGTTGCCCCGGTAACGCATCACCCAAATCATTCCCAGCAACCGCAAACGGGCCAGCAAGGGCTCGTCGGGCATCAAAATCACAGCTCACCACCACCTCAACCGCAGGAAATAGAAATCTTTAAAAAAATTATTAATGCATTACAACAGCAGCAACACCAGCAGCAACAACAGCATCAGCAACAGCATCTACTTATTCAACAGATGCTGTTGGGCCGTGCACAGCAACAACAGCAACGATCAATGCAACAGCAGTTCCATGCACAACAACAGCAGCTACTCCAAAAATTCATGCAAATCAATAATAACAGTCAAGTCAATCGAAATGATTTGAACAAGCTTCCCGAAGCTCAAAGCATTATTCAGGGTAGGTAATTTAGTCTGGTTTTTAGCTACCTGGTCGGTCTGGATTGCGTAGTTAGATATCGTCGCCGATCCTAAAGTGTAGTAAAATTATTGTTATCGCATTCTAGGTATCGCTCGTGGCGAGATCACCCAAAATTCTTTACTTCAACAATTAGCTAGTACATCGGTGTCGGTGCGCGATCGTGAAATAATCATTTCCGTGCTTAATCATTTCACTCAACAACAGCAACATTCTAATACTTCGCCCGTGCGCCCAGTGATTTCACCATCCACTACTATTCAGCAGCAACTCCAACTCCAGCAACACTTAACCAAAAACTGTAATAACAACTCGACCGGATTATCCGTTGCTGGCAATAATTGCGGGAACGGAAACACTACTAGCAGTGACAATTGCGGTAATAATAATAGCACCATAGGTAATGGTGGAGGAGGTGGTAATGTTGCTAACGCCGGTTCCACCGCGACTTCCAATCTATTATGTTCCCCAGCTCAAAAAGCACCGCCAGCGATTGTGCATCAACCACCTCCAACTGCTCAGTCTTCGAATGATATTCTGCAATCACATCTTCTATTTCAACAGCAAACCCAAAAGTCATTACGTCTCTCACCGTTACCTAATGGTTTGTTGTTTTTTGCTTCGTCCCTGTAGTATTCCCCGCTTTCAGTTGAGATTTTCTTTTTTCTTCCCCCGTTTCATTTCTCGATAAATGTTCAGTGTATCCGCAGCTTGCTGTTGCTCAATTATATTCCTGTTTGGTTTTTTAGGCCTGTTATCACCTTATCCTCAATTGTTTTTAGTTTGCAAAGTGTGGCCTGATTTGGTTTGATCTTGAGTCAACTACCACTTTGGTTGCCAAAACCGGCCGATTTTATTTAATGTTTAGTTAGGTGTTAATTTGAATGTCAGCATCGTAGTTAAAAATTTGATATTTCCTCAGGACTTCCACAACGAATCCCCTCTCCACGTGAGCTGCAATTCCACACACAAAGCATAATGCAGAACGCTTTAATCAAAAAGAAGCTGGAAGAGCAACAGGAGAACTATCGTAGAAGGCAGGAGATCGAGAAGCAACAGCAACAATCGCATCATGGTGGAGCTTCAGCTAGTGGGAATGGAATGCCTGGTGGTTCTGATCTTGTGGATCCTATTACGATGCAACAGTTTTGTCATTCACCGCCACCATCGCAGCCACAGCACCAGCAATCACAACAGCCACATAGTATCCAAGTCAATTCCCCAACGCCCCTTGCATTCACCCCGACTTCAGTTCTTCGAAAAATGACTGCAGAAAAGGATAATCTCGGGAGCGCCGGAAGCAATAGCACCGGCGGTGATTCTTCAAAGAATTTAAATTCGTCGAATGTTATGCAGTCCATTTTAATGTCAAATGTAAATGCTGCAGTTTCTGTTCATCAGCAACATCAATCACAACCACGTATGATACTCGGAAGCGGAAGTGCGGTCCAACAACAGCAAAATCAACACAGTCAACCTCCGTACGGTGGAACTGGTGGCACGGCTGGAATGAGTGGTCCATCAATCTCGCCTCAAACAGCTGCTCTGCAACAAGTCATGCGAAATAATCAGGCAAAGTGGAATCAAATGAATCTCAATCAGATGAAGCCTATGGGTAAGAAGAATCAGTTTTCGCAATTATTTATTGACCAAACAATAATATTCTGCTCCGAATGAAGGACGACCTATTCTCAAAGGACGACCTGTGAGCGTTCCTGATCAGGCGCCTCCAATGCAGTCTGTCATAATTCCACCAGCGCCACAAATCCCCTACGGCAAAAATATGGATTTTCATCAGCAACATCAACAGACAGCAGCCCAACAACAGGTAGGTATCCGTTTTGTAACATCCCATTTCCCCCCAAGAGTATCCTCTCCACGACTAGCAGTTCCACAGTTATCAGAATTAATTCATTCCAACTATTCAGTTGCAGCAACATCAACAGCATTTCCAATTATTGCAACATCGACAACGCATTCGGGCACAGCAATTCCAGCATATTCAATATCGTCAACAAATATTACAGAAGCCTAGTGGAAGTAGTGCCGGTACAAATCAAGGACCAGCAAACATGTCAATAAACAGTGGTGAGTATTTACACTTTTATATACCCTCGATAAGTCCGCATCTCCAAGATATTTTTCATATTTCATTGCAGTACCGGATGCAACATCATCCGCCTCGTCTAATCAAAATTCCCAACCGGTACTTCATATTGTTCCATCGGTCGTTCCGGGACCGACAGTTCCTGGCCCAGGGAACAATACAAACAGCCCCACAGCAGCTGCTGCTGGCGTGGCAAACAGTGGAAACAGTAGCGGCATCGGAATAAATTATCAACGTGATGGCGGACTGTCGCCAACAAGTAATCAGTTAGCACGATGGTTCTCACCAGAACTATTAGCTAAAGCGTCAGCTGGAAAGCTACCATCACTGAATATGGGACAGGCACTGAGCTTGGAAGAATTCGAACGAAGTATCCAACATTCCTCGGCTGCAGTACACAATTAATTATGTCTATCTAGAGAAACAATGAAGGATGTGAGAGTTTGGCAGCGCTCCTCCAGTGTCTATCTGAAATAGAGGGGAGTAATTCACTTTCAGAAAGGTCTACAATTAAATTCGTTACTGTCATCCTATCGTGATCGTTCTACTTCAAAATCATCATTTATGCCGCCGCTTCGTTGGAATTCTGTGGAGTTAATTACAATAATTGACGCTTAAAAACCTGAGTTCTCATGCCCGCGTGACCTATTCAATTATGAGATACTTCTATTTGATAGGCTGAATTTATGAATGAATTATATAGACTTGTATATCTTCACTGTTTCCGCCACCAATCAGTTGATACCCCTACTACGTCCTAGCTATTATGAATCTGAGTTTTGATGTTTGTGTATCGGTTCCGTCGTTATTATTTTCCTTTGAAATCATGAAATCTTATTTGGATATCGCAGGTGTACATGATATCGCACGAGATTTGAAGTAAACATGTTGAAAACGAACATAATTATTAATATATTATGAAATACAGTAAATTTCTGGTTCTTCTAAAGAGGGACGAAACTAGAAGAATGTGAACATTTATCATAAGTTGTAACAAATTGTCGTGTAAACAGCAAAATATGAAAGGAAGAAACCAATGATTTCCCACTTCTGTTATTTCACGTTTTTAATTTCTTTATAAAAAGCAAAGGATCATGAATATTTTAGTTTGAAGCAAAACAAAAAACTCATATGAGAATGAAATACCGAAAATAAAGAAGAGAAAAAACAAATTAACAATTTATTCAAGTTGCTTCAAGGGAAAGTGTACGTGCTGGACTTGAATCGTGTTGTTCAAACGTGTGGTTGGTTGGGGCTCCAACCTCGATTCCCTTTACTGGAATAGAAACTGTTCCAATCTCGACTAGCTAAGTAAAGATAGATAGGTGATGTATGTCATATTACAAAAGTGGTATCACGTTACCATCATCGGCATTGTAAAGCGACGACTGCACTTATCAGTCGTCGGATCAATAGCTGCAAGACATTTATATACCTCATACACGGGGTTGTTCGTGGGGTAGTCAGGCGCCTAAACTTCCAACATGCTGACCTATTGTATGCCAATGGAAGCGATCGATCCCGCTCCTGCATGGTAGTCTCCAAAGACTTCCAGGCTAATTTGGTTAACGACCTATGTGATGGCGACACCACATCGGCTAAGCTAACCATAAAAAGTCAATAGGGAGATAAAGAGATACTATGGTGCTCTGCATATTTCCCCTGCGACGCAGAAGACTTTCCCAGTGGAACATTCATCAGAGCTATCCAGTATGCCAACAATAATAGAATGTGATGTCAACGCTCACCACATACGCTGGGCAAGTTCCAACATCAATACAAGAGGATCGAGACTACTGGAGTATCTAGTAGGAACCGATTTGCAGATCCTAAATGTGGGTAATGAACCCACTTTCTTCAACGTGGTCAGGCGAGAGGTCATCGACATCGCGGCTCTGATCGGAGAGTGGAGAGTATCAAACGATATCACACTCTCGGATCACAGACGCATTGATTTCGTTATGGGCATGGATCTACCTTGACCCACTCCATTTCGGAATCCGAGGAAGACAGATTGGGTATTGTATGAAACAGAATTGAGCGCCCGCGTCACGATCCCTGGGAAACGCATCAAATCCATTGCTGGAATTGAGAAGACAACCCAGATGATCACAATTAGCATGAGAGAAGCTTTCGAAGAAAGCTGTCCACTCAAGATGCCAAAGAAGGGTAAAACACCATGGTGGAACTCGGATTTGGCAAAAGAGAGGAGAACGACAAGGATGCTCCTCAATCGTGCTCTGAAGGGTGAATCAGGCACTAGCTGGAATCACTATAAAGAGGCACAGACGGCTCTAAAGAAGAGCATAAGATCGGCTAAACGATCATCTTGGAGACGCTTTTGCGAAGAGACTAACTCTCTTGAGGCAACCTCAAAGCTGAAGCGGATTCTGGTCAAAGAACGTAGCCAGAAGCTGGGTTATTTACGTCTACAGAATGGGAAGTATACAGAAAGCGATAAAGAAACGGCAAACCATTTGCTTGAAGTGCACTTCCCAGGCAGCATCCAAAATCTAATCTCGGGGCCAACAGGTGCATACAGCCTTCAACCGAGAGACTGGAATCTGCCATGCAAAGTAGTACCACTGAAGCTAGCGAAATGGGTATTTAACTCGTTCCATAGATACAAGTCTGCAGGTCCGGATGGCATCATCCCTGCGCTAGTAATAGAGGGGATGGATGCTCTGGGTCTACACATTCGGAATATATATCGTGCATGCCTAGCACACGCTTATATTCCAATTAATTGGCGGGATGTGAAGGTGTTGTTCATTCCCAAACCAGGAAAACCCACCTACACAGACGCAAAAAGTTTTCGACCGATCAGTTAACGTCCTTTCTACTACAAGGACTAGAAAGATTAGTAGATCGGTTCATAAGGGATACACACATTCCTAAGTGGCCACTTCACCATAGGCAACACGCCTACCAGAAAGGCAAATCCACGGAGACAGCACTCCATGAACTTACGGCAAAAATTGAAAAGGCGATGTCTGAAAAAGGCGCATTCATGGACATCGAAGGTGCCTTCAATTATGCCTCTTCGTGGCAATTGGTGATGCGGCAAGACAGCATGGAATCGAACCGCTGCTAATCAGTTGGATCCTTCACATGCTAGAGTGGAGAAAAATCCACATATCGGTCGGCCAGAAGTCTATTAAAGCAGAATGTCTCAGGGGCTGCCCACAGGGAGGGTTCTCTCTCCGCTGTTATGGCTCTTGGACAAAAAAGTCTTCGCGCAAGCATTTGCGGACGACCTAGTCGTAATAATTACCGACTCACGGTTAACGCTAGGAAGACTGGACTAGTTATGTTCACTAGGAACGTCAGGTGGGGCAGCTATACGCTACCCACCTTAGCAGGGGCGGAAATTCAGCTGGCACAAACAGTCAAGTACTTAGGAGTACATTTCGACCCCAAGTTAACGTGGAAGCACCATATCCAGGAACAATATCAGAAATCCTACAGATTGCTCTGGTGCTGTAGGAATGCGATAGGTAAGACCTGGGGACTTTCACCAAGACGGATATACTGGATGTATACATCCATAAGAAAACCCATTTTGATGTATGCATGCATCGTCTGGTGGCCAAGACTGAACTTTGCTAACAGCAGGAAGCTGCTAACGCAGATTCAGAGACTTGGTTGCCTAAGTATTACTGGAGCAACGAGTACTACGCCGACTGCGGCTATCCTAAATTTACCCCCCCTTCACTTGGAGGTGAAACGGAAAACGGCCAACGACGCATATAGGCTCGATACCATTGGGGCGTGGAAAGGCGGCCAATCCAACGGGCATGCGTCTATCTGGAAATTCCTTGAAAAACATCCGGTAGCCCTGATGCCGACCGATCATATGGTTTCCAGATTTCTCTTTGAAAAGACATACACTGTCGTAATCACCGAAAGAGAAAACTGGTCGACAAGTGGCCATGAGTCTTTTCAGATTACAGACCTAATAATCTTCACCGACGGGTCAGTCATGGAGGATGGATCGGGCGCAGGGGTGTTCTCCGAGAATCCGATTATAGAACTGGCCCGACCCCTCGGAAAAATGACGACCATATTCCAGGCGGAGATATATGCCATTTCATTGGCAGCAGAAGAATGTCTGCGACATAAATTGGGGGGTCGAATCATTCGAATCGAGCAGCATTATCAGCACTAAATGGCAACAACATATCAAGCCAGTTGGTGTGGAGTTGTCATCAGGTGCTGCTGAAACTTGGCCGACTGAATGAAACATTCCTGATGTGGGTGCCAGGGCACTCTAACGTTGCCGGTAATGACTATCTATAATCTATAATGGTGAGGCCAGAACCAGCTCTTGGAATCCGACCATCTACTGTCAAGTCTACTCTAAAGGGTGAAATTGCAAGGATTCACGCAACCTAGTGGAGAAATTTGGACTCTTGCCGGCAAGCGAAAATCCTTGTGAAAGACCTAGGGCCACCAGAGCGACATTTTTGTTGTCCCTTAAAAAGTGGGACATGAAAACCCTAGTAGGGCTTTTGACGGGACACTGCTCCTTAAAATACCATATGGAAAAGTTTGGGGTAGTGGTTTCGGTTATGTGCAGCCAAAGTGAGGAGGAGGAGGAAACGGCCCTGCACTTTTTATGCAGCTGCCCGGCATCCTCAGATCTCAGACGAAGATGCCTTGGCAAGGTTTTCTTCAATGACGAATCTGCACACTCTCTGCCTCTGGAGAATGTTCTCAGATTCGCTAAAGCCTGCGAACACCGTAGGCGGGAAGCCATTGAATAGGCAATATATGGGGGTAGTACAATGGGCCTAACTGCGGCTCCCCCAGCAAACTAAACTAAACTACTATCATCGAGCGCGGTGATTATGATTATGGTGATTATGGAATGTTCTTATTGGTTAAGAATCTGTTCTCTCGTCTGGTTTTAATGTGAAAAGGCGATTTTGATTTGATGTGTGTGATTCGAACTTTAATTATGCCAAGCAAAGATAACATTTAAGTGAGGGAATGCTCGTTCGCAAAAATAATGATTCCTTATCTTTGCAAAGGAAAATATTTTACTATCTATTATGTTATCTTATGTCTGAATGAAATCTGGTGTTTTTTTTCTCTTCTCTCACGTGGAAGGTTCATTCGGTCTTCATTGATACTTTTTGACGTTCCTGTATATTCAACGTTATGAAAGCATGAAAGGCTAATAATCTCGGGCGCGCGCAATGCTAACCACATTGCCTCCTATAGTGTATTACTGTAGTCTACCGTTACGGTCTTTTGTTTGTCGAGTTCTATCTTCTTAGCAACGAGAAGAACCCGAACGTAATGGGAAGCACGGCTGCACCTGTCAGCACTCCTTAGCATCTCTCCGACAATGTTGTCTGGAGAGTGATCCCCTGTGTTTAAATAGAGCTGCTGACAAACCCCATCCCACTTTCCACAAGAAAAAAAAGTGTGGTGGGCGTCATCCCCAACTCCATTGCAAAACGCAATCCGGAAATCGCGCCTTTCCAATCTTGTGCAGGTAAGACTGAAAACTTCCATGCCCACTTAAAAATTGGGTAAGGAAACAGTCCACAATGCGTCCGATTCAGCCACGCACCTAAGTTTCCGATGAACCGCGCAGGCCATTTGCCTCTAGTTTTATTTTGCCTCGAGAACTGCCACTCGCCTAGTGTGTGGTTGCCGTTCTTGACGAGCAACCACATCCATTGGCTCATCTCCCTTGCGCTTGTATATGGCTTGACGCTCCTTGGCAAGAAGAGCAATGGGGATCCCACCCGCGATCAGCATCACGGCCGGTTCAGAGACAGAGTGGTATGCAGACGCCACCCGCAAAGCTCCCCGTCTCTGTACTTGCGCGAGACGTTGACGATATACCTCCTTATTAAGAGCGTCAGACCATACCTCTGCGCCGTAAAGTAGGACAGACTGCGTTGAACTCATCAGGAGACGTCGCTTGCTAGACGTAAGACCCCCAATGTTTGCCATTAGCCTACTTAACGTGGAAACTCCAGCTGCAGCCTAGTTCGCCGATGCTTTGATTTGCTCAAAAAGCTCATCTTTGAGCCAACAGTCAACCCGAGGTACTTTACCGCTGATTTTGACTCGATTATCGACTCGCCGAACGATATGGGACGAAGGGTTGGAATTCTCTTTTTAGTCAGCATGACTACTTCGGTATTTTTCCCGTGCAAGGTTGAAACCATGAGTAGTCATCCATCCGCTTACCCGTCGCATTAATATGCCGAGTCTGCTTTGCGCCCGTTCGACAGTGCATCCAGCAACAAGCGTTGCGACATTATCTACATAACCAACCAGGCGCAACTCTTCCGGCATGTCGAGTCTAAGTAGACTATCACAGGTAGCGTTCCAGAAGACCGGCCTTAGGATGGATCCTTGTGCTACCCCCGATGTGACCCCCATCCTCCTTTGACCCTCTAGTGTTTCATAGAGCAGGGAGCGGTTTCTCAGATAGTTCCTCAATACCCGTAAGAGATAGTTCGGCACGCGGAAAGTATTGTCTAGTGAGCCTAGAATGTCTTTCCATCTTACGGAATGAAAGGCATTTCTGAGGTCAAACATTACGAGGAGCACCACTCGTCGAGTTCGGCGGCTATGTGCCTCCGCTCGTCAAACGGCGTCCACGACTTGCTCGACAACATCAACTGTGGGTCTCCCTTCTCTAAAACCAAACTGCCGGAAAGATAAATCTCCGACATCACTTTAGCGAGTCTACTTCTGATGAGCTTTTCGAGCACCTTAACAGCAGAATCAAGCATACATAGTTGGTGACATGAAGACGGCTTTATGGATCAGCGCAAGCCTCGCCACCTTCCAACGAGCAGGGAAAGTGCCCTCTTTCTGGCAAGCGTTGAATGCGCCGAGCAGCAGGTCTGGCCGGTGGTGGAATACCAGTTTGTATACCTCTGCTGGAATACCATCGGGTTCTGGTGCCTTCTTGCTTTTTATAGAGAGGACTGCTTGTTCCAACTCTTTTGTAGAGAAAAGTGGACAGTCCTCTGCGCTCTTCGTGCCGACGTCATCATCCCATACGGGGTGCGTGGGGTGGCTTTACAATGCGGTCCATCTGCTCGGCCTTAAGTGAACAGGGTTTCCGCAGGAGCCCTGATTTTTCGGGATACCAGTTTGTAACCAAGTCTCCACGGGTCGCTATTCACCTCGTCGACCAGATCTTGACAGCAGCGAGCTTTGCTCTTGTTTATTACGCTGCGGAGTCTTCTTTTGGCTGATTTGTACTCCATCATTATGGTACATGCCTCCTCCCGGCCGCTTAGACGTTGTGTTAGGCGGCGGAGCCTGTGACACTCCTTCCGGAGCTCTGCGATTTTCACGGTGCACGAATACATAGAAGTTTTTCCACGTCTCGATGTCCTCCTGGGCTTCGCAAGCCGTCGTTATCAGGTTCACAACTGAATTTAGGATAGTGTCGGCTGCAGGGCCACCGCCCCCAGGAATACCCTCCAGTGCGGCCCCACTTGTTCCAAGAGTTTCGACAAATCTCCCGGTGTTCACTTTCGTGACGTTCCATGCACAGAAAGATCGCCGGGGTGGCGCACACCGAGAGTTTGTGTCCACCACTTCGAAAGCAATGTATTGGTGGTCGCTTGCCGAGAAGTCTTCCCTGACTCGCCACCCGTCCACCAGCGACACCAATGATTCCGACGCGAAGTTTACGTCTGGAATGTTTCCCTCGCAGCCTGGGCGCCGGAACGTCGGGGTGGATCCGGTGTTTAAAACTACCAGTCCTGTTCTCGCCGCCATTTCCAGAATTCGTTTCCCTCTGGAGGATCTGAGGTATGCCCCATTCAAGTGCCCTAGCATTGAAGTCACCCTCGACCAGGATCCGCCCATCCGTGCCTAAGATAGCGTCCTCCAAAGCATCAAGCCTCCAACGAAAGTCCGGCATCGTCTCATTCGGCGTAAAATAGACACTAAAAACGTTATCCCTGAACACCGAATCTAGGCAAAGCCATCCCGTCGGCCTTAGGCAAGAACCCTAAGGAGGGTAGCGACCCGAACCCGGATGGCAGCGGTACCTGATATATCAGGGTGTCATGAAGCTGGGCCCTTGTTTTGGTACTGCTCACTGATGAGTACTAAATCACAGCGAACTGCGCTAACAACTCGTGAGCGGTTGCATTCCGGTGCATATTGATTTGTAGGATGCGAATCATGTTGACCATGTCCTAGCTTTTTCCCATTCTGCTCTAAAAACTGGACACCGCCCCGAGCCCGCACTGTGCGCAACGTTCTCATCAGTCGCGCCACGGTTCCTGCATAGGACACAGCTGTCCTTTTCATTGCAGGTCTTCGGCTTGCGGTCTGCCTGACCGTTTGCAGATGTGTGCCCATAATCCAAACATCTGTAACATTTGGTTGGGGCGGTACGGATTCGTATCCTACACAGTGCCCAACTGATTTTTATTTTCCCGCTGTTTGGAAGGTTCCTCGCGGATTGTTTGGCAACTTCCACCACAGCGAGTTTTTGGCCTCGGGAGTTCGCAGAGGTGACACCAATCCGGAAATTGGTTACCTCTGGACATTCGCGTTTGATGGCCTCTTCTACTTCGTTCTTTCCTGTGAGACAGTCAAGGTCTCGGATTTCCAAAGAACACGTGGTTTCCAGGCTGGAAACCACAGCTTTTTCTCCCCCCCCCCCAGAACGTTACTTTATTTATAGTCTTCGGGCCTAGTTCGACTAAGACTCCACCACCCTTCGTTTTACGAATGGAAAACACTTCTGCTTCGTTATCTTCGGGTTTAATCTTGTAACGGATTTTGCTGAGGACTTCTGCAAAAGTCTTGCCCTCCGTCGGCTTAATAAGCAAAGCTGGTAGTCTAGTCCTCCTTCGTCACTCTATCTTTTCTATTGGTGCTTCGTCCTTCGTGTTGGCCTTAATTTTATGCAGAGGTTTTTCTGATGACGCGATCTGTTGTTGTCTCTTGTCCCTCTTCGCCCTCTTCTTTTGAATCCTGGATAGTATCTGAGTGAAGTCGCCTTCAGATGTCCCTTCATCTTTTCGTTTTGTTCCAACTTCGCTCTGCAATGGGCTGTCAGCGATCCGTTTGGTACTCGTAGTGTTCTCGTCGGGAAGCGCGGTTGTTTCTGTTTCCTGCAGATTTTTTCTTACTTTCCATGTCCGCCTGTAGTATGAAATCCTGTCCAGGAGCTCTTCCAGTTCCATTAGCCCGTTTTTCACTCCCTTGCCGACGTTTTTCTGGAGGAACGTTGCAGATCACATGTGCTTCACAACTGCCGCGCATTTCTTAATAAGCCTTTCCTCTTCAGCTTGCGTCAGAGTAGTTGACAGTCCTCCCACTCGGCTTAAATTCAAAACCATTTGATTAGTTTCGGCAGCTTCCACTGTGCCTCTTTCTGCAATTATAGCACTGTGTGGTATGGTCTGGGTTCCTGACTCCGTTGCAGGTGCCGCATCACTTTGCGAGTCTGTCTCTCCGTGTGCGCGTCCCGATGTCTCGTCGGGCATTTCAGCCCTTGCTGCGTCCTTCGCTGGACGCTGGGACGAATGGCGCATTTTCGTGCTGCGAATAAACGCAGCCAGCTTACTCTCCACTTTCACTATCTCCTCGTTTCGTTTGTTTTTATTCTCCATTTAAGTTGTTTACCAGCGCATCGTGTGCCAGGGAGCGGGCCGCAATAGTCAGGAACGGGTATACCCTCGGGGACACAGCCCCTACCCCAGTTCCCTGAGGCCTGACCTACGCTTAGCTGATCCCGGAATTCACGGACGGATCAGCGCTCGCTCGGGGCAACGCGGTCTACTAACACCGGTTCAATGCACACTTCCCGACCAGGGTCCCGAAGGGGCTGGCTCCTGATACACGTCGCAACTACCACCTTGGCAGAGCTACGCTCACATCACCCCGTCGACGCCGACAGAGAGTTGTCGACGGCTCCGGAGACTCCCAGTGTGTTCCGGCGTGTATCGGTGATTAGCAGTTCGCTCTTCACCGAGAAACTTTCTCGAGGCTACTACCTAGGACGCAGGTATTATGCCAGCTAGGGGGTCACAACTATTTGCTCGGGCACCTCGAGGACGCCACTCCCCGTATCGTAAGCGACCCGTTAAGGATCGTTGACGATTCCTGAGGGCACGGTCTTGAATGAAGTGCTCTAACATACTTCACGGCCTTGATCCAATATGGATTGTTGCGCCAACGGTTATTAATATGCCATCCCTGCATCTGTGATAGGGTATGCTACGTTTTCTTTTTCTAGAATAAATATTGTCCTTACAGACTCTAGACTGAATCATCCTCACCCATATGTTTAGGTGATCCGTGTTTTATCCACAACCTAATTTGATGCTTATTGCCTTCATTTTGATGCTGACGTCACCATGTATTTCATCTTGCCCTTATTGGGGTACATCCTAGACCTTTGACCATCTGCTCAATCTGGATGATGGCAGTTTTGGACTACTAGTATTATGCCCGTTATGTCGATATCGCAAGCATAGACCAACAGTTGGGCGGACTTCAAGAGGGTAGTACCACTCGGTTGGCATCAGGATCACGGACCGCCTTTTCCAAGGACGGGTTAAACAGGACGCAATTATAGTGCATACCCTTATTTTAGACCGTTGTGTATGGTGAAGGGTCTCGGAGATTTATCGCCACCAAAAGGTATTAGGCACAACGCTATCGGGGCGAAAAGTGTAATTCGTTCGTGACAAGATTATTTTAGTTCGGAAAACTTAAATTCCGACGGTTTATAGGGATCTGCGAGTGAATATCGCAATTTTTGAACTAAATAGTTCGGCTCCTTGGTGGAACCGAGAACAGCAAAAACTCATGAAATCAACCAGGCGACTTCTAAATCGTGCTTGCAAAAGTAACAAGGACGAAGACTGGTTAAATTTCAGGAACTCACAACGTGAATATAAGAGGCTCGTGAGGTGCTCGAAACGAGACTCCTTTAGAGCGTACTGTGAGGGACTGGAAGGCGAAAGGGAGACTTCAAGGCTGTGCAGAGTCCTCAAAAGGAATGAGTCGGCCAAGTTGGATTCTCTTAGAAAACCCGACGGTACTTTCACGAGCTCCAGACTGGACTCAGTACAGACCCTCCTGGAAGTACACCACCCGGGAGAACGGATGAGAGAAGTGGTAGGGGGAGAGTTGACGGTTCTTGCAACCCCTTCAACACGCAAGCGTTGCAAGGGGAACTGGAACACTGCGAAAGCGGTTGTTACCCAAGAAAAGGTGAGAGCTGCCATACTGTCCTTTGAACATTTCAAAGCACCTGGCATGGATGGCATTTATCCGGCAATGCTAAAGGAGGGTATGGAGCATTTAGAGCGACCTCTAAGAAATATTTTTCGAGGATGTCTTGCTCTGGGCTACGTGCCTTCTTCTTGGCAACAGGTTAAGGTAGTTTTCATACCGAAACCTGGAAAAGATGACTATTCTAATCCAAAGAACTTCAGACAGATCAGCTTGACTTCATTCTTGCTGAAAGGTTTGGAGAGACTGGTGGAGCGTCACATTCGTGAAAACGCACTTAGGTCACACCCACTTAGTGAAAACTAACATGCTTACCAACGTGGAAAGTCCTGTGAGTCTGCTCTTCATTCTTTGGTCACAAAGATAGAGGATGCAACTTTGAATGGTGAGTACGCGATGGGGGTGTTCGTGGACATTGAAGGGGCTTTTGACTGTGCGCCTTTTCAAAAACTTTGTGATGCCGCCAGAGCGCATGGTGTTGATGATGCTTTAATTAAGTGGATCCATGCTATGCTAACGCAAAGATTGTTGTGCGCTGAGGTAGGGGTCGATCGCTACCTGACTACAGAAGCGACGAAGGGCTGCCCCCAAGGAGGTGTGCTTTCGCCGCTTCTGTGGAGTATGCTGATCGACTCACTGCTTTGCGAACTGCAAAATTTGCCAATACACGCTCAAGCTTATGCTGATGACGTGGCTGTACTTGCTGTTGATCGGGATCTTGGAACGGTGTGTAGGAACACACAGCGTGCCGTTGATTTGACAGACAGCTGGTGCCTTAGACATGGTTTGTCAGTTAATCCAAATAAAACCACAATGGTTTTATTCACAAAAAGGAGAAAACGGGATGGACTTTGTCTCCCTGAGATGAGGGCTACTACCCTTCAACTCTCCGAAGAAGTGAAATATCTGGGGGTTACTCTGATAAGAAACTTCTTTGGAACAAACATGTAGAGGTAAAGATGAAACGAGCTCTCACAGCTTATGGGCTGTGCAGATGGACCTTTGCCTGGACGTGGGGACTCAGGCCTCATGTGGTAATGTGGATATACGTTGCCATCATTAGGCCGATGTTCGTATATGCATCCGTAGTGTGGTGGGTTAAGGTGAGACAAAAAGGTTTTCACTGTAAACTAGACGCACTGCAAAGAACTGTTTGTCTGGGTATCACTGGTGCCATGAGCACGACATCCGGCGCGGTTCTGAATGCACTACTCAATTTGCAGCCCCTGGATATATTTATTCAAAGCACTGCAATGAGAGCAGCTCATAGGCTAATTCGATTAGATCTATGGGAAAACAACGGATGTGGGGGGCACAGAGCATTGGAAGAGTTACTGGGAGGACTAAATCCAATTCTTACAATGCTTTCCGATTCTCGTGTCCCCATACATCTGTTTGGTAGAAGATATGTAGTTACCCTGAAGCGTAGAGAGGACTGGGAAGACCCAGAGGAATGCGTGGCGAGATATACGGAAGTCTTCTACACCGATGGCGCAAAAACAGAAGCGGGTTCTGGAGCCGGAGTCTACCTCTCGAATAAAAACGAGAAGTGGGCTTTTCCTTTGGGACAATATGCAACGGTTTTTCAAGCCGAAGTTTATGCGATCCTAAGGGTGGCAAGCTGGGTGATCGACGAGCGGTTGAAGGGCAGGCGCATCGCAATCTGCAGTGACAGTCAAGCTGCACTGAGGGCATTGGGCAGTCCTTTGATCACCTCGAAAATCGTTCAGGAATGCAGACCCCGTTTGAACTCTATGTCTAGATTCAATACGGTGGAACTACTCTGGGTACCTGGTTACTGTGGCATAGAGGGAAATGAAATCTCGGACGCTTTAGCGAAAGAGGGGTCAATCTCCCCTATGCCGGGACCGGAGCCAGCAATTGGGGTATCAGTAGCATTGGCGAAATCTGTTTTCAAAAACTGGGAACAAGTTTCCCATAACGACAGGTGGCAGAGCTTAAATGCTGCTCGACACACCAAACTTTTCCTGCCAGAACCCAACATACGTACCGCAAAGTTTATCCTGTCGAAAAGCAGGAGGACTTGCAGTTGTATTGTGGGCATTCTGACAGGCCATAATTCACTAGCTGGGCATATGTTCAGAATAGGAATTACCGAAGATGATACGTGTCCCTCCTGTAATGAGGAAGCGGAATCCACGGAGCATTTCCTATGTGAATGCCCCGCCTATGGACGCATCAGGCATCAGATCTTTGGTGCCGATGTCCTCCAATTGCGACGGGTAGCATCGCATTCACTAACGGAAATCCTGCGATACGTTAACGAATCCGGAATATTCCGTTAGACGGGGGAGGTGAGTACAATGGGCCAACACGGCCTGAGTGCTCAGAAGCTGTAGCTTCTCCCCCACCATACACACACACACGATTTGCTTGGAGTGAAGCCTCTTTGGTATGGGCCAAAGATGTTCTGGGCGAATGGGGCTATCCGGTCTAGGAAAATAGCGGAGAATATCTTATAGATGGTACTCAGCAACGTGATACCTCTATAATTGCTGCACTGTATGATATCTCCCTTTTTATGTATGAGACAGATAATGCCTGCTTGCCAATCGTCAGGCATTGATTCGCTGTCCTACACCTTGAGCACAAGCTGATGAACCACTTGGTGTAGCTGGTCGCCTCCATATTTAACTAACTCGGCTGTAATTCCATTGGCTCCTTGCGACTTATGATTTTTAAGCCGATGAATTGCACGGACTGTTTCTCCTATACTTGGTGGTGGCAGTATTTGTCCGTCATCTTCAGTTGGCGGGACCTCCAACTCGCCGATGTTCTGGTTGTTGAGTAGCTCATCAAAGTCCTCAACCCATCGCTCCAATATGCCCACTCTGCCGGAAATCAGACTTCCCTCTTTGTTTCGGCAGGATGAGTATCGTGGTGTATAAGGCTTCATCCTGCTGACTTGTTGGTAAAACTGGTGCGCTTGGTGCGGTTGCTCCCTGTACTTTCGAGTTCACAGACTTCCTCCCAGGTTTCCTTTTTCCGCCTGTGAAGTCGCTTCTCCGCTCGCCGGAGTTCGTGGGAAATCTCCGCGTGTGCCCGCGTTCTTTGAGAATGCAACATTACTCGGCATGCAGCATTCTTCCGTTCCGTTCTTAGCTTAGATTCATCGTCAAAGCAGCCATTCCCACTCTTTGTGCGGCTGGGGCGAAGTATGTTTGTGGCCGTATTTATGATAACGTTTTTCAGGTGATTGTGAAGATCATTTGTTGATGCTACATTTCCAGGATTTTCGTTGACTGCGGTTATTGCGGCATCCATTTCCCTCTTATAGGTGTCGCGGAGGGCTGTGTTGTGGATGGCTTCAGTATTCACTCTCATCTGATTGTAGGTGGTGTCGTAATTCGAGCTCAGAGCACCATGCCAACGAGGTAGTGATCCGAGTCTATATTGGCCCCCCTATATGGTCTGACATTGATCAAGGTGGCGGCGTTCGATCAACACGTGGCCAATTTCGTTGAAAGTACAGAGGCCTACGTATGTTTGTAAAGAGCTTTCCGCGCAAAGCAGGTACTTCCAACCATCAGGTATCCTTCTCCGACTCTGCAGTCTCCTCTGTAGGGGCGTGAACGTTAATGAAGCTTATATTTCTGAACTTGCCTCGTAAGCGCAGAGTGCATAGCCATTCGCTTATGTTTTCAAAGCCGATAACAGCAGGTTTCATTTTTTGGCTGACTAAGAAACCTACTCCGAGTACATGGTTTTCTGTTTGGCCACTATAATATATGGTGTAGTGACTCTTCTCCAGGAAACCCGTCCTTGTTCAACGCATCTCCTGCAACGCTATTACATCAGCCCTATATTGGGATAGGGTATCGGGTACCTGCTTCACAACTCCATCTCTACACAGGGAGCGCACTTTGCATGAGAAAATGCGCAAATCGTTATTCCGTTTTCGTTGCCGGCTTCGTTGTTGTACTATCAGTCGAGTCTGAGGGTCCTGTTATGGCTTCGTAACAAGTTGTTTCCCGTGTAGGGTCAGCCCTACCCATCCCCAACCTGGAGGACCAGTTGATACAATTTGTCCCGTTTTTAGGCGCGGGAGACTCGCCTTCATCCTTCTCCGTCCGCAGCTTTTCGTTAAGAAAGAGCTCCCAGCGGTCACCACGCGGAGGTGGAGATAGGGTTTGGTAGTAGAGCTGTTAGTGTTGGTTCAGAAGGGATTTCCCAGGTTTTATGCTCCATCGTGGGTACCAATCCACGTTTCGCCCTGGGACCTATACTACCCTTTGACCACCTTAAAATACTGTCGTAAATGCGCAGATATTTTCAGTATGGAAAACGAGGCCTTAACCGCAAATAATTTTTATATTCACGGGGCTCCCCGATTCGACGCCGATCGGCAATCGGGCGGCCATGCTGATCGAGGATCAGTTGGAGGCTATATTGCCTGCTCCACTGTGCTGGAACTGTCGAGAGTCTGCCCATCGTTGGGATCTGTGTCGTGCGCCTCGTAAAGTATTTTGTTACGGATGCGTGTGCATAAAAAAAAACGGAGAGGGAGGGGGCAATTTACCACCAGTGACCTTCCATCGTCAGGCTGGCGGCAGCCTCAGGACATAGGACCGGCTGTGTTACCAAGATTCTCGATTTGCTGTGTTATGGTCATCGGTTCGAATAGATCGATGATGGACTCCAAGTGTTTCATCAACTAAAGACGGTGTTTAATTTCGATACGGTGCTGCATAATGTAGGTTTCACCAAACTGCCGACGCCAGCGAAGACGGCATAGGCGTGGGTCTCGTTCAAATAACACCTGAGGCGATGAGGTGCCTATTGTTTTCATGTAGCAGAAACTTAACGCTGCGCACCACAGTGAAGTTATCAGTGACCACGTCTCCCTCAAATGGCTGATGAGCCAAAGTGATTTGAGTGGCCGTCTTGCAAGATGGGCGTTGAAGCTCCAAGGTTTCATGTTCACCATTAAGCATCGCAAGGGGACATAGAACGTCGCCCCTGATACTCTATCCCGTGTTCATGGTATTGATGCCATGGAGATGTTGATGCTCAGCGACGAGGACACCACTAAACTCGACTCGAACTCTCCCACTTTTGAATCTGCGGAATATCTCTTATCGATAGCCCGACTCTAAGACAATTCTCTTCCGGATCTACGTGTGGCCGACGAGTACGTATGCAAGAGAGCAGAGCACGCCTCGGAGATGTTCTCCAGGAAGCCTCAAGTTGGAAAATTGGGGTTCCCGTCTAGTTACCAGAGGGTTTGATTGAACGACTTATATCGTCTAAAAAGCATATACTTCTGGCCTCGTATGGCTCAATAAGTAAAGTCATATGTGCATGAACGCGCCCAATCAAACGCTTCGCCTTCCTATGGTTCCCACTCCGCTCCCCGATAGACCGTTTCAGAAGCTGTTCATTGACCTTATTGGTCGGTGTCCCCGAAGTAAGTCCGAAAACGTCGTAGCTATCGTCGTGCTCCATAACTTCACAAAATTCGTTTTCGTGGAGTCGATCCGCCGCTTCCTGGCTGAAGTTGTAACTCGATTTCTAGTGGATCGGATCTTTAATGTCCTTGGTACTCCTGAATCGGTGTTGATGGACAACTGGTTACAACCCCGTTCTGCTCACTTCGGGTGTTTAAGCAAAGGGGCATTAAACCCGTCTTCACCGCTCTATATTCTCTTCAGGCGAATGCCTCTAGACGGGTTAATCGATCCATATTAGCTGGCATTTAAGCTTCCGTTTCTCCTGATCAGCGCGGTCAGAATATTATCAATCATGGAGGCAAAGCGATTTTATCAAACACTATAACGCTAAGTTCCAGTCCAGTGTGGTGAGGGAGTGGTTGCACGCTCATTTTTACACAGGCTGACGGATGATAGTGGGAGAGATGTTGGGGTGTTCTATGGAAAGGACATAAAGGCCGGGTTCCCAAATCCTCAGGACACTCCTTCAGGTTCTTGACCTCGGCGTGTGGCCGGTGAAGTACCTGTGGTTTACTACATCGATGCATGTTTCTTGCCCGCATTCGAGTTTGAAAATTCAATTTTAAAATTTCGGATTAGAGCCTTCGAACTTCGAACTGAGAAGTTTTATCGATGTGGCAACGCTACACCATTTTGTCCGCAAATGGGATGAGGATTTTTTTAATGGATAGCACAGGAGAGAAGTGGGAACTGAAAAGGAAGCAGGTTGGGTATTCGATGGTGTATGTCTGGGGCGTTGTTTGCTTACCCTGAAATTGGGAAGACGGTTTTAACCCCAACGAACAGGTTTGCAATTGTGCCTTAAATTTCAGAATTTCGTGATTTCGGAGATTAATAAAAGGCGTAATAGTGATTCGCCACAACCCAGGCTAAAACGTTTCGGTAGTGCAAAAGAAGGCACGAGACATAAACAAGTAAGTGGCGATGGATCATCATTTGCAATTAAAAACCCAATTCGGAACGCTCATTTGGTAATTATAATCGTTTTAAAATTGAATTCTCACAAGGCAGAAAAGAAAACTCGATGACGTCATCGAGCGAGCAATTTGAATGTTATCTACGTGAGGGCATCCGGTTTAATGTTTGTAACCAATCAGTTTTTAACAGGAAAGTGGGAAGTTGATGCGTAAATGGACATTCCTTCAAGTTACTTTACGCTTCGGCAGTGATGGTAACAAGCTATATAGCAAATTCTGACATTTTACCTGATCGGCGATAAAACGTATGTTTCTGAAAAATTCACGGACCGCAAAAAATGGATTTGCACTGAGCGGGATTCGAACCTTGGGCACGTTGAAGATTCGATGGTATCTCTTTTCCGGTCATTGATCAAGGCTGAGAGGTGGCGGCGTTCGTTCAACACGTAGTCAATTTGGTTGAAAGTAGTCCCGTCTGGAGAGGCCCACTTATGTTTGTGGACAACTTTCCGCGCAAACCAGGTACTTCCAACAACCATTTCGTGTGGCACTTCTAATTGAATGATCCGCAGTCCGTTATCATTTGTATTTTCGTGTAAGCTATGGGAGCCAACGTATCGCCTGAATACGGGCTCCTTCCCTACTTGGCTGTTATATATAAGAAACTGTATTTTTATTAAACATCCCTATGAAACACCTGATAACAAAATGTAAGCAAAAATTCAAGTCAAACAAATAATCGCTTCAAAAAGTAGCATTTTGAAGCATTTTCATTTGCTTTCTAAGGGGGGGGGGGGGGTGGGGGTATGAAGCGCTCGATATTATTATTATTATTCTGTTAAGGGAAAGTCGCACCACGTCCTTGAAGAACTATTGTGCCCCTTTTACTGATTATAGTCGACCTATTGATAATAGTATCTCAAGCAGGCCTATAACTGTTGGGAACTTTAGTATGTTCCCTACTTCCAGATCTTTCCGCTTTGCATCTGGTATTAAGTGTTCTCCCAGATGCCTCGACCTACTTTGCACAAGTGCCGAACACTGTCCCAGGAGGTGTATAGGGGTTTCGCTCTCCTCCTCACAAAACCTGCAGGCAGTGTCTGTAGATATCCCTAGATTCCCTAGATAGTTCAGCCGACAATGACCAGTGAGAATTCCTACTATGATAAGGAGGTTCTTTTTGGTGAGGTTTAAGCAATCCTGCGCATGGGTTCGTATCCCCCAATAAGCACCCTGGATTGCTCCATCCCTGGTAGGCCCGCCCAATATAGTTCCCTCAACCGTTCCTCTTCATTTCTAAGATTCATAGCCATGAAACCGTTTCCTATTCCACAGAAGGGTTCTGGTTCGTATAAGGGCGTCCCTGCTCCCTTCTTGGCTAGTTCGTCCGCTGCCTCGTTGCCTTCCAACCCAGTATGGCCTGGAACCCAAAGTATCCAAAGTTTGTTGGACGAGCCTAGTGTATTCAGTCTCTCAAGGGATTCCCATACCAGTTTAGAGTTCACCTGGTTGGACCTAAGTGCCTTGATCGCTGCTTGGCTATCGGTGAGAATAGCTATGTTCGGCCCCTCTGTAGTTCCTTTGGAGATTAAAGGAGGCACATTTGTCTACGGCGTATATTTCCGCCTGGAATATGCTAATGTCCCTGCTCATTGGCTCAAAGTAAATTTTCCTTGGACCAATAACACCGGCACCCGCTCCCTCTGCTGTGAGGAATCCGTCAGTGTACCAAGTAATCAGTTGCTGGTTTAAGCCGTATGTCGATATATACCGGAGAAATATTATTCGACCCCTGCTTAATAGTCCCCTTAAACTTCTCTGCATGTTTAAGTCTTAATTTCTTTAATTTTCGTGCCAATCTTTCCAAAAGTGTTCAATAATGTTCAAATCTGGTGACTGTGAAACAATTTTCAGAAATTTCGGGCAGTTATAGGTTAGAACCACGTTTCAACAACATAGGAAATGTGCTTGGAATCATCGTCCTGATAGAGGGCGAATTCATCCAGTATATTCAGCACTTTGCAAGAGGAAAAACGTCGTAGTTGCCTCCGCTTATTTACCCTATGATTCTTTGTATCCTTCATCGACGCAAGAGCTTAGGGATCGGGATAGGGTAGCCTATCAAAATCAAATGGTCTCGAACTCTTAATAGGTTGCGAAGCGAATGCTCAACATATTTGTTTGGGCAGTAGCAAATGCAAATCCAAGAGAAGAGAAGCTATTTGATTTCATCACTTTAGCAGGTCTCATGACTGCAAATATAGGGTGACTTAACAATCGGTACCTCAAACTTGTTAGAGTTGATTATACACTGGCGGGTGCTAGACGAGATCATCGATATCTACAATTCAATCTGACATTTGCGGGCAGACAGTCTGCAATACAAAGACGGAATCATAGGAAAACGGATTGGACAAAGTTCCATAAACTTCTTGGCAATAAAGTACAGCCCTAGGCGACTAAGGATTCCTTTGACGTTGGAAGACGAATTGGAGGTTTATCCTATTTCACGAGGCCAACGTGGTAAAAGGGTTTCTTGGTGGAAACGGGAACTACAAAAACTCAGGAAATCAACCAGGTGACTTCTGAACCGTGCTTGCAAAAATAATAAGAAAAAGACTGGTTAAATTTCAGGAACTCACAGCGTGAATGTAAAAGGCTCGTTAGGTGTTCTAAACGAGACTCCTTTAGAGCGTACTGTGAGGAACTGGGAGACGAAAGAGAGACTTCAAGGCTGTGCAGAGTCTCTCTTAGAAAATCCGACAGTACTTTCACGAGCTCCAGACTGGAATCTGTACAGACCCTCCTGGAAGTACACCGCCCGGGAGGTGGGAGGGGTGAGAGAAGTGGTAGGGGGAGAGCTGACGGTTCTTGTAATCCCTTCAACACGCAAGTGTTGCAAGGGGAACTGGAACGCTGCGAAAGCGGTTGTTACCTATGAAAAAGTGAGAGACATACTGTCCTTTGAACATTTCAAAGGACCTATCATG
Source organism: Hermetia illucens (assembly GCF_905115235.1). Lineage (NCBI taxonomy): Eukaryota > Metazoa > Arthropoda > Insecta > Diptera > Stratiomyidae > Hermetia > Hermetia illucens. The sequence continues at coordinate 8,770,248 of NC_051855.1, read as the reverse complement.
GACGGCATTTATCCAATAATGCTAAAGAGGGTAAGGAGGTAAAGCAACCACTAAGAAATATTTTTCGAGGATGCCTTGCTCTGGGGTACGTGCCTTCCTCTTGGCAAAAGGTTAAGGTAGTCTTCATACCAAAATCTGGAAAGATGATTATTCTAATCCAAAGAACTTCAGACAGATCAGTTTGACTTCATTCGTGCTGAAAGGTTTGGAGAAACTGGTTGAGCGTCACGTTCGTGGTAACGCACTTAGGTCGCACCTACTTAATGAAAAACAACATGCTTACCAACTTGGAAAATCCTGTGAGTCTGCTCTTCATTCTTTGGTTATAAAAATAGAGGATGCAATTCTGAATGGTGAGTACGCGATGGGGATGTTCATGGACATTGAAGGGACGTTTAACTGTGCTTCTTTTCAAAAACTTTGTGATGTCACCAAAGCGCATGGTGTTGATGATGCTTTAATTAAGTGGATCCATGCTATGCGAACCCAGAGATTGCTGTGCACTGAGGTAGGTGTCGATCGCTATCTAACAGCAGAAACTGGAAGTTTGCTTTCGCCACTTCTGTGGAGTATACTGATCGACTCACTACTATCTATACTGCAAAATTTGCCAATACACGCTCAAGCTTATGCTCATGACGTGGTTGCGCTTGATGGGGATCCTGGAACGGTATGTAGAAATATACAACGTGCCGTTGATTTGATAGGCAGTTCCTGCCTCGGACATGGTCTTTCAGTTAATCCAAATAAATCCACAATGGTATTATTCACAAAAAGGAGAAAACTGGATGAACTTTGCCTCTCTGAGATGGGGGGTACTACCCTTCAACTCCCCGAAGAAGTGAAATATCTGAGAGTCACACTAGATAAAAAACTTCTTTGGAACAAACATGTAGAGGTAAAGATGAAACGAGTTCTCACAGCTTACGGGCTATGCAGACGGACCTTTGTCCCGACATGGGGACTCAGTCCTCATGTGGTAATATAGATATATGTTGCTATCATCAGGCCGATGTTCGCTTATACATCCGTAGTGTGGTGGGTTAAGGTGAGATAACAAGGTTTTCACCGTAAACTAGCCGCACTGCAAAAAAGGGTGTGTCTCGGTATCACTGGTGCCATGAACGCGACCTTCGGCGCAGCTCTGAATGCTGAGTCAATTTGTAGCCCCTAGACATAAACACTGCAATGAGAGCAGCTCAAAGACTAATTCGATTAGATCTATGGGGAAACAACGGATGTGTGGGGCACAGAGTATTGGAAGAGTTACTGGGGGTACTGATTCCAGTCCTTACAATGCTTTCCGATTCTCGTGTCCCCATACATCTGTTTGGTAGAAGATATGAAGTTACCCTGAAGCGTAGGGGGGACTGGCAAGTCCTAGAGGAATGCGTGGCGGGATATACGAAAGACTTCTTCACCGATGGTTCAAAAATAGAACAGGGTTCTGGAACTGGAGTCTACCCCTCGAATAAAATCGAGAAGTGGGCTTTGGGACAATATGTAACGGTTTTTCAAGCCGAAGTTTATGCAATCCTAAGGACGGCAAACTGGGTGATTGACGAGCGGTTGGAAGGCAGGCGCATCGCAATCTGCAGTGAAAGCCAAGCTGCATTGAGGGCGTTGAGTAGTTCTTTGATCACATCGAAAGTCGTTCAGGAATGCAGAAACCGTTTGAACTCTATCTCTAGATTTAATACGGTGGAACTACTCTGGGTACCTGTTCAATTTGGCGTAGAATGAAATTAAATTTTGGATGCTTTAACGAAAGAGAGGTCAATTTCCCCCATGCCGGGACCGGAAACAGCAATTGGAGTATCAGTAGCATTGGCTGAGGCTGTTTTTAAAAACTTGGAACAAGCTTCCCACAATGACAGGTAGCAGAGCCTAGATGTTGCTAGACAAATCAAACCTTTCCTGCCAGAACCGAACATGCGTACCGCAAAGTTTACCTTGCCGAAAAGCAGGAGGACTTCCAGGAGTAGTGTGGGCATTCTGACAGACCATAATTCACTAGCTGGGCATATGTTCAGAATAGGAATTATTGGAGATGATACGTGCCCCGCCTGTAATGAGGAAGCGGAATCCGCGGAGCATTTCCTATGTGAATGCCCCATCTGTGGACGCATCAGGCATTAGATCTTTGGTGCCGATGTTCGCCAGCTGCGACGGGTAGCATCGGACAAAAATCCTGCGACATGTTAACGAAGTAAAAGAATATTCCGTTAGATGAAGGTGGCGAGTACAATGGGCCAAATGGCCTGAGTGCTCAGAAGCTGTAGCTTCTCCCCCACCACACACACACATTTTACTTTAAGATGTATAAATAATGGAATCTATTTTTCATTATTATGTTGAATGAATTGGAGTCGGTGGTATCATCCCTTCTCAAGACTTCACGTCTCCATTAGTTTACCCCACGTGGGTTAACATGGTATTAACAAAAATTAACAAAATGTCGGAGCTTCTAAAAAACAAAGCTAAAAATAGGTTGCGACCCCCGAATTCTTTCAGTCAAGACCGATTGACATGTAATTTAGGGTGGGAGAGGGTAGAACCACTAACTTTTTACTGGAAATTCAACTAAAGTCTTTGAAGTGCTTGCGAAGAGCTTTAAAATGAGGTAGTGGGATAGATCATAGCGGAGCAAAAGAATGTGATTATCTGAATTGTTTATATAAAAATCAATAAAAACAAAACCTGGTTTTCTCATATAAATTGAAAGTAAGCCGAATGCCTCGAGAATCTACTGTATTTAAGCTCTCGCAATAAATTCTGAAAATTTGGTGGCTTTAAAGTACGTAGTTTCGGAAAAAGTGTAACTTAATATTTAGAACGGCCTTAGCCAAGCCAAGAAGAACCTCTTGACCGGGCCCTTGACGTTGATGATATAATGGTGTGGGCCCCGCTCGAGGACTTCGAAGGGGCCTTGGTAAAGTAACCGCAGCGGCTTCCGAGAGGCGTCCGTTCTAATTAGCACATGCGTGTAGGGTTCAAGATGCCAGCCCACAATTTTCGCGTGGTTGGCGGGTGTTGGCGGCTTCAGCGTCAGCATTCCGTCCCTGAACGAGTAGCAGGACCTGCGACCAAGAAGGGTAATCTTGGGCCGTTATAACAGCGTTCAGCGTCCTGTGCCACCTATAAATCATCCCATTGGACTGCAGTTGGTATGCGGTTGCTCGATGGCATTTGGAGCCCAGGAGTTTGCCTAACTCTGAAAAAGGGGAGAACTCTAAGTGCATTCCCTGGTCATCATCATCATCATCAACGGTGCAATCACCGGTATCCGGTCTCCAGACACCCCCGTTTTGCGCCGAGCTCCACTAATTCGATATCCCTAAAAGCTGTCTGGCGTCGTGACCTACGCCATCGCTCCATCTCAGGCAGGGTCTGCCTCGTCTTCTTTTTCTACCATGGATATTGCCCTTATAGACTTTCCGGGCTGGATCATCCTCATTTATGCGGATTAAGTGACCCGCCCACCGTAACCTATTGAACCGGATTTTATCCACAACCTGACGGTCATGGTATCACTCCTAGATTTCGTCGTTATGTAGGCTACGGAATCGTCCATCCTCATATAGGGGGCCAAAAATTCTTCAGAGGATTCTTCTCTCGAACGCGGCCAAGAGTTCGCAATTTTGGTTGCTAAGAACCCAAGTCTCCGAGGAATACATGAGGACTGGCAAGATCATAGTCTTGTACAGTAAGAGCTTTGACCCTATGGCGAGACGTTTCGAGCGGAACAGTCTTTGTAAGCTGAAATAGGCTCTGTTGGCTGACAACAACCGTGCGCGGATTTCATCATCGTAGCTATTATCGGTTGTGATTTTCGACCCTAGATACGAGAAATTGTCAACGGTCTCAAAGTTGTATTCTCCTATCCTTATTCTTCTTCGTGTTTGACCGGTGCGGTTTGATGTTGTTGGCTGATTCGTCTTCGGTGCTGACGTTGCCACCATATATTTTGTCTTGCCTTCATTGATGTGCAGCCCAAGATCTCGCCTCAATGGCCGCCTGTTCGATCTGGATGAAGGCAGTTTGTACGTCTCGAGTGGTTCTTCCCATGATGTCGATATTGTCAGCATAGGCCAGTAGTTGGGTGGACTTGAAGAGGATCGTACCTTTTGCATTTACCTCAGCATCACGGATCACTTTCTCGAGGGCCAGGTTAAAGAGGACGCATGATAGCGCATCCCCATCCCCTTGTCGTAGACCGTTGTTGATGTTGGCCTCGCTTTTATCTAGCCTCGCACATTGGTCAGGGTCAGCCTAGTCAATCTTATTAATTTCGTCGGGATACCGAATACCGAATTCTCTCATGGCCGTGTACAGTTTTACCCTGGCTATGCTATCATAGGCGGCTTTAAAGTCGATGAACAGATGGTGCAACTGTTGTCCATATTCCAACAGTTTTTCCATCGCTTGCCGCAGAGAGAAAATCAGATCTGTTGCTGATTTGGCTGGAGTGAAGCCTCTTTGGTATGGGCCAATGATGTTCTGGGCGTAAGGGGCTATCCGGCATAGCAAGATAGTGGAGAATATCTTATAGATGGTGAGCAAGCGGGCTCCCGGCCGTCGATATCCAATGACCGCAGTGCCTCAGTAGTGGGAACCTTGGCTACTGTGGCATCTAATGTTACAAGCGTACGGGAGGAACTTGAACTGGCTCCAGTGATGGATCCGTTCAGAAGGAGCTCGATTTTTCGCAGATCCCCCCCCCACACGGGCACAAGCCCCCACGATCGCTACCCCCAGTGGGAAGCATATAGTGGGAGTCTTCGATGAGGAAGAATCACTGACGCCGATTCACCCGAACGATGTTTTGGGCAATGATCAGTCTGGAGCTGCCTTTACTGCCCTCGGTAAAAAGATCATGGAGCTGTGTGAGTTTATAAAGGAGCGCAGGAACATTCACCAAAATATAAGGGCCATGATAAGAGACATCCGTTTGACGTACGGCAAGGCCCAGGATGAACGAGTAGGGAAGTCGCCGATTGGAAAAGGGAACCAGGCAACTCAAGTAACGCCGGTTCAAAACACAAAAGGGGAGAAACCGGGGAAGAGGCTGCGCGAGAAGCTGAATGACTCAACAGGCCAGCAAACCCCGAAAAGAAAAAAGAACTCAACTCCCAAAAAGGCGGAGTTCATGAAAAGTACGTCTGAAGCTGCCAGTGAAAATACTGCAGTGGCTACCTCGAGAAAGGGGATCGAACCTTCAAAGGCGGATGCGGAAGCTTGGAGGAAGGTAGAACCACGGAAAAGAAATTATCGGAGGAAGATTAGACCGGAGGTGATTTTCATTTCCAAACGAGGCGAAGGGTCATACGCCGACATTCTCAGGAAAGTGAAGGCAGACCCCGAACTGACCAATTTGGGAGACAACGTCAGCCGTATTAGACGGTCGCAGAAGGGAGATCTTATGTTGGAACTTAAGAAATCCAAGAATGTAACCGCGGACAAATTCTTAAGCCAAATCGGGAAGACTTTAGGGCAGGAAGCCGACATTAGAGCTAGCAGGCCGGAGATCACTATAATCTGCAAAGATATAGATGAAATCACGACGAAGGAGGAGGTTCGCGAAGCGTTGGAGAAACAGTTCGATCTTGCCGGACTACAAGAGTCAGCGGTGAAAACGCTAAGGAAAGCCTATGGGGGAACACAAACCGCCATCATCAGCCTACCAGTGGAGAACGCACTCAAACTGTTAGCAGCAGGGAGAGTGAGAATAGGCTGGGTTATGTGTCGCCTTAGGGAACAGGTGGCGTTAAAGCGGTGCTTTAGATGCCTTGGCTTTGGTCACATTGCGAAGTCATGCACCAACCCAAATGACAGGTCAAAGCAATGCAGGAGATGCGGAGTGGAAGGTCACATCAGCAAGGACTGCGGAGCTGACCCAAAGTGTCTACTGTGCAAAGGAAAGGAGGGTGTGGACCATCGGCACATTGCAGGCAGCAGCAGGTGCCCGAAATACATGAGAGCCCTTAGCATAAATCGCAGATGAGGTTGATACAAATCAACCTCAACCACTGCGAGGCGGCGCAGGATCTACTCGCGCAAACTATCCGCGAGAAAAACATCGATGTGGCCATACTAAGTGAACCATACCGAAACCGCGGTGGTAGCGTTTGGGTCAAAGACCAAACGGGCCAGGCAGCGCTGTGGACTTGTGGAGAACAAGCCTTCCAGGAAATAATGGAGCACCCGGAGGAGGGCTTCATCAGAGCGAAGGTGAAGGGCATCCACATCTACAGCTGCTATGCTCCACCCAGCGCTACACTCGTCGAGTATGAGCGGATGCTTGCTGCTCTTGTTTTGGATGCAAGAGGACGTTGGCCGATCATAATAGGAGGCGATTTCAATGCATGGGCTCTTGAATGGGGCATCCGAATAACTAATGTCAGGGGACGTGTTCTCCTCGAAACATTCGCGGAGCTGGACGTGGTACTGGCGAATGTTGGGTCTTCGTACACTTTCCGGGGAAGGGGCCTGGCGTCTATAGTGGACCTGACATACGTGAGTGCCACTTTAGCCAGTAGAATCGCTTGGCATGTCAGTGAGGACTATACTCACAGCGACCACCAGGCAATCTGCATAGAGATCAAGGGCGGATCGAGCTCGAAAAAGAGTTTTCGCAGAATGCCGGGTGGTATGCTTGGCTGGACAGTGAAAGCGTTCGAGGCGGACACGTTTTCCGCGGTGCTCAAATCCAACATATCCCTGAATGGTACGGCTGGAGGGAAAGCCACCCAGATCACTCGATGGGTGACGGAAGCATGCGATTCTACTACGCCCAGAAGGCGATTGCTCCCCAGTAGGCAACCCAACTACTGGTGGAACAATGAAATCGCAAGTTTGCGAGCCGCATGTTTTCGGGCAAGGAGGCTTTGCCAGAGGCTCAGGGGAAAACCCGGTGGCGACGGTCGAGAGGAGGCACACAAGCAATTGCGTGGCCGCCTAAAGGAAGCCATTCGGAGGAGCAAAAAGAACTGCTTCAAACAGCTGTGCGACCATGCCGACATAAACCCTTGGGGCGAGGCTTACAGAGTGGTGATGAAAAGGCTGCGGAAATCACCCCAGGTCACCTGTCCGCGCCTCCTGAAACAGATTGTTACCACTCTGTTCCCTCACCACAAAAATAGGGGAAGGCAAATTTTTGTCCAGCCAAATGTCGGCATAATACCGCCTGTAACTGTGGAGGAGCTGCGGGAAATATGTGGTAGGTTCGGTGACAACAAGGCCCCAGGTTTGGATGGCATCCCCAACCGAGCTTTGAAACTGGCAGTGAAGACTAGGCCCGACCTTTTCGCCAACACCTTCGAGGCGTGCCTAAAAGAAGGAATATTCCCTGCCCAGTGGAAAAAGCAAAAGTTGGTGTTGCTTCCGAAACCTGGCAAGCAACCTGGAAACCCAGCGTCGTATCGTCCTATCTGCCTGTTGGATACAATGGGGAGGATGATGGAGAGAGTCATCTACAACAGACTCCTGCCCATCGTCGAAGCCAGCAATGGTTTGTCGGAATGCCAGTTTGGTTTCCGGCGCGCCCACTCTACGGTGGACGCAATTGGCATGGTGGTAAACCAGGCAAAAGGTGCACTGATTTCTGGCGGCTACTGTGCCGTGGTGGCGTTGGATGTTAAAAACGCATTCAACTCGGCCAACTGGAATAGAATTAAAGGGGCGTTGGCTGACATAGGTGTCCCCGGATACTTAGCGAATTTGGTGGAAAACTACCTCTCAGAGAGGACTCTCTGGTACGGGACGGATGAGGGCCCCAAAGAGTACATTGTCACAGCCGGGGTACCACAGGGATCGGTACTTGGTCCCCTGTTGTGGAATATCATGTATAATGGGGTGCTTGCTCTTCTCGTCCCAGATGGGACTACGATTGTCGGCTTTGCTGATGACCTAGCTGGGGTTGCTGCAGCAAAACACCCAGAAGATGTGGAGGTTTGCGCAACGGAAACAGTGAGAGCGGTAAAGTCCTGGCTAGAAAAGGCCGGGCTGATCTTGGCGGACGCGAAAACGGAAGCGGTCTTGATAACGAAACGCAGGAAAAATAATAGTGTAAAAGTGGAGGTCGGTGGACATATGGTCGTAGCCGGCTATCAAATACCTGGGGGTAATAATTGACACCAAATTGAGTTTTAGGGAGCACCTAGAGTATGCATGCCAAAAGGCAGCCAGTGCCACCACGGCACTTGCAAAAATGTTGCCAAATATTGGTGGGCCGAAACATTGCCGGAGGTTGGTGCTAGCCGGAGTGGTGCGCTCCATCCTGCTCTACTCGTCGCCTGTGTGGGCAGAGGCGCTTGCAAACTCTCAGAGACGGAAGGAGGTGAACTCGGTTTACCAGCAGATGGCTTTGAGGGTTTGCAGTGCTTTTAGAACCACATCAGATGAGGCAGTATTGGTGGTGGCAGGCATGATCCCGGTTGACATTCTGGCCAAAGAAATGAGTGTCCTGTACAATGCAAGACATATGGAGGGGCATGCACAGCGTAGAAATGCGGCAAGGTCAGAGTCGCTTGATCTCTGGCAACGCAGATGGGACGAGTCTGCGAAAGGTCGGTGGACGCACAGGCTCATTCCCAACATTAGGGTGTGGCTTGAGCGAAAACATGGGAATACCAACTACCACATTACCCAGTTCCTCACGGGACACGGTGGTTGCTACAGGCAGTATCTGCACCGCTTTGGGTTGGATAATTTTCCGAACTGTCCCAGATGCGATGGCATACCGGAGGATCCAGAGCATGTGATGTTTCACTGCCCACGATTTGCGATGGAGAGAAGGAGCTTAAACCAGGTGCTGGGCAGGAGCGGGACCCCGGAGAGCTTGGTTACTGAGATGCTGGAGTCCGAGGAGAAGTGGCTTGCGGTTAGCTCCGCAATCATCCAAATGCAGGAGGAGTTGCTGAAGAAACGAAGAAGAAGGAAAGCTGCAAATAGGAGAAGGATGAGTGCCTAAGAGCAAACCTACCCCGCGAAGTAATACCTCAATGGTGGCCCCGCGGGGCTGGGGTTGGAGAGACCGGGGGTGGTTTTTAGTGGGTGTGAATCCCACACGCGCCCGCTGTTGTTCCGCCGTTCGGGCGGCGGAGCTGCGGCGGACGTGTCTTTCTAAGATTTTCCACCTCCGTGTACGCACAAAAAAAAAAAAGGAGGGGATTGTAGGTGGTGTCGTAATTTAAGCTGGGAGCACTATGTTAACGAGATAGGGGTCCGAGTCTATATTGACATTCATCAAGGCTAATAGGTGGCGGCGGATAGGTGGTCAATTTGGTTGAAAGTGATCCCGTCTGCAAAGACGCACGTATGTTTGTGGACCACTTTCCGCGCAAACTAGGTACTTCCAACAACGATTTCGTGCGACATTGCTAACTGAATAATCCGCACTCCGTTATCATTGGTATCTCTATGTAAGGTATGGGAGCCGATGTATCGCCTGAATACTGGCTCCGTCCCTAATTGACTGTTGAAATCTCCAAGTACGATTTTGAAATTATACTTGGGACAGGCTTCGAGGGTTCGCTCAATTGCTTCGTAGAAGCTATCTTTCTTCGACTCTACAGTCTACTCTGTAGGGGCGTGAACGTTAATGACGCTTGTATTTCTAAACTTGCCTCGCAAACTCAGAGTGCATAGCCTTTCGCTTATATTTTCAAAGCTGATAACAGCAGGTTTAATTTCTTGATTGACTAAGAAACTTACTACGAGCACATGGTTTACTGGATGACCGCTATAATATATGGTGTAGTGACTCTTCTCCAGGAAACCAGTCCATGTCCATCGCCTACCTCTTTCCTCATATGTTTTGTAGTCAGAAGGTTGCGTGTTCAGATCATGTCTGAGTCACCAATTGTTATTTATGTTAATGTTTTCTTTTTATATATTTAATTAACAATCACTGTTTCTCAAACAACTTAAATTATGCTGAGCTTTTCAAAATTTAAGTAATAAGTTGAGTGCGGATGTCTACTCCTCTGAATCTTTTCCTCGACCTTGTTTCTACACTGACGTCCAAAGCCAATTTTCGTTGTCAAAAGTTGTTTTTCGATGTCATGGCCAACGCGATTCGCAATTGTGTGTAGTCGACACGGAGGGTGCTCGCAACGCCACAGTGGGATTACAATTTGATTTAAAATAGGGAAATAAGTACAAATACAACAGAGGTTCCATAATTGGAGTCATGATTGACACTTAGGGTCCGAGAATTCAGACTTTGACGTTGAACTGCTTTAGCTGTCACATTGTATGCAAGAAGGGATCAGATAAAAACTTCACATTATGTTATATAAAGAAGTCTATACTTATTTAACGTTCCATTGAAAAGGAAATATTATATTTACATTACACACATTCAAGGCACATAAATGAAACTTAAGCTTTACTGTTCGTATTTATAAATTCGTAGTTCATATCGTCAATACTAAATCCTTGTGTAGATTCTGTTATATTTTCGGAATTCTTACCACTACCGTTATTTCGAAATATAGGTAATCGTCCGTTGGCATCAACCAGTTGATTGACGATCTTATTAACTTTTTCACCCTTCGCTGAAGCAACCAGAATTCGATTCGTTACTCCAGTCCAACCGTCGTTTTGTGCATTGTCCATGTTTTCTTTTAAGTTCTTCTGGTGCTTAATAAGACTCCTTTGAGGACTTCTAATGGGGTGGTGTTGGTGAGGTTGGTTTGGAGAGGTTTTATTCAACCGATTCAGAAACCAATTTCGCACCGGGGTTGTTGCAGATCCTAGACCCGGGGAAGTTTGTGAACATGCTTTGACCGTTTGCTTTGAAACTGGACTGATTGCAGGACTTCGAAGAGGTTTAGAATTATCACTGCCACTTTGCAGTTCTTTGATGCGTTCTGTTGTATTGTCTATTGATTGTGGAGGGGATGGCTGCGGTTGTGATTGTGCTGAAGGTTCTGGTTGCACTTGTTTTACTTTAACAGGGCTTTCTTCCTCCTGTAGAGTGTCATCTAGGGTGGGTTGCTCGATACTTACTGTACCAGGCTTTATCGTAACAGGATTCACCGGTAAGCTCCTTGGCACGTCATATTCTTCATATTTTTCGGCTGCGCATTTTACCTCCGAATGAAGTAGTTTGTTCGGGGGGATTAGATCCAATGACTTGTATAGAGGGCATGGCACCTCGTAAATTTCATCGTTGTTACCACTGTCACTAGATATAACACTGCTGCTGAGATCCGGATATAATTTCTTCGTTCCAGGTGGTGTAGGCAATTTTCGCAGGTTGTTTGACTGGGTTTTGATTAATAAGCGGTCAGATGCAATTACAGCGCTTATAGGAGAGTCCCGATAAATGCCGCGAACAGTGCCGTCAAGTGCATGGATCCAACCCTTTGCATCGATTTCCGAATTTGACTGGAAAATATATCGTTTCCCCACCGCGGTCGAGATCTGGAAACACAAATCACGTCGTTTTCCCTCTCCATAACGGTCGATTTCCGTTCCTGGGCACAGGTGTACACATAAAGACGGTTTAATGGACGCAGACCCATCCGCATAGCATAACAGCCAATCGCCCACCACCCCACAGAAGTACTTTTTGCTCTGGTCGAAGAATATCCGTTTCTCGATGCGGGTCAGTTGTCCTTGCTTCGGTGACTTTTTGATGGAAAGGTGCGCAGCCGGTAATCCCAAGTAAGGACAGTTTTGAAGATCGTTTTGGTCCTCTCCTGATTTGGTAGTTGCAGCATCCATGGGAGTTGCACTGATTGCAGGCACCGTGAAGGTGTCATAGATATCTTTGGCTTCTGTGTCGTTTTCATGATCGGAGGTGGACGGTAACGCATTGATAGTGACATAATCGTTTGGGAAATCGGTGGCCGAATCTGATGCATCTGCTACACTGTTGCTGGGACTAGTCACACACTTTCTGTTCCTGGTCATGTTAAGGTACGAGTTTTCAGCAGCTGGGAGATGCGTGCTGTCATTTATTTTCGTATTATCATTCGACCCACCATTTCTGCTGAACTTCTCGCAACATCTCAGCAATTCTTCGCAACGAGAGACTAACTCCTGCGGTGACTTCCTCCTTTCCTGGCTCAGGACATAGCAAGTATTTTGGTAATCCACCAGACTCATCTCCTCTTTTAAATAAGCCAATACATCTGCAACATGAAAAAAGAATTTTACATTTCGTTCAAATCTTCCGCGATAGTACCGTAAATTAATCAATTGGCCCCGTGACCCCGGCGAACAAATCAGCGGGCGGCAAGTCTGCTAGGGTAAAAAACAGCCAGAGGGTCTTATCGTACGCAACTCACCTTGTAGAAATTCTCGAAATACATCGAACTTAGGAATTGAATCCATTGGGTGACAACCACCTATGCTTTTCTTCCGTACGCTTGGATTTCAGGGAACCTTTCCGGACGCTAACTGAAACACTAAGCCGAGTTCACTATTACGCGCGCTGACTCATAAACGCTTAGCCCGTTGTTTTTTTGCCTCTTAATGTATTGTAAGCGACGATTGTCCACTTGGCCACAAACACGACGGGGTCACTGGCGAATGTATGTCAGTCTGGAATTCCTAAATACTACGCGCAGCACGGCCGAGGATCCGCAGATTGTATTCAAATGGAATGTCCCCTGCAACGAACGATCTTTAGATGGTGAGTGGTTGCCTTAGCGGCCAAACGATGGCGCTGTCAGGCAAGCTCGGACATGGATCATATCTTGGATGAGCCATTCAGGTGTATTGGGTAAAATTTCCGTCCGGAAGTAATGGAAAATAAAACAGAAAATAATCAAAAACCATTGTTTTCGGTGGGTGGGAAAGAACAGAATCCCATGGGGGTGTGTAATTCTCTTCCAAGACGAATTTGAATAAGACGGGTGTTGACATACATATTTCAAATAACATAATGTAAATTAAGGGGGTCATCCCGTGTGTCGGGTTGGAGAAATCGATTTTTTTTTGCATGAATTGTATCTAACTGAAATTAATAACACTTGAAGTTATTAATTTAATATATTTTATTGATCTTCATCCTTCCACAGTTCCAACTAGACTCCTGCTTTTATTATCTTACTGCTACCTTAATACCTACGATGCTCGCTCGTTTGTGCATCCGTTATGCAGGTGCACTCAATAATGTTTATGATTCTATTAGTTTGTGCATCCGTTATGCAGGTGCACTCAATAATGTTTACAATGTTTCGGAATTAACTGTAAATGGGAGATAAGCGACCCAAGCGGATATTTAACCTCTCCCCTATTTAACTTGAAATTCTCCGTAATTTTACTGGATTGCGAGCTTTTTACAACAATTTTCAATTTTTTTTGTGTCCATGATATAGGGTAAGTATTACGATAAATAGTATTAACAGAAATGCGCTTACAATTGAACCAGATAGGTAATTTATATTTTTATGAAATTCTAAAATATTGATATGTTCCAAGTTTCTCTTATTTTCTAAAACTATCTCTTTGAAATCAATGTTTTTGGTGAAATTATAATCCGTATTTTCATTATAAAAGAACCTGTCAATAAATTTTACATTTGTTTTACCAAAGGTTTGATTTAGTATCTGGATTGTACAGTTATTGATGTTGATTAAATAGTTACCATTTAGGTGTATGTTTCTGTCGTCACAATAATTAACAATATTAGTTTGTTTAAGATTCTTACAGATTATAGTGTTATCATCAACCTTCACAATTTCTATTCCATTATTTTCTGCAAGTACGCAATTATTTCTTGTAATACTCTTACTCAAGGGTTTCAACTCCCTTTCATAATTCAAGTTTTCATCATAAACATATTTTGTTCCATTTATTTCTATAAAATACTGATCTTCTAACATTGCTTGTAAATTATTCGTAGTGGGTAACGATGTAATTAATTTGTACTCTTCAATTTTGTAAGAATTTGGAATTTTAAGGGCCAAAATTATTGTGTTTTCCTTATACTTCAGTAGTCCGGTTCGTACGTTTTTGAGTTTATAAAAGTCCAGTTTAGTCGTCAAAATTTTGGTTGCTGTTAACATACTAGAGTGAATCAATCCATGTTTCATCATTGCTATATTGTCAATAATCTGATTTAACTTCTCTTCCAAAATTCGGAGTTTTAAAATTTGGTCTGTTTTCAGTTGTTTTTTTTTTTTTTTTACTAATAATTTTTCGTTTTCTGTGAGTTGTTGAAAGGTTTTACTAATTGCGATTCGGTCTGACTCTATCAGATTTTTAAGGTATTTAATCGAGTTATTAAAATGAGAATTGCATTTTCACAATTCTCTTCTATTAGTTGGATATGTTCTACTATTTCCTGTCTATCTGTGGTGTTGCTAATAGTAGAAGTTGCAGTGCAACTACCCAAACTGAGGTCATCACCTGCAAATTTACGAGGACGTTTTATATTAATGGGATGTTCTCTACCTAATTCTTTAATCCTATATCTCGGTTCCTTCTTATAGTAATTACGTTTATAGTTCTTAACTGGAATAATTCTCCTAGTCTCCCTATAATCTTCTCTTTTCTTATTAAGCTTATTTATATATTTATTCTTGTACTCCTTCAAAGTCTTTTCAAGCATTGCAGGATCAGCCCGTACTGCTTGATTCGGAGTCATTTTGATAGAAGGGTGATATCTATCGTTATAATTACTTACTGCCCTATGTATTTTCTGTAATAAAGTTAGATCTAATTTCCTCATAGATACTAGTTTTTCCTGTAATGTTGAGTGAAACCTTTCGATATCACTATTCCCTGTATGGGTATTAGGTTTCGTGAAATGTAATGCTATACCTTGCGTTCTAAAGAAGTCCTTGATATTAATACTGGCGAACTCATTATCGGTAATAATCTTCTGCGGTTTACCAAATTTAGAGAAGTGTTCTTCCAACACTTCGATCTTCCTATTCCAATTTCTATTTTGCAAATGATAAATATAAGCTTTTTTCGTCAGCTTATCAATTAGCGTTAGAAATGCCTGCTTCATGAAATAGTATATATCCATATGCAAAATTTCGTTTATGCTAGTGGGAGTTTCACTAATTTTGTATTTAACTCTGAAAGGCTTACGTTCGTATTTGGTTTCCAAACACGTTTTACAATTATTAATAACTTTGGTTATCTCCTCGACTAACTTCGGGTAATACAATTTATTTTTTAGACTATTAAAGGTTTCTATAATCCCACTGTGCATACTCTCAACTGTGTGATATAAGAATATCTGTCTATGGATTTCCTCTGCTGTTTTTATTTCTCTAGCCCTCATTGTAGCTTTGATAAACTTTATGTTCCTATTGTCTCCAAATAATTCAATTAATACTTGCTGAATTTTATTAAACTGATGGTATGAAAGTTCGGTGTAGATTCCTGTTATACCTGGTCGAATATACCTTCTTAACCTTCATACGACCCTCTTTTCAACTAGCGTTGAAGGTCCTATGGTCATTTTTGACCACATGAAGAAAATGTAAAGAAATCATGAAAAAAATTCAAGAAACGATAATAATTTTTATTAGTATTCAAAACATTATATTGTTTTAACAGTCTTTGCACTTTACAATAAAGTGTCGCTTGCACACATACCTTTTACAATTGTTACAAGTAAATGAGGTTTTTATGTCTTTAGGGCAAAATTTGCATCGTCCTCTTTTGGCAGATTCCTCTTTTGTTGTTGTAGTGTTATTGGTGTCATCAGTTAAATTTCTGCTTTTCAATACAATGTCTGCAGACGCTAAGGCTCTAGGAAGAGACTTCCTCATCTGCATATATGGATTCACCAGTGCGCGACCGAGCTGCTCCAAAAAAAGTCGCCGTCTGTAGAGTTTACTTTTGTTCCAATCCGGTTCTACCTGAGTAAACAATATAAATGCATTATAACACGATATATCAATAATGTTGCAAAAAACTGCTACTGGCCATCTTTTAGTTTTTCTTTTCGTTGAGTAGCAAGCGACAAGTTTATCCAAAGTATCTACCGCACCTTTCGACGCATTATAATCTTCGATGATAAGCGGTTTTTTATTCTCCTTATTATTTATAGAATTAGTAGTATGTAGTGTGCTCTGTAAAATAACGCTTGGATTTTTCTTTGGTACATACGTAACCAACGTCGTATCTTTGGTAAATGCGAATTTCGAACTTTGTGCAGGCCACTTCTTTGATTCCAAAAGAACTCTCGGAATCGAAGGTTTATTTTTTCGAATTGTTCCAACTGATGTAATCCCTCGTTTCAAGAGCTTTTGTGCAAGTTCATAGGATGTAAAAAAATTATCTACCGTTATGTTGTAACCTTTCAATCCAGCAGTCAGGTCTTGAACGACTCGCATTCCTTGATTTCTTTCTGGTGTATTGTTTATTCTTCCGGTGTAAGGTTGTATATTCCAGACGTAGCTTGTACCGCTGTCGCAAGCTACCCAATTCTTCATTCCATATTTAGCAGGTTTCATTGGCATATATTGCCTGAAAGGACATCTGCCCCTAAAGGGAACCAGCTGCTCGTCAATGGTAATATTCTTTTGCGGATTGTAGAGTTTTGGTAAAATATCTACCCACGAGTCCCACAGCTCGCGGATGGGTGCAAACTTGTCTGTTTCCCGGCGGCTACTCCTCGTGGACCGATCATCAAAACGAATGAATCGTGAGATCTTCTTGAACGTTTTGTTCGACATGACGGCTCGAAAAATTGGACGTCCTATTTCAGCATCCCACAAACTTTCAGTTGCTTCATTGTTAGATCGGTACACTCCTGCAAGAATCAAAAGTCCGATGTAAGCTCGCAAAGTTGGCGTATCGATATCTTCAAAAGTGGCTCCTAAGACTCTACGTCCTTCCCGATTCGTATTTCGCAAAATTATCGTTTCCAACTGCGGTGGTAGAAATAGATCGAATGATGACTGAATATCAGAGATCCTTGAAGCGGCGTAGCGTGTTATTCCGGGTTGTAGTGATGGGTTTGTACTTCTTCGTGAATGTCGGAAAGGATGTTCGTACCATTGTATAGTTTTGTCTCTAGATAAATATTCGGGTAGGTCTTCCAGAATAATTTCTTCAAGGTCGTCGTCCGAAACTTCAATTTCTTCATCGCCCGATTCATAATCTTCAATTTCGGATACTTCCTCGTTCTCGTCACTAAAACTCTCCGCTACTTCGATAAAGTCCATGCTTTTATGCAACTAAACTATACGGCAACGATTTACCAAATGATACACTTGTTCAATGACCTCGCGCTTTTGTAGCCCTTCGAGGATGATGCAATACATTGCACGCTATGTGCAATAAGATGATGAAATACATTGCAACACATATAGGATGCTATGCAATACAAGAAAACGATTTTCCTATTGGAATTTATCCCCAGAATTCGCAAAATTCATTCGATTGGTCGTTTTTGACCCAAGGAACTTAAACGTAACATTTTTTACTGTGCAAGAACGGAGCATTTATAAAAATACTCTGGTGTCTAACATGTTTAGGAAGAAAATAAATTATCAGTTACCATATTTAAAGTTCATTGAATAACAAACAGCTAATACAGAGTCAACGAAAAATCAATTTTGGTCAGAAATGACCAGAAGAACGTATGAAGGTTAAAAGGTCAACCCAATGGTCCCTATCCCTAGTCATATCCATATATATTATTCTACGGTTATGCAATATTTCTATTTCCTCATCTACGTCATATACTAGTATTAACTGTGTTTTATATTTATTTACTATGGTCTCTTTAATAGGAATGTGATCCAACTGTTGCTCATCTTGTGAATGAACTGTAGCGTTATCTGACAAATCATTGATCAATTGGTTATCAGTGGAATTTTCTTTTTGATTAGTGGCTTCTGGAATGCGACTCAAGAAGTCTGCAACCTTGTTTTCCTTACCTTTGATATACTCTATATCAAACTGATACTCTTGTAGTTTCAGTAACCACCGTTGATTACGTTGACTAAATTCTTTCCCCTTATACTTCTTTGTCATATACTTTACTGGTAAGTGGTCTGTTATAAGTTTGAATCGATTACCCCACAAGTAGGGACGGAAATATGTTACAGCCCAGACAACTGCTAAAAATTCTTTATCGGTAACAGAGTAATTTTTCTCATGATCATTTAGCGATCGAGAGGCATAACACACAGGTTGATTATTCTGTGTTAACACGGCCCCTATCGCATAATTGCTCGCGTCGGTAGTGAGTGTAAAAGGTTTATCGAACTCGGGAAATTTTAAAATCGGTTGTTTAGTCAAAACTAATTTTAGTTGTTCGAATGCTTGAATATATTCTGGATCTCTAACATTAATTTTTTTGTCCTTTTTCAGGTATTTGATCATCGGGTGTGCAATTTTTGCATAGTCTTTTACAAATTTTCTATAATAGCCTGTAGCACCTAAAAATCCCCTTAACTGTTTAATTGTTGACGGTAATGGATACTCTTCTTCTTTTTCTTCAGCCTTTGTCCCGTTCACAAGCGGGGTCGGCTCGTCGTGATCGGCTTCGCCATTTGGCTCTATCGAATGCCTGATCTGGGTGCAATCTCGAGGCTTTCAAATCCCCATCCAGCGTATCAAGCCACCGTTGCTTAGGTCTGCCTTTTGGTCGTTTACCATCGACTTCGATGTTCAGACCAATCTTTGCAAGTGAATTCTCGCTTGCACGAATTGCGTGACCATACCATCGAAGACGCCTCTCACGCAACTTTTCCACGATCGGTGCAACCCCATAACGGTCGCGGATATCCTCATTTCGAATGTGATCTAAACGTGTGACGCCACTAGTCCAACGTAACATCTTCGTCTCCATTACCGCGAGACGCCGTTCATTGTCTTTTATGGTCGGCCAACACTCAGAACCATAGAGAGCGACTGGACGGACAACATTGCGGTAAATTTTAGATTTGAGACGTTCGTTGATACGTCGATCACAAAGGACACCAGTTGTGGAACGCCACTTCATCCAGGTTGCGTTAATGCGTGAAGCAATTTCATAACGCAGCTCTCCATTGGCTGATAGCGTTGACCCGAGGTATTTAAATCGCTCAGATCTGGGCAGATCACTGCCGCTGACAGTGATTGTGCCTGTTTCATGGGGATCGGTCGTCAAAAATTCAGTTTTGTTTAAATTCAATCTGAGACCGTGTTGCATGAGGCGATCATTCCATTTTTGAACAAGTTGCTCGAGATCATTTTTGCTATCAGATGCTAGGAAAACATCATCTGCATAAAGCAGTGTGTAGGGCGCTGGACGTTGGATATCCCGTGTGACGGTGTCCATAACAAGGACAAAGAGGAGTGGTGAGAGGGCACTTCCTTGATGAACTCCAACAGAGACACGAAGCGGTTTTGATACACCCGCCATACTTCGAACTTTACTTTTCGGATCGTGGTAGAGCAATTGAACCCAGCGCACGAGTTCTTCTGGCACGAAGTGTTGTCGTAAAGCATACCAGATGAGTTCGTGTGGTACACGGTCAAACGCTTTCTCTAGATCCAGAAAGGCAATGTAAAGAGGGCGATGCTTCTCACGGTGTTTCTCCATGAGTAACCGCACAGCGTGTATTGCGTCAGTAGTTCCGCAGTTCTTGACAAATCCGGCTTGATTCACGGTTATTTCAACGATTTCGCGAATACGGTTGTCAAGAATGCGTTCAAAAATCTTCATGGTATGGGAAAGTAACCGTATCGGACGGTAATTTGAACATTCTGCTGGACTACCTTTCTTTTTCCATATTGGAACAGTGGTACTTTCTTGCCAGTCAGATGGTGTTCTTCCTTCCTGAATAACCCGGTTAAAGAATTCACTCAGCCACGGTGTTGGGTCCCAGCTCTTTGCTTTCCAGAGCTCAGATGCGATGTCGTCAGGTCCTGTTGCTTTCCCCGATTTCATTTGTTTTATTGCCTCCTCGACTTCAGTTGCGCTGACTGGTGGAACTGCTCCAAATGTCGGCAATGATTGTGGAAGTGGAGGATGAGCAAATTCTTCAGTTGAAATCTGCTCGAAGTATTCTCGCCATCTATCCGATCGCTCGACGATCAGTAAGCAAAGTACCGTTCTTGTCATTAACACAACAGAAGTGTTCGATATCCTGTGTGCGTTCATCACGGCTTTTAGCAAGTCGGTACAGATCTCTCTCGCCATCCCGAGTGTCCAGTTTATCGTAAAGATTTTTGAAATGGTTCGCTCGGGTGACAGCGACCGCTTTCTTTGCTTCCCGGTTGGCATTCTTATAAATTTGCCAATTAGCAGGCGTTTTATCGTCGAGAAATTTGTGGTAGAGGCGTTTCTTTTCACGGACCTTCATTTCAACATCATCATTCCAAAGCCAAGTATCTCGGTTGATGTACCGCTTACCCGGCTTGGTGACCCCGAGGGTTGCAGAGGCCGCTTTGTGGATCGTGTCTTTCATTTGGTTCCATGATTCTTCCACATTCGTAATGGTTGGCAATCGTATGAGTGAGACCGTTTCTTCGTTCTTCTCACCAAATCGCCACCATTTAATGCGCGGCGGGCCAGTGCGTTCCTCACGCCGTTTTATCGGTGGCTTAATTCGCAGGACAGCAATCAACGGCCGATGTTGAGGTGCGATGGTCTCATAGGGAACGACTTTGCAATCAGTGACAGTGGTAAAATGTTGACGTCTTATGAGAATATAGTCGATTTGTGTTTTATTGTTCCCACTATAAAATGTGGGAAGATGAGACAATCGTTTGATGAACCATGTATTTATAAGTACAAGGTCATGGGTGTCCGCAAAATCGATTATACGCTCGCCACCTTCGTTGCGCGCTCCGAACCCCTTTCCCCCATGGCACCTGTTACCGTCTGCCTTTTCACCCACATGACCATTAAGGTCGCCGGCAATGATTATGTAATCGTCAGCAGGCACGTGACAAGTCTTTTCATCGAGAAGTTGCCAGAAGGCATCTTTCTCGGCATCAGGTCGGCCTGTCTGTGGTGCATACGCGGTGAAGAAGTGAATAGTGCGATCAGCTGATATAATGGTGAGCTTCATCAGCCGATCATCAAATCGTTCGACTTCTTTAATGGCATCACGGAAACCCTCTGAGATGGCAATGCCAACACCATATTGAGTGTGTGGGTTACCAAAATAGAGAAGTTTGTAGCCATTTTTACCGCGTTCGCGTTCAATGTCGCAGCTTTTGGAACCAGACCATCGGGTTTCTTGCAGAGCGCAGATGTCAATGCACCTTTTCCGAAGGGCTCTTGCGAGTTCCTCGGTCTTTCCAGTTAGGGTACCAACATTTAGCGTGCAGACACGTATTTGTTTTGTTCGTTGTGTGCGGACTAACTTGCTTACGTCCTGACGCCGTCCATGCGTCAAGAACCCTTGCCCATTTCTCGACAGGACCGGGGCCCGTCCTGCCGCTTCGACTGAGGTGGACGCCCTAGCATTTCTCCGAGGCCTGTGACTTAATCCGATCATCATGTTTGTAACGACATTCTATGCATTTTCTTGGTCGACCTGTCGCGGGGCCTGTCACCAAGAGAGATCAGGTAGGATTTAGCATAGTAGAATAACTCCAACTATACTCTATTTATCTCTTTCCCTGATCTCAGCATTTTATTTTTGTTTTACTGAGGATAGTACAGAGTACGTTGCCTCAAACCCTCCTCCTTTACCTGGGCTTGGGACCAGCATACTATGTTAATAGCATGGCGGAGTTCGGTAATGGATACTCTTGTATACACTTTACCTTATTTGGATTAGGCAGCATACCCTCAGCTGTAAGGATATGTCCAAGAAATTCGGTGTGTTTTTGCATAAAAGAACATTTGTCAAAACGAATTTTTAAATTATGGTCAGATAAAATTTGGAATATTTTTCTTAATGCCTTAATATGCTCTTTTAGGCTAGTGGAGAATATGAGAATATCGTCTAAGTAGACGATGCAGATTACGCCTACACAGTCTCGAAGTATATAGTTCATAAATCGTTGGAAGGTCCTTGGGGCATTCTTTAGCCCAAAGGGCATTCTAAGGAATTCGTATAGGCCGTCGGGTGTAACGAAGGCAGTTTTGTGGATATCCCTCGGATGTACTTTTATTTGATGATATCCATGAACCAAGTCTACGGCTGAAAAATATTGTGCTCGTCCGAGCTTATCTAATAGACTCTCTATGTTAGGTAGGGGGAATTGATCATCCTCTGTGATTTCGTTTAACGCCCTGTAATCTACGCACATGCGAAATTTTTGTTTACTTGATTTATCTAATTTTTTTGGTACGATTACAATAGGTGAGGCATATCGGCTGTGTGATTTCCGAATTATCCCCATTTTCTCAAACTCCCTCACTTGCCGGCGGACTTCCTCCTCGTGTTTTGGAGGAAGACGGTATAGCCTCGAATGGATTGACTGATCCGTTTTTGTTTTTATTTCGTGCATAATTGTGTCGGTGTTAGTTAAAGGATCCCCTTCCTTGTAAATTAACTCACTAAATTCCTTAAATAATTTTTCCATTTCACTTTTTTCTTCTTTATTTAAATGACTTAAGTCAACTTTCCCTTGTTCGGCATTAAGTTCAAAGCACTTGAGGTTTTCTTCATTTTCTGAAGAATCTAAAGATATTTTACTACCATTATTTAGGATGAGACATTTATTCTCAAAATTGAAGATTTTCACAATTTTGGATAATATGTCCATTCCGATTAAAAAGTCATACGACTTCCCTAATAAATCCCTCTTATACCATTTGATTCCACCTTTTGGATCAAAGTTAAATTCTGTTGGAATATTTGTAATTACTCGTTCAACGCTTTCCGTGGTTGTATGGTTTATAGTCTGCAAACGGATGTTAGTCTTGTGGCGCGGCAGGATTCGCAGCATTCGAAATTTATTTCGAATGTTGCGAGCGAATAGATGGCGCGGATCTATCCACTTTGCGTGGCACACCAAGGGAGTGGAAGATCGCAGTAATTATGTTTTTCAGACCTGTCACTGAATTTAATTATTAAGTTGAAAATTGCTAAAGAATATGGAAGTCCTTTTTGAAAATAGAATTTGAGTTGAGTTTACTGTATAGAATTCGCGTTGAGTTTGCTGTATAAAATTCGCATTGAGTTCGCTTAAATATTTCAATAAAAATAATAAGTAATCATAATTACTTAATTGGATTACTTAATTGGTGACCCCGGAACTCGCACCAACAGCATCAACAACTAGGATCCCGAATTCCCAGAACCTGCAAAATTGAAAAACTCAAGCACATCATCATCCCCATCAACAAATCGCAGTCTGCGCAAGCACAATCGCCCAGCAGGCAGCCGCAACAACCGATTGGAGATAAAAAAGAGTTCCGCAGCCGCAGCCGCCATCGCTGCCGCAGCCACTTTCGCCGCCGCACTCAACTCCACCATCGCCGACATTGGTGAAGTTCTATTAACGACAAAAATTCGTCCGAACAACACGGCAGAAATAGAACTTCCAAGGACTGAGAAATCCTTCCAAAACATCAGTAGACCGTACGGCAAGCGATTTTCACGCGTTCGCATCTACAGTTGAGTGTGGAGTGCCGTGGTAAACATCACGAAAACGTGTCACATCTCCACATCCCGAGTCGGAGCAGAGGCAAGAAAGAAAAACGCGAGAAAACCTTCTCTACACAGTGTACTGCGCGACACACGTCGGACCCTCACCAGAAGTGGATTTTCACGCGACTTCCCGTACGCACGCCCTCCTGCACAACACCTTTCAAGCACCGAACTAGTCATCATTGCCACAACGATCAACAACGGCAACAAACGGACGTCCCCAGCACCGCCAACGCCGCAGCTACAGCCGACAAACAACGAGGAGTTATTCTTAAGAGAAGTTATTATTCATTTATATATAATATATTATTTATTCAGTTAAAAAAAAAAAAAGTAGTAATAAAAAAATTGAAATCGCTGCAAGAGACGGCGTGCAGGTGTTTAGCATCGCGAGTCCTCCATTCTCATTGGTGGTGTTTTTGGTCTGCGCTGGATAGCGTCCGCTTCGTTTTTTCTCGTTTCGTGCGTGCATTTGTGGGTGCGGCCTGCCGTGTCGGTGTAAAGTTCACCGCGTTTCAGAATAAACTCACCGCGTTTGCATTTCAATCTCGTACTTTTCGTGAAACAAGATGTCTTTTGACAATAAAGACGCAGCAGGCCCATCGAACCCGCAAGTGACCGCCCTCGCCGTACGCGTTCCTCCGTTTTGGCGGCGGAACCCCGAACTGTGGTTCGTGCATCTGGAAGCACAGTTCCAAATGTCCGGCATCACATCGGACGCGACCCGTTTCAACTACGCGGTGATCGGCCTGGACGAAGAGTCCATACTTCTGGTGTCCGACGTGGTGAAGTCGACATCGTATGTGCAGCTCAAGAGCGAGTTGATCAGGCGCCTGTCGGCAAGCGAGTCGGCAAAATTAGACCACTTGCTGGCAGGTTTAACCTTAGGTGATCGAACTCCCAGCCAATTGCTTCGTGAAATGAGGCAATTGGGTGGGAGTGAGATCGGCGAAGACCTGATCAAGTCGCTCTGGCTGCGTCGGCTCCCGGAGGGCACCCAGGCGATCCTCGCTTGCGTTTCCGGTTCCTTGGAGGAACTGGCAGCGACGGCCGACCAGGTTCAGGAGGTGTACGTACGCCCAACCTTGGCGGCCGTTCAACCACCGTCGGATGAGGTGGGTGAATTGAGGCGCGAGATTGCTGCATTAACAGCCAGTATGGCCGAGATGCGGGCGACGTTGGACGCTCAGCGTTCGGGCGCCAGATCGCGAGCACGCTCGCGGTCTGCCATCCGAAAAGGGCGATCAGGTAGCAGGTCGTCAAGACAGTCCACGGACCCAGGGATTTGCTGGTACCACCGCAGATTCGGGGATAAAGCGACAAGATGTACGCTACCGTGTAGATTCTCTTCTACCGCAAAAAACTAGGTCCGCGGGGGGTTTTGGCGGCGGCCACCCAGAACGCAGCACCACGTCGCCTAACTATTTTTGACCCCCTCAGCAGGCGCAACTACCTCGTCGACACGGGTGCGGAGGTTTCGGTTCTTCCCGTACCCCAGCATCATCAACTTTTCCCTCAACCGCTCAAACTTGCGGCAGCAAATTCCTCCCGCATAAACACGTACGGGTATAGGCAAGTGGATGTGAGTCTTGGCTTGCGTAGGACGTTTTCGTGGCGTTTCATCCTGGCGGATGTCAGCTTCCCCATACTAGGCGCAGACTTCCTGTGTCACTACGGATTGCTGGTGGACTTGCAAAACAAGTCTCTTATAGATTCCACGACCAACCTTAATACGTCGGGACATATGGTATCTCACCCAGGCAATAATCTTTCCGTTCTTTTAGAAGACATTACCGACTCTCGTGTTCGGGCACTTCTCCAAAAGTTCAGCCAGATTACTACCAACTGTAGTCTCTCCAAACCAGTGAAGCACAATGTGCAGCACCACATTATCACTACTGGTTCCCCGATCTTCTCGAAGGTGCGTCCTCTACCATCTCAGAAACTGGCAATTGCACGGAAAGAGTTTGAACAACTCGTTCAACAGGGTATCTGCAGGCCCTCAAACAGCTGTTGGTCTTCCCCACTGCATATGGTCCCTAAGCCAAACGGCGAATGGCGCCCATGTGGGGATTACAGAAGGCTAAATACACAGACTGTTCCTGACCGATATCCAATTCCACTCATCCACGACTTTGCGCATCACCTCGCGAATTGCCGCATCTTTTCGACCTTGGACTTAACCAAGGCTTATCACCAAATTCCAGTAGCTCCTGAAGACATTCCAAAGACGGCAATATGCACACCCTTTGGACTCTTCGAGTTCACCCGGATGACTTTCGGATTGTGCAACGCGGCGCAAACCTTTCAAAGGTTCATTCACTCAGTCCTGCGAAACCTCGAATTCTG
Organism: Hermetia illucens; assembly: GCF_905115235.1. NCBI lineage: Eukaryota > Metazoa > Arthropoda > Insecta > Diptera > Stratiomyidae > Hermetia > Hermetia illucens. The sequence goes on along the minus strand of NC_051855.1, from coordinate 8,744,371 downwards.
TTTCGTATATTTGGATGATGTTTTGGTCGCTTCTTCCACTGAGTCTGAGCACTTAGCCCATCTCGAGTGCATTTTTCAACGTCTCCTTGAGGCCGGTTTAGTCCTAAACGTTGAGAAATGCAAATTCCTTCAACAACAGGTGAGATTCCTCGGCCATTTCATTTCCCCTGAAGGAATACAGCCCGACCCAGACAAGGTGCAAGCAATCACAAGCTTCCCGCGTCCAAAGACAGTGAGGGAGTTGAGGAGGTTCTTGGGCATGCTAAACTTCTACCGTCGTTTCCTGCCCAAGGCCGCCCATCTCCAGTCCATTTTGAACGCGTACTTGTCTGGCCCCAAAACTAAGGATACACGAGAGATCGTGTGGTCTGAAGAGGCTATCTGCGCGTTTGACAAATCTCGTCAACAACTTGCTGACGCTACACTCTTGGCATTCCCTCTGCAAGATGCACCCCTAGCCGTTTTTGTTGATGCCTCTGACATCGCAGTAGGTGCTGCCCTTCACCAAAAGGTGGATCAAATCTGGCAGCCGTTGAGCTTCTTCTCGAAACAGTTGAATACCGCTCAACGGAACTACAGTACCTACGATCGCGAACTGCTCGCCGCGTACTTGAGCATCAAATACTTCCGTTTCTCCCTAGAAGGCAGGCCGTTCACAGTGTTCACGGACCATAAGCCTCTCACGTTCGCTTTGAAACAGAAGCCCGACAAAGCGTCCCCTCGTCAGCTTCGACACCTGAGCTTCATAAGCCAGTTTACGTCGGACATCCAGCACGTGTCCGGGAAGGACAACATTGTTGCTGACGCTTTGTCTCGTGTCTCCGAAGTTAACATCCCCGCCTCACTCGATTTCTCGGCTATTGCCAAGGCGCAAGTGGATGACGCAGCACTTCAGAGCCTCAAGTCCAACCCCAAATACAAATTTCGGGAGTTGCCCATCTTCGGCTCAAACCTCTCGCTCTGCTGCGAAGACTCGGAAAAGGGACCTCGGCCATACATTCCGGCCACATTTCGCAAGGAAGTGTTCCACGCAGTTCACGACTTGGCGCACCCCGGCATCAGGACAACAAACCGGTTAGTCACCGGAAAATACTTCTGGCCCTCCATGAACAAGGATATTAATTCCTGGGCCAGAGAGTGCATCGCATGCCAAAAATGTAAGGTCTCCAGGCATGTTAGGAAAGAAGTGGGCTCATTCCCCCGCACTACCAAGCGTTTCCACACCATACACCTCGACATTATAGGGCCTTTGCGAGACTCGCATGGTTATAAGTATTGCCTCACAATCATCGACAGGTTCACGCGGTGGCCTGAGGCAATACCTCCGAAAGACATCACGGCGCAATCATGTGCTGAAGCCCTCTGTCGAGAGTGGATACCTCGCTTTGGCGTCCCTGCAGTGGTCATCACTGACCAGGGAATGCAATTTGAGTCCACCCTTTTCTCCGAGTTAGGCAAACTCCTTGGTTTTAAACGCCAGCGGACTACGGCATACCACCCACAATCCAATGGGATGTTGGAACGTTGGCACCGGACGCTGAAAGCCGCCATTATGGCACGCGACGACCCGTCCTGGACGCAAGTCTTGCCTCTCGTCCTACTCGGCCTTCGTACAACCCGCCGAGAGGAATTTGCTGCCAGCCCCGCGGAGCTGGTTTACGGGGAGAACCCAAGACTCCCAAGCGATCCGGTCTTCGACAAGAGATCGGGTCTCACGGAGTCGGGGTTGGTGCGTCTGCTGAGGGACAATCTCCGGCGCATCAAGGCGACACCACCCACTCGACACTCGTCCATACCTGCTTGTTCGCCCAAGGAACTGGACACATGCACGCATGTGCTGATCAGGACGGATGCCGTCCGGAAGCCGCTGCAGCCTCCATATGAGGGCCCGTACCGCGTTCTCGAGCGGGGAGAACATTTCCTCCAGCTCGAGATCGGTGGTCACAAAAAGGCGGTCTCTTTGTCCAGGCTGAAACCCGCGTGCGCTCCGAAGCAACGTCGTGTCCGCTTTGTGGATTAACGGCGAACGAAGTTCGGGGATCAGTCGCTGAAACCCCCTAGGTTTCATCTGGGGGCGGAGTGATGTGGCGCGGCAGGATTCGCAGCATTCGAAATTTATTTCGAATGTTGCGAGCGAATAGATGGCGCGGATCTATCCACTTTGCGTGGCACACCAAGGGAGTGGAAGATCGCAGTAATTATGTTTTTCAGACCTGTCACTGAATTTAATTATTAAGTTGAAAATTGCTAAAGAATATGGAAGTCCTTTTTGAAAATAGAATTTGAGTTGAGTTTACTGTATAGAATTCGCGTTGAGTTTGCTGTATAAAATTCGCATTGAGTTCGCTTAAATATTTCAATAAAAATAATAAGTAATCATAATTACTTAATTGGATTACTTAATGTCTTATCGAAGATTTTAAACTTGCTACAATCTACTCTAGCAGAGTTCACAATGCTCATTGTTGAACCTGTATCTATCAAGCACTTGTACAGTTTATTATCAATGGTAAGATTAGCAAAGATTTTGTTTCCGAGGCCTAATTCATAAAAAAACTCTGGTTCAATATTATGAACCTCCTCGTTTACTGAATTAGACCCGGGTGATGGGTCATTTCTATTTTGATTTGATCTTCTATGGGTCACGGTACCTATCTCCATAGGTTTAGGTGGTGATCGCCTAACCTGGTCAGAACGATTCCAGGAATGTTGTCTATGTTGAGTAGGATTATTATTACTTCTAAACCCAGAATCTCGGAAGTTATTTAGTCGAGAATTTTGTCGATCTTGCCAAAAATGTCCCGAGCTACGTCTGTATTGATTTGATTCTACCCTATTTGGTCTACCAAAATTTGAATTGTATTGTCCATGATTACCGGATTGTTTCTGTCTATTGTCCTGTTTGTTATGGTGTTTTCTATAGTCCTGACTGTTATAATTCTTTCTTTCCTGATATAGTGTTTCTCGGTCTAAATTATCTTGATCGTAGCCCACGTACGAGTATAAAATTTCTTTTACTTCATGTAAATCAAACAAATTTCTTATATCACGTGACAAATTACCACTAACTATTTGCTTAATTCTATTCACTAATAACGCGTAGAAAGTTTGGCGAGTTTCCGCTGTATTCGATTCATAAGTGGCGAATGTATTGATTTCTTCTATAATATATTGAATTTTAGAGTTAAGATCGGAGATAGAACATACTTTGAGTTGCGTTATTCTTCTCGAAAGGTCCTTGTAGTTCGTAGATGGTCGAAAATGTTGTTTGAGTAAATTTCTAGCCGACTCCCAGTTTTCCGGACGATTATTTAACAAAAGTTCCTTTGCCGCTCCTGTATTTTTTATGTTATAAATTACCTGCCAGGCTTCTTCCCGTGATTCCTCATCAATAGCACTAAGATGACCACCAACGGTTGTTAGAAACTGCGTTAGCTGCTTCCTGTCTCCCGAAAACTCTTTTATGTAGGCAATTTGTTTTATTATTGTTTCTGCTCGATTTGGCCGTTGCAAATTAGCTAAATTCTCCAAAGCTGCTATCAATCGTTGCGCTAATACGTTATCCATTTCGGCTTGAAGGATGCGTCGATGGTAAATAGCTAGTCTGTCTCTACGTTGAGTCTTGAGGTGAGTCTATTTCACTGCACTTTTATATTAGATTTTTTTTTTTTTATTGCTAGGATTCCAAACCAGCCTCAGAATGTGTTTTAAGACGGATTTATGCTTGTTACTCCGCCTCCTAGCTTTGTATTTATTTTAGTTAATATATATTTTTTTTTTTATATTATTAAACGAATCGCGACACTTGATTTTTTTAGTTAAAACAACTTTGTTTCTAAAAAATTGCGCCGGTTCTTGAACGAATTTAAAACACGTAACTTCGCGTATCACTGGATCCTGCTCGATGCATGGATCCTACCGACTGCGCCACTAAAATTAATAACACTTGAAGTTATTAATTTAATATATTTTATTGATCTTCATCCTCTCACAGTTCCAACTAGACTCCTGCTTTTATTATCTTACTGCTACCTTAATACCTACGATGCTCGCTCGTTTGTGCATCCGTTATGCAGGTGCACTTAATAATGTTTATGATTCTATTGGTTTGTGCATCCGTTATGCAGGTGCACTCAATAATGTTTACAATGTTTCGGAATTAACTGTAAATGGGAGATAAGCGACCCAAGCGGATATTTAACCTATATAGTGGAGAATATGTGGGCAAAGGGATTTTTCGATATTCCGGGTCCTTCAGAAATTACAGGGTTAAACAGGTAAGGAGTTTGCAGCCACGGCTAGAGTACTCGATGAAAAAGAGCATCGAATCTTTTTTTACCTTTTAGTTTTTTACCTGAGCCTTATAAATTCGAACACAGGTATAAATATAGAAAGATGGAAAACCAATCGATTGTCTAAACTTATTTGCTGTTTGGAATAAAAAGGATCATCCAGTCTAGAGTGAGCACTGAAAGGCTTTCAAGTTATACCCAGTTCTATTTTGGTGTAAGTATTGTGCTGTTCAGTGTTCAGTGATTTTTTTAAATGGATAGTACGAAGGGAGATCGCTTTAACGTTCAAAGTCATGCTCGCACTAAAACGAGTATTTCATGGGAATCGATACTTATCAGAGAAGAAAAAGGACTTTGCATCAACATCAGCAAAGAAACTTTTAGCAAGCATGACCATGGATGTTCCAATTGCGACAAGTTTTGTATATTGTATATTGGATTTTGCTGGAGTTTTCTTCGGTATTTCTGCAAATAATAAAATATACGTAGTAGTGAAAACGGAATGCGTAGGACATGTTGAGAAAAGAATGGGAACGCGGCTTAGAAATGCAAAGAAGAATCACAAAGGCTGGAAAACTTACTGAGAGGGACCTCACTATATTTTTTGGACGAGCTATTCGTCGACACGCAAATTCGATAGAAGGAATGAAGCAAGAAATTTGGGCAACTTTCTTCCATAAATGTTCTACAGACGAAAATCCTCAGGATCAAAATTGTCCAACAGGCGAGGACAGTTGGTGCAAATGGCGCAAAGCGCAACCTAAAGGAGAATTGGATAGTTTTCACCACGGGAAGGTACCTTTGACTGAAAAAGTTCAAACAGTCATCAAACCAATCTACGAAGATTAACACGAGATGATCTCTTGAACAGATGTTTAGGAGCAGAGACCCAGAATAACAATGAGTCGTTAAATGCATTGATCTGGACTTTCGCTGCTAAACACCTTCATTCTGGAGCCAAAGTCATAGAAATAGCCACTTTTCTGGCTGTAATTATTTTCAATGAAGGATTCAATGGCATTCTCAAAATCCTAGTGACAATGGGATGTCAAGTTGGTCACATATGTCAGGTTTATGTCGACCGCCACAATGAAGCGCGAATTTGGCGGTCCGAACGACGATCGACTGACCTCGCTAAGAGAGCCAGAATTGAAACCAGAGAACAACAATCGGCCTTACAAGACTTTTCGAAGAAACGGAGGGTGCTCTCTATGGACCAGGTATAGCAGATTCATGGTGAGTTAAAATTTTACTGTTGATAATCACATTTAAATTTTCAAATGCGTTTTTCTCGAAACTGCATCTTGAAAATCCGCTACCATCATAGCTCAAAATCTATCCAACCAAATTCTTTGAAATTTTCACGATTTTTTTTTTTTTTTTTTGAGGAGGTGGAAATCTTCAAAAGACACTGGTCTGGACACACCAGCGTGTGGGATTTTTACCCACTAAAACAATTTATTTTGAATTGATGCGATCATGGAGTTGACCGCATCCCAATTTTCTTGATGTGCTAGCATTTTCGGCACCAGATTTTCTGGTACCAGCACCTCTCCTAGAGTCTTCTCTAGGTTCCTCCTTTCTTCCACAAATCTCGGACAGTGGAAGAATACATGCTCTGGGTCCTCTGGGACTCCATCGCAATTTGGACAGTCGGGTGAGGTCTCTAATTTAAACCTGTGAAGGTACTGGAGATATCCGCCATGTCCCGCGAGAAACTGGGTGAGATTATAATTAATCTCACCGTGTCGTCTCTCCAACCACTCCTTGATGGCAGGAATGAGCCTGTGAGTCCACCGACCCTTTCCCGAGCGTTCCCACCGCTCTTGCCATCTATTTATGGATCTCTCCCTCTCAGCCTTCTTCGTCTGCAATAAGGGAGAAACTGGCTTCTTCTTCCTCTGCAATAAGGGAGAGATTGGCTTCGCATGGTATATATTCGCCATCTCATCTGCCAAGATGTCAATCGGCATCATTCCAGAGATGACGAATGCTGCATCATCTGAGACAGTCCTGAAGGCAGAGCATACCCTCAGAGCTGTCCTCCTGTAGACTGCATTCAGTTTGCTAGTGTTAACTGACATCCGCAACGCCTCGCTCCAAGCTGGGGTCGCATAGAGCATGATTGAGGTCACCACCCTGGCTATAAACAACCTAGAGGTATGCCGTGGCCCTCCCACGTTCGGCATCATCCTGGCCAGGGCCATACTGGCAGTGGATGATTTATCACAAACATACTGTACGTGTTGCTTATAGCTGAGCTTCCTGTCTATCACCACCCCCAAGTATTTGATGGCCGGCTTGGAAGTGATGATATGATTCCCGACTCTAACACAGGCGTAATTTCTCTTCCGGCGCTTAGTGATGAGGACCGCTTCCGTTTTTTCCTCTGCAAGCGTTAGACCAGAGCTCTCCAACCAGCATTTGACAGCACTGATTGCCTCGCTTGAGTATAACTCCCCATCTTCGAGATGTTTTGCGACAACAACCAGTGCAATGTCGTCAGCGTAACCCACCACTGTGGCTTCCTCCGGAAGGGGAAGATTAAGTGCATCGTTGTACATGATGTTCCACAGTAGTGGGCCCAATACGGAGCCCTGCGGGACACCCGCGGAAACGACGTACTCCTGCGGTCCGTCATCAGTGTCGTACCAGAGCCTCCTTTCAGTTATCATAAATAACTATCGACAATTGCGGCGAGGTAGGCGGGAATACCAACCTTCGCTAGGGATTTCCGGATTAGATTCCAATTGGCCGAATTGAATGCATTTTTCACGTCCAGGGTTACTACCACGCAATATTTGCTGGTACTGCCCTTTCCGTGGATTGCATCTTCGGCCAAGCCAGTAACCAATTTGATGGCATCAATGGTTGATCTGGCTTTACGGAACCCATACTGCCGATCTGAAAGGCCGCCTTGGCTCTCAACTACTGGGAGTAATCTATTATAGATTACCCGCTCTAGCATTTTCGCCACCGTGTCCAAAAGACATATGGATCGGTATGAGGATGGTTCACCTGGAGGTTTACCAGGCTTAGGCAGAAGCACCAACTTCTGCCGCTTCCATACCGCTGGAAATATTCCCTCGGACATGCACGCTTCGAACAACTCAGCAAACATGTCCGGCCTGGATTTCACGGCAAGCTTAAGGACCTTATTCGGTACTCCGTCCAGACCCGGTGCTTTATTGTCTCCTATTCTGCCGCAGATCTCCAGGAGCTCATCTCTGGTGACTGGCGGGATTGCCGTCACATTCAGAGGTGGTTGGAATGTGTCGGTGTTCTCCTCTTGCTGGGGGAATAACCCCTGGATGATTTTCAACAAGAGGGCGGGGCACGTGATCTGCGGAGACGAACGGCCTCTAAATTGTCCCATCACGATTCCATAAGCTCTCCCCCACGGATTTACGTCCGCTTCTGAGCAGAGCTCCCTAAAGCATTTCCTCTTGCTTCGCTGGATGGCGAGCTTGAGGGTTTTGCGGGCTGCCTTGTAGGCGCACTCTTTCTGCCCTTGATCGATTCTACCTACCGCCCTCTGAGCCGCTCTTCTCGCTCGGTGGCAGGCTGATCTAAGGCCGGTCAGTTCAACATTCCACCAGTAGTTTGGTCTTCTACGGGGGAATGCGTACCTCCTAGGCAAGGACGCGTCACATGCTTTGGCGATGCATTGAGCCAGATGGACAGCTCTTTCAGTAGAGGCGCCTGCTATATCAGGTTGATCCAACCACACCTCTAAGAAGCTCTGCTCATCCAAAGATTTTGCAGACCAGCCTGAAATCTTTTTCGGTTTCGGGCATGATAGCCCTTTGCCCTGAGGTTCGACACATGTCTCAAAGAAAACTGCCTGGTGATCGCTGTGGGTGTAGCGTTCGCTGACTCACCAGGACATACCACGCGCCAGCGACGGGCTGACAAAGGTCAGGTCTATAACCGAGCCTGATCCCCCTTTCTGGAAGGTGTTTACAGCACCTTCGTTAGCCAAAACTATGTCCATCTGCGCAAAAGCTTCTAATAAACTGCGCCCCCTAGCATTTGATTCCCTACTACCCCACTCTAGGGCCCAAGCATTGAAATCACCAGCAATCACCTTTGGACTTCGTCCCTTCGCGTCGAGAACAAGATTATCAAGCATTTGCTCGAATTCAGACAGTGTCAAACTTGGCGGGGCGTAGCAGCTGTATACATATACACCACTTATTTTCGCCCACACGAAGCCACTGCCTGCCTGACTTGCAGTACATTGTATGGCCTGTCGACCGCAAGCCCATATCGCCGCTCCACCAGTCGAATCTTTGACCCATATGCCACCGTGACGGTGTCTATGCGGTTCGCTTATGATGGCGATTTCCATCTCAGATTCGAACGTGGCCTGCTCAAGTAAATCCTGAGCGACCCTGCAATGATTCAGGTTTATTTGAATAAACCTCATTTTCTCATTGCAGTGAGCGCCTTCCTAAATTCTGGACATTTACCACTCCCGGCAATATGCCGGTTATCCTGTCCCTCTTTTACTTCGCACAATAGGCACTTGGGGTCCCTATTGCACTCACTGGCAATATGGCCTTTCTCCCCACACCTTCTGCATCGATCGGATCGATCAATGCTGCTGGTGCATGCCTTCGCGAAGTGTCCAAACATGAGGCATTTAAAGCACCTCTTCAGTGAAATTTGTTCCCTTAAACGGCAGACAACTCATCCAATCCGAACCCCTCCGGCAGCCAATAACATCTGTGCTGCCTCCGCTGGTACTCGTATTGTGGCTGTTTGAGTACCACCACAGGCTTTTCGTAAGCCCACAATAGACTCCTCGGTGAGTTCTTTCAACTTGAATTGCTCCTTCAGAGCAATACAAATTTCTTCTTTCGATGTTACTTCATCGAGATCCTTACATTGAAGGTAGATCTCATGTTTTTGGGCACGCACTGCGGCATTCTCCCCAGGTGAGTTTTTCACTTGAGTGCGAAAGTCATCAGTTTTGCCCACGCTGGATCTTTTCAGCTCGAACATGAGATCCCCTTTCTGGGTTCTTCGGATTCGGTTTACATTTCCGCTCAGATCTTTTAGGTCGGGATCCGCTTTGACCTTTTTGAGTATCTCCGCGTAGGACAGATTGCCCTTACTGGAGATAACAATTGCATCTGGACGGGTTCGCACTTTTGCTTTTCCTTTCGCTTTTTTGCTGGTAACTTTAGTCCATCCATCGTTTTCGCTGGTCTTAGGCTTCGCAACGCTAGTCGAGTTTCCTAGATTCGCTGTACGGTTTCTTCCTTCTGACCTGTTGGTGTTGGTTTTCCGGATGTCCTGTCCGCCTTTTTTTCTCTTAGGCGCCTGCTGATTATTTACAGAATCCCCTCCGGTTTTTGTTGTCCAAAAAGCTGCTTTCAGTTCATCTTTGTTTGGTGTTGTTGTTGGTGTTCTCGGTAAAGTCGGTCTGCCTGCCTGTCCGTCTGTCTGTCTGTCTGTCACACCCAATTTATTCGGAAACGGCTAGACCAATTGTCACGAAAATTGGTAAAAGTATGTGATCTGCCGTTCCCTTTACATGCAGCAACTGGCGCCATTTTGTGTTTAGTTTAAGGGGGGCTTCTCGTACAGGTGAAAGGAGGCTGCACAATTTTTTTTCACAGAATGTTGCCATATGGGATATCAAATGAAAGGTCTCAATTAGTACTTTTCGAAACTGGTCCAATATTTGATATTGGGTGAAACATAGGGGAGTGAGGGCTCAAAATATGACTACCAAAAAGTGTAACAGGTCTCGTTCTCAGAACCTATCCAACCAAAAAATCTGAAAAAAATCACAGTAGTGCATCTCTATGAAATATATCCGTTTCCGATATCTGCAGGAATAAAGTTAATAATAGTATATTTCCACATTTTAGAAATTTACCCGGCACCCCCCTTATGTTCATCGCAGAAGTACAAAATTTAGCATGGGTGTAACGAAGAACATGGTGCATAATTCCGTTAAGTTTGAAGAAAATCCAACTATTAGTTATAGAGGGTGAAACTTTGGGGGGTTTGGGAAAGGGAGCTAGGAGTGGCGCTAAGGATGGGTAGGTTTTGTAAACTGGGATGAGGAGTATTTACCGTTGTAGAGGATTACTCTACCGCCGGGGTCGAAGAGAAGGTTACGGGCTTGGAGAGATGTGAGGATTTGTGGGAACAGATGAGTTCGTAGAAGATTCTCTTCGACGATCTCGATCTGCATGGCCTGGGAGATGAGTGGATTTGGGTGGGATCTGGATATTTCCAGGAATTTGAGGGCATGACGGGCTAGGACTGCGTCGATGCGGGGCGTTTGAGAGGAGTCGTAGAGGATCTGGTTGGAGATGTATTTGGAGCGGTCTTCGTTCTTGTAGATGTTGGTACAATGGCGGAGGATTCTGCGCTCTTTGAGGCGGATTCGTTCCATTTGGTGAGGGGAAGTGTCGGACCAGAAGATGAAGCCGAAAACGAGGAGGGGACGGATAAGCTGTTTATAGCAAAACAGCTTGACTTTCTGAGGAGTTGGACTGGTGTATTTTAGGATTGGGTAGAGGGATTTGAAGGCACCTGTTGCACGGTTCAGTGCCTTCGTGATATGTGGGATGTGGGATTGGCGGGAGTTAATTGTCACCCCAAGGTAGGTGACTTTCTTGACGGTTGGGATGGTGTCGTTGTGGATTTTCAGGGATAGGGTTGAAATGTCGTTCCTCATTTTCGGCGTCATCTTAGCGGTACCATGGAATACGATGGTTTCGCATTTTTGCGGGTTCAGGGACAGTTTCCATCGGGTGAAGTACCGGTAGAGCTCGTCCAAATAGGAATTCAGGCGTGCTTCACCGGCAGGGATGTTTCTGGTGGAGGTGTAGAGGATGAGATCATCCGCGTATTGAAGGATTCGGATTGGATTTGGGCGTGGAGTTGGTTTGGGAAGGTCTGCGGTAAACAGGGAAAAGAGTGTGGCGGAGAGGACTGACCCCTGAGGGATGCCAGCCGGGTTAGAATATGGGGAGGAGAGGTGTTCTCGGAGTTGGACTTGGGATTTCCGCCCATCAAGAAAGCTAAGAATTAGCTTACAGAGGTGCGGATGGAACTGGAGGACTTCAGAAAGCTTGTATGCGAGTCCGTATTGCCATACGGAGTCGAAAGCTTTCTTTATGTCGAGGAGACAGGCTATGGTCGGAGCGTTCCGGTTGAGACCGAGGAGGACGTCCGATTTGAGTACGAGCAGCGCATGCTCGACTGAATGTTTGGGACGGTTTGCGAATTGGAATTGTGGGATAGAATGATTGGAGTCACAGTGCTCGTCGATAGAGACTTTGATGATCCGCTCGAAAATCTTGGCGGAGGAAGAGAGGATTGAGATAGGCCTGTAGCTATCGGGATTTAGTGGATTTTAGTTTTTCTTGGGGATGGGAACAATTCGAGCACTCTTCCAATCTGTTGGGAAGTGGGCGTTGATAAGGCAGTGGTTGATGATGGATGACATAATGGGGGCGATGCTTGGGGCGCATTTCTTAAGGACGATGGAGGGGATTTTGTCAAGCCCGACTGATTTCTTGTTTTTGGAGGCGGCGATGGCCGCCTTGACCGAGTCTGGACTGACAAAGTGGATGGGGGGGATGTTCTCTCGCTGACTTGGGTCGGCGAGAGCATGGTTGAAGGGGTTTTGTGTGAGTTGGGGAATGAGGTAGGAAGGATTGGTTAGGAGTTGGGAGATCTTTCCGTTTACCTCGTTATCAAAACTTGGTTCACGGAAGTGGAGGGTGCAGTGGTGGGCTTGGAGGAAGTGGTCGGCGAGGACTTTCACTTTTTCTGTGGGCGGGATGTTTTGGGGAAGGATCGCGTTTTGTTGGACTGATTTGCCCAAACGCGGGCAGGTTTTTCTGAGTTCCCTGTATGTGCCAGGGTTTAGCTCAGTGTTGGAGAGGCGGTTGTGGAGATATTGGGTGTATAGGGTGAGGATTCGTTCGCGAATGGACTTGTCCAATTCGCGGATATCGGTGAGTAGGTGAGAGGATTGCGGAGAGTATCTATTCCTAAATAATCTCCGCCTGAGGGTCTTTTTGTATCGGATGTCCGATAGGATATCGTCGGGAAGGGTGATTAGGTTGCGGTAATTTAAGGGACGGGAAGGGATCAATTCGTCGCATACTTGCCGAACTGCTTCGGTGTATTGACGAACTGTCAGGTCTATGGATTCGTTGGGAACTGTACAGTTGGATGGGAGTAGGAGAGGTTGAAGTTTGGACTTGAGGGCAAGGTTGATATGCTTCCAGTTTGCACGCTGGAAGTCAGGAACTGAGGGTGGGGTGGACCGAACGACTCTGTCCGGAAGTCTTATTTTTAGGATTACGGCATCGTGATCGCTGATGCCGGGGACCGTTTCGAGGAAGGGGAAGGTGTTCTGGTTGGGAATGACCGTCAGGTTACTGCTGATCAGGAAGTGGTCTAGGTAGGAATGGTAGTGTGATTTGTTGAAGGTCGGGAGTGCCGGACTGAAATGGGCTAGGTTGATATTTGGATTTGAGGTTGTGAGGAACAGGTGGAGCTGATCCCCGTTGTGGTTCGATCGTGCATCGAACCAGGACGGGTGTCTGGCGTTGAGGTCTCCACCTATGATAATGGAAAATTGTTTACCGGGAGAGCGGTGTAGGGACGCGCAGAAGGATTTGATGCGGAGAAAGTCTTGGGTGTCGAGGGATTGGTTGGGGCAGTATACAGAGGCAACGAAGACCGAGGTTGATTGGGATTCGAAGGAGACCAGTGAGATTTCCATGGATCTGAAGGTGTTGGGCGGTGGGTGGATTTGGGTGACAAGGAATTTGTCGGAAATGAGGACGGCCGTTTCGCCACAGGTGTCCCGGCCTTGAGGATTGGACTGAGGTCGGTCAGTCCGGAAGAGGTTGAAGTTGGGAAAAGAAGGATTGTATCTATAGTTCAACCTAGTTTCACATAGGAGAACTATATCGGGTTTGTGCTCGCCAAGGAACAGCTCGAACTCATGTCTGCGGGCACGGCCGATGATTGAGTTGATGTTCAACTCAATTATCTTAACGTCCATTAATGGATGTCAAGATACCGACCATTGAGTTGAACATTTGCAGGAATTCTTGCGATTTCCTGGCGAACTCGAGGAAGTCTGGGTTGGAGATGGTGGTGGGTTGGACTACGTGGTTGGGAGTGCGGGGAGAGGTTCCGCTTCGTGCGGCGTCGGCGAAGGACACGGACGGACGGGTGAAGGCAGGGTTCGTGATAGGACGACCAGCGGGGCGGGAGGGAGGGGCACGTTTTTGTGCGTTCCTCCTTGCCACCACCTGGATGAACCGTGGGCACTTGCGGTAGTTGGCGGGGTGGTCGTTGCCCCCGCAGTTGACACACTTCGGTGCCTGCTCCACTGTTTTGGCGCATTCGCCAGGGCCGTGTAGTTGGTCACACTTGACACACCTGTAGGTGAGGTGGCAGTTGGTTGCCGCGTGCCCGATACGCTGGCAGTTCTTGCACTGCAGCACTTGTTTATTTTGGATTTGTTCGAATCGAACAACCATGTGCTGTACGGCTTTCACCTCGCGCAGCTGCTCCTCGTTGAAGGTTGCATCAAATGTGACCAACCACAAGTCGAGGTTCACATTATTGTTCTTTGCCCAGGTGGTGGCAAAGGGTTTCGCGCTCAGGCTGCTTGAGACTCCCTGAGCTTTCAATTCATCGACGATCTCCTGAGGGGAGAACGTCGAATCGAGGCCTCGTAGGATGAGGCTGGTCGTCTTATCCGATGGGAGGGTGTATGTGAAGAACTTATTGTTGTTCTCCACGAGCACCCTCTTGGCGGTAGCGTAATCCTCAGGGGTTTTGGTTAGTATCTGGTGTGAACCACCTGATTTCTTTATCAGGTAGTTGTTGGGGAGGGCGCGGGATATATTTGTCTTAGTGACTTTGAAAGTAGCCACGTCTTCGACTACTACTAATGGAGGAATCTTTCGACTTACCTCCTTTTTTCCGGGGGCTGCAGTGGCTGGCCTCGGTTGTTGTTGTTGGTGCGGCTTTGGCGCTGGTGGTTTCGGGACGGCGGCGGGCTGCCGCTTCTTCATTTCGCCGAGGGTCGGGAACGCTGCCGGGCTTGACCCGGATGGTAGGGCGAGTGGTGCCGGTGTTGATTCCTCGGTGGTGGTGTCCATCACCTCGGAAGTCGCTGTTGGCGCGGCAGGCGCTGTTGGCGTGGCAGGCGCTGTTGGCGCGGCAGGCGCTGGAGGGGCGCCGGAAGTCCCGAAGGTTCGGGTGATTGTGGCCTCCAGCGACTCGATGACGGTCGCCAGATGCCGGTTCTCAGTCCTTCAAAATAATTTTTCAAAAAAAGGCAAAAAAAACGGCCTTCACACGGGATGACTCCCTTAAGCGAGTTTTTTACTTTTAAATTTTCCTTGAGAGTAGTCTTATATTAAGTGTTTCATAGGAAAAACAAAATAGCTAAGCTACCCACTATTGCTATAGTTGAAAAGTATGCTAAGCTGCTGTACCCCCACACAAAGTTTCTGCATCAAGCAAATCATGAATATTAATAAATAAATTAATCAATCTATCAATGGAGCTCAGATCAGAACTGACTTCATTTTCATTTCGAACGGTATTCTCATGTTCAAATACCTGACCAATATGCATTCCCTATGTATGCTTTTCATATTTGTATATACGCATTACGTATGTTCAGTACGCATACGTTCTGTGTGAAATATGAATTTGCAATCTCAATTTATTAAGCAGAACGAATTCTTTTGCAATGATAGAACAAAAACGAAATTATGAATGAGTCGTAAAACCACCTGAAATGCATAACGATTTGGTTAAATGGACAGCATTTGTTTACAACCAATGCTTTACAGTCATTTGGTTATATAGATAGACATGTGTTTATACAACTAATGTTTTATATATGATATGATAACATTTTTTGATAACATAATATTTAAAAAGTACTTATATATTTATGTTATTTAATATTTATTTATCCGGATAGCTGAGTGGTTAGAGCACAAGGCTGTCGTACGGAAGGTTACAGTTCAAATCTCACCGGGGGCAGTGGAATTTGTATCATGAATTGACGTCGGATACCTGTCGACTCAGCTGTGAATGACTACCTGAGTCAAATGAGGGTAATAATCTCGGGCGAGTGCAATGCTGACCACATTGCCTCCTAAAGTGTACTGTAGTGTACCGTTACGGTCTTGAATGAATTGCTCTAACACACTTCAAGGCCCCTGATCCAATATGGATTGTTGCGCCAACAATTATTATTTCCGAGCTATCACAATCTCGGCAGATGCCGCAGCATTTAGGCTCGGACGATCCTACCTACTTAAAAACTAAAGGGGCACTGGTGGTGGTGACCGGTGGTAGATTAATGGAAGAATCCGTCGAGAACTTCCAGCAAGATCGAGCACGTATGCAGAATGGTATACTTCTGAATGGTTTGAACCAGACTGTGCGAAAGTCCCAGGACATCAAGGGAAGCCGTCAGGGATTTAGGTACAATACATGTAGTTGACAATATTATAGGAAATGCAACCACTCGCTCGAGACGCTAAATTTCCTTGATTTCCCGAGCCAAGGGCTCATCGTTCACCTTCTTCTCCACGTATTTCCGTTCAACATTGCTATTGTTGTGAAATTTCACTTCTTTTTAATGGAATCCGTATGCGCCTGCAAAACAGTTATCTGTTCCACACGTTTACAGTTCTACGCCGTTTTCTTGTTTAAATAAAACGATATGTAAAATTTAGTTGCGTTAATATTAATTGAACTTAATTTTACAAAACTACTACACAATACAAGAACGCCTAAATTCCGATCAACGATGAATTTTTGTTTTATTTGAAAACGTGCCGAGTTTACTTGCCGGTGATCAAGACAGGAGAGACCGGCTTAGCTCCATGCGGTCTCTTCCTGTCCCAACCAACGGAACCTTCTCATCGCTAGTTCTCCATACCCGTGGCGAGTTCTAAGTAGTGGAGAGTTCGGCGCGCCATCTATTTGTTCGCATTCGAAATAAATTTTGAATGCTGCGAATCCTGCCGCGCCATATCACTCCGCCCCCAGATGAAACCTAGGGGGTTTCGGCGACCGATCCCGGAACTTCGTTCACCATCAATCCACAAAACGGACACGACGCTGCTTCAAGGTGGACACGGGTTTCAGCCTGGACAGAGAGACCGCCTTCCTGCGTCCACCGATCTCGAGCTGGAAGAAATGTTCTCCCCGCTCGAGAACGCGGTACGGGTCCTCATATGGAGGCTGCAGCGGCTTCCGGACGGCATCCGTCCTGATCAGCACGTGCGTGCATATGTCCAGTTCCTTGGGCGAACAAGCAGGTATGGACGAGTGTCGAGTGGGTGGTGGCGCTTTGATGCGTCGGAGATTGTCCCTCAGCAGACGCACCAACCCCGACTCCGTGAGACCCGATCTCTTGTCGAAGACCGGATCGCTTGGGAGTCTTGGGTTCTCCCCGTATACCAGCTCGCGGGGCTGGTAGCAAATTCCTCTCGGCGGATTGTACGTAGGCCGAGGAGGACGAGAGACAAGACTTGAGTCCAGGACGGATCGTCGCGTGCCATAATGGCGGCTTTCAGCGCCCGGTGCCAACGTTCTAGCATCCCATTGGATTGAGGATGGTATGCAATAGTCCGCTGACGTTTAAAACCCAGGAGTTTGCCAAACTCCGAGAAAAGGGTGGACTCAAATTGCATTACCTGGTCAGTGATAACCACTGCAGGGACGCCAAAGCGAGGTATCCACTCTCGGCAAAGGGCTTCGGCACAAGATTGCGCCGTAATGTCTTTCAGAGGTATTGCCTCAGGCCACCGCGTGAACCTGTCGATGATTGTGAGGCAATACTTGTAACCGTGCGAGTCTCGCAAAGGCCCTACTATGTCGAGGTGTATCGTGTGGAAACGCTTGGTAGTGCGGGGGAATGAGCCCACTTCTTTCCTTACATGCCTAGAGACTTTACACTTCTGGCATGCGATGCACTCTCTGGCCCAGGAATTGATATCCTTGTTCATGGAGGGCCAGAAGTATTTCTCGGTGACTAGCCGATTTGTTGTCCTGATGCTTGGATGCGCTAAGTCGTGAACTGCGTGGAACACTTCCTTGCGAAAGGTGGCCGGAATGTATGGCCGAGATCCCTTTTCCGAGTCTTCGCAGCAGAGATAGAGGTTAGAGCCGAAGATGGGCAACTCCCGAAATTTGTATTTGGGGTTGGATTTGAGGCTCTGAAGTGCTGCGTCATTCTCGTGCGCCTTGGCAATAGCCGAGAAATCGAGTGAGGCGGGGATGTTAACCCCGGAGACACGAGGCAAAGCGTCAGCAACTATGTTTTCCTTGCCGGACACGTGCTGGATGTCTGACGTAAACTGGCTTATAAAGCTCAGGTGTCAAAACTGACGAGGGGACGCTTTGTCGGGCTTTTGTTTCAAAGCATACGTGAGAGGCTTATGGTCCGTGAACACTGTGAACGCCCTGCCTTCTAGGGAGAAACGGAAGTATTTGATGCTCAAGTACGCGGCGAGCAGTTCGCGATCGTAGGTACTGTAGTTCCGTTGAGCGGTATTCAACTGTTTCGAGAAGAAGCTCAACGGCTGCCAGATTTGATCCACCTTTTGGTGAAGGGCAGCACCTACTGCGATGTCAGATGCATTAGCAAAAACGGCTAGGGGTCCATCTTGCAGAGGAAATGCCAAGAGTGTAGCGTCGGCCAGTTGTTGACGGGATTTTTCAAATGCGCGGATAGCCTCTTCAGACCACACGATCTCTCATGTGTCCTTAATTTGTCCTGCCGCGGGATAGCAACATCAATAATGTATGCGGAACGCCCCGTCGTGTCAACTAACAGTACGTCAGGCTTGTTATGTACAGTATGGCGGTCAGTAAGAACTTGCCGGTACCAATTCATGCTGTAAGCAAAACTCTGCACTGGTCGTTCTCCACCCGTTCTTTCATGATGAGCTTTTTATAAGCTCGGGTGGCGACCACACATGAACCCCTCCGTCTCAGCAAAGAGCTCCCCAGCACACAGCCATCTGTTCGACAAATGCAAATCGACAAATGGCTGCCAAAGACAATTCATGTGTTTACCGTGTATTGCCTTCGACTTCCATTCATCGATCCGCTCTTGGTCCGACTTCACCCCACTCAGAGGATTGAAAGATCGATCCTTCAAGTCAGTCCACAGTCTGCCGTACAGACAGGCCCATGCAAGGGACTCGCCTGCTCTTTGCTGTAAAAATTAGCGCGCAGCTAGTCGACTTGGCGATGATGTTGTGCCGCCACGTCAACCACGCCCCTACCTCCGATGTCACGAGTCAGGTTCATCCGTTCCACGGCAGACTTTGGATGATGCATTCGGAATTTGGACATAGTTGTCCGTATCCGCCGCTGGACGTTTTCCAGATCGGTCTTCGCCCACGGCAATATTCCGAATGTATAACTCAGTGCAGGGATAGCGAATACATTCAAAGCGCTTATTTCATTCTTCCCCGAGAGATGTGATTTCAGCACCAGCTTTACACGTGGCAGGAATTCGGACAGCAGAGCATCTTTCAGATCACCAACTCGAGCATGGGTTCCTTGCAGAATTCCTAGGTACTTGTAGAAGTCTGTCTCGGTCATAGCTTGGATGTGGAGGTCACCAATGCTATGTCTGGCATGCGGTTCGTGCTGACCTTGGTTTGGATTCGACACTTGTCTAATCCAAACTCCATTCGAATATCACGGCTGAACATGTCTATTATTTGTAATAGACTTCTAAGATGGTCGTCAGTACCAGCATACAGTTTGATGTCATCTAGGTACATCAAGTGTGTCAGTTCGCGCTTAGCACGTAGGCCATACTTTATTGCAAAACCATGCAATCTAGCATCAAAAGCCTTGCCATAATCGATATAGCAAGTAAAGAGGTTTCTTTGGCCTCTAGTTGCTTGTCCTACAACTACCGAGTCGATAATGAGTTACTCTTTGCAACCCCTTGACCCAACTCGGCAGCCCTTCCGCTCCTCGGACAGAATGTTGTTGGTCTCGAGGTGGGCATTGATCCTTCCACTAATAGTGGACGTGATGAATTTGTAGAGGGTTGGTAAGCAAGTGATCGGTCTTGTGTCTGCGGGGTCCTGCACCGTGTCCTTCTTAGGGACAAGGTAAGTAATCCCCGCAGTGAGGAAAGGTGGAAATTCCTCCGGCCGACGCATGACCTCATTTATACTGCGTGCCAACCGACTGTGTACGCTGGTAAATTTCTTATACCAGAAATGAATCTGATAACGACGGCGTGTGAGGCTTCCATGCCCCGGAGAGGCCCCAGGCGCGACAAGCCTTCTATGTACTGGTGGACGGCGGAAATTCCCGACCTACGGAAGGAGTATCATAAGCTCCGCCGTTTGGCACAACGTTTGTACGCCAACGAGGAGGCATGTGCCATAAAGGCACAATGTAGATCAGCAAAAAGGAGACTCCGCAGCGCTACAAATAAAAGCAAAGCTCGCGGCTGGCAAAATCTTGGTGATGAGGTGAATGATGACCCGTGGGGACTTGGCTATAAGCTTGTCACTCGGAAAATCGGGGCTCTGCCGAAACCCTGCATATTGAGCACGGACCAGATGGACCGCATTGTGCGGGCATTATTCCCCAGACACCCTGTACGGATTGATGTAAATAGCGCGGAAAGCGTCATGGATTGCCCCCTTTTCACAATGGGAGAACTCTAAGAAGCGGTTCTCACTATGAAAAACAGGAAGGCGCCAGGTCCTGATGGCATCCTGGCGGAAGTTTACAAACTGGTGTTCCGCCAACGGCGTGCTTGAAGGAGGGCATTTTTCCTTGTCGCCGGAAAGTGGCCAGACTCGCGTTGATCAGTAAGGGTAAAGGAGAGCCGGAGCTCCCGTCTGCATACCGACCGCTGTGTATGCTTGACACGGCCGGAAAAGTGCTCGAGAAGCTCATCAATGGTAGACTCGCTGAAGCGATCCGTGCTGCCGGGGACTTATCCGCAAGGCAGTTCGGGTTTAGAACAGGGAAATCTACAGTGGATGCTGGTATGGAGGTCGTAGATGCGTTTAATCGAGCCGGGGCACACAACCGCCGATCTCGACGGATAGTGCTCCTCATAACGCTTGATGTTAGAAATGCCTTTAATTCCGTAAGATGGACAAATATGCTAGGCACACTAGAGAACTCCTTTCACGTGCCAAGCTATCCCTTGCGGATATT
The DNA here is from genome assembly GCF_905115235.1 of Hermetia illucens. Taxonomy (NCBI): domain Eukaryota; kingdom Metazoa; phylum Arthropoda; class Insecta; order Diptera; family Stratiomyidae; genus Hermetia; species Hermetia illucens. The sequence goes on along the minus strand of NC_051855.1, from coordinate 8,723,843 downwards.
GAGGGATTATCTGAAAGACCGCTCCCTGTTCTATGAGACGCTAGAGGGACAGAGGAGGATGGAAATCACGTCGGGAGTAGCGCAGGGATCCATCCTAGGGCCGGACCTCTGGAACGCTTCCTACGATAGTCTGCTGAGACTTGATATGCCCGAAGAGTCGCGCTTGGTCGGTTATGCAGACGACGTTGCGGCACTTGTTGCCGGACGCACTGTTGAACAGGCGCAAAGCAGACTTGGCATATTGATGCGACGGGTAAGCGGATGGATGACTCACGGTTTCAACCTTGCGCTGGAAAGAACCGAAGTAGTCATCCTGACCAGAAGGAGAATCCCGACCTTGCGTCCCATATCGATCGGCGAGTTGACCATAGAGTCAAAACCAGCGATTAAATACCTTGGTTTAATGCTCGACTCGAAGATGAGCTTCTTCGAGCAAATCAAAGCACCCGCGGACAGGGTTGCAGCAGGAGTCGCGGCCTTGAGTCGGCTAATGGCGAATGTCGGCGGCCCTATATCAACTAGGAGACGTCTCCTCATGGGAGCAACGCAGTCCGCCCTTCTCTGTGGTGCGGAGGCATGGGCTGATGCCCTTGACAAGGAGGTGCATCGTAAACGCCTCGCTCAAGTGCAGAGGCGGCGAGCTTTGCGAGTGGCGTCTGTTTAACGCACCGTCTCCGAACCGGCTGTGATGGTGATTGCGGGAGTGACGTTTTAAGTGGGCATGAAGGTTTTCAGTCTTACCTGCACAGGGTTGGGAAGGCGCGATCTCCTGATTGTGTGTTCTGCAATAGAGTGGCGGATGACGCTGAACACACCTTTTTCTCTTGCGAGAGGTGGGACGGCCTCCGCCAGCATCTTTATGCAGACACAGGGGAGCTCTCTCCAGACAACATTGCTGTTCATAAATTGACTTCTGATGATCAAAAAGAATACACAAACGGCTCCAAAGAATAGATTGCAGTGATTATGAATTTGAAAGCTGGGAGGGGTGCTAATGATGGGAAGGTTTAAAAAATTGGGAGTCGGAGAAGTTGCCCGTGTAGAAGACTACTCTGCCTAGGGGATCGAACAGACGGTTCTGTGACTGGAGGGAAAGGAGGATCTGGGGAAACAGATGAGTCCGGAGAAGGTTATCTTCAACGATCTCGATCTGCATGGCATTGGCGACAAGAGGATTGGGATGGGCTTGGCACTTGGCCAGGAAGTTGAGGGCAAGACGAGTAAGGAAGGCGTCGATACGTGGGGTTTGGCAGGATTCATAGAGGATCTGGTTGGAAATGTACTTGGAGCGGTCCTCGTTCTTAAAGATGTTGGCGCAGTGGCGAAAGATCCTGCGCTCTCTGAGGCGGAGTCGCTCCATTTGGGATGGGGAGCAGTCGGACCAGAAAATGAAGCCGAAGATGAGGAGTGGGCGGATGAGCTGTTTATAGCAAAACAGCTTAACCTTTTTTGGAGTCGGGATGTTGTATTTAAGGATAGGATACAGGGACCGGAAGGCACCAGTTGCACGGCCTAGTGCCTTCGTTATGTGTGGTACGTGGGAGAGGCGGGAGTTCATTGTCACTCTGAGGTAGGTGACTTCTTTAACAGTGGGAATGGGCTGGTCGTGGATTGTGAGTGATAATGATCTGGTGTCACTCCACATCTTCGGTGTCATTCTCATGTCTCCATGGAAGACGATGGTCTCACACTTGTCGGGATTTAGGGAAAGTTTCCAACGGTTGAAATAGTGGTAAAGTTCGTCCAAATAAACATTCAGACGCGCTTCACCACGGGAGATGTCTTTGGTGGCCGTGTATATGATTAGGTCATCCGCGTATTGGAGGATCTGGATAGGACACGGGTGTGGAGGTGGTTTGGGGATGTCTGCGATGAACAGAGAGAAAAGGGTTGCAGACAGTACTGAACCCTGGGGAATGCCGGCGGGGCAAGTATAGGACGAGGAAAGGTGCTGCTGGATGTTGAATGAGGATTTCCGCCCATCTAGAAAGCTAAGAATTAGCTTACAGAGGTGCGGGTAGAAGTTGAGGATTTCGGAAAGCTTGTACGTGAGTCCGTATTGCCATACGGAGTCGAAAGCTTTCCTTAGGTCAAGGAGACAGGCTATGGTGGGTGTCCTCCGATTGATACCCAGTAGGATATCAGTCTTGAGGACAAGCAGTGCGTGCTCAACCGAGTGTTTAGTTCGGTTGGCGAATTGGAACTCGGGTAAAGTGTTGTTGGAAGTGCAATGCTCGTCTATGAGGGATTTGATAATCCGCTCGAAGATTTTGGTGGATGAAGAAAGGATGGAGATAGGCCTGTAGCTATCAGGATTAAGTGGATTAAGGTTCTTTTTTGGGATGGGAACTATGCGAGCATTTTTCCATTCGGTGGGGAAGTATGCGTTGAGGATGCAGTAGTTAATGATCGAGGAGAGTGTGGTGGAAATGTTGGGGGCGCACTTTTTCAAAACTATGGAGGGGATTTTGTCGAGACCCACTGATTTTTTGTTCTTGGAGGCTGCGATTGCGGCTTCCACTGAACTTGGGCTGACAAAGTGGATGGGAGAAACATTATCATGTTCATCGGGGGGATGAGGGGTTGGGTGAAGAGGTTTAGGTTGGGATTGGGTTGGTGGAAAGTTGGTATGGATTGGAGTTTTCCTATGGTTTCGTGGAGGGTGCAATGGTGCGCTTGAAGGAAGTGGTCGGCTAGGATGTTCACCTTTTCGGGAGTTGAGATGTTCTGTGGGAGGATGGTTGTTTGTTGGGAGGACTTGCCTAGACGAGGGCAAGTTTTTCTAAGTTCCCTGAAGGTATCAGGATTCAGCTCAATGTTGGAGAAGCGCTTGTGGAGGTGGTTGGTGTAGAGGGTTAAAATTCTATTGCGGATTGACCTGTCAAGGGAAAGGATTTCGTTGCGGAGTGGAGAGGATTGCGGAGAGTATCTATTCCTAAATAGCCTCCGCCTTAGGGTACGCTTGTATCTGATATCCTCGAGGATATCGTCCGGGAGAGAAATAAGGTTGCGGTAGTTGAGGGACCGAGATGGTATCAGCTCGTCACATACTTGCTGAATTACTTCAGTGTACTGACGAACTGTCCAGTCTATAGTGTCGTTGGAAACTATTTCGTTGGTAGGGAGGAGGAGAGGTTCAAGTCTGGATTTAAGGGTGCGGTTGATGAGTTTCCAGTTCGCCTTCTGGAAGTCAGGGACTAACGTGGGTGAGGGCCTGGTGGCTCTGTCGGGGAGTGAAACCTCTAAGACCACGGCGTCATGGTCACTGATACCGGGGGCTGCTTCTAGGAAGGGATAAGTATTGGGATTGGGTTTGATGGTGAGGTTGCTGCTGATTAGGAAGTGGTCAAGGTAGGAATGGTAGTACCCTTTATTAAATGAAGGGAGGGCAGGGCTAAAGTTGGAGAGGTTAATATTGGGATTAGAGGTGGTTAGGAAACGGTGGAGAGTTTCCCCGTTCTGGTTCGACCGTACATCGAACCATGACGGGTGCCTGGCGTTGAGGTCTCCTCCTATAATTATGAACCAGGACTTGTTTGCTCTCGGTTGAGCGGCACATTAGGATAGGATCGAACGGATGTCATGGGTGTCAAAGGATTGATCGGGACAGTAGACAGCAGCTACGAAGACCAGGGAGGATTGGGTTTCAAAGGAAATAAGGGTAACCTCAATAGATTTGAAGCTATTGGGCGGAGGGAACAGTTGTTTGGCAAGGAATTTGTCGGAAATAAGGATGGCCGTTCTACCACAGGTGTCTTGGCCTAGGGGATTGAACTGAGGACGGTCGGTTCTGAAAAGATTGAAATTTGGGAAAATGGGCTTATGTTTATAGTGGAGCCTGGTTTCACACAGCAGCACTATGTGGGGCTTATGCTCGCCAAGAAATAGCTCGAGTTCGTGTCTGCGGGCACGGCCGATGATCGAGTTGATGTTCAACTCGATGATCTTAACATCCATTATTGAATGTCAAAATACCGACCATCGCGTTGAACATCTGCAGGAATTCCTGCGATTTCTTGGCGAACTCGAGGAAATCGGGGTTGGAGATGTTCGGAGGGTTTAGGCGTTGGGGTGCACCAGACGGGTTTCTGTTCCGCACGGTATCCGCGAAGGACACAGATGGCCGTGTGAAAGCGGGGTTTACAATTGTTCTGGGAGAGGGCATGGGACGGGAGGGTGGTGCTCGTTTCTGGGCATTTTTCCTCGCCACAACTCGGACGAACATTGGGCATTTGCGGTAGTTTGCGGGGTGGTCATTGCCCCCGCAGTTCACGCACTTCGGCGCCTGCTCGGGTGTTTTTGAGCATTCGCCCGGACCATGAATCAGGTCACACTTCACGCAAGGGTACGCGAGATGGCAATATGTTGCTGCGTGACCCACTCGTTGGCAGTTTTTGCATTATAATACCTGCTTATTTTTTATCTGCTCGAAGCGCACTAGGGTATGTTGAATCGCCCTGATGCTGGAGATCTGTTGCTCCGAGAACGAGGAGTCGAAGGTGACCAGCCACAGATCTAGCTGGACATTCATGGTCTTCGCCCAGGTTGTGACGAAGGGCTTGACGCTCGTTACGCTGGAGGCTCCTTGCGCCTTCAGGTCTTCCATGATCTCGACTGGTGAGAAGGAAGCGTCGAGGCCTCTGAGGATGAGGCTTGTGGTTTTTTCTGTGGGAAGGATGTAGGTGAAGAACTTGTTCTTGTTCTCCACCAGGATTTTTTTCGCTACAGAGTAGTTCTCAGGCGTTTTTGTTAGGATTTGGTGTGTATTACCTGATTTTTTAATCAGGTAATTGTTGCGTAGGGCACGTGAAATGGAATCTTTGATAGTCTTAAAAGTATTAAGTGGCTCTACAACCACGAGTGGAGGAATTTTCCTACTTACCTCCTTGTTATTGGTGTTGGTGTTGCTGTTCTTTTTGATGGATGGGGAGTGGCTGGTTCTGTTACTTCTTGTTGGGTGTGCCCTTGGAGTGGATGGAACAGGAGCTGGTTTGTTGGTGGCAGCTGGCTTTGGGGTTTGTAGAGTTTTGCTGGTAGCAGCTGAGACGTCTGCCATTTCAGTTTCCTCTGATGGGGAGGCAGTTTGCCCGAAGGTGTTTTTGATGGTTGCCTCCAGCGAGGTAATGGTGGCCTTGAGTCCCAGGATCAGCTTCTCCTGGGACTCTTTCTTGTTCAGGGCCTCCGATAGCTTCCTCAGGAGGCGTTTGTTCTGCTTCCTTAGGTAGACATTATCCCGGATCTCTTCGGTGGAGATCGGGGTATCCTTCATAGTGTCGGTAGAGTCTTGTGAGGAATCAGACTCGCAGTCCGTGGACGTAGCAGACTCCGACGTAGCTGCGTCCTCCCGCTAGGAGGGGGCATCGGTGGGCAGGGGACTTGAGTTGTTTTTCATCCGCTTGTTCCCCTTGACAAGCGTGAATTCGCCCTCGGGCGGGGGTGGCATAATAGTTTTACACTTCTTCCTTCTGTATGTACTTTTCGCGCACTTTTTTCGGGACGCGTTTGGTTTTTTGATTTTATTACTCGAATTCACTAGCCTCGGCTTAATTTTGCCGGGCGGTCAGTACACTCCGCAGAAAATTTAGTTCTGCTTATCAAGTGGGCTCTACTCTAGACTGGCAGATATTTAACATCGATATATCTCTGCAGCTAAGAATCACTGCGTCAGTGCTTGAAGTGTTTGCGACAGTTGAAGATGTAACACATCGTTCAATAAGTCCCCGGGCTAACTATGAAAACAACATTTTATCGGCAAAATTCTTTATTATTCATCAACATAATCTCCTTCAAGGGTTATACAATCATTCCAACGCTTGTCTAACTTTTCAATGCAATTCAATTGTCTTTTGACTCAAAATGAGCCTCAGTAGCAGCGATCACCTCCTCATTTGAGCCAAATCTTTTTCCCTGGAGCATCTTTTTGAGATCCGTAAAGAGCCAGCAGTCGCTGGGGGCCAGATCCGGCGAGTATGGAGGATGAGGAAGCAGTTGGAAGCCTAATTCGTTGAATTTGGTCATCGTTTTGATTGACTTGTGGCACGGTGCGTTGTCTTGATGAAAGATGACTTTCTTCTTCTTCATGTGTGGGCGTTTTTTCGCTATTTCGGCCTTCAAACGATCCAATAACACCATGTAGTAGTCGCTATTCACGGTTTTTTTCCTTTTTCGAGGTAGTCAATGAAAATTGTACCATTCCCATCCCAGAATACGGACGCCATCGCTTTGCCGGCCGACTGTTGTGTTTTTGGACGCTTCGGGCGGCTTTTACCGGTCGTACGCCATCAGCTGACTGCCGACTTGGCTTCGGAGTGAAATGGTGAATCCATGTTTCGTTCGCTGTCACATATCGACGCAAAAAATCCTGTCTATTGCGAGTAAACAGTGCCAAACGGCTCTCCGAATCATTGATACGTTGTTGCTTTTGTTCTATTGTGAGCAAACGCGGCAGCCATTTGGAAAAAACCTTTTTCATAGCCAATTTTTAGTGCAAAATAGTAAATGCACTACCAGTTGATATGTTCACCATCTTAGCTATCTCGCGCACTTTCATTTTGCGGTCACCCATCACGATTTTCAATACTTGCTTGGTGTTTTCGGGAGTTACTCTCTCATTTGGCCGACCCGAACGTTCCGCATCATTTGTATCAGCACGACCGCGTTTCACGTCGAAAACCACCGACAAATGGTTATTTTCGACGGAGTAGAGTCCGGATAACGTTTTTCAAGCCATAGCTGAGCTTGAACAGTGTTTTTTCCCCATTAGAAAACAATGTTTTATCAACACACGAAACTCGTTTTGGTCCATTTTTAAGGTTGGTCCATTTTTAAGGTTTACTGTCTGTCTGTCTGTCCGTCACACGCATTTTTCTCGGAGACGGTTATAGCGATTGACACCAAATTTGGTAGAAAGGTGGAAATTGTGAACGTTCACGCATATAGTGAGTTACATCCTTTTGCGACGAATTTAAGGGGGGTCCCCATACATGCAAAAAGGAGGTGTACATTTTTTTTTCATCAAATATAGTCATGTGGGGTATCAAATTAAAGGTCTCGGTTAGTACTTTTCGAAACCGGTCTTAGTTTTGACTTTTGTTGAAAAGGTGGGGAGTGCGGTGGGGTTGAAAGTAGTCATTTTTTTAACGAACCCATTCTCAGAAACCACCCAATCGAAAAATCTGAAAAAAATCAGGGGGCTGCTACTGTATGGTGTCTAGGCTCCGAAATACCCACCATACCGATACCTGTTCAAATAAAGTTAATAATAGTACATTACTATAATTTTTAGTAATTGACAGGAAAACCCCCCTTGAGTTCACCCTAGAATCATAAAATTATGCAGGTTGCGGTATAGAGCATGATCCTGCCAAATTTGGTGAAAATCACACTATTACTAACAAAGTTACACTAGGTCAAAACTACCACAAACTAGCCACATGAAAGTGGCTATTTGCACATAATATATGCATATTTTACGTGCTACATGCTAATGGGACAAATGCACACTCAAATCTCTTTATAAAAGAAATACACAAAATCTTTCATACCTGAAGCGTCTAGCTTCAGGTTTCCCGACTTGTTTCACGATTGCAAAGGTAGCGTCAGTTTAACCACTATAGCTTTCTTGGTTATGTTTCGAATTACATCAAATTTTGACACATTTTATCTGAAGGTTGGTACTTCTGAACCTTGGTATATAAATGACATTATTAGCGCCATTTCTACGCTAGTCCCGGGACTTATTGAACGATGTGTTACCAATGCGTTTTCACATAGTTACGCAAAAACGGATCATCCCTATGATGTGGACTTTTGGTTTGAAGGCAACACCTTTGAACCATCTTTAGGTTGGTTGTCTCTTCTTGGTTTGGTTGGCGGGAAGCGGTTTCGTCGGCTCTTTGCTATATTTGTAGATATATTTTATATATTATCCAAATATTCGAGTTAAATACTATCCGATGGGCCGAAGTCCAAAATAAAATATGGTAAATAAGATAAGTTTTAGCTTAACTGACAGAGTCATAAATGCCGTTATTTTGATAAGATAGCCTGAGATAATTCAAGATGAAAAGTGGGAAATAGCAACTGTAAATCAGGGGAATCACCATAAAATATAGCATTGCTGTAAATATAGCGTATTGAGGATTATCATTCTTTAACACGGACAGTAGTGACTTCGTCAACCCATGCAAAGATGATTCCGATGTTTGGGGTCATGGTATTCCTAAAGACCTCAATCCTGGTTGATTTTCCAGAAAGCTATTTAGCAGATTTCACCATAGCAGACTTGTATAATTCCACCACGGGTTCGGCGTCGATGATTTTGTCGTAGCAGATCGAATCAGCGAAAAGTGTTGTCAAGAGGCATATTCGTTCCGCTTTGTTAGACCATGCGCATTCCGCCGTTGCAAATACCGAAAGAGACAACTAAACTGTCATAACAGCTTTGGTACAGTCGTGACTAATATTTTGTAGCCTTTTGTTGCATCTATTTCTCTGTGAGTGGCGGTTTACTTTTGGAATTTGATGACTTTCCTGTTCAGGCAAGCGTTCCACACTACATTCTGATTCGCCTTAATTTTGTCAGTTTCGGCTCTGGTTAGGCGAAAATGAATACCATATTTGAATTCAGGGCATCGAATTCCTGTGAAATTGGCTAAATAAGTGAACTTCAGCATCGAAACAGCTATTGGAATGTGTACTAACCGAACTTGTTGAAAAAGCTATCTTTCAAGTTTAAATAGATGCATAAACAACTTTGGCAAATCGGAAAGTCTCGCTCAATTTTTCAAATTTTTGAAACTCAAATCACCCATGCTTGGTATTTTTGAGTAAAGCATTTATCTAGAACCAGAATATCTGTGATGTTCGTCTGAAATACGCATGCAATCTTTTAATACCATGGTGTCTTAAATGAATTAGTATGAGATCCTAAATGGTTGCTCATTTGGATGGTTCAGTTGATTTTTCAGTCCCACCGGTCTTCCTCCACTCTTGCCTTCTTTCGTTAAACTTTTTTTTCTAGACTATAAGCTAAAAAAAAAGAAAGATATTTTTGTACACATATACGAAGCGTGCATGCACGCTGTGTACTATTTAAGATAAAGATACTTGCCAGATCACCTTTGCGCCTACTAGTTTGAAGCTCTATCGTGACTGGGGCTTGCTCCTTGGTTGCTCGCTTTGCTTACGTATTGAATTATATATTTTCTTTTTTTTTTTTGTTTTTCGTGGTTTATTTTTTGTTCGAATTTTCATGTAAGAATGAAAAATTGAAATGGAAAGCCAACACGATGATTTTTTCAAGTGAATTTTCAGGGAATATGTGAGAAGGGAGGGGCGAGTGGTCAAGGAAGATGTTTTGAACAATGAGAGATGATTTCGGTGATCGAATCGAAATATAACTTATTTTGTAGTAGTAGTGAAGCGTTAAGGGGATGGAGTGGACTTGTTTAACAAATTTTTAAAAAAAATATTAAAAGAAAACATTAATATATATTTTGTATATATATATATATATATTTATTTCGGGTTTCCATCTGTTCTTAAACGATCGATCGATTGATTTTATATTTATAAATCCAGTTAATTTATATTTATATCCGACTAAACTTAATTTTTTTTTGCGGTAAACTAATAACAATTACGGCCTGAAACCATACAAAGTTATAGAGGAGGAATTGAGATCACATTTTTAAAAATGATATAATTTAGCTTAGTGGTATTCCCCGCTTGAAGTTTGTCAATTCCTGCAAAAAACCTAGTGTTTCGAAGTGCTGACATGGTAAATAGTTTCTCCTTAAAAAGATTTTATTTTAAATAGCTTTTTATAGTCAATCGCGCTAAATTAAATTAATATCCAAAATAAACCGTTTTTATCATTTCTAATTAACAAATATTTCGCCAAGTTTTAATTCACTACTACCTCCAAAATGAAGTATTCTTTAAAAATAGTTAGAATCGAAAGTGGTAGTGATACAAAATAAAAGGTTATATACGTCGCTCCCGAATATCTGGGGAAACCTGTTCTATCTTTTTTTTAGTGAATAATTATTTGAAAAAATCTTTACAATGGTGCAGTGCAGTGACGTGAATAAACCCCCCCAGCAGTTCCTGCGGAAATGAATGAGCTAAAGTGTAGTAGCCATATAAATTCATAAATTTTTATTATTGTATATATAAAACCGTAGTTTCATTTTCATTCATGTTTATCTTTTAAATAAAATGCCATAAATATATGCAGTTTGAATAATACAAATTGGTGGAAAATGATGAAATATAATTAGGGCTGTCACCAGAGCCCCTGTCCTCGTCTAAACAAGATATGAAGTGAACCTCGTCTATGTGTAGTGAATAGTGTCATGCAAAAATGAGCTGAATTTATCTTCGTGCAGCTGGGAGTGAAGATGGTGAGCTAGCAATGAGTGATATTAGCTGGTGGTGAGTCATTTTCAATATTATATATTTTATAGATTAGTTATGCCTTGGCGTATCATTCACATGTATTTCTTGACGTCTGCTAGGTTTTCCATATTTTTAATTTATTTCCCTTAATTTTTGCCATTTATTTATCATTTTCCTTTTACTCTCTCGCTAATTATAAGACTTTAAATGGTAAAAGTTGAATTCTCGCATCCCCGGGGAGTGGAAAGAGAGCAGCCCCCTCCAACAAGCTTACAATTACAGAGGGGTAAGTTTTCCCCTGCATACCCTGCAGCCTACCTCCTCCTCCGGGGCTTGGAAAACCAAGCACGTTTAATCCAAATACAGTATTGGAGTCAACCAACCAGTTAACCGATACTGTCCTACAAAGATTATGCTGATTTTTCTAATATTTTAAAATATTTCCAATATAATATAGTTATGGGACCCGCTAACTCAAGGCACCAGATTGCTGATTCTCTATCGAGTCAGTTCACACTAGCAACATATCGACGGAAAATTGTAGACCTCATCAATTTTGAAGAGAATGCATCACCTTCTTTTTCTTCAGCCTTTGTCCCGTTCACAAGCGGGGTCGGCTCGTCATGATCGGTTTCGCAGGCTTTAAAATCCCAATCAAACGTATTAAGCCACCATTGTTTCGGCCTGCCTTTTGGTCGTTTACCATCGGCTTCGATGTTCAGACCAAGCTTGACAAGTGAATTCGCGTTAGCACGAATTGTGTGACCATACCATCGAAGACACCTCTCTCGCAACTTTCCCATGATCGGTACAACCCTATAACGATTGCGGATATCCTCATTTCGAATGTGATCAAAACGTGTCATGCCGCTAGTCCAATGTAACATCTTCGTCTCCATTACCGCAAGACGTCGTTCATTTTTTTTTTATAGTCGGCCAACACTCAGAACCATAGAGAGTGACAGGATGGACGACATTGCGGTAAATTTTAGATTTAAGACGTTCGTTGATACGTCGATCACAAAGAACACCAGTTGTGGAACGCCACTTCATCCAGGTTACGTTAATGCGTGAAGCAATTTCATAACGCAGTTCTCCATTGGCTGATAGCGACCCGAGGTATTTAAATCGCTCAGTTCTGGGCAGATCACTGCCGCTGTCAAAAATTCAGTTTTGTTTAAATTCAATCTGAGACCGTGTTGCATGAGGCGATTATTCCATTTTTGGACAAGTTGCTCGAGATCATTTTTGCTATCAGATGCTAGGAAAACATCATCTGCATAAAGCAGTGTGCAGGGCACAGGACGTTGGATATCCCGTCTGACGGTGTCCATAACAAGAACAAAGAGGAATGGTGAGAGGGCGCTTCTTTGATGAACACCAACAGAGACATGCAGCGGTTTTGATACACCCGCCATACTTCGAACTTTACTTTTCGGATCATGGTAGAGCAATTGAACCCAGCGCACGAGTTCTTTTGGTACTGTCGTAAAGCATACCAGATGAGTTCGTGTGGTACACGGTCAAACGCTTTCTCTAGATCCAGAAAGGCAATGTAAAGAGGGCGATGTTTTCACGGTGTATCTGCATGAGTAACCGCGCAGCGTGTATTGCATCAGTAGTTCCGCAGGTTTTGACAAATCCCGGCTGAATCAGGTTATTTCAACGATTTCCCGAATACGGTTGTCAAGAATGCGTTAAAAAATCTCCATGGTACAGTAACCGGATCGGACGGTAATTTTAACATTCTGCTGGACTACCTTTCTTTTTCCATATTGGAACCGGGATACTTTCTTGCCAGTCAGATGGCGTTCCACATTCCTGAATAACCCGGTTAAAGAATTCACTGAGCCACAATGTTGGGTCCCATCATCATCATCAACGGCGCAACAACCGGTATCCGGTCTAGGCCTGCCTTAATAAGGAACTCCAGACATCCCGGTTTTGCGCCGAGGTCCACCAATTCGATATCCCTAAAAGCTGTCTGGCGTCCTGGCCCACGCCATCGCTCCATCTTAGGCAGGGTCTGCCTCGTCTTCTTTTCCTACCATAGATATTGCCCTTATAGACTTTCCGGGTGGGATCATCTTCATCCATACGGATTAAGTGACCCCAGCTCTTCGCTTTTCAGAGCTCAGATGCGATGTCGTCAGATCCTGTTGCTTTTCCCGATTTCATTTGTTTTATTGCCTCTTCGACTTCAGTTGCGCTGACTGGTGAAACTGCTCTAAATGTCGGCAATGATTGTGGAGGTGAATGATGAGCAAATTCTTCAGTTGAAGTCTGTTCGAAGTATTCGCGCCATCTATCCGCTGTGGCTCGAGGGTTGGTAAGCAAAGTACCGCTCTTCTCATTAACGCAACAAAAGTGTTCGATATTCTGTGTACGTTCATTATGGCTTTTAGCAAGATGCAGATCTCTCTCGCCATCCCGAGTGTCCAGTTTATCGTAAAGATTTTTGTAATGGTTCGCTCGGGTAACAGCGACCGCTTTATTTGGTGCCAACATTTAGCGTGCAGACACGTATTTGTTCGGACTAACTTGCTTATGTCCTGACGCCGTCCATGCGTCAAGAACGCTTGCCCATTTCTCGACAGGACCGAGGCCCGTCCTGCCACGCCGACTCAGGTGTTTGTAACGACATTGTATGCATATTCTTGGTCGGCCTGTCGCAGCACCTGTCACCAAGAGAGATCAGGTAGGGTTTAGTATAGTGGAATAACTCCAACTGTACTCTATTTATCTCTTTCCCTGATCTCAGCATTTTAATTTTGTTTTACTGAGGATAGTACAGAGTACGTTGTCTCAAACCCTCCTCCTTTACCTGGGCTTGGGACCAGCATACTATGTTAGTAGCATGGCGGAGTTGAAGATAATGCATCACCAGCTTCTCTTTAAAGCCTATTGTTATGACATCAAAATTTCGGGGCGCTGTAATTCTTTAAGAAGGTTTGGATAGAGTTGAAAATTCAAATTAAAAGGGGGTGACTTAAATGAAGAGGCAATCTTCAGAAATCACTCAACTGTTAGTAAGTGGAGAAGCGAAGCTGAATCACCTGCCAAATGAGCTCATGGTGGGCGACCGTACACTCAGCGAGCTCCTTCGAGAAATGAGGCCGCTGGGTAGGGATAACGTTGGCTTAGAGCTGTTGAAATCTCTGTGGTTGCAGTGGCACTCAGAGAGCATCCACCCTATCTTGGCCTGTGCGGATTGGAGGTTCTGTCCGCCACTGCCGATAAATTCCACGAGGTATACGTGCACTCCGTGGGCGCGAAAGTGTCTAGGGACAGATGTCAAGAAGTCGAAAACCTTTCACAAACGATGGTTTCATTTGCGGATGCAATTTCCAAACTGACAGCGACTGTGAGTACTTTGCGTTCGGGAGGTAGATCTCGATGACAGTCACGGCCTGCTTCCTGAAAAAGGCGTTCGAGTAGTCGCACCCCGGGGCTCCCAACGCTCTCAACAATTTGCTCAAGCGACCAAATGTACCGGATGCAATTTTAGTGCAAAAACTAGGCTTCAGCGGTGGCTACCCGAAGCGCAGTACCACGTTGCTTTACAATTTTCGCTTACGTTGCTTTCTGGTCGAAGAAGAATTTAATGATCTTTTGAAGCAGGGTACATATAGGCCTTCAAATAGCTGTTGGTCATCTCCACTCCATATAGTCCTTAAGTTATTCGGCGAATGGATTCCTTGTGTAGATTACACGCGTCTGAATGATCGGACGATTCCCGACCATTTCTTGACAGACTGCCGTGTTTTCACTACCTTAAGTCTGCCAAGGCGTATCACCAAATCCCTGTAGCTCCCAAAGATATACTGAAAACGGCTATTTGTACTCCCCCCGGACTCTACAAGTTTACCAGGATTACATTTGATTGGTACAACGCAGCATAGACCTTTCAGGGATTCATTCACTCTGTTCTACGATTCTTAAGTTTCTCTTTTGTTTACATGCATGATGTTTCGGCCGCATTTTCTTCCGAATTTGAGCAGTGCGTTTCTCAACGTCTCCTCCAGGCCGGGCTTGTTCAAAACGTTGAACAGTGCAAATTCTTACAAAAGCTGGTGAAATTTCTCGGTCACATGATCAGCCTTGATCATGAGAGTTGAGACTGAAGCCTCTCGCCGAACCGGGAGACATTTCAAATAAACGTCCGCGAAACATCAGGTTCGACCGGTAATACCATTGGCCAAATCACGTCCCAGGTTCCTCCGCACGGTTTCATCTTACAGTGACCGTCGCAAAGTGAAGTTGCACAAACGAACCCTTTTTAGAAATCGGAGTCTCGAAACAGGCAATGTTTGGAGACAAGTGCGTGTGACAGACAGACAGACATATAGTGAATCGATCTTAACTGGACATGGTGCTTCCACGTTAACGTGGAGTCGAGATGTACTCCTAAATATTTGGATTTCCATCCCTTCTAAGGTGAGTAGCGTGTAGCTGCCCCACTTGCAGTTCCTAGTGAACATAACTAGTCCAGTCTTCTTAGCGTTCACCGTGAGTCCATTGCGGAAGCACCGACTGTGGTTTACATGCCGTGTTGCATTCAGGCGGTCACATACTGTGTCCGTAAACTTACCGATAATTATTACGGCTAGTTTGTGCGCAAATGCTTGTGCGAATTCCTTTGTGCCCTCCAGGAGCCAAGGTGTCCTTTACCAGGAGCCCTCCAACCACACAAATGAACAAAAGTCGGCTTCGTATCTTTCCACGATACGCCAACAGCTAACAGTATCGACGACCGAAGAAAGATTCTTTATTTCTTTACTGAAATTGCGCATTGCTTTTGATAATACACTAGAATACCGATAATTCGTATGGTCAAACGGCTGCCGATTTTGTATGAAATATGGAGATTACCAATTATCGGGATTGAAAAATAAAGAAAATTAACTCTGGGGGCTGGCAAATTTGTATGAATTATCCGAAAAAGCCGGAAATACAAATAATATATGTACGAATTATCGAGATTGCATTGTATTCCACTTGATATCTTTGCAGTAGCCTTAAGATGGCCTTAGGAACCATTGCTTTCAAATATCTTTGTAGCAAGTAATTCAGTGGCTTTAAATCGAACGATCTTGAAGGACATCGTACTGACTAAGGACGGTCTATCCACTATCCACGATATTTTTCGGTAAGACATGAGGTAGATGTATTCCTTCGGTCCACCAAGCGTTTCCACACAATCCATCTCGATTTAATTGGCCCTTTGAGAGAATCGGTTTCAGATGTTGCCTCACAATTATCGATAGGTTCACGCTTTAGACGGTGGCTTTAGACGATACCTCTGAAAATCATGACTGCATAATCCTGTGCCAAGGCCCTCTGTCGTGAATGGATTCCACGCTTTGGTGGGAATGCAGTTTGAATCCTCCCTTTTCTCAGAGTTAGGGAAACTCCTCGACTTCAAAAGGTGGCAAAGGATGCTGAAGGTCGCTATAATGGCGCCTGTCGGAAGCTGCTGCAGTCACCTTACGAGGGCCCCTTCGAAGCTCTCGAGCGACGCCCACACCACGAGCGTCTCATCATCTCATAAATAAAACATAAAACTTACTACAAAACTATTACTTTGTTAACATGCCGTTATCCCTGTTTACCTGCAGCATCAACTATTTGATTTTCGACTAGCACTTCCTGGTCTCAAGGGAAACAGCTTTCTGTATGAAATAAAAATGATCATTGGCGAATAATTCAATTGAATTTGGACCTTGAAGCGCGTTAGAGCACTTCATTCAAGAAGGTCACGGTATTCTAGAAGGCAAGGATCTCGGCCGTGATTATAACCTAATTTAACTTAGGTACCGATTCACAGCTGTATCGACTGATGTTCGATACCCAGTCACGAGGCGAATCCTCCTGCCACCAGTGAGAGGTGCTCAGAGGTGGCGGCGAGGAAGATGGGGCGGCAACCCTATCGGCCAAACCAAAACCAAGTGGTCGAGGAGAACCTCCATAGTGGTGGCACCGGGATACGCTGTAATTGCTTTGGCTTGCCGGCCGTGATTCAGTAGGCGAATGCTCCAAAGACCTAATTAGGGCGATCAGACCCGAGTCTGCACGGGGACTCATCTGAAGTGATAAATTGGTCACGAAACCTTACCAGGGGTATACTGGTACCATGGGAACCGGGAAAGCCCCTGGACTCACATACTTCGGGAGAACTCCTGTTGTATGTGAGGACAGCTCGGTTATTTGCGGTTGGCCCCCCTAGTGGGAGTTTCATGGTGGTTGTGGTTGTGCTCAAGCGAGAAGAGACCTTCGGGCCTCGACGTGGTGTTGCGTATCAACACGGGTGCCGTACTCCATAGTTCGGTAGAGATTTAGGTAATTCTTGCATCCACCAGTATGAATGCTAAGCCATGCACTTGGTATAGACTGGTACCGTTGTGACTTGTCTCAGCGGGGCTCTGATTGTGGTCACAAAATCAATCCGTGTCTGAAGAGGACCGTAGGATTAAGTCTCACGACAGGTGCCTACGTAAAACACTATGGGCTTCACTGCCACCAGTGAGATTTAAACCGGGAAATTCTGCTGCGATATCCTAGCTCTTCTCACTATGTGAAGGTCTGAGAGAATGTCAGTCATGAAGCGGGTCCGATATTTGGCGAAAAAGCGTCAGTTTCGCTGGTGTTATCCTAGCATTAGATATTCTAAAAACGAGTCAGTTGGCGTCAGTTCTGAATAGCTCTAACTTCACTATACCTATCGCCATCCATTGTGACCTTAGTCAATATGGCATCGGAGCACTGCTAACGGAGAAATTTGTGAAGGGTTTTGTAAAAAAAAGTCAAGCGACGACGGCTTTACGGTTTCTTACCAGGAAGGGTTTTGTAGCTTAGGAGGAATGTCCGATAGCTGTAGAGCCACGGCACAAATTCTGAGTGAAGGACCTTGGCAGGCCACATTTCACTGCAATTGGACCATTCTGTTCGTGGTAGACTTCCTCAGTATCATTTCCGCATTTGCTCTTCCTTCTCTTTGAGTGTTTTGATCGCCAAATTCTTCCCAGTTCCATAGTAGGAATCTGGTCAAAAGAGCGACGCTTCTACTTCGTTCTAGGCTCGCATGCTCCGTTCAAATTCAATTCTTCTCGGAACTCAAATCAATCAAGCTTTACTGTACAGATCGCCTGTAAAAAGTTCATTAGATTTGTGTGGGTTGATGACGCTAGGCTATCGATAAGCACATAAGAAATGTTTCGCTCTATATAGTTCCTTTGGAAGTAAGCACGTCTGAAATAGTATTCCGGGGTATTACCTGGAAAAAAATAGTGATTTCCGCCCAGCATAGACAACACTCCGGGTATACCTCCAGATATTTTGAATGCTGTTTTCTTCGTTTGCACCTGTATACGACTGTGGGGGAGAGCCAGTCCTAAGAGCGTTTCTAAGAACGTCATTGGACACACTTTCATAACATTTCTTTTAGCTTCATCTAGTATCAGATATAAGATCAGTATCGAAAAGTGTTAATTGGACTGTTTCATTTGACATCCCGCGTAATCATATTTTTGCACCTTTCCTTCGCCTCCCCTTAAACTCCACAGAAAATGACACCACATAATATATATGTAAGGATCCATAGATCTCATTTTTTGGCCAAACTTCGTGACGATAGCTTCTGTTGTTTCCGAGTAGATCGAATGTGCCAAACAGACAGACAGATAGACGTTGAATTGATTTTAATAAGGTTTCGTTTCATCTAAAATCTTAAAAAGATGCTCTGAAACATTCCGATTTTTCCATAATTTCGGTTGAATAGGATCTGAAAGCGAGAACCGTTTCCCTTTGGGGGCTCATATTTTCATTTCGCCCTCCCCTATATTTTACCTGGTACCGAAGCTAAGATCAGTTTCGAAAAGTACTAATTGAGCGCTCTGTACCCTACATCACCATATTCTGTGTAAAAAAAGTTGATGAAAATTGAATTTTCAACCCCGTCCCCCAAGGGGGTGGAAAGTATCAAAAATTGCAAAAAATCCTACTTTGAGGGGCCGTCACTTTTTGAGGGAGGGAGCGGTGACCGCCACCAGTTTGGAGGGGGACATACCCCCTCCTCCTCCGTAAACTCCGCTCCCTCTTCGAGGATGGGGTTGAAATTTCAACTTTTACCCAAAGACTAGCAAGTCTCTTTGGCATGTATGATGAGCTCTCTCCCCCTTAAACTTAACAGAAAATGCCCCGGGTGGAAATTATACCGGCTCGGGGTGAAAATTTTATGGGCTCTTCTATTATCCTTTTTTTCATAAAAATTTCAATTCCGGGTACCGAAAAACCTCCGGGTCCTGAGGGAATGCCCCGTCCCCACCACCCTCTCGTCAGGCCTGAGGTCACCTTTTCTCACCAAATTTCATAGCAATAGGTTTAAAGTAAATCAGCTGTAACAGGCAGATAGACAGGCAGACATTGAATCGGTTTTAATAAGGTTTTGTTTCACATTAAACCTTAAAGGAGGAAATTGGTTTAATTTTTCTATTCAATTATCAACATACATATTGGCATAATCACATCTGGCCTATGGGGACATGTCCATCCCTAACAAAACTCCGCAAATTTAACTCTGCCTAAGTCAGTTCTGTATAAAACTGACCCAAACCCGATTCATTGTATTTCTAACTTTTCTGAGAATCGTTAAAGATATTTCCTGTTTGTATCTTTTATTTCCGGACGGCATTTAACTATGTATCTCAGTTTTTCTTTGTTTTGTTGCGTATGTATTAGCATCATGTCAGCCTCTTCGTTTTATTACGTTACCCTCTATCCTCTTACATGTCCCCATTCATGGATAAGCGGGAAACACAACATCGGAATGAATGCGTGCGCGCGCTGTGAAAGAGCTGTCAAACGAAATTCATTATATTGACTTGCATGAAGCAATATACAAGAAGTCCGAAGCATGCCTTAAATTCATTTCTTATGAATGGAAGTGACGGGGCCAATATAAGTGAGATTTATTGTTAGCACTTTCAACTCAAATAGTGCCTTCCGCAGTTCACAAAACGAATTTATTCAAATGAATTACATTCAAAAGTAATTGCCGAAAATGAAAAGCACCGCCAAATTGCAAATGGCGTAATCTGTCATCAGAAGGGACCTTGCCGACCTGAAATCTCTGTGCGGCTCGAAACTTATCCCGTACTACGCACGCATTTGAATTGTGTTTCCCGCTTAGACAGATTTCCAATTTAAAGATACAAGATACATATGCGCATCCAGGGTGTGAGCACAATTAACCATTTGTGCCGGTTGTTGTATCTTCGATGGGAATGGCTTACAACAGATAGTCTTCCGTCTTTCTATTTTTGGCGCCTTGTAGTATAGTACTCGTATTACATACACAACAGTGGTCGCCATCGTTCCTCGTTTTCCCGATTTTCGTGGGATCGAGTTGTTGTTGTTTGTAGCACGACTGTTGCTACTAATGAGCTATTGTTAGTTCTCGATAAAGCCATAGCCAGTCAATTTCGTTGCACTGGATCACACACATTTTCGGCTGTGAAACCATCCTAGCGTGGTAAATTAATCACGGTGTGATTTCATTAGCGTATAAGTAGCCCCCATCGAATACATAGAAGGGATAGATTTTGGAAATATCTATTTACTCTCTTCCAAGGAATCTTTGTAACTAAACTGGTCCCTATGGCTTGGCCCTCCCAAAAAGGACTGAAGTTGAAGAATATTCGACTGCCAAATGAATGCAAGGACGTATTTTCAATCCCTTCGGCTAGAGCCTTGTAGACTCTCACTAAAAGCATATACATATATCTGATTACGTGTAACAGGTAGAAATTACCTACGATATGACGTCTAAAGCGATTTATTTAGCCACAGAAGAAGGATACTATATTTTCGGGAGTAGACGCGAACGTCCATTCAATTGGCCGCAAAACCCTTGTGGATTGGTGGTTCAGCAGTGTTTGGCGGTGTTCCCTGTCGCCCGCTAATGGGTAAGGGATTGCGCGACTAAAATAGGACACGAAAATACAAATAGGATTTTTTGTGCCTGGGTCGAGCTATTTGGATTGTAGAGCGAAAAGAAAGAAGATAACATAACATGTGCATTGAGCGAACATTCCTGTGTTAAATCTGGAAAAAATTGGGGGTTGTCCACGGACGTTAGCCAAATGCCTCCGGGGACCAACAAAATCAAGAATCACAATTTCGTTGCTCATCTTTCTATTTGAAAATGTATCTTTTCTTTCAATCCAGCACATGGAAAGCGCTAAGATATAATTAGCTTATGCGTGCGTTATGTTATCAAGGTACTTTGGCTTTAGAAGACATGGGAAAGCTAAAAAAAACCTTACCAGAAATCGTCAGGGATGGTGCATAGGTGTAGTTGATGTGCTGTACCGCACATAGACGGTTATTGCAACCAAATACATTTAGGACGTTTCCCATCCTCCTGCATGTCAAAGCGATTTAATTTAAGTTAGGGATTTTTCATCAGTGAAGGCTTAGATATTTGGAGTACAAAGAGAGCCAGTAGTACCAACGCTGTTAATGTGGCGACCACAAAAACAGGTGTAATCTTAACAATAACATTTCTCATTGCTTCACGGCCAGACCGTGAATGGTGGCTAACAATTTGGGTTCACATCCTAAATTATTTGAATCATACTTCAGTTGTTATTTCATTTTCGTGGAACAGCGGGATCCGAGATTTGCTTTTTAGTATGCTATGGACATATCATATGTGATGGCTTTCTGCTCTAACTTCAACTATATTGACTATATTAGATTTTCATCAATAAATTAAATAATAATAACACAGTCGATTGGCATGCAGTATAAATGAGGTCATGAGTCGGTCGGAGGAATTTCCACCCTTCCTCACTGTGGGATTACCTACCTTATCCCTAAGAAGGACACGGTGCAGGACCCCGCAGACACAAGACCGATCACTTGCTTACCACCCCTCTACAAATGCATCACGTCCGTTATTAGTGGAAGGGTCAATGCGCACCTCGAGACCAACAACATCCTGTCCGAGGAGCAGAAGGGCTACCGACTTGGGTCAAGGGGTTGCAAAGAGCAACTCATTATCGACTCGGTAGTTGTATGACAAGCAACTAGAGGCCAAAGAAACCTCTTTAGTTGCTATATCGATTATGCCAAGGCTTTCGATAGCGTTCCTACATCTGTATCGCATTCATCCGAAACTAAAAAAAGTTTTTGGCGACAGTCACGGAAGGGTGGCACACCACCTTATCAGTGCGTATATCTGAGGGTGCTAATACCTTAGAGCCCATCCGTATACGGAGGGGCATCTTCCATTCATTGAGTCCCCTTTGGTTTTGTATGGTACTTTTTTTTTTTTTTTGTGCGTACACGGAGGTGGAAAATCTTAGAAAGACACGTCCGCCGCCCGAACGGCGGAACAACAGCGGGCGCGTGTGGGATTCACACAACCCGGTCTCTCCAGCCCCAGCCCCGCGGGACCACCATTGAGGTATTACTTCGCGGGGTAGGTTTGCTCTTAGGCACTCAGCCTTCTCCTATTTGCAGCTTTCCTCCTTCTTTGTTCTTTCAGCAACTCCTCCTGCATTTGGATGATTGCGGAGCTAACCGCAAGCCACTTCTCCTCGGACTTCAGCATCTCAGTAACCAAACTCTCCGGGGTCCCGCTCATGCCCAGCACCTGGTTTAAGCTCCTTCTCTTCATCGCAAATCGTGGGCAGTGAAACATCACATGCTCTGGATCCTCCGGTATGCCATCGCATCTGGGACAGTTCGGAGAATCATCCAACCCAAAGCGGTGCAGATACTGTCTGTAGCAACCATCGTGTCCCGTGAGGAACTGGGTAATGTGGTAGTTGGTCACCCCATGTTTTCGCTCAAGCCACACCCTAATGTTGGGAATGAGCCTGTGCGTCCACCGACCTTTCGTAGACTCGTCCCATCTGCGTTGCCAGAGATCAAGCGACTCTGACCTGCTTGCGTGCCCGTCCATACGTCCTGCATTGTACAGGACACTTATTTCTTTGGCCAGAATGTCAACCGGGATCATGCCTGTCACCACCAATACTGCCTCATCTGATGTGGTTCTAAAAGCACTGCAAACCCTCAAAGCCATCCGCCGGTAAACCGAGTTAACCTGCTTCCATCTCTGAGAGTTTGCAAGCGCCTCTGCCCACACAGGCGACGAATAGAGCAGGATGGAACGCACCACTCCGGCTAGCACCAATCTCCGGCCATGTTTCGGTCCACCAATATTTGGCAACATTTTTGCAAGTGCCGTGGTGGCACTGGCTGCGTTTTGGCATGCATACTCTAGGTGCTCCCTAAAACTCAATTTGGTGTCAATTATTACCCCCAGGTATTTAATAGCCGGCTTTGATACGACCATATGTCCACTGACTTCCACTTTCACAGTGTTATTTTTTCTGCGGTTCGTTATTAAGACCGCTTCCGTTTTCGCGTCCGCCAAGATCAGTCCGGCCTTTTCTAGCCAGGACTTTACCGCTCTCACTGTTTCCGTTGCGTAAACCTCCACATCTTCTGGGTGTTTTGCTGCAACAACCACAGCTAGGTCATCAGCAAAGCCGACAATTGTAGTCTCCTCTGGGACGGGAAGAGCAAGCACCCCATTATACATGATATTCCACAACAGGGGACCCCGGCTGTGACAATGTACTCTTTGGGGCCCTCATCCGTCCCGTACCAGAGAGCCTTCTCTGAGAGGTAGTTTTCCATCAAATTCGCTAAGTATCCGGGGATACCTATGTCAGCCAACGCCCCTTTAATTCTATTCCAGTTGGCCGAGTTGAATGCGTTTTTGACATCCAACGCCAGAAATCAGTGCACCTTTTGCCAAGTTTACCATCATGTTAATTACGTCCACCGTAGAGTGGGCGCGTCGGAAACCAAACTGGCGTTCCGACAAACCATTGTTGGCTTCGACGATGGGCAGGAGTCTGTTGTAGATGACTCTCTCCATCATCTTCCCCATTGTATCCAACAGGCAGATAGGACGATACGACGCTGGGTTTCCAGGTGGCTTGCCAGGCTTCGGAAGCAACACCAACTTTTGCTTTTTCCACTGGGCAGGGAATATTCCTTCTTTTAGGCACGCCTCGAAGGTGTTGGCGAAAAGGTCGGGCCTAGTCTTCACTGCCAGTTTCAAAGCTTGGTTGGGGATGCCATCCAAACCTGGGGTCTTGTTGTCACCGAACCTACCACATACTTCCTGAGCCTCTGGCAAAGCCTCCTTGTTCGAAAACATGCGGCTCACAAACTTGCGATTTCGTTGTTCCACCAGTAGTTAGGTTGCCTACTGGGGAACAATCGCCTTCTGGGCATAGTAGCATCGCATGCTTCCATCATCTATCGGGTGATTTGAGTGGCTTTTTCTCTAGCCGCACCATTCAGGGATATGTCGGATTTGAGCATCGTGGAAAACGTGTCCCCCTCGAAAGCTTTCGCTGTCCAGTCGAGCATACCACCCGGCATTCTGCGAGAACTTTTTTTCGAGTTCGATCCGCCCTTGATTTCTATGCAGATTGCCTGGTGGTCGTTGTGAGTATAGTCCTCACTGACATGCCAAGCGACTCTACTGGCTAAAGTGGCACTCATGTATGTCAGGTCCATTATAGACCCCAGGCCCCTTCCCCGGAAAGTGTACGAAGACCCAACATTCGCCAGTACCACGTAGAGCTCCGCGAATGCTTCGAGGAGAACACTTCCCCTCACATTAGTTGTCCGGCTGCCCCCATTCCAGAGCCCACGCATTGAAATCGCCTGCTATTATGTCGGCCAACGTCCTCTTGTATCCAAAACAAAAGGTAGAACATAGCAGCTATAGATGTGGACGCCCTTCACGTTGGCTCTGATGAAGCCCTCCTTCGAGTGCTCCATTATTTCCTCGAAGACTTGTTCTCCACAAGTCCATAGCGCTGCTTGGCCCATTTGATCTTTGACCCAAACGCTACTACCGTGTTTTCGATATGGTTCACTTATTATGGTCACATCGATGTTTTTCTCGCGGATAGTTTGCGAGAGGAGATCCTGCGCCGCTTCGCAGTGGTTGAGGTTGATTTGTATCAGCCTCATCTACGATTTGTGCTAAGGGCTCTCATGTATTCCGGGCACCTGCTGCTGCCTGCAATGTGCCGATGATCCATCCCCTCCTTACCTCTGCACAGTAGGCAACTTGGGTCAGCTCCGCAGTCCTTGCTGATAGGGTCTTCTACTCCGCATCTCCTGCATTGCTTTGACTTCTCATTTGGACTAGTGCATGCCCTTCGTAAAGTAACCGAAGCCAAGGCATCTAAAGCACCGTTTTACCGCCACCTGTTCCCTAAGGCGACATATAACCCAGCCTATTCTCACTCTCCCGGTTGCTAACAGTTTGAGTGCGTTCTCTACTAGTAGGCTGATGATGGCGATTTGTTTGCCCCCCATAGGCTTTTCTTAGCGTTTTTACCGCTGACTCTTGTAGTCCGTCAAGATCGAACTGCTTCTCCAACGCTTCGCGAACCTCTTCCTTTGTCGTGATTTCGTCTATATCTGCAGATTATAGAGATCTCCGGCCTGCTAGCCCTTATGTTGACTTCCTGTCCTAAAGTCTTTCCGATTTGGCTCAAGAATTTGTCCGCGGTTGCATCCTTGGATTTGTTAAGCTTCAACATAAGATCTCCCTTTTGGGACCGTCTAATGCGGGTGACATTGTCTACGAAGTTGGTGAGTTCGGGGTTTGCCTTCACTTTCCTGATAATGTCGGCGTATTATCCTCGCCTCGTTTGGAAATGATAATCACCTCACGTCTTATCTTCCTCCGATCATTTCTTTTCCGCGGTTCTACTTTCCTTCAAGCTTTCGCATCCGCCTTTGAAGGTCCGATCCCTTTTCTCAAGGTCGCCGCTGCAATAGTTTTAGTGGCAGCTTTTGTTGTAATTTTCATGAACGCCGCCTTTGTGAGAGTTGATTATGCATATATATGTATTGTTAAAAAAAATCACGAACCCTCGTCCCGCCCAACCAGATCGAAGGGCGATCAACCTTAGGATGAGTGGAGGGCAACATCCAAAGGCTCGCATCATAGCGATGATATGTTCCAACGCAAAGTGCGTGCGATCATGCGAAAATGTATTGCTACATCCCGATTGTCGCAAACACTTCAAGCAGTGGCGCGGCGGCTCTAAACTCCAGAGACAAGGCTACTAGGAATGCTTCGGTCTCATAGAACAGTACACCATTTGTCAACCATTTGTTGGAGGCTGCGATGTTAATGCCTGACAACAACAATTTTTTTATATGACCTCCGTGAATGGGTTTCTCTTTCCACATGTCGATCTTCTGCTGGACTGAAGTAATATTCGTCATGGGAACCCATTCTCTGCTTCTCAACTTCAAAGGAGATAATTTATTATCTGCCATGACGGTAGCCTGATGTATTTGGTTGTAGGATTGTTTCTCATAGAGAGACTCACGAACAGAATGCACTTGATTTTAGTGCAACGTTTTTAAATCAAGTACCCCCTTTCCTCCCTGATGACATGGGACGGTGATCCTCAATTTTTCGGTAGCTCTATTGTGCATGTTGTTGTTTGCAAAAACTACCCTTACCCGTCTATTGACAGATTCTAAATCGGTATTACTCCACTGTATCACACCGAAAGTGTATAGAAGGACGGGAATGGCAAAGGTGTTGATTGCCATGATTTTATTTTTCCCGTACAGCTCAGTTTTAAGGACAAGATCCAGACTCCGTTCAAATTCCCCCAGCAACTTAGATTTCATTATTGCCACAGCAGGTGTTATTGCTTGCAATATGCCGAGGTATTTGTAAACGTCATCCGAATCCATAGCCTCAATTCGGTTGTTATTTTGGCTGTATCCTTCGTTGTCGGTGTATTTTCCCCGAACAATTGTTCTCATGCGACATTTCTCCAAACCCAAGTGCATGCCGGAATCAAAGGCTGATTTATAATCGAGATATTTCGTTTCTGATGGACAGCCTACTTTACAGCGACCGTATCGATTATAAGCTGTTCTTTGCAGCGTCGGGAGCCTTTTGCACATCCTTTTTGCTCCTCAGCTATCAATTTATGAACATCAATATGTTTTGAGATGTTCGCGCACAGAACTGAAGTGAAGACTTTGTAGATGGTAGGAAGACAAGTAATTGGTCGACATTTTGAAGGGCAAGAGGCACCCTGTTCCTTGGGGTTCAGAAAAGTCATTCCCTTGGTGAAAAATTGAGGAACTAAATCAGGATCGGCAAACATCTGATTAAATTGATTTGCCAATATCCTGTGAGTGCTTTTGAACCACTTCAGCCAGAAGTTGTGAATCTTGTCAACTCCTGGCGCCTTCCAGTTACCTGCCTTTTCAAGGCTGTTTCTACGTCGACTTCAGTTACGTGAGGCATGGTCATTTCAGGGAGGGCCTCGCATGAACGCATAAGGTATGGGAGCCACGCTGCTTCTAAATTGCAACGGCTGGATTCGCTCCAAACACTTCTCCAGAAGTTTTTTGCCTGATCCAGATGAAGGTTACTTTCCCTACCTGGGTTGGTGAGATTTTTGTAGATTTTCCGTTGGTTCTGGAAGAACAAGGTGTTGTCTGTCCTTCGTTGAAAGCTTTTTTGATACTTACGGATGCTATTGGAGCATACCGCAAGTTTCTGCTTCAGTACCTCGAGGATTTCATCGATTGGCATATCATTGGAGAGATGGTAGTTTGCAATGATGTTCGCAACGCATCTGTGTAATCTTGGTGAAGGATTTCCAAGGAGTTGTAATGAACAAGTGTGGAATAGGAGATCAAATCGATCATCCTTAGTGGCCGACAACGACCTACAGGGCAGAGCTATCCCAAAAATCTAAACAAATTGGCTAAATTGACCGTGAAGGCCCGCCCACAAAGATTGAAGCTCCATCAAAGTGCTCGGTCGACACGTTCTTGCACGCCTCTGTGCTAGCCAGGCTCGGGAATGTGGGGGTCCTTTGAGCGCTTTGATCCCTCACGCTTCATTACTCAAAACAACGTGCCTTTTTCGATGCGTGGGTCCGCACCGGATTCGAAACTCGACCTTAGTACGGATTTCGCGATGGCCTATCGAAGGATAAACAGAACGCGAACTAAAGTTGGAAATTAAAAAAAAAAAACGGCTCGACCGCGCGCGTGGAGCCGTACGTCTCCGGACCCGAGTGCCGCGATCAAGGAGGGGAAGATCCACGACGGTTCACTGTCTCAATGATCGTCCCTTCTGCCTCAGATCTTGCATGAGGCACGGTCTCTGAGGTTCCCACCCTACCTCGACATCCTCAGGCCAGTTATTACTTTGAGGATGTCCCTTTTAAAACAGTTCCGCGGGGGGGGGGGGCGGGGGGGGGGGGTTGGAAAGAGGATCTGAAAGGGAGGGACGATCATTGAGACAGTGAACCGTCGTGGATGTTCCCCTCTATTGATCTATTGATTCTCTATCCGACACCACCAAACGAAGTTGTGAGCCGGAATAGGCTATCTTCCACTTGATTCAGGAAACCTGCAAATAAGAAATTATGCCTGAATCCATTTTTTTTTTTTATATTTCCGACACTCTGCCTACTGTCGAGTGGCTAGTCCCGTCAGCTGTCCTGAGATCGATGCGTAATCTCTCCCACTTATACCGACCGTCGTTAATAATTTTCCGGGCGAAATCCGAACCTAAGCAACTTACAGTGGCTCCGGTATCAATCAGTCCTGAAACACGCTCACCCAAGACTGTGACATCCGCATACGGGCGAATATCATTATTGGGCCGACTCGTGAAAATGGCAGAGCAGTAAAGACGACGGTTGCGCATTATTCGCATCCAATATTGGCGTATGCGAAGAGTTGAGCGCTTTGGTTTTTTTGTCGCCATCTCTGCCACTCCGAAAATCCGTTCTCTGGCCGCTTGATATTGTTGCAGTCTTACGTGCAACGGCCTCAGAACCGAAAGCATCGGTTTCCTTGAAACAATTGGTGGTGGGGTCAAATCCGGGTAGGTCAAATCTGGTTTATCGGACCGCTTCAACACGATAGGCGGACCGAGAGTCGAGGAGACTAGTGTTGTTGTAGCATATGAGGTTTGCGACTCCCTTCCCCGAGGGAGCGATTTGTCCAGTTTTTTTTTGCACTGAGCAACGAGGACATTGTGGCTTCATGATATTAGGAGTTCCGCAACCATAGCAAAATCGACGCAACTCCCCCATACAATCCTACCATTGATGTTCTAGATCCCCACAGTTCCAACAACCCCTGGGCTGTACCGCTTCGACCTCTGCTTCGAGCATGTCATGGCGACTCGGGCTGCCGCGTACGCCAGAAGGTTCAGTAGCGTCCACTTCCGACAAATGTCGCTTTGGACCCGAAAATTTAGCCAATTGGCGTACGGCCAAGCGGTCTTGCTGATTCTCGAACTTTTCAACCCATTCACGCAATTCACGAATTGTCGCTAGGTGAATGGGGAAAATAGCCCGAATGATTTCCGGTCTGAGATTGCACCGTAGAGTCTCCACTAACTCAGCTTCTTTAGACGGTTGCTGGAGTCGGGACACCAAACGTCGGATGTCCTTATAAAACTCATTGAAGGGTTCTCAATCCTTTTGAGTCCGGCTCCGAATCCGCTCCCAAAGATCAATGTCCGGCAAACGATCTCGGAATTGATCTCGGAGAGCGTCCCGCAGATCCGTCCATTGCGCGTCAGGGTTGCCTTGCCGATACTCCCAATACCAGTCTGCCGCTTCTCCAGAGAACAAAGTGTAGGCGAACTCCAAGAGAATAGAAAAGTTCCCCTGCAGAGTCGAATGAGTCAAAGATTCGACTCTGAAAATGAACTTCTCTATTGGCAGCGATCCCTCAGAGCCGTCATATTTTAAACCCCACGAGTTCACGATGTGAGTTATTTTGTCCGGGGATATCATGCTGCGTAGCCGTCCCGATGAATTGGATGGGAGAGTTAACGGGGGTAATGGCGATGGAAGAGAAATAGGCGCCGGGGGGTGATCCACTCTCGGAGGAAATTCCCAGTTGGGTGTTGTCTGTCGCTGGATAAGCGGAGTCTTCGCAGGTTGCCGAAATCCAACGCTGCTTTGTTCGTGCCCCTCGATTATGGGTCGACGCCCAGGCCCCTGCCTCTCGTTCATCTCCATTCGGCATTGGGTCACCTTCGTTCTCGGACATTTTGAATGAGAAGAAAAAAATGAATAATGACAAAACAAAAAAAAAACAAATTTATCAGCCAGAAAACCCGAAAAATCCCAGCAAAAATAAGGAAAAAAAACTACGAAAAGAAAAACAAGAGCAAAGGGCTATTTTCCAAATTTGAAAAAAAAAAATTGATTTCTTATTTGCAGGTTTCCTGAATTTCTTATTTGCAGGTTTCCTGAATCAAGTGGAAGATAGCCTATTCTGGCTCACAACTTCGTTTGGTGGTGTCGGATAGAGAATCAATAGATTCTCAATATTGTTCCCGGCTAGGCTAGGCACGACTAATCTCCTTTCTCAACTTTTCGACTCTTTTGTTGAGTCGAAACACCCAGAACGGTAAAGTCCTTCTGCGCATACCTATGTTATTCGCTCAAAGATGTTGATAGTGGAAACGAAGAACCGTGGCAGCTGCAAAGTAGATCAGGCTGTGAATCTCTGTAGCAGTTATCTCGCTAACCAAACGATCAGCCAAAATTCTGTCAACGGCAATGATGTTAGTAGTTGCCGAAGTAAACTTCAGTTTTGGGATCTTTGGCCTAGCGTTTGGGAGAATCTCAGCATACTCTGTGAATGCGACCTGGAATGCGGTCAGAGCCTCGGCAACCCCAGTCATTAAGCTTCTCCTGATTACTGAGTTCATGGAGTGCCTTATATGTGGAATATTCGTGTTGGTCCTTTGTTCAGTCCGGTAAGTTCGTTACTCCAGACCGAGCTCAAGTGAAACTTCGTGGAAAATTTATTGCCTAGTTGGTAGGGCAATTTGATTATTTTCACTATCACCCGGTATTGATTGACAACGTGCTGCTCCGGAACATGACTTAGTTCCGGGAAGCGGGTTATGAACGCGTCATGTATCCATTGTCTGTACCCTGATGGATTCCGTTCCAAATCCGTGACACGGTAATAGACACGGACGATAAATTCGTTGAGTTGGTTCGTCCAAACAAAAACGCCTAGGTCTTCGGTCCCTGGTGGTTGACGGCATAACCGCTAAAACATCCAAGGGCGAAGAGCCGCTCTGATGTTGTTAAGCGACTCTTAACCGTGTTGAGTACTGTCTTCGTGTCCCTGGGGTCCCATCGAAAGAATTTGAAATATTATCCCCAATCTTGTTCCCACGAGTGTTGGGGAGGCAGTCAACTCTGCAACAGAGCCCCAATGTTGCAATGCCCCATAGTTACCTCTAAAGGTAGGGAACGTATTTGGAGGGGAGCCGCTGAAATACAGTGTAATGTCACTGGATAACGGATTTGGGAAGAATTGGTAATGGAGGACGAACACAAAGGGAAACGTTCTGTTTGTCCGCGGCTACTTATTTACAAGATTAACTTGCGATATTCGTAGCTGACCCGGTGGGTCATGTCATTATCCACAACCCATTACACGCGCCTGGTCGCATGCAGCTCTGCGTTTGCAACTCAGGCATCTTTCTTGGTATCAGGTCGACCTGTCTGTGGTGCGTACGCGGTGAAGAAGTGAATAGTGCGATCAGCTGATATAATGGTGAGCTTCATCAGCCGATCATCAAATCGTTCGACTTCTTTAGTGGCATCACGGAAACCCTCTGAGATGGCAATGCCAACACCATATTGAGTGTGTGGGTTACCAAAATAGAGAAGTTTGTAGCCATTTTTACCGCGTTCGCGTTCAATGTCGCAGCTTTTGGCAGCAGACCGTCGGGTTTCTTGCAGAGCGCAGATATCAATGCACCTTTTCCGAAGGGCTCTTGCGAGTTCCTCGGTCTTTCCAGTTAGGGTACCAACATTAAGCGTGCAGACACGTATTTGTTTTGTTTGTTTTGTTCGGACTAACTTGCTTACGTCTTGACGCCGTCCATGCGTCAAGAACCCTTGTCCATTTCTCGACAGGACTGGGGCCCATCCTGCCGCGTCGATTGAGGTGGATGCCCTAGCATTTCTCCGAGGCTTGTGACTCAATCATGCGAAAATGTAGTGCTATATTCCGATGGTCACAAACACTTCAAGCAGTGACGCATTCTCCCGAGGGGACAAAAAAAAAAAACTTATCTGGGTGAACACCAATCTTCGGGATCGGGCATATTAATAACTTGATTATTTATCTCATTTACTATTGTATCTTTTTTTTTATTAATGCCATTACAACTGCAATTATTAACATAACTAGAATGATTACAAACAATACTGGCAAAATATTCTCATTTATGAAAGTCATGGCTGCATTGTCGGCAGAAGTTTCTGAAAGGAGTGTAATTTGTTCATTTTGCAATAAATGAAATTTTATTGGCACTAAAATTGAATTCTCCATTAATGTGGAATATATTCTGCTGGGAACGTTGCATTTAATATGTTGGTTTATTACTGTACAATTTGCATCTAAAATTAACATTCCAATATTATGGGATACATTCCTTTCATCTTCTGGACAAAGCACTGAAACATTGTGTTTGTAAATTATTACATTGTCTGTGACCTTTTGAATAAAGTATTCTGTGTCATATTTTTTCTTTTTAAAATCTCCAACTGTTTCTGAAATTAATAAGTTTTTAATTAATTAATTTATTTATTTAATGAAGATAATACACAGAAAACAAATTGCTTATTACATGTTATCCTCAGTGGGAGGAGCAAGTAAATGGCTTACCTTACGTATTAAACTAGAGAAGGAGACAAAATCAACGGACCCAAGCTGTAGGGCGTTGTAGGACCACAGACAGAGTTTGAAAAGAGTATACATATCAAGGAAGA
Organism: Hermetia illucens; assembly: GCF_905115235.1. Taxonomy (NCBI): domain Eukaryota; kingdom Metazoa; phylum Arthropoda; class Insecta; order Diptera; family Stratiomyidae; genus Hermetia; species Hermetia illucens. Next base: position 8,691,522 of record NC_051855.1, on the reverse strand, counting down.
TACCGCATTGCTGCAGGGACGGGAAATTGAGGGTGGGGAGTCGTGACGGATAGTCAATCTTTGGAAGGTTCTTTTTTTTACAAAAAAGGGTCCGGGTGAATTTGCGTTGTACAATAGGGCAACAGTCACGGATGCGGAAGGGGGATGTTTCTGACAAGGGAACTGAAGAGTGATAAGGAGGGCTGAATTGAGTCAAAGTCGGAGCAGGAACGTAGGATAAAACCAGACATTTTGGAAGCTCTATTGATGATGTCACCATAGTGGGAATTGAAACAAAGTTTGTAGTCGAATATTACACCCAGGTCTTGAAAGGAGATCATTAGTGAAAGGGGTTGTCCACTAAGAGAATAGAAAACGGATGTTGGGAGGGTTTAAGCGAATAGCACATCCAGTGGCATTTGCTGACATTCAATGTTAGCTTTTTGACCGAACACCAACGGACCAAATTATCCAGTTAGGACTACCAGAGAGCACAGTCCAGCGAAGACGACATAGAAACAAATAATTTAAGGTCGTCTGCGTAAACCAAACACGGATCGGTAAGGATGGAGGCAAGGTCATTGATAAAAAACAGGAAAAGTAGGGGGACAAGTATAGAGCCTTGGGGAACGCCACAGGCAGGAGAGAAGAAACGAGATGAGTGACCATGAAAAGAAACTTTGCAGGAACGGTATGAGAGATAGGAGGAAAGTCAGGAGATAACTGAAGGTGGAAAGTTGAGTAATGATAGTTTAGAGAGGAGAATATTATGATCAACGGTATCAATGGAGAAATCAGCGTAAATAGCATGTACCTCCTGTCGTGAATTAAAGCATTTAGCAACGAAGTTGGTAAAGACCAGATAGTTTGAAGCCGTAAATCTATGTTTCACGAAATCATGATGCTCTTTGACAATGAGGTGATCGAAGTGCGCAGTCAACCAGTCGTTGACGTATCTGTCTAGAATTTTGGAGCAAGAGGAGAGAACATAGATGGGGCGGTAGTTCAGAGCAAGAGAAGGGTCTCCGCTCTTGAGGCTAGGGATGATAAGGACCTCTTTCCAGAGATGGGGAGAGTAGCATTCTTTTAGAATTTTGTTGTAGATTATACTTATGGGGAGGGAAATGTGTTTTCTACAGTTAAGAAGGAAGAGGTCTGCCAGCCCATCAGGGGTAGGTCCGATTTTGGGTTTAAAGAACGTAGGCGTAACGAAAGGAATGGCCAGAGGTTCGGAGCAGTCTGCAGTTAGAAGAGTCGTAGAGGGTGGAGGGGTCGAGGGAGAAAAAACGGAAGGAGGTAGGAGCAGAGGATTGTTGTGGGGAGTTGGCAGTTTAGTCAGCAAAACTGAGAAAAGAAGGGACAGATTCAGTGGGATTACGAGAATTGCGAGTGGGAGACCAA